>NC_092761.1:49790154-50491860 GCF_047496795.1 Chiloscyllium punctatum | reverse complement strand
GATTATATTACATTAGATTAGATTACATTACATTAGCTTACATTACATTACATTCGATTACATTACATTAGATTAGATAACATTATATAACATTACATTAGATTAGATTAGATTAGAATTGATTACATTACATTCCATTCCATTACATTACATTACATTACATTCCATTAGATTAGATTACATTACATTAGATTACATTACATTAGATTACAGTATATTAGATTAGACTACATTACATTAGATTACATTACATTAGATTTCATCAGATTAGATTACATTACATTAGATTAGATTACATTACATTGCATTAGATTACATTAGATTAGATGAGATTACATTAGATTACATTACATTAGATCAGTTTAGATTACATTAGATTACATTAGACTACATTTCATTAGATTATATTACATTACATTACATTAGGTTTCATTAGATTACATTACACTAGATTACATTACATTAGATTAGATTGCATTAGATTAGATTATATTACATTACATTAGATTAGATTACATTACATTCGATTACATTAGATGAGATTAGATTACATTACATTACATTACATTATTTTACATTGGATAACATTACATTAGATTACATTAGATTAGATTATTTAACATTGCATGAGATTACATTAGATTCGATTACATTAGATTACGTTTGATTAAATTACTTCAGATTACATTACATTAGATTACATTAGATTACATTAGAATAGATTACATTACATTACATTACATTAGATTACATTAGATTACATTACATTGCATCAGATCACATTAGATTACATTAGACGACATTACATTAGATTAGATTACATTAGATTACATTACATTTCATTGCATTACTTTACGTTACATTAGATTACATTACATTAGATTACATTACATTATCTTATGTTACATTACATTACATTGCAATACATTAGACTACAATACATTAGATTACCTTACATTATATTACATTAGTTTAGTTTACATTATTTTACATTACATTACATTACATTACATTGCATTACTTTAGATTACATTACATTAGATTAGATTACATTACATTAGATTACATTACATTAATTTAGATTACAGTACATTATATTACATTCGATTACATTACATTAGATTACATTACATTGCATTAGATTACATTACATTAAATTAGATTACATTACATTAGATTACATTACATTAGATTAGATTACATGAGATTACATTACATTACCTTATGTTACATTACATTACATTCCAATACATTAGACTACAATAAATTAGAATACCTTACATTATATTACATTAGGTTAGTTTACATTATTTTACATTACATTACATTACATTAGATTACATTACATTAGATTACATTACATTAGATTAAATTACATTACATTGCATTACATTAGATAACATTACATTGCATTACATTAGATAACATTACATTAGATTAGATTACTTTACATTAGTTAGATTACATTACATTAGATTACAGTATATTAGATCTCATTACATTACTTACAATACATTAGATAACATTACATTAGATTACATTTCATTAGATTAGATTTCATTAGATTACATTACATTACATCACATTAGGTTTCATTAGATTACATTAGTTTAGATTTCATTACATTAGATTAGATTACATTAGATTAGATTTGATTACATTAGATTACATTACATTACATTACATTCGGTTACATTCGATTACATTACACTAGATTACAGTACATTAGATCTTATTACATTAATTACATTACATTAGATTAGATTACATTACATTAGATTACACTACATTAGATCTTATTACATTAATTACATTACATGAGATAACATTACATTTGATTAGATTACATTAGATAAGTGAGTTAATTTTGTTTCATTGAAACGTTTGATTCATTGAATCAATGATTTAAGTTTCATTCAATGAAGTAATGAATGAAGGTGGTGAGCTTCTCTCATTCATTCAATGTGTTAAGCTGAACTTTTTTTTTAATGAATCAAACTGTATTCATTGTTTTAATGAAACAAACTTACCTCACTTATTTAGTGAATAAATCTGCACACGTTCATTCATTGAGACTGCACTTGACAATTCAATGAGTAGAATCAAAGTGTACGCATTCATTCAATGAAATGCACTGTATTTCTTAATTAAAAGAGTAGAGATCCCGCCATTCTTTCAATGCCACGAGCAAAACCTATTCATTCAATGGAGCAAACTGCACTCATGATAAAGACTGCCTGCATCAATTCAATGAGTAGAGCGTCTCTCATTCATTGAATGTGTCAAGCTCACCGTTTTCATTTAATGAAACAAACTGCATTGATTGAATCATTGAACCAAACTAGAATCACTGATTCAATTCATCAAACCTTATTCCTTGTTTCATTCGAACAAACCTAACTCACTTATTTAGTGAATCCTACTACACTCATTCATTCAATGAAACAGACTGCACATGATAATTCAATGAAGGTACTCTTAACGCATTGATTCAACCAAACAAATTGCACACATTTAGTTCATGAAGCAAACTGCATTTGTCAATTGAATGAATACAGCTACTCATTCATTCAATGTCACACATTGTCACAATCAAACTGCACACATTCACTCCATGAACCAAACTACTCGTGTTAATTCAATGAGCAGAGCTTCTCTCACCAGTCAATGATGAGCTTAACGCTTTCATTCAATGAAAAAAACAGCTTTCGTTGAATCATGGAATCAAATTCTAAAGATGGATTCAATGGAGATTAGATTACATTAGATTAGATTTCATTAGATTAGATTACATTACATTAGATTAGACTACATTACATTAGATTACATTACATTAGATTTCATCAGATTAGATTACAGTACATTAGATTAGATTACATTACATTGCATTAGATTACATTAGATTAGATGAGATTACATTAGATTACATTACATTAGATTTCATCAGATTAGATTACAGTACATTAGATTAGATAACATTACATTGCATTAGATGACATTAGATTAGATGAGATTACATTAGATTACATTACATTAGATCAGTTTAGATTACATTAGATTACATTACATTAGATTACATTTCATTAGATTAGATTTCATTAGATTACATTACATTACATTACATTAGGTATCATTAGATGACATTACATTAGATTAGATTACATTACATTAGATCAGTTTATATTATATTACATTACATTAGATTCGATTACATTAGATTAGATTTGATTACATTACATTAGAGTAGATTACATTAGATTACATTGCATTACATTACATTACATTAGATTACATGAAATTACATTACTTTAGATTAGATTACATTACATTAGCTTACATTACATTACATTCGATGACATTACGTTAGATTAGATTACATTACTTTAGATTACATTAGTTTAGATAACAGTAGATTACATTAAATTACATTCGGATACATTACATTAGATAACATTACATTACATTAGTTTGCATTACATTACATTAGAATACATTACATGAGATTAGATTCATTAGATTACATAACATTAGATTAGATTATATTACATTAGAATACATTACATTAGATTAGATTACATTGCATTGCATTACTTTACGTTACATTAGATTACATTACATTAGATGAGATTAGATTACATTACATTATTTTACATTGTATAACATTAGATTACATTACATTAGATTACATTAGATTAGATTACATTACATTACATTGCATTAGATTACATTAGATTACATTGCATTACATTGCATTATTTTACGTTACATTAGATTATATTACATTACATTAGATTCCATTACATTACATTCGATGACATTACATTAGATTAGATTACATTAGATTACATTACATTAGATTTGATTACATTACTTTAGTTTACATTAGGTTAGATAACAGTAGATTACATTAAATTACATTCGGATACATTACTTTAGATAATATTGCATTACATTAGTTTGCATTACATTACATTACATTAGAATACATTACATTAGATTAGATTTCATTAGATGACATAACATTAGATTAGATTATATTACATTAGAATACATTACATTAGATTACATTACATTACATTACATTAGATGAGATTAGATTACATTATTTTACATTGTATAACATTAGATTACATTACATTAGATTACATGAGATTAGATTAGAATAGATTACATTACATTAGATTACATTACATTACATTACATTAGATTACATTACATTAGATTACATTAGATTACATTACATTAGATTACATTACATTACGTTACATTACATTTGATTATATTACATTAGATAAGTGATTTAATTTTGTTTCATTGAAACGTTTGATTCATTGATTAGATTAGATTAGATTAGATTACTTACAGTGTGGAAACAGGCCCTTCGGCCCAACAAGTCCACACCGCCCCGCCGAAGCGTAACCCACCCATACCCCTACATCTACATTTACCCCTTACCTAACACTATGGGCAATTTAGCATGGCCAATTCACCTGGCCTGCACATCTTTGGACTGTGGGTGGAAACCGGAGCACCCGGAGGAAACCCACGCAGACACGGGGAGAACGTGCAAACTCCACACAGTCAGTCGCCTGAGACGGGAATTGAACCCGGGTCTCAGGCGCTGTGAGGCAGCAGTGCTAACCACTGTGCCACCGTGCCGCCCACAAACGATTGAATCAACGATTTAAGTTTCATTCAATGAAGTAATGAATGAAGGTGGTGAGCTTCTCTCATTCATTCAATGTTTTAAGCTGAACAGTTTTTTCAATGAATCAAACGGTATTCATTGTTTTAATGAAACAAACTGACCTCACTTATTTAGTGAATAAATCTGCACACGTTCATTCATTGAGACTGCACTTGACAATTCAATGAGTAGAATCAAAGTGTTCGCATTCATTCATTGTATGTCTTAATTAAAAGAGTAGAGCTCCCGCCATTCATTCAATGCCACGAGCAAAACCTATTCATTCAATGGAGCATACTGCACTCATGATAAAGACTGCCTGCATCAATTCAATGAGTAGAGCTTCTCTCATTCATTGAATGTGTCAAGCTCACCGTTTTCATTTAATGAAACAAACTGCATTGATTGAATCATTGAACCAAACTAGAATCATTGATTCAATGAATCAAACCTTATTCCTTGTTTCATTCGAACAAACCTAACTCACTTATTTAGTGAATCCTACTACACTCATTCATTCAATGAAACAGACTGCATATGATAATTCAATGAAGGTACTCTTAACGCATTGATTCAACCAAACAAATTGCACACATTTAGTTCATGAAGCAAACTGCATTTGTCAATTGAATGAATACAGCTACTCATTCATTCAATGTCACACATTGTCACAATCAAACTGCACACATTCACTCCATGAACCAAACTACTCGTGTTAATTCAATGAGCAGAGCTTCTCTCACCAGTCAATGATGAGCTTAACGCTTTCATTCAATGAAAAAAACAGCTTTCGTTGAATCATGGAATCAAATTCTAAAGATGGATTCAATGTAGATTAGATTACATTAGATTAGATTACATTAGATTAGATTACATTAGATTAGACTACATTACATTAGATTACATTACATTAGATTTCATCAGATTAGATTACAGTACATTAGATTAGATTACATTACATTGCATTAGATTACATTAGATTAGATGAGATTATATTAGATTACATTACATTAGATTTCATCAGATTAGATTACAATACATTAGATTAGATAACATTACATTCCATTAGATGACATTAGATTAGATGAGATTACATTAGATTACATTACATTAGATCACTTTAGATTACATTACATTACATTACATTTCATTAGATTAGATTTCATTAGATTACATTACATTAGGTATCATTAGATTACATTACACTAGATTACATTACATTAGATTCGATTACATTCGATTAGATTTGATTACATTACATTAGATTACACTAGTTTAGATTACATTAGATTAGATTAGATTACATGACATTACATTAGGTTACATTAGATTACATTTCACTAGATTACATTACATTAGATTATATTACATTAGATTAGATTACATTACATTAGCTTACATTACATTACATTCGATTACATTACATTAGATTAGATAACATTATATAACATTACATTAGATTAGATTAGATTAGAATTGATTACATTACATTCCATTACATTCCATTACATTACATTACATTACATTAGATTAGATTACATTACATTAGATTACATTACATTAGATTACAGTATATTAGATTAGACTACATTACATTAGATTACATTACATTAGATTTCATCAGATTAGATTACATTACATTAGATTAGATTATATTACATTGCATTAGATTACATTAGATTAGATGAGATTACATTAGATTACATTACATTAGATCAGTTTAGATTACATTAGATTACATTACATTAGACTACATTTCATTAGATTATATTACATTACATTACATTAGGTTTCATTAGATTACATTACACTAGATTACATTACATTAGATTAGATTAGATTATATTACATTACATTAGATTAGATTACATTGCATTGCATTACGTTACGTTACATTAGATTACATTACATTACATTAGATGAGATTAGATTACATTACATTACATTACATTACATTATTTTACATTGGATAACATTACATTAGATTACATTAGATTAGATTATTTAACATTGCATGAGATTACATTAGATTCGGTTACATTAGATTACGTTTGATTAAATTACTTCAGATTACATTACATTAGATTACATTAGAATAGATTACATTACATTACATTCCATTAGATTACATTACATTACATTAGATTACATTACATTGCATCAGATTACATTAGATTACATTAGACGACATTACATTAGATTAGATTACATTAGATTACATTACATTTCATTGCATTACTTTACGTTACATTAGATTACATTACATTAGATTACATTACATTATCTTATGTTACATTACATTACATTGCAATACATTAGACTACAATACATTAGATTACCTTACATTATATTACATTAGTTTAGTTTACATTATTTTACATTACATTACATTACATTACATTGCATTACTTTAGATTACATTACATTAGATTAGATTACATTACATTAGATTACATTACATTAATTTAGATTACAGTACATTATATTACATTCGATTACATTACATTAGATTACATTACATTGCATTAGATTACATTACATTAAATTAGATTACATTACATTAGATTACATTACATTAGATTAGATTACATGAGATTACATTACATTACCTTATGTTACATTACATTACATTCCAATACATTAGACTACAATAAATTAGATTACCTTACATTATATTACATTAGGTTAGTTTACATTATTTTACATTACATTACATTACATTAGATTACATTACATTAGATTACATTAGATTACATTACATTAGATTAAATTACATTACATTGCATTACATTAGATAACATTACATTGCATTACATTAGATAACATTACATTAGATTAGATTACTTTACATTAGTTAGATTACATTACATTAGATTACAGTATATTAGATCTCATTACATTACTTACAATACATTAGATAACATTACATTAGATTACATTTCATTAGATTAGATTTCTTTAGATTACATTACATTACATCACATTAGGTTTCATTAGATTACATTAGTTTAGATTTCATTGCATTAGATTAGATTACATTAGATTAGATTTGATTACATTAGATTACATTACATTCGGTTACATTCGATTACATTACACTAGATTACAGTACATTAGATCTTAATACATTAATTACATTACATTAGATTAGATTACATTACATTAGATTACAGTACATTAGATCTTATTACATTAATTACATTACATTAGATAACATTACATTTGATTAGATTACATTAGATAAGTGAGTTAATTTTGTTTCATTGAAACGTTTGATTCATTGAATCAATGATTTAAGTTTCATTCAATGAAGTAATGAATGAAGGTGGTGAGCTTCTCTCATTCATTCAATGTGTTAAGCTGAACGTTTTTTTAATGAATCAAACTGTATTCATTGTTTTAATGAAACAAACTTACCTCACTTATTTAGTGAATAAATCTGCACACGTTCATTCATTGAGACTGCACTTGACAATTCAATGTGTAGAATCAAAGTGTTCGCATTCATTCAATGAAATGCACTGTATTTCTTAATTAAAAGAGTAGAGATCCCGCCATTCTTTCAATGCCACGAGCAAAACCTATTCATTCAATGGAGCAAACTGCACTCATGATAAAGACTGCCTGCATCAATTCAATGAGTAGAGCTTCTCTCATTCATTGAATGTGTCAAGCTCACCGTTTTCATTTAATGAAACAAACTGCATTGATTGAATCATTGAACCAAACTAGAATCACTGATTCAATTAATCAAACCTTATTCCTTGTTTCATTCGAACAAACCTAACTCACTTATTTAGTGAATCCTACTACACTCATTCATTCAATGAAACAGACTGCACATGATAATTCAATGAAGGTACTCTTAACGCATTGATTCAACCAAACAAATTGCACACATTTAGTTCATGAAGCAAACTGCATTTGTCAATTGAATGAATACAGCTACTCATTCATTCAATGTCACACATTGTCACAATCAAACTGCACACATTCACTCCATGAACCAAACTACTCGTGTTAATTCAATGAGCAGAGCTATCTCACCAGTCAATGATGAGCTTAACGCTTTCATTCAATGAAAAAAACAGCTTTCGTTGAATCATGGAATCAAATTCTAAAGATGGATTCAATGTAGATTAGATTACATTAGATTAGATTACATTAGATTAGATTACATTACATTAGATTAGACTACATTACATTAGATTACATTACATTAGATTTCATCAGATTAGATTACAGTACATTAGATTAGATAACATTACATTGCATTAGATGACATTAGATTAAATGAGATTACATTAGATTACATTACATTAGATCAGTTTAGATTACATTAGATTACATTACATTAGATTACATTTCATTAGATTAGATTTCATTAGATTACATTACATTACATTACATTAGGTATCATTAGATTACATTACATTAGATTACATTACATTAGATCAGTTTATATTATATTAGATTACATTACATTAGATTCGATTACATTAGATTAGATTTGATTACATTACATTAGAGTAGATTACATTAGATTACATTGCATTACATTACATTACATTAGATTACATGAAATTACATTACTTTAGATTAGATTACATTACATTAGCTTACATTACATTACATTCGATGACATTACATTAGATTAGATTACATTAGATTACATTACATTAGATTAGATTACATTACTTTAGATTACATTAGGTTAGATAACAGTAGATTACATTAAATTACATTCGGATACATTACATTAGATAATATTACATTACATTAGTTTGCATTACATTACATTAGAATACATTACATGAGATTAGATTTCATTAGATTACATAACATTAGATTAGATTATATTACATTAGAATACATTACATTAGATTAGATTACTTTGCATTGCATTACTTTACGTTACATTAGATTACATTACATTAGATGAGATTAGATTACATTACATTATTTTACATTGTATAACATTAGATTACATTACATTAGATTACATTAGATTAGATTACATTACATTACATTGCATTAGATTACATTAGATTACATTGCATTACATTGCATTATTTTACGTTACATTAGATTATATTACATTACATTAGATTCCATTACATTACATTCGATGACATTACATTAGATTAGATTACATTAGATTACATTACATTAGATTAGATTACATTACTTTAGTTTACATTAGGTTAGATAGCAGTAGATTACATTAAATTACATTCGGATACATTACTTTAGATAATATTGCATTACATTAGTTTGCATTACATTACATTACATTACATTAGAATACATTACATTAGATTAGATTTCATTAGATGACATAACATTAGATTAGATTATATTACATTAGAATACATTACATTAGATTAGATTACATTGCATTGCATTACTTTACGTTACATTAGATTACATTACATTAGATGAGATTAGATTACATTACATTATTTTACATTGTATAACATTAGATTACATTACATTAGATTACATGAGATTAGATTAGAATAGATTACATTACATTAGATTAGATTACATTACATTACATTGCATTAGATTACATTAGATTACATTAGATTACATTACATTAGATTAGATTACATTAGATTAAATTACATTACATTGTATTACATTAGATTACATTACATTACATTGCATTGCATTACTTTACGTTACATTAGATTACATTACATTTGATTAGATTACATTAGATAAGTGAGTTAATTTTGTTTCATTCAAACGTTTGATTCATTGAATCAATGATTTAAGTTTCATTCAATGAAGTAATGAATGAAGGTGGTGAGCTTCTCTCATTCATTCAATGTTTTAAGCTGAACAGTTTTTTCAATGAATCAAACGGTATTCATTGTTTTAATGAAAGAAACTGACCTCACTTATTTAGTGAATAAATCTGCACACGTTCATTCATTGAGACTGCACTTGACAATTCAATGAGTAGAATCAAAGTGTTCGCATTCATTCATTGTATGTCTTAATTAAAAGAGTAGAGCTCCCGCCATTCATTCAATGCCACGAGCAAAACCTATTCATTCAATGGAGCATACTGCACTCATGATAAAGACTGCCTGCATCAATTCAATGAGTAGAGCTTCTCTCATTCATTGAATGTGTCAAGCTCACCGTTTTCATTTAATGAAACAAACTGCATTGATTGAATCATTGAACCAAACTAGAATCATTGATTCAATGAATCAAACCTTATTCCTTGTTTCATTCGAACAAACCTAACTCACTTATTTAGTGAATCCTACTACACTCATTCATTCAATGAAACAGACTGCATATGATAATTCAATGAAGGTACTCTTAACGCATTGATTCAACCAAACAAATTGCACACATTTAGTTCATGAAGCAAACTGCATTTGTCAATTGAATGAATACAGCTACTCATTCATTCAATGTCACACATTGTCACAATCAAACTGCACACATTCACTCCATGAACCAAACTACTCGTGTTAATTCAATGAGCAGAGCTTCTCTCACCAGTCAATGATGAGCTTAACGCTTTCATTCAATGAAAAAAACAGCTTTCGTTGAATCATGGAATCAAATTCTAAAGATGGATTCAATGTAGATTAGATTACATTAGATTAGATTACATTAGATTAGATTACATTACATTAGATTAGACTACATTACATTAGATTACATTACATTAGATTTCATCAGATTAGATTACAGTACATTAGATTAGATTACATTACATTGCATTAGATTAGATGAGATTACATTAGATTACATTATATTAGATTTCATCAGATTAGATTACAGTACATTAGATTAGGTAACATTACATTGCATTAGATGACATTAGATTAGATGAGATTACATTAGATTACATTACATTAGATCAGTTTAGATTACATTAGATTACATTACATTACATTACATTTCATTAGATTAGATTTCATTAGATTACATTACATTAGGTGTCATTAGATTACATTACACTAGATTACATTACATTAGATTCGATTACATTTGATTAGATTTGATTACATTATATTAGATTACACTAGTTTAGATTACATTACATTAGATTAGATTACATGACATTACATTAGGTTACATTAGATTACATTTCACTAGATTACATTACATTAGATTACATTACATTAGCTTACATTACATTACATTAGCTTACATTACATTACATTCGATTACATTACATTAGATTAGATAACATTATATAACATTACATTAGATTAGATTAGAATTGATTACATTACATTCCATTACATTCCATTACATTACATTACATTAGATTACATTACATTAGATTACATTACATTAGATTACAGTATATTAGATTAGACTACATTACATTAGATTACATTACATTAGATTTCATCAGATTAGATTACATTACATTAGATTAGATTACATTACATTGCATTAGATTACATTAGATTAGATGAGATTACATTAGATTACATTACATTAGATCAGTTTAGATTACATTAGATTACATTACATTAGACTACATTTCATTAGATTATATTACATTACATTACATTAGGATTCATTAGATTACATTACACTAGATTACATTACATTAGATTAGATTACATTAGATTTGATTATATTACATTACATTAGATTAGATTACATTGCATTGCATTACGTTACGTTACATTAGATTACATTACATTACATTAGATGAGATTAGATTACATTACATTACATTATTTTACATTGGATAACATTACATTAGATTACATTAGATTAGATTATTTAACATTGCATGAGATTACATTAGATTCGATTACATTAGATTACGTTTGATTAAATTACTTCAGATTACATTACATTAGATTACATTAGATTACATTAGGATAGATTACATTACATTACATTACATTAGATTACATTAGATTACATTACATTACATTAGATTACATTACATTGCATCAGATTACATTAGATTAAATTAGACGACATTACATTAGATTAGATTACATTAGATTACATTACATTTCATTGCATTACTTTACGTTACATTAGATTACACTACATTAGATAACATTACATTATCTTACGTTACATTACATTACATTGCAATACATTAGACAACAATACATTAGATTACCTTACATTATATTGCATTAGTTTAGTTTACATTATTTTACATTACATTACATTACATTGCATTACTTTAGATTACATTACATTACATTCGATTACATTACATTGCATTAGATTACATTACATTACATTAGATTACATTTGATTACATTACATTAGATTACATTACATTAGATTAGATTACACGAGATTACGTTACATTACCTTATGTTACATTACGTTACATTCCAATACATTAGACTACAATACATTTGATTACCTTACATTATATTACATTAGGTTAGTTTACATTATTTTACATTACATTACATTACATTAGATTACATTACATTATCTTATGTTACATTACATTACATTGCAATACATTAGACAACAATACATTAGATTACCTTACATTATATTGCTTTAGTTTAGTTTACATTATTTTACATTACATTACATTACATTGCATTACTTTAGATTACATTACATTACATTAGATTACATTACATTGCATTAGATTACATTACATTACATTAGATTACATTACATTAGATTAGATTACATGAGATTACATTACATTACCTTATGTTACATTACATTACATTCCAATACATTAGACTACAATACATTTGATTACTTTACATTATATTACATTAGGTTAGTTTACATTATTTTACATTACATTACATTACATTACATTACATTAGATTACATTACATTAGATTAGATTACATTAGATTAAATTACATTATATTGCATTATATTAGATAACATTAGATTAGATTAGATTACTTTACATTAGTTAGATTACATTACATTAGATTACAGTATATTAGATCTCATTACATTACTTACATTACATTAGATAACATTACATTAGATTACATTTCATTAGATTAGATTTCATTAGATTACATTACATTACATCACATTAGATTTCATTTGATAACATTAGTTTAGATTTCATTACATTAGATTAGATTACATTAGATTAGATTTGATTACATTACATTAGATTACATTAGTTTAGACTACATTACATTAGATTAGATTACATTAGATTGCATTACATTACATTACATTCGGTTACATTAGATTACATTACACTAGATTACAGTACATTAGATCTTATTACATTACATTACATTACATTACATTAGATTACATTACATTAGATTACATTACATTAGATTACAGTACATTAGATCTTATTACATTAATTACATTACATTAGATAACATTACATTTGATTAGATTACATTAGATAAGTGAGTTAATTTTGTTTCATTGAAACGTTTGATTCATTGAATCAATGATTTAAGTTTCATTCAATGAAGTAATGAATGAACGTGGTGAGCTTCTCTCATTCATTTAATGTGTTAAGCTGAACGTTTTTTTAATGAGTCAAACTGTATTCATTGTTTTAATGAAACAAACTTACCTCACTTATTTAGTGAATAAATCTGCACACGTTCATTCATTGAGACTGCACTTGACAATTCAATGAGTAGAATCAAAGTGTACGCATTCATTCAATGAAATGCACTGTATGTCTTAATTAAAAGAGTAGAGCTCCCGCCATTCTTTCAATGCCACGAGCAAAACCTATTCATTCAATGGAGCAAACTGCACTCATGATAAAGACTGCCTGAAATCAATTCAATGAGTAGAGCTTCTCTCATTCATTGAATATGTCAAGCTCACCGTTGTCATTTAATGAAACAAACTGCATTGATTGAATCATTGAACCAAACTAGAATCACTGATTCAATGAATCAAACCTTATTCCTTGTTTCATTCGAACAAACCTAACTCACTTATTTAGTGAATCCTACTACACTCATTCATTCAATGAAACAGACTGCACATGATAATTCAATGAAGGTACTCTTAACGCATTGATTCAACCAAACAAATTGCACACATTTAGTTCATGAAGCAAACTGCATTTGTCAATTCAATGAATACAGCTACTCATTCATTCAATGTCACACATTGTCACAATCAAACTGCACTCATTCACTCCATGAACCAAACTACTCGTGTTAATTCAATGAGCAGAGCTTCTCTCACCAGTCAATGATGAGCTTAACGCTTTCATTCAATGAAAAAAACAGCTTTCGTTGAATCATGGAATCAAATTCTAAAGATGGATTCAATGTAGATTAGATTACATTAGATTAGATTACATTAGATTAGATTACATTACATTAGATTAGACTACATTACATTAGATTACATTACATTAGATTTCATCAGATTAGATTACAGTACATTAGATTAGATTACATTACATTGCATTAGATTACATTAGATTAGATGAGATTACATTAGATTACATTACATTAGATTTCATCAGATTAGATTACAGTACATTAGATTAGATAACATTACATTGCATTAGATGACATTAGATTAGATGAGATTACATTAGATTACATTACATTAGATCAGTTTAGAATACATTAGATTACATTACATTAGATTACATTTCATTAGATTAGATTTCATTAGATTACATTACATTACATTACATTAGGTATCATTAGATGACATTACATTAGATTACATTACATTAGATCAGTTTATATTATATTAGATTACATTACATTAGATTCGATTACATTAGATTAGATTTGATTACATTACATTAGAGTAGATTACATTAGATTACATTGCATTACATTACATTACATTAGATAACATGAAATTACATTACTTTAGATTAGATTACATTACATTAGCTTACATTACATTACATTCGATGACATTACTTTAGATTAGATTACATTAGATTACATTACATTAGATTAGATTACATTACTTTAGATTACATTAGGTTAGATAACAGTAGATTACATTAAATTACATTCGGATACATTACTTTAGATTACATTACATTACATTAGATTACATTACATTGCATTAGATTACATTATATTACATTAGATTACATTACATTAGATTAGATTACATGAGATTACATTACATTACCTTATGTTACATTACATTACATTCCAATACATTGGACTACAATACATTTGATTACCTTACATTATATTACATTAGGTTAGTTTACATTATTTTACATTACATTACATTACATTAGATTACATTACATTAGATTACATTAGATTACATTACATTAGATTAAATTACATTACATTGCATTACATTACATTACATTACATTGCATTACTTTAGATTACATTACATTAGATTAGATTACATTACATTAGATTACATTACATTAATTTAGATTACAGTACATTATATTACATTCGATTACATTACATTAGATTACATTACATTGCATTAGATTACATTACATTAAATTAGATTACATTACATTAGATTACATTACATTAGATTAGATTACATGAGATTACATTACATTACCTTATGTTACATTACATTACATTCCAATACATTAGACTACAATAAATTAGATTACCTTACATTATATTACATTAGGTTAGTTTACATTATTTTACATTACATTACATTACATTAGATTACATTACATTAGATTACATTAGATTACATTACATTAGATTAAATTACATTACATTGCATTACATTAGATAACATTACATTGCATTACATTAGATAACATTACATTAGATTAGATTACTTTACATTAGTTAGATTACATTACATTAGATTACAGTATATTAGATCTCATTACATTACTTACAATACATTAGATAACATTACATTAGATTACATTTCATTAGATTAGATTTCTTTAGATTACATTACATTACATCACATTAGGTTTCATTAGATTACATTAGTTTAGATTTCATTGCATTAGATTAGATTACATTAGATTAGATTTGATTACATTAGATTACATTACATTCGGTTACATTCGATTACATTACACTAGATTACAGTACATTAGATCTTAATACATTAATTACATTACATTAGATTAGATTACATTACATTAGATTACAGTACATTAGATCTTATTACATTAATTACATTACATTAGATAACATTACATTTGATTAGATTACATTAGATAAGTGAGTTAATTTTGTTTCATTGAAACGTTTGATTCATTGAATCAATGATTTAAGTTTCATTCAATGAAGTAATGAATGAAGGTGGTGAGCTTCTCTCATTCATTCAATGTGTTAAGCTGAACGTTTTTTTAATGAATCAAACTGTATTCATTGTTTTAATGAAACAAACTTACCTCACTTATTTAGTGAATAAATCTGCACACGTTCATTCATTGAGACTGCACTTGACAATTCAATGTGTAGAATCAAAGTGTTCGCATTCATTCAATGAAATGCACTGTATTTCTTAATTAAAAGAGTAGAGATCCCGCCATTCTTTCAATGCCACGAGCAAAACCTATTCATTCAATGGAGCAAACTGCACTCATGATAAAGACTGCCTGCATCAATTCAATGAGTAGAGCTTCTCTCATTCATTGAATGTGTCAAGCTCACCGTTTTCATTTAATGAAACAAACTGCATTGATTGAATCATTGAACCAAACTAGAATCACTGATTCAATTAATCAAACCTTATTCCTTGTTTCATTCGAACAAACCTAACTCACTTATTTAGTGAATCCTACGACACTCATTCATTCAATGAAACAGACTGCACATGATAATTCAATGAAGGTACTCTTAACGCATTGATTCAACCAAACAAATTGCACACATTTAGTTCATGAAGCAAACTGCATTTGTCAATTGAATGAATACAGCTACTCATTCATTCAATGTCACACATTGTCACAATCAAACTGCACACATTCACTCCATGAACCAAACTACTCGTGTTAATTCAATGAGCAGAGCTATCTCACCAGTCAATGATGAGCTTAACGCTTTCATTCAATGAAAAAAACAGCTTTCGTTGAATCATGGAATCAAATTCTAAAGATGGATTCAATGTAGATTAGATTACATTAGATTAGATTACATTAGATTAGATTACATTACATTAGATTAGACTACATTACATTAGATTACATTACATTAGATTTCATCAGATTAGATTACAGTACATTAGATTAGATAACATTACATTGCATTAGATGACATTAGATTAAATGAGATTACATTAGATTACATTACATTAGATCAGTTTAGATTACATTAGATTACATTACATTAGATTACATTTCATTAGATTAGATTTCATTAGATTACATTACATTACATTACATTAGGTATCATTAGATTACATTACATTAGATTACATTACATTAGATCAGTTTATATTATATTAGATTACATTACATTAGATTCGATTACATTAGATTAGATTTGATTACATTACATTAGAGTAGATTACATTAGATTACATTGCATTACATTACATTACATTAGATTACATGAAATTACATTACTTTAGATTAGATTACATTACATTAGCTTACATTACATTACATTCGATGACATTACATTAGATTAGATTACATTAGATTACATTACATTAGATTAGATTACATTACTTTAGATTACATTAGGTTAGATAACAGTAGATTACATTAAATTACATTCGGATACATTACATTAGATAATATTACATTACATTAGTTTGCATTACATTACATTAGAATACATTACATGAGATTAGATTTCATTAGATTACATAACATTAGATTAGATTATATTACATTAGAATACATTACATTAGATTAGATTACTTTGCATTGCATTACTTTACGTTACATTAGATTACATTACATTAGATGAGATTAGATTACATTACATTATTTTACATTGTATAACATTAGATTACATTACATTAGATTACATTAGATTAGATTACATTACATTACATTGCATTAGATTACATTAGATTACATTGCATTACATTGCATTATTTTACGTTACATTAGATTATATTACATTACATTAGATTCCATTACATTACATTCGATGACATTACATTAGATTAGATTACATTAGATTACATTACATTAGATTAGATTACATTACTTTAGTTTACATTAGGTTAGATAGCAGTAGATTACATTAAATTACATTCGGATACATTACTTTAGATAATATTGCATTACATTAGTTTGCATTACATTACATTACATTACATTAGAATACATTACATTAGATTAGATTTCATTAGATGACATAACATTAGATTAGATTATATTACATTAGAATACATTACATTAGATTAGATTACATTGCATTGCATTACTTTACGTTACATTAGATTACATTACATTAGATGAGATTAGATTACATTACATTATTTTACATTGTATAACATTAGATTACATTACATTAGATTACATGAGATTAGATTAGAATAGATTACATTACATTAGATTAGATTACATTACATTACATTGCATTAGATTACATTAGATTACATTAGATTACATTACATTAGATTAGATTACATTAGATTAAATTACATTACATTGTATTACATTAGATTACATTACATTACATTGCATTGCATTACTTTACGTTACATTAGATTACATTACATTTGATTAGATTACATTAGATAAGTGAGTTAATTTTGTTTCATTCAAACGTTTGATTCATTGAATCAATGATTTAAGTTTCATTCAATGAAGTAATGAATGAAGGTGGTGAGCTTCTCTCATTCATTCAATGTTTTAAGCTGAACAGTTTTTTCAATGAATCAAACGGTATTCATTGTTTTAATGAAAGAAACTGACCTCACTTATTTAGTGAATAAATCTGCACACGTTCATTCATTGAGACTGCACTTGACAATTCAATGAGTAGAATCAAAGTGTTCGCATTCATTCATTGTATGTCTTAATTAAAAGAGTAGAGCTCCCGCCATTCATTCAATGCCACGAGCAAAACCTATTCATTCAATGGAGCATACTGCACTCATGATAAAGACTGCCTGCATCAATTCAATGAGTAGAGCTTCTCTCATTCATTGAATGTGTCAAGCTCACCGTTTTCATTTAATGAAACAAACTGCATTGATTGAATCATTGAACCAAACTAGAATCATTGATTCAATGAATCAAACCTTATTCCTTGTTTCATTCGAACAAACCTAACTCACTTATTTAGTGAATCCTACTACACTCATTCATTCAATGAAACAGACTGCATATGATAATTCAATGAAGGTACTCTTAACGCATTGATTCAACCAAACAAATTGCACACATTTAGTTCATGAAGCAAACTGCATTTGTCAATTGAATGAATACAGCTACTCATTCATTCAATGTCACACATTGTCACAATCAAACTGCACACATTCACTCCATGAACCAAACTACTCGTGTTAATTCAATGAGCAGAGCTTCTCTCACCAGTCAATGATGAGCTTAACGCTTTCATTCAATGAAAAAAACAGCTTTCGTTGAATCATGGAATCAAATTCTAAAGATGGATTCAATGTAGATTAGATTACATTAGATTAGATTACATTAGATTAGATTACATTACATTAGATTAGACTACATTACATTAGATTACATTACATTAGATTTCATCAGATTAGATTACAGTACATTAGATTAGATTACATTACATTGCATTAGATTAGATGAGATTACATTAGATTACATTATATTAGATTTCATCAGATTAGATTACAGTACATTAGATTAGGTAACATTACATTGCATTAGATGACATTAGATTAGATGAGATTACATTAGATTACATTACATTAGATCAGTTTAGATTACATTAGATTACATTACATTACATTACATTTCATTAGATTAGATTTCATTAGATTACATTACATTAGGTGTCATTAGATTACATTACACTAGATTACATTACATTAGATTCGATTACATTTGATTAGATTTGATTACATTATATTAGATTACACTAGTTTAGATTACATTACATTAGATTAGATTACATGACATTACATTAGGTTACATTAGATTACATTTCACTAGATTACATTACATTAGATTACATTACATTAGCTTACATTACATTACATTAGCTTACATTACATTACATTCGATTACATTACATTAGATTAGATAACATTATATAACATTACATTAGATTAGATTAGAATTGATTACATTACATTCCATTACATTCCATTACATTACATTACATTAGATTACATTACATTAGATTACATTACATTAGATTACAGTATATTAGATTAGACTACATTACATTAGATTACATTACATTAGATTTCATCAGATTAGATTACATTACATTAGATTAGATTACATTACATTGCATTAGATTACATTAGATTAGATGAGATTACATTAGATTACATTACATTAGATCAGTTTAGATTACATTAGATTACATTACATTAGACTACATTTCATTAGATTATATTACATTACATTACATTAGGATTCATTAGATTACATTACACTAGATTACATTACATTAGATTAGATTACATTAGATTTGATTATATTACATTACATTAGATTAGATTACATTGCATTGCATTACGTTACGTTACATTAGATTACATTACATTACATTAGATGAGATTAGATTACATTACATTACATTATTTTACATTGGATAACATTACATTAGATTACATTAGATTAGATTATTTAACATTGCATGAGATTACATTAGATTCGATTACATTAGATTACGTTTGATTAAATTACTTCAGATTACATTACATTAGATTACATTAGATTACATTAGGATAGATTACATTACATTACATTACATTAGATTACATTAGATTACATTAGATTACATTACATTGCATCAGATTACATTAGATTAAATTAGACGACATTACATTAGATTAGATTACATTAGATTACATTACATTTCATTGCATTACTTTACGTTACATTAGATTACACTACATTAGATAACATTACATTATCTTACGTTACATTACATTACATTGCAATACATTAGACAACAATACATTAGATTACCTTACATTATATTGCATTAGTTTAGTTTACATTATTTTACATTACATTACATTACATTGCATTACTTTAGATTACATTACATTACATTCGATTACATTACATTGCATTAGATTACATTACATTACATTAGATTACATTTGATTACATTACATTAGATTACATTACATTAGATTAGATTACACGAGATTACGTTACATTACCTTATGTTACATTACGTTACATTCCAATACATTAGACTACAATACATTTGATTACCTTACATTATATTACATTAGGTTAGTTTACATTATTTTACATTACATTACATTACATTAGATTACATTACATTATCTTATGTTACATTACATTACATTGCAATACATTAGACAACAATACATTAGATTACCTTACATTATATTGCTTTAGTTTAGTTTACATTATTTTACATTACATTACATTACATTGCATTACTTTAGATTACATTACATTACATTAGATTACATTACATTGCATTAGATTACATTACATTACATTAGATTACATTACATTAGATTAGATTACATGAGATTACATTACATTACCTTATGTTACATTACATTACATTCCAATACATTAGACTACAATACATTTGATTACTTTACATTATATTACATTAGGTTAGTTTACATTATTTTACATTACATTACATTACATTACATTACATTAGATTACATTACATTAGATTAGATTACATTAGATTAAATTACATTATATTGCATTATATTAGATAACATTAGATTAGATTAGATTACTTTACATTAGTTAGATTACATTACATTAGATTACAGTATATTAGATCTCATTACATTACTTACATTACATTAGATAACATTACATTAGATTACATTTCATTAGATTAGATTTCATTAGATTACATTACATTACATCACATTAGATTTCATTTGATAACATTAGTTTAGATTTCATTACATTAGATTAGATTACATTAGATTAGATTTGATTACATTACATTAGATTACATTAGTTTAGACTACATTACATTAGATTAGATTACATTAGATTGCATTACATTACATTACATTCGGTTACATTAGATTACATTACACTAGATTACAGTACATTAGATCTTATTACATTACATTACATTACATTACATTAGATTACATTACATTAGATTACATTACATTAGATTACAGTACATTAGATCTTATTACATTAATTACATTACATTAGATAACATTACATTTGATTAGATTACATTAGATAAGTGAGTTAATTTTGTTTCATTGAAACGTTTGATTCATTGAATCAATGATTTAAGTTTCATTCAATGAAGTAATGAATGAACGTGGTGAGCTTCTCTCATTCATTTAATGTGTTAAGCTGAACGTTTTTTTAATGAGTCAAACTGTATTCATTGTTTTAATGAAACAAACTTACCTCACTTATTTAGTGAATAAATCTGCACACGTTCATTCATTGAGACTGCACTTGACAATTCAATGAGTAGAATCAAAGTGTACGCATTCATTCAATGAAATGCACTGTATGTCTTAATTAAAAGAGTAGAGCTCCCGCCATTCTTTCAATGCCACGAGCAAAACCTATTCATTCAATGGAGCAAACTGCACTCATGATAAAGACTGCCTGAAATCAATTCAATGAGTAGAGCTTCTCTCATTCATTGAATATGTCAAGCTCACCGTTGTCATTTAATGAAACAAACTGCATTGATTGAATCATTGAACCAAACTAGAATCACTGATTCAATGAATCAAACCTTATTCCTTGTTTCATTCGAACAAACCTAACTCACTTATTTAGTGAATCCTACTACACTCATTCATTCAATGAAACAGACTGCACATGATAATTCAATGAAGGTACTCTTAACGCATTGATTCAACCAAACAAATTGCACACATTTAGTTCATGAAGCAAACTGCATTTGTCAATTCAATGAATACAGCTACTCATTCATTCAATGTCACACATTGTCACAATCAAACTGCACTCATTCACTCCATGAACCAAACTACTCGTGTTAATTCAATGAGCAGAGCTTCTCTCACCAGTCAATGATGAGCTTAACGCTTTCATTCAATGAAAAAAACAGCTTTCGTTGAATCATGGAATCAAATTCTAAAGATGGATTCAATGTAGATTAGATTACATTAGATTAGATTACATTAGATTAGATTACATTACATTAGATTAGACTACATTACATTAGATTACATTACATTAGATTTCATCAGATTAGATTACAGTACATTAGATTAGATTACATTACATTGCATTAGATTACATTAGATTAGATGAGATTACATTAGATTACATTACATTAGATTTCATCAGATTAGATTACAGTACATTAGATTAGATAACATTACATTGCATTAGATGACATTAGATTAGATGAGATTACATTAGATTACATTACATTAGATCAGTTTAGAATACATTAGATTACATTACATTAGATTACATTTCATTAGATTAGATTTCATTAGATTACATTACATTACATTACATTAGGTATCATTAGATGACATTACATTAGATTACATTACATTAGATCAGTTTATATTATATTAGATTACATTACATTAGATTCGATTACATTAGATTAGATTTGATTACATTACATTAGAGTAGATTACATTAGATTACATTGCATTACATTACATTACATTAGATAACATGAAATTACATTACTTTAGATTAGATTACATTACATTAGCTTACATTACATTACATTCGATGACATTACATTAGATTAGATTACATTAGATTACATTACATTAGATTAGATTACATTACTTTAGATTACATTAGGTTAGATAACAGTAGATTACATTAAATTACATTCGGATACATTACTTTAGATTACATTACATTACATTAGATTACATTACATTGCATTAGATTACATTATATTACATTAGATTACATTACATTAGATTAGATTACATGAGATTACATTACATTACCTTATGTTACATTACATTACATTCCAATACATTGGACTACAATACATTTGATTACCTTACATTATATTACATTAGGTTAGTTTACATTATTTTACATTACATTACATTACATTACATTAGATTACATTACATTAGATTAGATTACATTAGATTAAATTACATTATATTGCATTATATTAGATAACATTAGATTAGATTAGATTACTTTACATTAGTTAGATTACATTACATTAGATTACAGTATATTAGATCTCATTACATTACTTACATTACATTAGATAACATTACATTAGATTACATTTCATTAGATTAGATTTCATTAGATTACATTACATTACATCACATTAGATTTCATTTGATAACATTAGTTTAGATTTCATTACATTAGATTAGATTACATTAGATTAGATTTGATTACATTACATTAGATTACATTAGTTTAGACTACATTACATTAGATTAGATTTCATTAGATAGCATTACATTACATTACATTCGGTTACATTAGATTACATTACACTAGATTACAGTACATTAGATCTTATTACATTACATTACATTACAGTACATTATATTACATTCGATTACATTACATTAGATTACATTACATTGCATTAGATTACATTACATTAAATTAGATTACATTACATTAGATTACATTACATTAGATTAGATTACATGAGATTTCATCAGATTAGATTACATTACATTAGATTAGATTACATTACATTGCATTAGATTACATTAGATTACAGTACATTAGATCTTATTACATTAATTACATTACATTAGATTACATTACATTAGATTTCATCAGATTAGATTACATTACATTAGAATAGATTACATTACATTGCATTAGATTACATTAGATTAGATGAGATTACATTAGATTACATTACATTAGATTACAGTACATTAGATCTTATTACATTAATTACATTACATTAGATAACATTACATTTGATTAGATTACATTAGATAAGTGAGTTAATTTTGTTTCATTGAAACGTTTGATTCATTGAATCAATGATTTAAGTTTCATTCAATGAAGTAATGAATGAAGGTGGTGAGCTTCTCTCATTCATTCAATGTTTTAAGCTGAACAGTTTTTTCAATGAATCAAACGGTATTCATTGTTTTAATGAAACAAACTGACCTCACTTATTTAGTGAATAAATCTGCACACGTTCATTCATTGAGACTGCACTTGACAATTCAATGAGTAGAATCAAAGGGTTCGCATTCATTCATTGTATGTCTTAATTAAAAGAGTAGAGCTCCCGCCATTCATTCAATGCCACGAGCAAAACCTATTCATTCAATGGAGCAAACTGCACTCATGATAAAGACTGCCTGCATCAATTCAATGAGTAGAGCTTCTCTCATTCATTGAATGTGTCAAGCTCACCGTTTTCATTTAATGAAACAAACTGCATTGATTGAATCATTGAACCAAACTAGAATCATTGATTCAATGAATCAAACCGTATTCCTTGTTTCATTCGAACAAACCTAACTCACTTATTTAGTGAATCCTACTACACTCATTCATTCAATGAAACAGACTGCATATGATAATTCAATGAAGGTACTCTTAACGCATTGATTCAACCAAACAAATTGCACACATTTAGTTCATGAAGCAAACTGCATTTGTCAATTGAATGAATACAGCTACTCATTCATTCAATGTCACACATTGTCACAATCAAACTGCACACATTCACTCCATGAACCAAACTACTCGTGTTAATTCAATGAGCAGAGCTTCTCTCACCAGTCATTGATGAGCTTAACGCTTTCATTCAATTAAAAAAACAGCTTTCGTTGAATCATGGAATCAAATTCTAAAGATGGATTCAATGTAGATTAGATTACATTAGATTACATTAGATTAGATTACATTATATTAGATTAGACTACATTACATTAGATTACATTACATTAGATTTCATCAGATTAGATTACAGTACATTAGATTAGATTACATTACATTGCATTAGATTACATTAGATTAGATGAGATTATATTAGATTACATTACATTAGATTTCATCAGATTAGATTACAGTACATTAGATTAGATAATATTACATTCCATTAGATGACATTAGATTAGATGAGATTATATTAGATTACATTACATTAGATCAATTTAGATTACATTAGATTACATTACATTAGGTATCATTAGATTACATTACACTAGATTACATTACATTAGATTCGATTACATTCGATTAGATTTGATTACATTATATTAGATTACACTAGTTTAGATTACATTACATTAGATTAGATTACATGACATTACATTAGGTTACATTAGATTACATTTCACTAGATTACATTACATTAGATTATATTACATTAGATCAGATTACATTACATTAGCTTACATTACATTACATTCGATTACATTACATTAGATTAGATAACATTATATAACATTACATTAGATTAGATTAGATTAGAATTGATTACATTACATTCCATTCCATTACATTACATTACATTACATTAGATTACATTACATTAGATTACATTACATTAGATTACAGTATATTAGATTAGACTACATTACATTAGATTACATTACATTAGATTTCATCAGATTAGATTACATTACATTAGATTAGATTACATTACATTGCATTAGATTACATTAGATTAGATGAGATTACATTAGATTACATTACATTAGATCAGTTTAGATTACATTAGATTACATTACATTAGACTACATTTCATTAGATTATATTACATTACATTACATTAGGTTTCATTAGATTACATTACACTAGATTACATTACATTACATTAGATTACATTAGATTAGATTATATTACATTACATTAGATTAGATTACATTGCATTGCATTACGTTACGTTACATTAGATTACATTACATTACATTAGATTACATTACATTGCATCAGATTACATTAGATTACATTAGACGACATTACATTAGATTAGATTACATTAGATTACATTACATTTCATTGCATTACTTTACGTTACATTAGATTAAATTACATTAGATTACATTACATTATCTTATGTTACATTACATTACATTGCAATACATTAGACTACAATACATTAGATTACCTTACATTATATTACATTAGTTTAGTTTACATTATTTTACATTACATTACATTACATTGCATTACTTTAGATTACATTACATTAGATTAGATTACATTACATTAGATTACATTACATTAATTTAGATTACAGTACATTATATTACATTCGATTACATTACATTAGATTACATTACATTGCATTAGATTACATTACATTAAATTAGATTACATTACATTAGATTACATTACATTAGATTAGATTACATGAGATTACATTACATTAACTTATGTTACATTACATTACATTCCAATACATTAGACTACAATAAATTAGATTACCTTACATTATATTACATTAGGTTAGTTTACATTATTTTACATTACATTACATTACATTAGATTACATTACATTAGATTACATTACATTAGATTAAATTACATTACATTGCATTACATTAGATAACATTACATTGCATTACATTAGATAACATTACATTAGATTAGATTACTTTACATTAGTTAGATTACATTACATTAGATTACAGTATATTAGATCTCATTACATTACTTACAATACATTAGATAACATTATATTAGATTACATTTCATTAGATTAGATTTCATTAGATTACATTACATTACATCACATTAGGTTTCATTAGATTACATTAGTTTAGACTACATTAGATTAGATTTGATTACATTAGATTACATTACATTCGGTTACATTCGATTACATTACACTAGATTACAGTACATTAGATCTTATTACATTAATTACATTACATTAGATTAGATTACATTACATTAGATTACAGTACATTAGATCTTATTACATTAATTACATTACATTAGATAACATTACATTTGATTAGATTACATTAGATAAGTGAGTTAATTTTGTTTCATTGAAACGTTTGATTCATTGAATCAATGATTTAAGTTTCATTCAATGAAGTAATGAATGAAGGTGGTGAGCTTCTCTCATTCATTCAATGTGTTAAGCTGAACGTTTTTTTTAATGAATCAAACTGTATTCATTGTTTTAATGAAACAAACTTACCTCACTTATTTAGTGAATAAATCTGCACACGTTCATTCATTGAGACTGCACTTGACAATTCAATGAGTAGAATCAAAGTGTACGCATTCATTCAATGAAATGCACTGTATTTCTTAATTAAAAGAGTAGAGATCCCGCCATTCTTTCAATGCCACGAGCAAAACCTATTCATTCAATGGAGCAAACTGCACTCATGATAAAGACTGCCTGCATCAATTCAATGAGTAGAGCTTCTCTCATTCATTGAATGTGTCAAGCTCACCGTTTTCATTTAATGAAACAAACTGCATTGATTGAATCATTGAACCAAACTAGAATCACTGATTCAATTAATCAAACCTTATTCCTTGTTTCATTCGAACAAACCTAACTCACTTATTTAGTGAATCCTACTACACTCATTCATTCAATGAAACAGACTGCACATGATAATTCAATGAAGGTACTCTTAACGCATTGATTCAACCAAACAAATTACACACATTTAGTTCATGAAGCAAACTGCATTTGTCAATTGAATGAATACAGCTACTCATTCATTCAATGTCACACATTGTCACAATCAAACTGCACAATTTCACTCCATGAACCAAACTACTCGTGTTAATTCAATGAGCAGAGCTTCTCTCACCAGTCAATGATGAGCTTAACGCTTTCATTCAATGAAAAAAACAGCTTTCGTTGAATCATGGAATCAAATTCTAAAGATGGATTCAATGTAGATTAGATTACATTAGATTAGATTACATTAGATTAGATTACATTACATTAGATTAGACTACATTACATTAGATTTCATCAGATTAGATTACAGTACATTAGATTAGATTACATTACATTGCATTAGATTACATTAGATTAGATGAGATTACATTAGATTACATTACATTAGATTTCATCAGATTAGATTACAGTACATTAGATTAGATAACATTACATTGCATTAGATGACATTAGATTAGATGAGATTACATTAGATTACATTACATTAGATCAGTTTAGATTACATTAGATTACATTACATTAGATTACATTTCATTAGATTAGATTTCATTAGATTACATTACATTACATTACATTAGGTATCATTAGATGACATTACATTAGATTACATTACATTAGATCAGTTTATATTATATTAGATTACATTACATTAGATTCGATTACATTAGATTAGATTTGATTACATTATATTAGAGTTGATTACATTAGATTACATTGCATTACATTACATTACATTAGATTACATGAAATTACATTACTTTAGATTAGATTACATTACATTAGCTTACATTACATTACATTCGATGACATTACATTAGATTAGATTACATTAGATTACATTACATTAGATTAGATTACATTACTTTAGATTACATTAGGTTAGATAACAGTAGATTACATTAAATTACATTCGGATACATTACATTAGATAACATTACATTACATTAGTTTGCATTACATTACATTAGAATACATTACATGAGATTAGATTTCATTAGATTACATAACATTAGATTAGATTATATTACATTAGAATACATTACATTAGATTAGATTACATTGCATTGCATTACTTTACGTTACATTAGATTACATTACATTAGATGAGATTAGATTACATTACATTATTTTACATTGTATAACATTAGATTACATTACATTAGATTACATTAGATTAGATTACATTACATTACATTGCATTAGATTACATTAGATTACATTGCATTACATTGCATTATTTTACGTTACATTAGATTATATTACATTACATTAGATTCCATTACATTACATTCGATGACATTACATTAGATTAGATTACATTAGATTAGATTACATTACTTTAGTTTACATTAGGTTAGATAACAGTAGATTACATTAAATTACATTCGGATACATTACTTTAGATAATATTGTATTACATTAGTTTGCATTACATTACATTACATTAGAATACATTACATTAGATTAGATTTAATTAGATGACATAACATTAGATTAGATTATATTACATTAGAATACATTACATTAGATTAGATTACATTGCATTGCATTACTTTACGTTACATTAGATTACATTACATTACATTACATTAGATGAGATCAGATTACATCACATTATTTTACATTGTATAACATTAGATTACATTACATTAGATTACATGAGATTAGATTAGAATATATTACATTACATTAGATTACATTAGATTAGATTACATTACATTACATTGCATTAGATTACATTAGATTACAATAGATTACATTACATTAGATTAGATTACATTAGATTAAATTACATTACATTGTATTACATTAGATTACATTGCATTGCATTACTTTACGTTACATTAGATTACATTACATTTGATTAGATTACATTAGATAAGTGAGTTAATTTTGTTTCATTCAAACGTTTGATTCATTGAATCAATGATTTAAGTTTCATTCAATGAAGTAATGAATGAAGGTGGTGAGCTTCTCTCATTCATTCAATGTTTTAAGCTGAACAGTTTTTTCAATGAATCAAACGGTATTCATTGTTTTAATGAAACAAACTGACCTCACTTATTTAGTGAATAAATCTGCACACGTTCATTCATTGAGACTGCACTTGACAATTCAATGAGTAGAATCAAAGTGTTCGCATTCATTCATTGTATGTCTTAATTAAAAGAGTAGAGCTCCCGCCATTCATTCAATGCCACGAGCAAAACCTATTCATTCAATGGAGCATACTGCACTCATAATAAAGACTGCCTGCATCAATTCAATGAGTAGAGCTTCTCTCATTCATTGAATGTGTCAAGCTCACCGTTTTCATTTAATGAAACAAACTGCGTTGATTGAATCATTGAACCAAACTAGAATCACTGATTCAATGAATCAAACCTTATTCCTTGTTTCATTCGAACAAACCTAACTCACTTATTTAGTGAATCCTACTACATTCATTCATTCAATGAAACAGACTGCATATGATAATTCAATGAAGGTACTCTTAACGCATTGATTCAACCAAACAAATTGCACACATTTAGTTCATGAAGCAAACTGCATTTGTCAATTGAATGAATACAGCTACTCATTCATTCAATGTCACACATTGTCACAATCAAACTGCACACATTCACTCCATGAACCAAACTACTCGTGTTAATTCAATGAGCAGAGCTTCTCTCACCAGTCAATGATGAGCTTAACGCTTTCATTCAATGAAAAAAACAGCTTTTGTTGAATCATGGAATCAAATTCTAAAGACGGATTCAATGTAGATTAGATTACATTAGATTAGATTACATTAGATTAGATTACATTACATTAGATTAGACTACATTACATTAGATTACATTACATTAGATTTCATCAGATTAGATTACAGTACATTAGATTAGATTACATTACATTGCATTCGATTACATTAGATTAGATTACAGTACATTAGATTAGATAACATTACATTCCATTAGATGATATTAGATTAGATGAGATTACATTAGATTACATTACATTAGATCAGTTTAGATTACATTAGATTACATTACATTACATTACATTTCATTAGATTAGATTTCATTAGATTACATTACATTACATTACATTAGGTATCATTAGATTACATTACACTAGATTACATTACATTAGATTCGATTAGATTTGATTACATTATATTAGATTACACTAGTTTAGATTACATTACATTAGATTAGATTACATGACATTACATTAGGTTACATTAGATTACATTTCACTAGATTACATTACATTAGATTATATTACATTAGATTAGATTACATTACATTAGCTTACATTACATTACATTCGATTACATTACATTAGATTAGATAACATTATATAACATTACATTAGATTAGATTAGATTAGAATTGATTACATTACATTCCATTACATTACATTACATTACATTAGGTTAGATTACATTACATTAGATTACAGTATATTAGATTAGACTACATTACATTAGATTACATTACATTAGATTTCATCAGATTAGATTACATTACATTAGATTAGATTACATTACATTGCATAAGATTACATTAGATTAGATGAGATTACATTAGATTACATTACATTAGATCAATTTAGATTACATTAGATTACATTACATTAGACTACATTTCATTAGATTATATTACATTACATTACATTAGGTTTCATTAGATTACATTACACTAGATTACATTACATTAGATTAGATTACATTAGATTAGATTATATTACATTACATTAGATTAGATTACATTGCATTGCATTACGTTACGTTACATTAGATTACATTACATTACATTAGATGAGATTAGATTACATTACATTACATTACATTACATTATTTTACATTGGATAACATTACATTAGATTAGATTATTTAACATTGCATGAGATTACATTAGATTCGATTACATTAGATTACGTTTGATTAAATTACTTCAGATTACATTACATTAGATTACATTAGAATAGATTACATTACATTACATTAGATTACATTACATTGCATCAGATTACATTAGATTACATTAGACGACATTACATTAGATTACATTACATTTCATTACATGTAACTTTACGTTACATTAGATTACATTACATTAGATTACATTACATTATCTTATGTTACATTACATTACATTGCAATACATTAGACAACAATACATTAGATTACCTTACATTATATTGCATTAGTTTAGTTTACATTATTTTACATTACATTACATTACATTGAATTACTTTAGATTACATTACATTACATTAGATTACATTACATTGCATTAGATTACATTACATTACATTAGACTACATTAGATTACATTACATTAGATTACATTACATTAGATTACATTACAATCGATTAGATTACACGAGATTACATTACATTACCTTATGTTACATTACATTACATTCCAATACATTAGACTACAATACATTTGATTACCTTACATTATATTACATTAGGTTAGTTTACATTATTTTACATTACATTACATTACATTAGATTACATTTCATTATCTTATGTTACATTACATTACATTGCAATACATTAGACAACAGTACATTAGATTACCTTACATTATATTGCATTAGTTTAGTTTACATTATTTTACATTACATTACATTACATTGCATTACTTTAGATTACATTACATTGCATTAGATTACATTACATTACATTAGATTACATTACATTAGATTAGATTACATGAGATTACATTACATTACGTTATGTTACATTACATTACATTCCAATACATTAGACTACAATACATTTGATTACCTTACATTATATTACATTAGGTTAGTTTACATTATTTTACATTACATTACATTACATTACATTACATTAGATTACATTAGATTAAATTACATTTTATTGCATTATATTAGATAACATTAGATTAGATTAGATTACTTTACATTAGTTAGATTACATTACATTAGATTACAGTATATTAGATCTCATTACATTACTTACATTACATTAGATAACATTACATTAGATTACATTTCATTAGATTAGATTTCATTAGATTACATTACATTACATCACATTAGATTTCATTTGATTACATTAGTTTAGATTTCATTACATTAGATTAGATTACATTAGATTAGATTTGATTACATTACATTAGATTACATTAGTTTAGACTACATTACATTAGATTAGATTACATTAGATTACATTACATTACATTCGGTTACATTAGATTACATTACACTAGATTACAGTACATTAGATCTTATTACATTACATTACATTACATTACATTAGATTACATTACATTAGATTACAGTACATTAGATCTTATTACATTAATTACATTACATTAGATAACATTACATTTGATTAGATTACATTAGATAAGTGAGTTAATTTTGTTTCATTGAAACGTTTGATTCATTGAATCAATGATTTAAGTTTCATTCAATGAAGTAATGAATGAACGTGGTGAGCTTCTCTCATTCATTTAATGTGTTAAGCTGAACGTTTTTTTAATGAATCAAACTGTATTCATTGTTTTAATGAAACAAACTTACCTCACTTATTTAGTGAATAAATCTGCACACGTTCATTCATTGAGACTGCACTTGACAATTCAATGAGTAGAATCAAAGTGTACGCATTCATTCAATGAAATGCACTGTATGTCTTAATTAAAAGAGTAGAGCTCCCGCCATTCATTCAATGCCACGAGCAAAACCTATTCATTCAATGGAGCAAACTGCACTCATGATAAAGACTGCCTGAAATCAATTCAATGAGTAGAGCTTCTCTCATTCATTGAATATGTCAAGCTCACCGTTGTCATTTAATGAAACAAACTGCATTGATTGAATCATTGAACCAAACTAGAATCACTGATTCAATGAATCAAACCTTATTCCTTGTTTCATTCGAACAAACCTAACTCACTTATTTAGTGAATCCTACTACACTCATTCATTCAATGAAACAGACTGCACATGATAATTCAATGAAGGTACTCTTAACGCATTGATTCAACCAAACAAATTGCACACATTTAGTTCATGAAGCAAACTGCATTTGTCAATTCAATGAATACAGCTACTCATTCATTCAATGTCACACATTGTCACAATCAAACTGCACTCATTCACTCCATGAACCAAACTACTCGTGTTAATTCAATGAGCAGAGCTTCTCTCACCAGTCAATGATGAGCTTAACGCTTTCATTCAATGAAAAAAACAGCTTTCGTTGAATCATGGAATCAAATTCTAAAGATGGATTCAATGTAGATTAGATTACATTAGATTAGATTACATTACATTAGATTAGACTACATTACAATAGATTACATTACATTAGATTTCATCAGATTAGATTACAGTACATTAGATTAGATTACATTACATTGCATTAGATTACATTAGATTAGATGAGATTACATTAGATTACATTACATTAGATTTCATCAGATTAGATTACAGTACATTAGATTAGATAACATTACATTGCATTAGATGACATTAGATTAGATGAGATTACATTAGATTACATTACATTAGATCAGTTTAGATTACATTAGATTACATTACATTAGATTACATTTCATTAGATTAGATTTCATTAGATTACATTACATTACATTACATTAGGTATCATTAGATGACATTACATTAGATTACATTACATTAGATCAGTTTATATTATATTAGATTACATTACATTAGATTCGATTACATTAGATTAGATTTGATTACATTACATTAGAGTAGATTACATTAGATTACATTGCATTACATTACATTACATTAGATTACATGAAATTACATTACTTTAGATTAGATTACATTACATTAGCTTACATTACATTACATTCGATGACATTACATTAGATTAGATTACATTAGATTACATTACATTAGATTAGATTACATTACTTTACATTACATTACATTAGGTTAGATAACAGTAGATTACATTAAATTACATTCGGATACATTACATTAGATAACATTACATTACATTAGTTTGCATTACATTACATTAGAATACATTACATGAGATTAGATTTCATTAGATTACATAACATTAGATTAGATTATATTACATTAGAATACATTACATTAGATTAGATTACATTGCATTGCATTACTTTACGTTACATTAGATTACATTACATTAGATGAGATTAGATTACATTACATTATTTTACATTGTATAACATTAGATTACATTACATTAGATTACATTTGATTAGATTACATTACATTACATTACATTAGAATACATTACATTAGATTAGATTTCATTAGATGACATAACATTAGATTAGATTATTTTACATTCGAATACATTACATTAGATTAGATTACATTGCATTGCATTACTTTACGTTACATTAGATTACATTACATTACATTACATTAGATGAGATTAGATTACATTACATTATTTTACATTGTATACCATTAGATTACATTACATTAGATTACATGAGATTAGATTAGAATAGATTACATTACATTAGATTACATTAGATTAGATTACATTACATTACATTGCATTAGATTACATTAGATTACATTAAATTACATTACATTAGATTAGATTACATTAGATTAAATTACATTACATTGTATTACATTAGATTACATTACATTACATTCCATTGCATTACTTTACGTTACATTAGATTACATTACATTTGATTAGATTACATTAGATAAGTGAGTTAATTTTGTTTCATTGAAACGTAGATTCATTGAATCAATGATTTAAGTTTCATTCAATGAAGTAATGAATGAAGGTGGTGAGCTTCTCTCATTCATTCAATGTTTTAAGCTGAACAGTTTTTTCAATGAATCAAACGGTATTCATTGTTTTAATGAAACAAACTGACCTCACTTATTTAGTGAATAAATCTGCACACGTTCATTCATTGAGACTGCACTTGACAATTCAATGAGTAGAATCAAAGTGTTCGCATTCATTCATTGTATGTCTTAATTAAAAGAGTAGAGCTCCCGCCATTCATTCAATGCCACGAGCCAAACCTATTCATTCAATGGAGCATACTGCACTCATGATAAAGACTGCCTGCATCAATTCAATGAGTAGAGCTTCTCTCATTCATTGAATGTGTCAAGCTCACCGTTTTCATTTAATGAAACAAACTGCATTGATTGAATCATTGAACCAAACTAGAATCATTGATTCAATGAATCAAACCTTATTCCTTGTTTCATTCGAACAAACCTAACTCACTTATTTAGTGAATCCTACTACACTCATTCATTCAATGAAACAGACTGCATATGATAATTCAATGAAGGTACTCTTAACGCATTGATTCAACCAAACAAATTGCACACATTTAGTTCATGAAGCAAATTGCATTTGTCAATTGAATGAATACAGCTACTCATTCATTCAATGTCACACATTGTCACAATCAAACTGCACACATTCACTCCATGAACCAAACTACTCGTGTTAATTCAATGAGCAGAGCTTCTCTCACCAGTCAATGATGAGCTTAACGCTTTCATTCAATGAAAAAAACAGCTTTCGTTGAATCATGGAATCAAATTCTAAAGATGGATTCAATGTAGATTAGATTACATTAGATTAGATTACATTACATTAGATTAGACTACATTACATTAGATTACATTACATTAGATTTCATCAGATTAGATTACAGTACATTAGATTAGATCACATTACATTGCATTAGATTACATTACATTAGATGAGATTATATTAGATTACATTACATTAGATTTCATCAGATTAGTTTACAGTACATTAGATTAGATAACATTACATTCCATTAGATGACATTAGATTAGATGAGATTACATTAGATTACATTACATTACATTACATTTCATTAGATTAGATTTCATTAGATTACATTACATTACATTACATTAGGTATCATTAGATTACATTACACTAGATTACATTACATTAGATTCGATTACATTCGATTAGATTTGATTACATTATATTAGATTATACTAGTTTAGATTACATTACATTAGATTAGATTACATGACATTACATTAGGTTACATTAGATTACATTTCACTAGATTACATTACATTAGATTATATTACATTAGATTAGATTACATTACATCAGCTTACATTACATTACATTCGATTACATTACATTAGATTAGATAACATTATATAACATTACATTAGATTAGATTAGATTAGAATTGATTACATTACATTCCATTACATTACATTACATTACATTACATTACATTACATTAGATTACATTACATTAGATTACATTACATTAGATTACAGTATATTAGATTAGACTACATTACATTAGATTACATTACATTAGATTTCATCAGATTAGATTACATTACATTAGATTAGATTACATTACATTGCATTAGATTACATTAGATTAGATGAGATTACATTTGATTACATTACATTAGATCAGTTTAGATTACATTAGATTACATTACATTAGACTACATTTCATTAGATTATATTACATTACATTACATTAGGTTTCATTAGATTACATTACACTAGATTACATTAGATTAGATTAGATTACATTAGATTAGATTATATTACATTAATTAGATTAGATGACATTGCATTGCATTACGTTACGTTACATTAGATTACATTACATTACATTAGATGAGATTAGATTACATTACATTACATTACATTACATTATTTTACATTGGATAACATTACATTAGATAACATTAGATTAGATTATTTAACATTGCATGAGATTACATTAGATTCGATTACATTAGATTACGTTTGATTAAATTACTTCAGATTACATTACATTAGATTACATTAGATTACATTAGAATAGATTACATTACATTACATTACATTAGATTACATTAGATTACATTACATTACATTAGATTACATTACATTGCATCAGATTACATTAGATTACATTAGACGACATTACATTAGATTAGATTACATTAGATTACATTACATTTCATTGCATTACTTTACGTTACATTAGAATACATTACATTAGATTACATTACATTATCTTATGTTACATTATATTACATTGCAAAACATTAGACAACAATACATTAGATTACCTTACATTATATTGCATTAGTTTAGTTTACATTATTTTACATTACATTACATTACATTGCATTACTTTAGATTACATTACATTACATTAGATTACATTACATTGCATTAGATTACATTAGATTACATTAGATTACATTACATTAGATTACATTACATTAGATTAGATTACACGAGATTACATTACATTACCTTATGTTACATTACATTACATTCCAATACATTAGACTACAATACATTTGATTACCTTACATTATATTACATTAGGTTAGTTTACATTATTTTACATTACATTACATTACATTAGATTACATTACATTATCTTATGTTACATTACATTACATTGCAATACATTAGACAACAATACATTAGATTACCTTACATTATATTGCATTAGTTTAGTTTACATTATTTTACATTACATTACATTACATTGCATTACTTTAGATTACATTACATTACATTAGATTACATTACATTGCATTAGATTACATTACATTACATTAGATTACATTACATTAGATTAGATTACATGAGATTACATTACATTACCTTATGTTACATTACATTACATTCCAATACATTAGACTACAATACATTTGATTACCTTACATTATATTACGTTAGGTTAGTTTACATTATTTTACATTACATTACATTACATTACATTACATTAGATTACATTAGATTAAATTACATTATATTGCATTATATTAGATAACATTAGATTAGATTAGATTACTTTACATTAGTTAGATTACATTACATTAGATTACAGTATATTAGATCTCATTACATTACTTACATTATATTAGATAACATTACATTAGATTACATTTCATTAGATTAGATTTCATTAGATTACATTACATTACATCACATTAGATTTCATTTGATTACATTAGTTTAGATTTCATTACATTAGATTAGATTACATTAGATTAGATTTGATTACATTACATTAGATTACATTAGTTTAGACTACATTACATTAGATTAGATTACATTAGATTACATTACATTACATTACATTCGGTTACATTAGATTACATTACACTAGATTACAGTACATTAGATCTTATTACATTACATTACATTTCATTACATTAGATTACATTACATTAGATTACAGTACATTAGATCTTATTACATTAATTACATTACATTAGATAACATTACATTTGATTAGATTACATTAGATAAGTGAGTTAATTTTGTTTCATTGAAACATTTGATTCATTGAATCAATGATTTAAGTTTCATTCAATGAAGTAATGAATGAACGTGGTGAGCTCCTCTCATTCATTTAATGTGTTAAGCTGAACGTTTTTTTAATGAATCAAACTGTATTCATTGTTTTAATGAAACAAACTTACCTCACTTATTTAGTGAATAAATCTGCACACGTTCATTCATTGAGACTGCACTTGACAATTCAATGAGTAGATTCAAAGTGTACGCATTCATTCAATGAAATGCACTGTATGTCTTATTTAAAAGAGTAGAGCTCCCACCATTCATTCAATGCCACGAGCAAAACCTATTCATTCAATGGAGCAAACTGCACTCATGATAAAGACTGCCTGAAATCAATTCAATGAGTAGAGCTTCTCTCATTCATTGAATATGTCAAGCTCACCTTTGTCATTTAATGAAACAAACTGCATTGATTGAATCATTGAACCAAACTAGAATCATTGATTCAATGAATCAAACCTTATTCCTTGTTTCATTCGAACAAACCTAACTCACTTATTTAGTGAATCCTACTACACTCATTCATTCAATGAAACAGACTGCACATGATATTTCAATGAAGGTACTCTTAACGCATTGATTCAACCAAACAAATTGCACACATTTAGTTCATGAAGCAAACTGCATTTGTCAATTCAATGAATACAGCTACTCATTCATTCAATGTCACACATTGTCACAATCAAACTGCACTCATTCACTCCATGAACCAAACTACTCGTGTTAATTCAATGAGCAGAGCTTCTCTCACCAGTCAATGATGAGCTTAACGCTTTCATTCAATGAAAAAAACAGCTTTCGTTGAATCATGGAATCAAATTCTAAAGATGGATTCAATGTAGATTAGATTACATTAGATTAGATTACATTACATTAGATTAGACTACATTACATTAGATTACATTACATTAGATTTCATCAGATTAGATTACAGTACATTAGATTTGATAACATTACATTGCATTAGATGACATTAGATTAGATGAGATTACATTAGATTACATTACATTAGATCAGTTTAGATTACATTAGGTTACATTACATTAGATTACATTTCATTAGATTAGATTTCATTAGATTACATTACATTACATTACATTAGGTATCATTAGATTACATTACACTAGATTACATTACATTAGATTCGATTACATTACATTACATTAGATTTCATCAGATTAGATTACAGTACATTAGATTAAATAACATTACATTGCATTAGATGACATTAGATTAGATGAGATTACATTAGATTACATTACATTAGATCAGTTTAGATTACATTAGATTACATTACATTAGATTACATTTCATTAGATTAGATTTCATTAGATTACATTACATTACATTACATTAGGTATCATTAGATTACATTACACTAGATTACATTACATTAGATTCGATTACATTACATTACATTCGATTAATGTAATGAGATTAGATGACATTACATTAGATTACATTACATTAGATCAGTTTATATTATATTAGATTACATTACATTAGATTCGATTACATTAGATTAGATTTGATTACATTACATTAGAGTAGATTACATTAGATTACATTGCATTACATTACATGAAATTACATTACTTTAGATTAGATTACTTTACATTAGCTTACATTACATTACATTCGATGACATTACATTAGATTAGATTACATTAGATTACATTACATTAGATTAGATTACATTGCATTGCATTACTTTACGTTACATTAGATTACATTACATTACATTACATTAGATGAGATTAGATTACATTACATTAGATTACATGAGATTAGATTAGAATAGATTACATTACATTAGATTACATTAGATTAGATTACATTACATTACATTGCATTAGATTACATTACATTAGATTAGATTACATTAGATTAAATTACATTACATTGTATTACATTAGATTACATTACATTACATTGCATTGCATTACTTTACGTTACATTAGATTACATTACATTTGATTAGATTACATTAGATAAGTGAGTTAATTTTGTTTCATTGAAACGTTTGATTCATTGAATCAATGATTTAAGTTTCATTCAATGAAGTAATGAATGAAGGTGGTGAGCTTCTCTCATTCATTCAATATTTTAAGCTGAACAGTTTTTTCAATGAATCAAACGGTATTCATTGTTTTAATGAAACAAACTGACCTCACTTATTTAGTGAATAAATCTGCACACGTTCATTCATTGAGACTGCACTTGACAATTCAATGAGTAGAATCAAAGTGTTCGCATTCATTCATTGTATGTCTTAATTAAAAGAGTAGAGCTCCCGCCATTCATTCAATGCCACGAGCAAAACCTATTCATTCAATGGAGCATACTGCACTCATGATAAAGACTGCCTGCATCAATTCAATGAGTAGAGCTTCTCTCATTCATTGAATGTGTCAAGCTCACCGTTTTCATTTAATGAAACAAACTGCATTGATTGAATCATTGAACCAAACTAGAATCATTGATTCAATGAATCAAACCTTATTCCTTGTTTCATTCGAACAAACCTAACTCACTTATTTAGTGAATCCTACTACACTCATTCATTCAATGAAACAGACTGCATATGATAATTCAATGAAGGTACTCTTAACGCATTGATTCAACCAAACAAATTGCACACATTTAGTTCATGAAGCAAACTGCATTTGTCAATTGAATGAATACAGCTACTCATTCATTCAATGTCACACATTGTCACAATCAAACTGCACACATTCACTCCATGAACCAAACTACTCGTGTTAATTCAATGAGCAGAGCTTCTCTCACCAGTCAATGATGAGCTTAACGCTTTCATTCAATGAAAAAAACAGCTTTCGTTGAATCATGGAATCAAATTCTAAAGATGGATTCAATGTAGATTAGATTACATTAGATTAGATTACATTAGATTAGATTACATTAGATTAGACTACATTACATTAGATTACATTACATTAGATTTCATCAGATTAGATTACAGTACATTAGATTAGATTACATTACATTGCATTAGATTACATTAGATTAGATTACAGTACATTAGATTAGATAACATTACATTCCATTAGATGACATTAGATTAGATGAGATTACATTAGATTACATTACATTAGATCAGTTTAGATTACATTAGATTACATTACATTACATTACATTTCATTAGATTAGATTTCATTAGATTACATTACATTACATTACATTAGGTATCATTAGATTACATTACACTAGATTACATTACATTAGATTCGATTACATTCGATTAGATTTGATTACATTATATTAGATTACACTAGTTTAGATTACATTACATTAGATTAGATTACATGACATTACATTAGGTTACATTAGATTACATTTCACTAGATTACATTACATTAGATTATATTACATTAGATTAGATTACATTACATTAGCTTACATTACATTACATTCGATTACATTACATTAGATTAGATAACATTATAAAACATTACATTAGATTAGATTAGATTAGAATTGATTACATTACATTCCATTACATTACATTACATTACATTAGATTAGATTACATTACATTAGATTACATTACATTAGATTACAGTATATTAGATTAGACTACATTACATTAGATTACATTACATTAGATTTCATCAGATTAGATTACATTACATTAGATTAGATTACATTACATTGCATTAGATTACATTAGATTAGATGAGATTACATTAGATTACATTACATTAGATCAGTTTAGATTACATTAGATTACATTACATTAGACTACATTTCATTAGATTATATTACATTACATTACATTAGGTTTCATTAGATTACATTACACTAGATTACATTACATTAGATTAGATTACATTAGATTAGATTATATTACATTACATTAGATTAGATTACATTGCATTGCATTACGTTACGTTACATTAGATTACATTACATTACATTAGATGAGATTAGATTACATTACATTACATTATTTTACATTGGATAACATTACATTAGATTACATTAGGTTAGATTATTTAACATTGCATGAGATTACATTAGATTCGATTACATTAGATTACGTTTGATTAAATTACTTCAGATTACATTACATTAGATTACATTAGATTACATTAGGATAGATTACATTACATTACATTACATTAGATTACATTAGATTACATTACATTACATTAGATTACATTACATTGCATCAGATTACATTAGATTAAATTAGACGACATTACATTAGATTAGATTACATTAGATTACATTACATTTCATTGCATTACTTTACGTTACATTAGATTACACTACATTAGATTACATTACATTATCTTACGTTACATTACATTACATTGCAATACATTAGACAACAATACATTAGATTACCGTACATTATATTGCATTAGTTTAGTTTACATTATTTTACATTACATTACAATACATTGCATTACTTTAGATTACATTACATTACATTCGATTACATTACATTGCATTAGATTACATTACATTACATTAGATTACATTACATTAGATTACATTACATTAGATTAGATTACACGAGATTACGTTACATTACCTTATGTTACATTACGTTACATTCCAATACATTAGACTACAATACATTTGATTACCTTACATTATATTACATTAGGTTAGTTTACATTATTTTACATTACATTACATTACATTAGATTACATTACATTATCTTATGTTACATTACATTACATTGCAATACATTAGACAACAATACATTAGATTACCTTACATTATATTGCTTTAGTTTAGTTTACATTATTTTACATTACATTACATTACATTGCATTACTTTAGATTACATTACATTACATTAGATTACATTACATTGCATTTGATTACATTACATTAGATTACATTACTTTAGATTAGATTACATGAGATTACATTACATTACCTTATGTTACATTACATTACATTACAATACATTAGACTACAATACATTTGATTACCTTACATTATATTACATTAGGTTAGTTTACATTATTTTACATTACATTACATTACATTACATTAGATTACATTACATTAGATTAGATTACATTAGATTAAATTACATTATATTGCATTATATTAGATAACATTAGATTAGATTAGATTACTTTACATTAGTTAGATTACATTACATTAGATTACAGTATATTAGATCTCATTACATTACTTACATTACATTAGATAACATTACATTAGATTACATTTCATTAGATTAGATTTCATTAGATTACATTACATTACATCACATTAGATTTCATTTGATAACATTAGTTTAGATTTCATTACATTAGATTAGATTACATTAGATTCAATGTCACACATTGTCACAATCAAACTGCACTCATTCACTCCATGAACCAAACTACTCGTGTTAATTCAATGAGCAGAGCTTCTCTCACCAGTCAATGATGAGCTTAACGCTTTCATTCAATGAAAAAAACAGCTTTCGTTGAATCATGGAATCAAATTCTAAAGATGGATTCAATGTAGATTAGATTACATTAGATTAGATTAGATTACATTAGATTAGACTACATTACATTAGATTACATTACATTAGATTTCATCAGATTAGATTACAGTACATTAGATTAGATTACATTACATTGCATTAGATTACATTAGATTAGATGAGATTACATTAGATTACATTACATTAGATTTCATCAGATTAGATTACAGTACATTAGATTAGATAACATTACATTGCATTAGATGACATTAGATTAGATGAGATTACATTAGATTACATTACATTAGATCAGTTTAGATTACATTAGATTGCATTACATTAGATTACATTTCATTAGATTAGATTTCATTAGATTACATTACATTACATTACATTAGGTATCATTAGATGACATTACATTAGATTACATTACATTAGATCAGTTTATATTATATTAGATTACATTACATTAGATTCGATTACATTAGATTAGATTTGATTACATTACATTAGAGTAGATTACATTAGATTACATTGCATTACATTACATTACATTAGATTACATGAAATTACATTACTTTAGATTAGATTACATTACATTAGCTTACATTACATTACATTCGATGACATTACATTAGATTAGATTACATTAGGTTACATTACATTAGATTAGATTACATTACTTTAGATTACATTAGGTTAGATAACAGTAGATTACATTAAATTACATTCGGATACATTACATTAGATAACATTACATTACATTAGTTTGCATTACATTACATTAGAATACATTACATGAGATTAGATTTCATTAGATTACATAACATTAGATTAGATTATATTACATTAGAATACATTACATTAGATTAGATTACATTGCATTGCATTACTTTACGTTACATTAGATTACATTACATTAGATGAGATTAGATTACATTATATTATTTTACATTGTATAACATTAGATTACATTACATTAGATTACATTAGATTAGATTACATTACATTACATTAGAATACATTACATTAGATTAGATTTCATTAGATGACATAACATTAGATTTGATTATATTACATTAGAATACATTACATTAGATTAGATTACATTGCATTGCATTACTTTACGTTACATTAGATTACATTACATTACATTACATTAGATGAGATTAGATTACATTACATTATTTTACATTGTATAACATTAGATTACATTACATTAGATTACATGAGATTAGATTAGAATAGATTACATTACATTAGATTACATTAGATTAGATTACATTACATTACGTTGCATTAGATTACATTAGATTACATTAGATTACATTACATTAGATTAGATTACATTAGATTAAATTACATTACATTGTATTACATTAGATTACATTACATTGCATTGCATTACTTTACGTTACATTAGATACCATTGCATTTGATTAGATTACATTAGATAAGTGAGTTAATTTTGTTTCATTGAAACGTTTGATTCATTGAATCAATGATTTAAGTTTCATTCAATGAAGTAATGAATGAAGGTGGTGAGCTTCTCTCATTCATTCAATGTTTTAAGCTGAACAGTTTTTTCAATGAATCAAACGGTATTCATTGTTTTAATGAAACAAACTGACCTCACTTATTTAGTGAATAAATCTGCACACGTTCATTCATTGAGACTGCACTTGACAATTCAATGAGTAGAATCAAAGTGTTCGCATTCATTCATTGTATGTCTTAATTAAAAGAGTAGAGCTCCCGCCATTCATTCAATGCCACGAGCAAAACCTATTCATTCAATGGAGCATACTGCACTCATGATAAAGACTGCCTGCATCAATTCAATGAGTAGAGCTTCTCTCATTCATTGAATGTGTCAAGCTCACCGTTGTCATTTAATGAAACAAACTGCATTGATTGAATCATTGAACCAAACTAGAATCATTGATTCAATGAATCAAACCTTATTCCTTGTTTCATTCGAACAAACCTAACTCACTTATTTACATTACATTAGCTTACATTACATTACATTCGATTACATTACATTAGATTAGATAACATTATATAACATTCCATTAGATTAGATTACATTACATTAGATTACATTACATTAGATTACAGTATATTAGATTAGACTACATTACATTAGATTACATTACATTAGATTTCATCAGATTAGATTACATTACATTAGATTTGATAACATTCCATTGCATTAGATGACATTAGATTAGATGAGATTACATTAGATTACATTACATTAGATCAGTTTAGATTACATTAGATTACATTACATTAGATTACATTTCATTAGATTAGATTTCATTAGATTACATTACATTACATTACATTAGGTACCATTAGATTACATTACACTAGATTACATTACATTAGATTCGATTACATTACATTACATTAGATTTATGTAATGATATTAGATGACATTACATTAGATTACATTACATTAGATCAGTTTATATTATATTAGATTACATTACATTAGATTCGATTACATTAGATTAGATTTGATTACATTACATTAGAGTAGATTACATTAGATTACATTAGATTACATTACATTAGATTTCATCAGATTAGATTACAGTACATTAGATTAGATTACATTACATTGCAATGGATTACATTAGATTAGATGAGATTACATTAGATTACATTACATTAGATTTCATCAGATTAGATTACAGTACATTAGATTAGATAACATTACATTGCATTAGATGAGATTAGATTAGATGAGATTACATTAGATTACATTACATTAGATCAGTTTAGATTACATTAGATGACATTACATTAGATTAAATTTCATTAGATTAGTTTTCATTAGATTACATTACATTACATTACATTATGTATCATTAGATTACATTACACTAGATTACATTACATTAGATTCGATTACATTACATTACATTCGATTAATGTAATGAGATTAGATGACATTACATTAGATTACATTACATTAGATCAGTTTATATTATATTAGATTACATTACATTAGATTCGATTACATTAGATTAGATTTGATTACATTACATTAGAGTAGATTACATTAGATTACATTGCATTACATTACATGAAATTACATTACTTTAGATTAGATTACATTACATTTGCTTACATTACATTACATTCGATGACATTACATTAGATTAGATTACATTAGATTACATTACATTAGATTAGATTACATTACTTGAGATTACATTAGGTTAGATAACAGTAGATTACATTAAATTACATTCGGATACATTACATTAGATAACATTGCATTACATTAGTTTGCATTACATTACATTAGAATACATTATATTAGATTAGATTTCATTAGATTACATAACATTAGATTAGATTATATTACATTAGAATACATTACATTAGATTAGACTACATTGCATTGCATTACTTTACGTTACATTAGATTACATTACATTAGATGAGATTAGATTACATTACATTATTTTACAATGTATAATATTAGATTACATTACATTAGATTACATTACATTAGATTAGAATAGATTACATTGCATTAGATTACATTAGATTACATTGCATTACATTGCATTATTTTACGTTACATTAGATTATATTACATTACATTAGATTCCATTACATTACATTCGATGACATTACATTAGATTAGATTACATTAGATTACATTGAATTACATTCGGATACATTACTTTAGATAATATTGCATTATATTAGTTTGCATTACATTACATTACATTACACTAGAATACATTACATTAGATTAGATTTCATTAGATTACTTAACATTAGATTAGATTAGATTACATTACATTACATTAGATTAGATGAGATTAGATTACATTACATTATTTTACATTGTATAACATTAGATTACATTTCATTAGATTACATTAGATTAGATTAGAATAGAATACATTACATTAGATTACATTAGATTAGATTACATTACATTACATTGCATTAGATTACATTAGATTACATTAGATTACATTACATTAGATTAGATTACATTAGATTAAATTACATTACATTGTATTACATTAGATTACATTACATTACATTGCATTGCATTAGTTTACGTTACATTAGATTACATTACATTTGATTAGATTACATTAGATAAGTGAGTTAATTTTGTTTCATTGAAACGTTTGATTCATTGAATCAATGATTTAAGTTTCATTCAATGAAGTAATGAATGAAGGTGGTGAGCTTCTCTCATTCATTCAATGTGTTAAGCTGAACGTTTTTTTTAATGAATCAAACTGTATTCATTGTTTTAATGAAACAAACTTACCTCACTTATTTAGTGAATAAATCTGCACACGTTCATTCATTGAGACTGCACTTGACAATTCAATGAGTAGAATCAAAGTGTTCGCATTCATTCATTGTATGTCTTAATTAAAAGAGTAGAGCTCCCGCCATTCATTCAATGCCACGAGCAAAACCTATTCAGTCAATGGAGCAAACTGCACTCATGATAAAGACTGCCTGCATCAATTCAATGAGTAGAGCTTCTCTCATTCATTGAATGTGTCAAGCTCACCGTTTTCATTTAATGAAACAAACTGCATTGATTGAATCATTGAACCAAACTAGAATCACTGATTCAATGAATCAAACCTTATTCCTTGTTTCATTCGAACAAACCTAACTCACTTATTTAGTGAATCCTACTACACTCATTCATTCAATGAAACAGACTGCACTCATGATAATTCAATGAAGGTACTCTTAACGCATTGATTCAACCAAACAAATTGCACACATTTAGTTCATGAAGCAAACTGCATTTGTCAATTGAATGAATACAGCTACTCATTCACTCACTGTCACACATTGTCACAATCAAACTGCACACATTCACTCCATGAACCAAACTACACGTGTTAATTCAATGAGCAGAGCTTCTCTCACCAGTCAATGATGAGCTAAACGCTTTCATTCAATGAAACATACAGCTTTCGTTGAATCATGGAATCAAATTCTAAAGATGGATTCAATGTAGATTAGATTACATTAGATTAGATTACATTAGATTAGATTACATTGCATTAGATTAGACTACATTACATTAGATTACATTACATTAGATTTCATCAGATTAGATTACAGTACATTAGATTAGATTACATTACATTGCATTAGATTACATTAGATTAGATGAGATTACATTAGATTACATTACATTAGATTAGATTACATGAGATTACATTACATTACCTTATGTTACATTACATTCCAATACATTAGACTACAATACATTAGATTACCTTACATTATATTACATTAGGTTAGTTTACATTATTTTACATTACATTACATTAGATTACATTACATTAGATTAGATTACATTAGATTAAATTACATTACATTGCATTACATTAGATAACATTAGATTAGGTTAGATTAGATTACATTACATTAGATTACTTTACATTAGTTAGATTACATTACATTAGATTACAGTATATTAGATCTCATTACATTAATTACATTACATTAGATAACATTACATTAGATTACATTTCATTAGATTAGATTTCATTAGATTACATTACATTACATCACATTAGGTTTCATTAGATTAAATTAGTTTAGATTTCATTACATTAGATTAGATTACATTAGATTAGATTTGATTACATTACATTAGATTACATTAGTTTAGACTACATTACATTAGATTAGATTACATTAGATTACATTACATTTCATTAGGTTTCATTAGATTACATTACACTAGATTACAGTACATTAGATTTTATTACATTAATTACATTACATTAGATTACATTACATTACATTAGATTACAGTACATTAGATCTTATTACATTAATTACATTACATTAGATAACATTACATTTGATTAGATTACATTAGATTACACTAGTTTAGATTACATTACATTAGTTTAGATTACATTAGATTAGATTACATGACATTACCTTAGGTTACATTAGATTACATTACACTAGATTACATTACATTAGATTACATTTGTTTCGATTACATTAGTTTAGATTACATTACATTAGATTTCATCAGATTAGATTACATTGCATTAGATGACATTAGATTAGATGAGATTACATTAGATTACGTTACATTAGATCAGTTTAGATTACATTAGATTACATTACATTAGATTACATTTCTTTAGATTAGATTTCATTAGATTACATTACATTACATTAGGTATCATTAGATTACATTACATTAGATTACATTACATTAGATTCGATTACATTCGATTAGATTTGATTACATTACATTAGATTACACTAGTTTAGATTACATTATATTAGATTAGATTACATGACATTACATTAGGTTACATTAGATTACATTTCACTAGATTACATTACATTAGATTATATTACATTAGATTAGATTACATTACATTAGCTTACATTACATTACATTCGATTACATTACATTAGATTAGATAACATTATATAACATTACATTAGATTAGATTACATTACTTTAGATTACATTAGATTAGATTAGAATAGATTACATTACATTCCATTACATTACATTACATTGCATTACATTCCATTAGATTAGATTACATTAGATTAAATAACATTACATTGTATTACATTAGATTAGATTACATTACATTAGATTACATTACATTAGATTAGATAACATTACATTGCATTAGATATCATTAGATTAGATGAGATTACATTAGATTACATTACATTAGATCAGTTTAGATTACATTAGATTACATTACATTAGATTACATTTCATTAGATTAGATTTCATTAGATTACATTACATTACATTAGGTATCATTAGATTACATTACACTAGATTACATTACATTAGATTCGATTACATTCGATTAGATTTGATTACATTACATTAGATTACACTAGTTTAGATTACATTACATTAGATTAGATTACATGACATTACATTAGGTTACATTAGATTACATTTCACTAGATTACATTACATTAGATTAGATTACATTACATTAGCTTACATTACATTACATTCGATTACATTACATTAGATTAGATAACATTATATAACATTACATTAGATTAGATTACATTAGTTTAGATTACATTAGATTAGATTAGAATAGATTATATTACATTCCATTTCATTCCATTACATTACATTAGATTAGATTACATTAGATTAAATAACATTACATCGCATTACATTAGATTAGATTACATTACATTAGATTACAGTATATTAGATTAGACTACATTACATTAGATTACATTACATTAGATTTCATCAGATTAGATTACATTACATTAGATTAGATTACATTACATTGCAATACATTAGAATACAATACATTAGATTACCTTACATTATATTACATTAGGTTAGTTTACATTATTTTACATTACATTACATTAGATTACATTACATTAGATTAGATTACATTAGATTAAATTACATTACATTGCATTACATTAGATAACATTAGATTAGGTTGGATTAGATTACATTACATTAGATTACTTTACATTAGTTAGATTACATTACATTAGATTACAGTATATTAGATCTCATTACATTAATTACATTACATTAGATAACATTACATTAGATTACATTTGTTTAGATTACATTAGTTTAGATTACATTACATTACATTTCATCAGATTAGATTACATTGCATTAGATGACATTAGATTAGATGAGATTACATTAGATTACATTACATTAGATCAGTTTAGATTACATTAGATTACATTACATTAGATTACATTTCATTAGATTAGATTTCATTAGATTACATTACATTACATTACATTAGGTATCATTAGATTACATTACACTAGATTACATTACATTAGATTCGATTACATTCGATTAGATTTGATTACATTACATTAGATTACACTAGTTTAGATTACATTACATTAGATTAGATTACATGACATTACATTAGGTTACATTAGATTACATTTCACTAGATTACATTACATTAGATTATATTACATTAGATTAGATTACATTACATTAGCTTACATTACATTACATTCGATTACATTACATTAGATTAGATAACATTATATAACATTACATTAGATTAGATTACATTACTTTAGATTACATTAGATTAGATTAGAATAGATTACATTACATTCCATTACATTACATTACATTGCATTACATTCCATTAGATTAGATTACATTAGATTAAATAACATTACATTGTATTACATTAGATTAGATTACATTACATTAGATTACATTACATTAGATTAGATAACATTACATTGCATTAGATATCATTAGATTAGATGAGATTACATTAGATTACATTACATTAGATCAGTTTAGATTACATTAGATTACATTACATTAGATTACATTTCATTAGATTAGATTTCATTAGATTACATTACACTAGATTACATTACATTAGATTCGATTACATTCGATTAGATTTGATTACATTACATTAGATTACACTAGTTTAGATTACATTACATTAGATTAGATTACATGACATTACATTAGGTTACATTAGATTACATTTCACTAGATTACATTACATTAGATTAGATTACATTACATTAGCTTACATTACATTACATTCGATTACATTACATTAGATTAGATAACATTATATAACATTACATTAGATTAGTTTAGAATACATTAGATTAGATTAGAACAGATTATATTACATTCCATTCCATTACATTACATTACATTACATTACATTAGATTAGATTACATTAGATTAAATAACATTACATTGCATTACATTAGATTAGATTACATTACATTAGATTACAGTATATTAGATTAGACTACATTACATTATTTTACATTACATTACATTAGATTACATTACATTAGATTAGATTACATTAGATTAAATTACATTACATTGCATTACATTAGATAACATTAGATTAGGTTAGATTAGATTACATTACATTGGATTACTTTACATTAGTTAGATTACATTACATTAGATTACAGTATATTAGATCTCATTACATTAATTACATTACATTAGATAACATTACATTAGATTACATTTCATTAGATTAGATTTCATTAGATTACATTACATTACATCACATTAGGTTTCATTAGATTAAATTAGTTTAGATTTCATTACATTAGATTAGATTACATTAGATTAGATTTGATTACATTACATTAGATTACATTAGTTTAGACTACATTACATTAGATTAGATTACATTAGATTACATTACATTACATTAGGTTTCATTAGATTACATTACACTAGATTACAGTACATTAGATTTTATTACATTAATTACATTACATTAGATTACATTACATTACATTAGATTACAGTACATTAGATCTTATTACATTAATTACATTACATTAGATAACATTACATTTGATTAGATTACATTAGATTACACTAGTTTAGATTACATTACATTAGTTTAGATTACATTAGATTAGATTACATGACATTACCTTAGGTTACATTAGATTACATTACACTAGATTACATTACATTAGATTACATTTGTTTAGATTACATTAGTTTAGATTACATTACATTAGATTTCATCAGATTTGATTACATTGCAGTAGACGACATTAGATTAGATGAGATTACATTAGATTACATTACATTAGATCAGTTTAGATTACATTAGATTACATTACATTACATTACATTTCATTAGATTAGATTTCATTAGATTACATTACATTACATTACATTAGGTATCATTAGATTACATTACACTAGATTACATTACATTAGATTCGATTACATTCGATTAGATTTGATTACATTACATTAGATTACACTAGTTTAGATTACATTACATTAGATTAGATTACATGACATTACATTAGGTTACATTAGATTACATTTCACTACATTACATTACATTAGATTATATTACATTAGATTAGATTACATTACATTAGCTTACATTACATTACATTCGATTACATTACATTAGATTAGATAACATTATATAACATTACATTAGATTAGATTACATTACTTTAGATTACATTAGATTAGATTAGAATAGATTACATTACATTCCATTACATTACATTACATTGCATTACATTCCATTAGATTAGATTACATTAGATTAAATAACATTACATTGTATTACATTAGATTAGATTACATTACATTAGATTACATTACATTAGATTAGATAACATTACATTGCATTAGATATCATTAGATTAGATGAGATTACATTAGATTACATTACATTAGATCAGTTTAGATTACATTAGATTACATTACATTAGATTACATTTCATTCAATTAGATTTCATTAGATTACATTACATTACATTAGGTATCATTAGATTACATTACACTAGATTACATTACATTAGATTCGATTACATTCGATTAGATTTGATTACATTACATTAGATTACACTAGTTTAGATTACATTACATTAGATTAGATTACATGACATTACATTAGGTTACATTAGATTACATTTCACTAGATTACATTACATTAGATTAGATTACATTAGATTAGATTACATTAGATTAAATTACATTACATTGCATTACATTAGATAACATTAGATTAGGTTAGATTAGATTACATTACATTAGATTACTTTACATTAGTTAGATTACATTACATTAGATTACAGTATATTAGATCTCATTACATTAATTACATTACATTAGATAACATTACATTAGATTACATTTCATTAGATTAGATTTCATTAGATTACATTACATTACATCACATTAGGTTTCATTAGATTAAATTAGTTTAGATTTCATTACATTAGATTAGATTACATTAGATTAGATTTGATTACATTACATTAGATTACATTAGTTTAGACTACATTACATTAGATTAGATTACATTAGATTACATTACATTACATTAGGTTTCATTAGATTACATTACACTACATTACAGTACATTAGATTTTATTACATTAATTACATTACATTAGATTACATTACATTACATTAGACTACAGTACATTAGATCTTATTACATTAATTACATTACATTAGATAACATTACATTTGATTAGATTGCATTAGATTACACTAGTTTAGATTACATTACATTAGTTTAGATTACATTAGATTAGATTACATGACATTACCTTAGGTTACATTAGATTACATTACACTAGATTACATTACATTAGATTACATTTGTTTAGATTACGTTAGTTTAGATTACATTACATTAGATTTCATCAGATTAGATTACATTGCATTAGATGACATTAGATTAGATGAGATTACATTAGATTACATTACATTAGATCAGTTTAGATTACATTAGATTACATTACATTAGATTACATTTCATTAGATTAGATTTCATTAGATTACATTACATTACATTACATTAGGTATCATTAGATTACATTACACTAGATTACATTACATTAGATTCGATTACATTCGATTAGATTTGATTACATTACATTAGATTACACTAGTTTAGATTACATTACATTAGATTAGATTACATGACATTACATTAGGTTACATTAGATTACATTTCACTAGATTACATTACATTAGATTATATTACATTAGATTAGATTACATTACATTAGCTTACATTACATTACATTCGATTACATTACATTAGATTAGATAACATTATATAACATTACATTAGATTAGATTACATTACTTTAGATTACATTAGATTAGATTAGAATAGATTACATTACATTCCATTACATTACATTACATTGCATTACATTCCATTAGATTAGATTACATTAGATTAAATAACATTACATTGTATTACATTAGATTAGATTACATTACATTAGATTACATTACATTAGATTAGATAACATTACATTGCATTAGATATCATTAGATTAGATGAGATTACATTAGATTACATTACATTAGATCAGTTTAGATTACATTAGATTACATTACATTAGATTACATTTCATTAGATTAGATTTCATTAGATTACATTACATTACATTAGGTATCATTAGATTACATTACACTAGATTACATTACATTAGATTCGATTACATTCGATTAGATTTGATTACATTACATTAGATTACACTAGTTTAGATTACATTACATTAGCTTAGATTACATGACATTACATTAGGTTACATTAGATTACATTTCACTAGATTACATTACATTAGATTAGATTACATTACATTAGCTTACATTACATTACATTCGATTACATTACATTAGATTAGATAACATTATATAACATTACATTAGATTAGATTACATTAGTTTAGAATACATTAGATTAGACTGGAACAGATTATATTACATTCCATTCCATTACATTACATTAGATTACATTAGATTAAATAACATTACATTGCATTACATTAGATTAGATTACATTACATTAGATTACAGTATATTAGATTAGACTACATTACATTAGATTTCATTACATTAGATTTCATCAGATTAGATTACATTACATTAGATTAGATTACATTACATTGCAATACATTAGAATACAATACATTAGATTACCTTACATTATATTACATTAGGTTAGTTTACATTATTTTACATTACATTACATTAGATTACATTACATTAGATTAGATTACATTAGATTAAATTACATTACATTGCGTTACATTAGATAACATTAGATTAGGTTAGATTAGATTACATTACATTGGATTACTTTACATTAGTTAGATTACATTACATTAGATTACAGTATATTAGATCTCATTACATTAATTACATTACATTAGATAACATTACATTAGATTACATTTCATTAGATTAGATTTCATTAGATTACATTACATTACATCACATTAGGTTTTATTAGATTAAATTAGTTTAGATTTCATTACATTAGATTAGATTACATTAGATTAGATTTGATTACATTACATTAGATTACATTAGTTTAGACTACATTACATTAGATTAGATTACATTAGATTACATTACATTACATTAGGTTTCATTAGATTACATTACACTAGATTACAGTACATTAGATTTTATTACATTAATTACATTACATTAGATTACATTACATTACATTAGATTACAGTACATTAGATCTTATTACATTAATTACATTACATTAGATAACATTACATTTGATTAGATTACATTAGATTACACTAGTTTAGATTACATTACATTAGTTTAGATTACATTAGATTAGATTACATGACATTACCTTAGGTTACATTAGATTACATTACACTAGATTACATTACATTAGATTACATTTGTTTAGATTACATTAGTTTAGATTACATTACATTAGATTTCATCAGATTAGATTACATTGCAGTAGACGACATTAGATTAGATGAGATTACATTAGATTACATTACATTACATCAGTTTAGATTACATTACATTACATTACATTTCATTAGATTACATTACATTACATTACATTAGGTATCATTAGATTACATTACACTAAATTACATTACATTAGATTCGATTACATAGAACATAGAACATAGAACAATACAGCGCAGTACAGGCCCTTCGGCCCTCGATGTTGCGCCGATCAAAGCCCACCTAACCTACACTAACCCACTATCCTCCATATACCTATCCAATGCCCGCTTAAATACCCATAAAGAGGGAGAGTCCACTACTGCTACTGGCAGGGCATTCCATGATCTTACGACTCGCTGAGTGAAGAACCTACCCCTAACATCAGTCCTATATCTACCCCCCCTTAATTTAAAGCTATGCCCCCTTGTAATAGCTGACTCCATACGCGGAAAAAGGTTCTCACTGTCAACCCTATCTAACCCCCTAATCATCTTGTACACAAGATTAGATTTGATTACATTACATTAGATTACACTAGTTTAGATTACATTACATTAGATTAGATTACATGACATTACATTAGGTTACATTAGATTACATTTCACTAGATTACATTACATTAGATTATATTACATTAGATTAGATTACATTACATTAGCTTACATTACATTACATTCGATTACATTACATTAGATTAGATAACATTATATAACATTACATTAGAATAGATTACATTACATTCCATTACATTACATTACATTGCATTACATTCCATTAGATTAGATTACATTAGATTAAATAACATTACATTGTATTACATTAGATTAGATTACATTACATTAGATTACATTACATTAGATTAGATAACATTACATTGCATTAGATATCATTAGATTAGATGAGTTTACATTAGATTACATTACATTAGATCAGTTTAGATTACATTAGATTACATTACATTAGATTACATTTCATTAGATTAGATTTCATTAGATTACATTACATTACATTAGGTATCATTAGATTACATTACACTAGATTACATTACATTAGATTCGATTACATTCGATTAGATTTGATTACATTACATTAGATTACACTAGTTTAGATTACATTACATTAGATTAGATTACATGACATTACATTAGGTTACATTAGATTACATTTCACTAGATTACATTACATTAGATTAGATTACATTAGATTAGATTACATTAGATTAAATTACATTACATTGCATTACATTAGATAACATTAGATTAGGTTAGATTAGATTACATTACATTAGATTACTTTACATTAGTTAGATTACATTACATTAGATTACAGTATATTAGATCTCATTACATTAATTACATTACATTAGATAACATTACATTAGATTACATTTCATTAGATTAGATTTCATTAGATTACATTACGTTACATCACATTAGGTTTCATTAGATTAAATTAGTTTAGATTTCATTACATTAGATTAGATTACATTAGATTAGATTTGATTACATTACATTAGATTACATTAGTTTAGACTACATTACATTAGATTAGATTACATTAGATTACATTACATTACATTAGGTTTCATTAGATTACATTACACTAGATTACAGTACATTAGATTTTATTACATTAATTACATTACATTAGATTACATTACATTACATTAGATTACAGTACATTAGATCTTATTACATTAATTACATTACATTAGATAACATTACATTTGATTAGATTGCATTAGATTACACTAGTTTAGATTACATTACATTAGTTTAGATTACATTAGATTAGATTACATGACATTACCTTAGGTTACATTAGATTACATTACACTAGATTACATTACATTAGATTACATTTGTTTAGATTACATTAGTTTAGATTACATTACATTAGATTTCATCAGATTAGATTACATTGCATTAGATGACATTAGATTAGATGAGACTACATTAGATTACATTACATTAGATCAGTTTAGATTACATTAGATTACATTACATTAGATTACATTTCATTAGATTAGATTTCATTAGATTACATTACATTACATTACATTAGGTATCATTAGATGACATTACATTAGATTACATTACATTAGATTAGATAACATTACATTGCATTTGATGACATTAGATTAGATGAGATTACATTAGATTACATTACATTAGATCAGTTTAGATTACATTAGATTACATTACATTAGATTACATTTCATTTAATTAGATTTCATTAGATTACATTACATTACATTAGGTATCATTAGATTACATTACACTAGATTACATTACATTAGATTCGATTACATTCGATTAGATTTGATTACATTACATTAGATTACACTAGTTTAGATTACATTACATTAGATTAGATTACATGACATTACATTAGGTTACATTAGATTACATTTCACTAGATTACATTACATTAGATTATATTACATTAGATTAGATTACATTACATTAGCTTACATTACATTACATTCGATTACATTACATTAGATTAGATAACATTATATAACATTACATTAGATTAGATTACATTAGTTTAGATTACATTAGATTAGATTAGAATAGATTATATTACATTCCATTACATTACATTACATTACATTACATTCCATTAGATTAGATTACATTAGATTAAATAACATTACATTGCATTACATTAGATTAGATTACATTACATTAGATTACAGTATATTAGATTAGACGACATTACATTAGATTACATTACATTAGATTTCATCAGATTAGATTACATTACATTAGTTTAGATTACATTACATTGCATTAGATTACATTACATTACATTAGATTACATTACATTAGATTACATTACATTAGATTAGATTACATGAGATTACATTACATTACCTTATGTTACATTACATTGCATTCCAATACATTAGGCTACAATACATTAGATTACATTACATTACGTTACATTAGGTTAGTTTACATTATTTTACATTACATTACATTGGTCTACATTACATTAGATTAGATTACATTAGATTAAATTACATTACATTGCATTACATTAGATAACATTAGATTAGATTAGATTACTTTACATTAGTTAGATTACATTACATTTGGTTACAGTATATTAGATCTCATTACATTACTTACATTACATTAGATAACGTTACATTAGATTACATTTCATTAGATTAGATTTCATTAGATTACATTACATTACATCACATTAGATTTCATTAGTTTAGATTTCATTACATTAGATTTGATTACATTACATTAGATTTGATTACATTACATTAGATTACATTAGTTTAGACTACATTACATGAGATTAGATTACATTAGATTACATTACATTACATTACGTTCGGTTACATTAGATTACATTACACTAGATTACAGTACATTAGATCTTATTACATTAATTACATTACATTAGATAACATTACATTACATTAGATTACAGTACATTAGATCTTATTACATTAATTACATTACATTAGATAACATTACATTTGATTAGATTACATTAGATAAGTGAGTTAATTTTGTTTCATTGAAACGTTTGATTCATTGAATCAATGATTTAAGTTTCATTCAATGAAGTAATGAATGAAGGTGGTGAGCTTCTCTCATTCATTCAATGTGTTAAGCTGAACGTTTTTTTTATGAATCAAACTGTATTCATTGTTTTAATGAAACAAACTTACCTCACTTATTTAGTGAATAAATCTGCACACGTTCATTCATTGAGACTGCACTTGACAATTCAATGAGTAGAATCAAAGTGTACGCATTCATTCAATGAAATGCACTGTATGTCTTAATTAAAAGAGTAGAGCTCCCGCCATTCATTCAATGCCACGAGCAAAACCTATTCATTCAATGGAGCAAACTGCACTCATGATAAAGACTGCCTGCATCAATTCAATGAGTAGAGCTTCTCTCATTCATTGAATGTGTCAAGCTCACCGTTTTCATTTAATCAAACAAACTGCATTGATTGAATCATTGAACCAAACTAGAATCACTGATTCAATGAATCAAACCTTATTCCTTGTTTCATTCGAACAAACCTAACTCACTTATTTAGTGAATCCTACTACACTCATTCATTCAATGAAACAGACTGCACATGATAATTCAATGAAGGTACTCTTAACGCATTGATTCAACCAAACAAATTGCACACATTTAGTTCATGAAGCAAACTGCATTTGTCAATTGAATGAATACAGCTACTCATTCATTCAATGTCACACATTGTCACAATCAAACTGCACACATTCACTCCATGAACCAAACTACTCGTGTTAATTCAATGAGCAGAGCTTCTCTCACCAGTCAATGATGAGCTTAACGCTTTCATTCAATGAAAAAAACAGCTTTCGTTGAATCATGGAATCAAATTCTAAAGATGGATTCAATGTAGATTAGATTACATTAGATTAGATTACATTAGATTAGATTACATTACATTAGATTAGACTACATTACATTAGATTACATTACATTAGATTTCATCAGATTAGATTACAGTACATTAGATTAGATTACATTAAATTGCCTTAGGTTACATTAGATTAGATGAGATTACATTAGATTACATTACATTAGATTTCATCAGATTAGATTACAGTACATTAGATTAGATAACATTACATTGCATTAGATGACATTACATTAGATTAGATTACATTAGATTAGTTTAGATTACATTAGATTACATTACTTTAGATTACATTAGGTTAGATAACAGTAGATTACATTAAATTACATTCGGATACATTACATTAGATAACATTACATTACATTAGTTTGCATTACATTACATTAGAATACATTACATGAGATTAGATTTCATTAGATTACATAACATTAGATTAGATTATATTACATTAGAATACATTACATTAGATTAGATTACATTGCATTGCATTACTTTACGTTACATTAGATTACATTACATTAGATGAGATTAGATTACATTACATTATTTTACATTGTATAACATTAGATTACATTACATTAGATTACATTTGATTAGATTACATTACATTACATTGCATTAGATTACATTAGATTACATTGCATTACATTGCATTATTTTACGTTACATTAGATTATATTACATTACATTAGATTCCATTACATTACATTCGATGACATTACATTAGATTAGATTACATTAGATTACATTACATTAGATTAGATTACATTACTTTAGTTTACATTAGGTTAGATAACAGTAGATTACATTAAATTACATTCGGATACATTACTTTAGATAATATTGCATTACATTAGTTTGCATTACATTACATTACATTACATTACATTACATTACATTAGAATACATTACATTAGATTAGATTTCATTAGATGACATAACATTAGATTAGATTATATTACATTAGAATACATTACATTAGATTAAATTACATTGCATTGCATTACTTTACGTTACATTAGATTACATTACATTAGATGAGATTAGATTACATTACATTATTTTACATTGTATAACATTAGATTACATTACATTAGATTACATGAGATTAGATTAGAATAGATTACATTACATTAGATTACATTACATTACATTGCATTACATTAGATTACATTACATTAGATTACATTACATTACATTACATTGCATTACTTTACGTTACATTAGATTACATAACATTTGATTAGATTACATTAGATAAGTGAGTTAATTTTGTTTCGTTGAAACGTTTGATTCATTGAATCAATGATTTAAGTTTCATTCAATGAAGTAATGAATGAAGGTGGTGAGATTCTCTCATTCATTCAATGTTTTAAGCTGAACAGTTTTTTCAATGAATCAAACGGTACTCATTGTTTTAATGAAACAAACTGACCTCACTTATTTAGTGAATAAATCTGCACACGTTCATTCATTGAGACTGCACTTGACAATTCAATGAGTAGAATCAAAGTGTTCGCATTCATTCATTGTATGTCTTAATTAAAAGAGTAGAGCTCCCGCCATTCATTCAATGCCACGAGCAAAACCTATTCATTCAATGGAGCATACTGCACTCATGATAAAGACTGCCTGCATCAATTCAATGAGTAGAGCTTCTCTCATTCATTGAATGTGTCAAGCTCACCGTTTTCATTTAATGAAACAAACTGCATTGATTGAATCATTGAACCAAACTACAATCACTGATTCAATGAATCAAACCTTATTCCTTGTTTCATTCGAACAAACCTAACTCACTTATTTAGTGAATCCTACTACACTCATTCATTCAATGAAACAGACTGCATATGATAATTCAATGAAGGTACTCTTAACGCATTGATTCAACCAAACAAATTGCACACATTTAGTTCATGAAGCAAACTGCATTTGTCAATTGAATGAATACAGCTACTCATTCATTCAATGTCACACATTGTCACAATCAAACTGCACACATTCACTCCATGAACCAAACTACTCGTGTTAATTCAATGAGCAGAGCTTCTCTCACCAGTCAATGATGAGCTTAACGCTTTCATTCAATGAATAAAACAGCTTTCGTTGAATCATGGAATCAAATTCTAAAGATGGATTCAATGTAGATTAGATTACATTAGATTAGATTACATTAGGTTAGATTACATTACATTAGACTACATTACATTAGATTACATTACATTAGATTTCATCAGATTAGATTACAGTACATTAGAATAGATTACATTACATTGCATTAGATTACATTAGATTAGATGAGATTATATTAGATTACATTACATTAGATTTCATCAGATTAGATTACAGTACATTAGATTAGATAACATTACATTCCATTAGATGACATTAGATTAGATGAGATTACATTAGATTACATTACATTAGATCAGTTTAGATTACATTAGATTACATTACATTACATTACATTTCATTAGATTAGATTTCATTAGATTACATTACATTACATTACATTAGGTATCATTAGATTACATTACACTAGATTACATTACATTAGATTCGATTACATTCGATTAGATTTGAGTACATTATATTAGATTACACTAGTTTAGATTACATTACATTAGATTAGATTACATGACATTACATTAGGTTACATTAGATTACATTTCACTAGATTACATTACATTAGATTATATTACATTAGATTAGATTACATTACATTAGCTTACATTACATTACATTCGATTACATTACATTAGATTAGATAACATTATATAACATTACATTAGATTAGATTAGATTAGTTTAGATTACATTAGATTAGATTAGAATAGATTATATTACATTCCATTACATTACATTACATTACATTACATTAGATTACATTAGATTAAATAACATTACATTGCATTACATTAGATTAGATTAGATTACATTAGATTACAGTATATTAGATTAGACTACATTACATTAGATTACATTACATTAGATTTCATCAGATTAGATTACATTACATTAGTTTAGATTACATTACATTGCATTACATTACATTACATTACATTAGATTACATTACATTAGATTACATTACATTAGTTTAGATTACATGAGATTACATTACATTACCTTATGTTACATTACATTGCAATCCTATACATTAGGCTACAATACAGTAGATTACATTACATTACGTTACATTAGGTTAGTTTACATTATTTTACATTATATTACATTGGATTACATTACATTAGATTAGATTACATTAGATTAAATTACATTACATTGCATTACATTAGATAACATTAGATTAGATTAGATTACTTTACATTAGTTAGATTACATTACATTTGGTTACAGTATATTAGATCTCATTACATTACTTACATTACATTAGATAACATTACATTAGATTACATTTCATTAGATTAGATTTCATTAGATTACATTACATTACATCACATTAGATTTCATTAGTTTAGATTTCATTACATTAGATTAGATTACATTAGATTAGATTTGATTACATTACATTAGATTACATTAGTTTAGACTACATTACATTAGATTAGATTACATTACATTACATTACATTCGGTTACATTAGATTACATTACACTAGATTACAGTACATTAGATCTTATTACATTAATTACATTACATTAGATTAGATTACATTACATTAGATTACAGTACATTAGATCTTATTACATTAATTACATTACATTAGATAACATTACATTTGATTAGATTACATTAGATAAGTGAGTTAATTTTGTTTCATTGAAACGTTTGATTCATTGAATCAATGATTTAAGTTTCATTCAATGAAGTAATGAATTAAGGTGGTGAGCTTCTCTCATTCATTCAATGTGTTAAACTGAACGTTTTTTTTAATGAATCAAACTGTATTCATTGTTTTAATGAAACAAACTTACCTCACTTATTTAGTGAATAAATCATTCATTGAGACTGCACTTGACAATTCAATGAGTAGAATCAAAGTGTACGCATTCATTCAATGAAATGCACTGTATGTCTTAATTAAAAGAGTAGAGCTCCCGCCATTCATTCAATGCCACGAGCAAAACCTATTCATTCAATGGAGCAAACTGCACTCATGATAAAGACTGCCTGCATCAATTCAATGAGTAGAGCTTCTCTCATTCATTGAATGTATCAAGCTCACCGTTTTCATTTAATGAAACAAACTGCATTGATTGAATCATTGAACCAAACTAGAATCACTGATTCAATTAATCAAACCTTATTCCTTGTTTCATTCGAACAAACCTAACTCACTTATTTAGTGAATCCTACTACACTCATTCATTCAATGAAACAGACTGCACATGATAATTCAATGAAGGTACTCTTAACGCATTGATTCAACCAAACAAATTGCACACATTTAGTTCATGAAGCAAACTGCATTTGTCAATTCAATGAATACAGCTACTCATTCATTCAATGTCACACTTTGTCACAATCAAACTGCACACATTCACTCCATGAACCAAACTACACGTGTTAATTCAATGAGCAGAGCTTCTCTCACCAGTCAATGATGAGCTTAACGCTTTCATTCAATGAAACAAACAGCTTTCGTTGAATCATGGAATCAAATTCTAAAGATGGATTCAATGTAGATTAGATTACATTAGATTAGATTACATTACATTAGATTAGGCTACATTACATTAGATTACATTACATTAGATTTCATCAGATTAGATTACAGTACATTAGATTAGATTACATTAAATTGCATTAGATTACATTAGATTAGATGAGATTACATTAGATTACATTACATTAGATTTCATCAGATTAGATTACAGTACATTAGATTAGATAACATTACATTGCATTAGATGACATTAGATTAGATGAGATTACATTAGATTAGTTTAGATTACATTAGATTACATTACTTTAGATTACATTAGGTTAGATAACAGTAGATTACATTAAATTACATTCGGATACATTACATTAGATAACATTACATTACATTAGTTTGCATTACATTACATTAGAATACATTACATGAGATTAGATTTCATTAGATTACATAACATTAGATTAGATTATATTACATTAGAATACATTACATTAGATTAGATTACATTGCATTGCATTACTTTACGTTACATTAGATTACATTACATTAGATGAGATTAGATTACATTACATTATTTTACATTGTATAACATTAGATTACATTACATTAGATTACATTTGATTAGATTACATTACATTACATTGCATTAGATTACATTAGATTACATTGCATTACATTGCATTATTTTACGTTACATTAGATTATATTACATTACATTAGATTCCATTACATTACATTCGATGACATTACATTAGATTAGATTACATTAGATTACATTACATTAGATTAGATTACATTACTTTAGTTTACATTAGGTTAGATAACAGTAGATTACATTAAATTACATTCGGATACATTACTTTAGATAATATTGCATTACATTAGTTTGCATTACATTACATTACATTACATTAGAATACATTACATTAGATTAGATTTCATTAGATGACATAACATTAGATTAGATTATATTACATTAGAATACATTACATTAGATTAGATTACATTGCATTGCATTACTTTACGTTACATTAGATTACATTACATTACATTACATTAGATGAGATTAGATTACATTACATTATTTTACATTGTATAACATTAGATTACATTACATTAGATTACAAGAGATTAGATTAGAATAGATTACATTACATTAGATTACATTACATTACATTGCATTACATTAGATTACATTTCATTAGATTACATTACATTACATTACATTGCATTACTTTACGTTACATTAGATTACATAACATTTGATTAGATTACATTAGATAAGTGAGTTAATTTTGTTTCATTGAAACGTTTGATTCATTGAATCAATGATTTAAGTTTCATTCAATGAAGTAATGAATGAAGGTGGTGAGATTCTCTCATTCATTCAATGTTTTAAGCTGAACAGTTTTTTCAATGAATCAAACGGTACTCATTGTTTTAATGAAACAAACTGACCTCACTTATTTAGTGAATAAATCTGCACACGTTCATTCATTGAGACTGCACTTGACAATTCAATGAGTAGAATCAAAGTGTTCGCATTCATTCATTGTATGTCTTAATTAAAAGAGTAGAGCTCCCGCCATTCATTCAATGCCACGAGCAAAACCTATTCATTCAATGGAGCATACTGCACTCATGATAAAGACTGCCTGCATCAATTCAATGAGTAGAGCTTCTCTCATTCATTGAATGTGTCAAGCTCACCGTTTTCATTTAATGAAACAAACTGCATTGATTGAATCATTGAACCAAACTAGAATCATTGATTCAATGAATCAAACCTTATTCCTTGTTTCATTCGAACAAACCTAACTCACTTATTTAGTGAATCCTACTATACTCATTCATTCAATGAAACAGACTGCATATGATAATTCAATGAAGGTACTCTTAACGCATTGATTCAACCAAACAAATTGCACACATTTAGTTCATGAAGCAAACTGCATTTGTCAATTGAATGAATACAGCTACTCATTCATTCAATGTCACACATTGTCACAATCAAACTGCACACATTCACTCCATGAACCAAACTACTCGTGTTAATTCAATGAGCAGAGCTTCTCTCACCAGTCAATGATGAGCTTAACGCTTTCATTCAATGAAAAAAACAGCTTTCGTTGAATCATGGAATCAAATTCTAAAGATGGATTCAATGTAGATTAGATTACATTAGATTAGATTACATTAGATTAGATTACATTACATTAGATTAGACTACATTACATTAGATTACATTACATTAGATTTCATCAGATTAGATTACAGTACATTAGAATAGATTACATTACATTGCATTAGATTACATTAGATTAGATGAGATTATATTAGATTACATTACATTAGATTTCATCAGATTAGATTACAGTACATTAGAATAGATTACATTACATTCCATTAGATGACATTAGATTAGATGAGATTACATTAGATTACATTACATTAGATCAGTTTAGATTACATTAGATTAAATTACATTACATTACATTTCATTAGATTAGATTTCATTAGATTACATTACATTACATTACATTAGGTATCTTTAGATTACATTACACTAGATTACATTAAATTAGATTAGATTTGATTACATTATATTAGATTACACTAGTTTAGATTACATTACATTAGATTAGATTACATGACATTACATTAGGTTACATTAGATTACATTTCACTAGATTACATTACATTAGATTACATTAGATTAAATTACATTACATTGCATTACATTAGATAACATTAGATTAGGTTAGATTAGATTACATTACATTAGATTACTTTACATTAGTTAGATTACTTTACATTAGATTACAGTATATTAGATCTCATTACATTAATTACATTACATTACATAACATTACATTAGATTACATTTCATTAGATTAGATTTCATTAGATTACATTACATTACATCACATTAGGTTTCATTAGATTAAATTAGTTTAGATTTCATTACATTAGATTAGATTACATTAGATTAGATTTGATTACATTACATTAGATTACATTAGTTTAGACTACATTACATTAGATTAGATTACATTAGATTACATTACATTTCATTAGGTTTCATTAGATTACATTACACTAGATTACATTATATTAGATTCGATTACATTCGATTAGATTTGATTACATTATATTAGATTACACTAGTTTAGATTACATTACATTAGATTAGATTACATGACATTACATTAGGTTACATTAGATTACATTTCACTTGATTACATTACATTAGATTACATTAGATTAGATTTGATTACATTACATTAGATTACATTAGTTTAGACTACATTACATTAGATTAGATTACATTAGATTACATTACATTACATTAGGTTTCATTAGATTACATTACACTAGATTGCAGTACATTAGATTTTATTACATTAATTACATTACATTAGATTACATTACATTACATTAGATTACAGTACATTAGATCTTATTACATTAATTACATTACATTAGATAACATTACATTTGATTAGATTACATTAGATTACACTAGTTTAGATTACATTACATTAGTTTAGATTACATTAGATTAGATTACATGACATTACCTTAGGTTACATTAGATTACATTACACTAGATTACATTACATTAGATTACATTTGTTTAGATTACATTAGTTTAGATTACATTACATGAGATTTCATCAGATTAGATTACATTGCATTAGATGACATTAGATTAGATGAGATTACATTAGATTACTTTACATTAGATCAGTTTAGATTACATTAGATTACATTACATTAGATTACATTTCATTAGATTAGATTTCATTAGATTACATTACATTACATTACATTAGGTATCATTAGATTACATTACACTAGATTACATTACATTAGATTCGATTACATTCGATTAGATTTGATTACATTACATTAGATTACACTAGTTTAGATTACATTACATTAGATTAGATTACATGACATTACATTAGGTTACATTAGATTACATTTCACTACATTACATTACATTAGATTATATTACATTAGATTAGATTACATTACATTAGCTTACATTACATCACATTCGATTACATTACATTAGATTAGATAACATTATATAACATTACATTAGATTAGATTACATTACTTTAGATTACATTAGATTAGATTAGAATAGATTACATTACATTCCATTACATTACATTACATTGCATTACATTCCATTAGATTAGATTACATTAGATTAAATAACATTACATTGCATTACATTAGATTAGATTACATTACATTAGATTACATTACATTAGATTAGATAACATTACATTGCATTAGATATCATTAGATTAGATGAGATTACATTAGATTACATTACATTAGATCAGTTTAGATTACATTAGATTATATTACATTAGATTACATTTCATTAGATTAGATTTCATTAGATTACATTACATTAGGTATCATTAGATTACATTACACTAGATTACATTACATTAGATTCGATTACATTCGATTAGATTTGATTACATTACATTAGATTACACTAGTTTAGATTACATTACATTAGATTAGATTACATTACATTAGCTTACATTACATTACATTCGATTACATTACATTAGATAAGATAACATTATATAACATTACATTAGATTAGATTACGTTAGTTTAGATTACATTAGATTAGATTAGAATAGATTATATTACATTCCATTACATTACATTACATTACATTACATTCCATTAGATTAGATTACATTAGATTAAATAACAATACATTGCATTACATTAGATTAGATTACATTACATTAGATTACAGGATATTAGATTAGACTACATTACATTAGATTACATTACATTAGATTTCATCAGATTAGATTACATTACATTAGATTAGATTACATTACATTGCAATACATTAGAATACAATACATTAGATTACCTTACATTATATTACATTAGGCTAGTTTACATTATTTTACATTACATTACATTAGATTACATTACATTAGATTAGATTACATTAGATTAGATTACATTACATTGCAATACATTAGAATACAATACATTAGATTACCTTACATTATATTACATTAGGTTAGTTTACATTATTTTACATTACATTACATTAGATTACATTACATTAGATTAGATTACATTAGATTAAATTACATTACATTGCATTACATTAGATAACATTAGATTAGGTTAGATTAGATTACATTACATTAGATTACTTTACATTAGTTAGATTACATTACATTAGATTACAGTATATTAGATCTCATTACATTAATTACATTACATTAGATAATATTACATTAGATTACATTTCATTAGATTAGATTTCATTAGATTACATTACATTACATCACATTAGGTTTCATTAGATTAAATTAGTTTAGATTTCATTACATTAGATTAGATTACATTAGATTAGATTTGATTACATTACATTAGATTACATTAGTTTAGACTACATTACATTAGATTAGATTACATTAGATTACATTACATTACATTAGGTTTCATTAGATTACATTACACTAGATTACAGTACATTAGATTTTATTACATTAATTACATTACATTAGATTACATTACATTACATTAGATTACAGTACATTAGATCTTTTTACATTAATTACATTACATTAGATAACATTACATTTGATTAGATTACATTAGATTACACTAGTTTAGATTACATTACATTAGTTTAGATTACATTAGATTAGATTACATGACATTACCTTAGGTTACATTAGATTACATTACACTAGATTACATTACATTAGATTACATTTGTTTAGATTACATTAGTTTAGATTACATTACATTAGATTTCATCAGATTAGATTACATTGCATTAGATGACATTAGATTAGATTTCATTACATTAGATTAGATTACATTCGATTAGATTTGATTACATTAGATTACATTACATTAGATTAGATTACATTACATTAGATTACATTACACTAGATTACAGTAGATTAGATCTTATTACATTAATTACATTACATTAGATTAGATTACATTACATTAGATTACAGTACATTAGATCTTATTACATTAATTACATTACATTAGATAACATTACATTTGATTAGATTACATTAGATAAGTGAGTTAATTTTGTTTCATTGAAACGTTTGATTCATTGAATCAATGATTTAAGTTTCATTCAATGAAGTAATGAATGAAGGTGGTGAGCTTCTCTCATTCATTCAATGTGTTAAGCTGAACGTTTTTTTTAATGAATCAAACTGTATTCATTGTTTTAATGAAACAAACTTACCTCACTTATTTAGTGAATAAATCTGCACACGTTCATTCATTGAGACTGCACTTGACAATTCAATGAGTAGAATCAAAGTGTACGCATTCATTCAATGAAATGCACTGTATGTCTTAATTAAAAGAGTAGAGCTCCCGCCATTCTTTCAATGCCACGAGCAAAACCTATTCATTCAATGGAGCAAACTGCACTCATGATAAAGACTGCCTGCATCAATTCAATGAGTAGAGCTTCTCTCATTCATTGAATGTGTCAAGCTCACCGTTTTCATTTAATCAAACAAACTGCATTGATTGAATCATTGAACCAAACTAGAATCACTGATTCAATTAATCAAACCTTATTCCTTGTTTCATTCGAACAAACCTAACTCACTTATTTAGTGAATCCTACTACACTCATTCATTCAATGAAACAGACTGCACATGATAATTCAATGAAGGTACTCTTAACGCATTGATTCAACCAAACAAATTGCACACATTTAGTTCATGAAGCAAACTGCATTTGTCAATTCAATGAATACAGCTACTCATTCATTCAATGTCACACATTGTCACAATCAAACTGCACACATTCACTCCATGAACCAAACTACTCGTGTTAATTCAATGAGCAGAGCTTCTCTCACCAGTCAATGATGAGCTTAACGCTTTCATTCAATGAAAAAAACAGCTTTCGTTGAATCATGGAATCAAATTCTAAAGATGGATTCAATGTAGATTAGATTACATTAGATTAGATTACATTAGATTAGATTACATTAGATTAGACTACATTACATTAGATTACATTACATTAGATTTCATCAGATTAGATTACAGTACATTAGATTAGATTACATTACATTGCATTAGATTACATTAGATTAGATGAGATTACATTAGATTAGATTACATTAGATTAGATTACATGAGATTACATTACATTACCTTATGTTACATTACATTCCAATACATTAGACTACAATACATTAGATTACCTTACATTATATTACATTAGGTTAGTTTACATTATTTTACATTACATTACATTAGATTAGATTACATTAGATTAAATTACATTACATTGCATTACATTAGATAACATTAGATTAGGTTAGATTAGATTACATTACATTAGTTAGATTACTTTACATTAGATTACAGTATATTAGATCTCATTACATTAATTACATTACATTAGATAACATTACATTAGATTACATTTCATTAGATTACATTACATTACATCACATTAGGTTTCATTAGATTGAATTCGTTTAGATTTCATTACATTAGATTAGATTACATTAGATTAGATTTGATTACATTACATTAGATTACATTAGTTTAGACTACATTACATTAGATTAGATTACATTAGATTACATTACATTTCATTAGGTTTCATTAGATTACATTACACTAGATTACAGTACATTAGATTTTATTACATTAATTACATTACATTAGATTACATTACATTACATTAGATTACAGTACATTAGATCTTATTACATTAATTACATTACATTAGATAACATTACATTTGATTAGATTACATTAGATTACACTAGTTTAGATTACATTACATTAGTTTAGATTACATTAGATTAGATTACATGACATTACCTTAGGTTACATTAGATTACATTACACTAGATTACATTACATTAGATTACATTTGTTTAGATTACATTAGTTTAGATTACATTACATTAGATTTCATCAGATTAGATTACATTGCATTAGATGACATTAGATTAGATGAGATTACATTAGATTACATTACATTAGATCAGTTTAGATTACATTAGATTACATTACATTAGATTACATTTAATTAGATTAGATATCATTATATTACATTACATTACATTACATTAGGTATCATTAGATTACATTACACTAGATTACATTACATTAGATTCGATTACATTCGATTAGATTTGATTACATTACATTAGATTACACTAGTTTAGATTACATTACATTAGATTAGATTACATGACATTACATTAGGTTACATTAGATTACATTTCACTAGATTACATTACATTAGATTATATTACATTAGATTAGATTACATTACATTAGCTTACATTACATTACATTCGATTACATTACATTAGATTAGATAACATTATATAACATTACATTAGATTAGATTACATTACTTTAGATTACATTAGATTAGATTAGAATAGATTACATTACATTCCATTACATTACATTACATTGCATTACATTCCATTAGATTAGATTACATTAGATTAAATAACATTACATTGCATTACATTAGATTAGATTACATTACATTAGATTACATTACATTAGATTAGATAACATTACATTGCATTAGATATCATTAGATTAGATGAGATTACATTAGATTACATTACATTAGATCAGTTTAGATTACATTAGATTACATTTCATTAGATTACATTTCATTAGATTAGATTTCATTAGATTACATTACATTAGGTATCATTAGATTACATTACACTAGATTACATTACATTAGATTCGATTACATTCGATTAGATTTGATTACATTACATTAGATTACACTAGTTTAGATTACATTACATTAGATTAGATTACATTACATTAGCTTACATTACATTACATTCGATTACATTACATTAGATTAGATAACATTATATAACATTACATTAGATTACGTTAGTTTAGATTACATTAGATTAGATGAGAATAGATTATATTACATTCCATTACATTACATTACATTACATTACATTCCATTAGATTAGATTACATTAGATTAAATAACATTACATTGCATTACATTAGATTAGATTACATTACATTAGATTACAGTATATTAGATTAGACTACATTACATTAGATTACATTACATTAGATTTCATCAGATTAGATTACATTACATTAGATTAGATTACATTACATTGCAATACATTAGAATACAATACATTAGATTACCTTACATTATATTACATTAGGTTAGTTTACATTATTTTACATTACATTACATTAGATTACATTACATTAGATTAGATTACATTAGATTAAATTACATTACATTGCATTACATTAGATAACATTAGATTAGGTTAGATTAGATTACATTACATTAGATTACTTTACATTAGTTAGATTACATTACATTAGATTACAGTATATTAGATCTCATTACATTAGATTACATTACATTAGATAACATTACATTAGATTACATTTCATTAGATTAGATTTCATTAGATTACATTACATTACATCACATTAGGTTTCATTAGATTAAATTAGTTTAGATTTCATTACATTAGATTAGATTCCATTAGATTAGATTTGATTTCATTACATTAGATTACATTAGTTTAGACTACATTACATTAGATTAGATTACATTAGATTACATTACATTACATTAGGTTTCATTAGATTACATTACACTAGATTACAGTACATTAGATTTTATTACATTAATTACATTACATTAGATTACATTACATTACATTAGATTACAGTACATTTGATCTTATTACATTAATTACATTACATTAGATAACATTATATTTGATTAGATTACATTAGATTACACTAGTTTAGATTACATTACATTAGTTTAGATTACATAAGATTAGATTACATGACATTACCTTAGGTTACATTAGATTACATTACACTAGATTACATTACATTAGATTACATTTGTTTAGATTACATTAGTTTAGATTACATTACATTAGATTTCATCAGATTAGATTACATTGCATTAGACGACATTAGATTAGATGAGATTACATTAGATTACATTACATTAGATCAGTTTAGATTACATTAGATTACATTACATTAGATTACATTTCATTAGATTAGATTTCATTAGATTACATTACATTACATTACATTAGGTATCATTAGATTACATTACACTAGATTACATTACATTAGATTCGATTATATTCGATTAGATTTGATTACATTACATTAGATTACACTAGTTTAGATTACATTACATTAGATTAGATTACATGACATTACATTAGGTTACATTAGATTACATTTCACTAGATTACATTACATTAGATTATATTACATTAGATTAGATTACATTACATTAGCTTACATTACATTACATTCGATTACATTACATTAGATTAGATAACATTATATAACATTACATTAGATTAGATTACATTACTTTAGATTACATTAGATTAGATTAGAATAGATTACATTACATTCCATTACATTACATTACATTGCATTACATTCCATTAGATTAGATTACATTAGATTAAATAACATTACATTGCATTACATTAGATTAGATTACATTACATTAGATTACATTACATTAGATTAGATAACATTACATTGCATTAGATATCATTAGATTAGATGAGATTCCATTAGATTACATTACATTAGATCAGTTTAGATCAGTTTAGATTACATTTCATTAGATTAGATTTCATTAGATTACATTACATTGCATTAGGTATCATTCGATTACATTACACTAGATTACATTACATTAGATTCGATTACATTCGATTAGATTTGATTACATTACATTAGATTACACTAGTTTAGATTACATTACATTAGATTAGATTACATGACATTACATTAGGTTACATTAGATTATATTTCACTAGATTACATTACATTAGATTAGATTACATTACATTAGCTTACATTACATTACATTCGATTACATTACATTAGATTAGATAACATTATATAACATTACATTAGATTAGATTACATTAGTTTAGATTACATTAGATTAGATTAGAATAGATTATATTACATTCCATTACATTACATTACATTACATTACATTCCATTAGATTAGATTACATTAGATAAGTGAGTTAATTTTGTTTCATTGAAACGTTTGATTCATTGAATCAATGATTTAAGTTTCATTCAATGAAGTAATGAATGAAGGTGGTGAGCTTCTCTCATTCATTCAATGTGTTAAGCTGAACGTTTTTTTTAATGAATCAAACTGTATTCATTGTTTTAATGAAACAAACTTACCTCACTTATTTAGTGAATAAATCTGCACACGTTCATTCATTGAGACTGCACTTGACAATTCAATGAGTAGAATCAAAGTGTACGCATTCATTCAATGAAATGCACTGTATGTCTTAATTAAAAGAGTAGAGCTCCCGCCATTCTTTCAATGCCACGAGCAAAACCTATTCATTCAATGGAGCAAACTGCACTCATGATAAAGACTGCCTGCATCAATTCAATGAGTAGAGCTTCTCTCATTCATTGAATGTGTCAAGCTCACCGTTTTCATTTAATCAAACAAACTGCATTGATTGAATCATTGAACCAAACTAGAATCACTGATTCAATTAATCAAACCTTATTCCTTGTTTCATTCGAACAAACCTAACTCACTTATTTAGTGAATCCTACTACACTCATTCATTCAATGAAACAGACTGCACATGATAATTCAATGAAGGTACTCTTAACGCATTGATTCAACCAAACAAATTGCACACATTTAGTTCATGAAGCAAACTGCATTTGTCAATTCAATGAATACAGCTACTCATTCATTCAATGTCACACATTGTCACAATCAAACTGCACACATTCACTCCATGAACCAAACTACTCGTGTTAATTCAATGAGCAGAGCTTCTCTCACCAGTCAATGATGAGCTTAACGCTTTCATTCAATGAAAAAAACAGCTTTCGTTGAATCATGGAATCAAATTCTAAAGATGGATTCAATGTAGATTAGATTACATTAGATTAGATTACATTAGATTAGACTACATTACATTAGATTACATTACATTAGATTTCATCAGATTAGATTACAGTACATTAGATTAGATTACATTACATTGCATTAGATTACATTAGATTAGATGAGATTACATTAGATTAGATTACATTAGATTAGATTACATGAGATTACATTACATTACCTTATGTTACATTACATTCCAATACATTAGACTACAATACATTAGATTACCTTACATTATATTACATTAGGTTAGTTTACATTATTTTACATTACATTACATTAGATTAGATTACATTAGATTAAATTACATTACATTGCATTACATTAGATAACATTAGATTAGGTTAGATTAGATTACATTACATTAGTTAGATTACTTTACATTAGATTACAGTATATTAGATCTCATTACATTAATTACATTACATTAGATAACATTACATTAGATTACATTTCATTAGATTACATTACATTACATCACATTAGGTTTCATTAGATTGAATTCGTTTAGATTTCATTACATTAGATTAGATTACATTAGATTAGATTTGATTACATTACATTAGATTACATTAGTTTAGACTACATTACATTAGATTAGATTACATTAGATTACATTACATTTCATTAGGTTTCATTAGATTACATTACACTAGATTACAGTACATTAGATTTTATTACATTAATTACATTACATTAGATTACATTACATTACATTAGATTACTGTACATTAGATCTTATTACATTAATTACATTACATTAGATAACATTACATTTGATTAGATTACATTAGATTACACTAGTTTAGATTACATTACATTAGTTTAGATTACATTAGATTAGATTACATGACATTACCTTAGGTTACATTAGATTACATTACACTAGATTACATTACATTAGATTACATTTGTTTAGATTACATTAGTTTAGATTACATTACATTAGATTTCATCAGATTAGATTACATTGCATTAGATGACATTAGATTAGATGAGATTACATTAGATTACATTACATTAGATCAGTTTAGATTACATTAGATTACATTACATTAGATTACATTTAATTAGATTAGATATCATTATATTACATTACATTACATTACATTAGGTATCATTAGATTACATTACACTAGATTACATTACATTAGATTCGATTACATTCGATTAGATTTGATTACATTACATTAGATTACACTAGTTTAGATTACATTACATTAGATTAGATTACATGACATTACATTAGGTTACATTAGATTACATTTCACTAGATTACATTACATTAGATTATATTACATTAGATTAGATTACATTACATTAGCTTACATTACATTACATTCGATTACATTACATTAGATTAGATAACATTATATAACATTCCATTAGATTAGATTACATTAGATTAAATAACATTACATTGCATTACATTAGATTAGATTACATTACATTAGATTACATTACATTAGATTAGATAACATTACATTGCATTAGATATCATTAGATTAGATGAGATTACATTAGATTACATTACATTAGATCAGTTTAGATTACATTAGATTACATTTCATTAGATTACATTTCATTAGATTAGATTTCATTAGATTACATTACATTAGGTATCATTAGATTACATTACACTAGATTACATTACATTAGATTCGATTACATTCGATTAGATTTGATTACATTACATTAGATTACACTAGTTTAGATTACATTACATTAGATTAGATTACATTACATTAGCTTACATTACATTACATTCGATTACATTACATTAGATTAGATAACATTATATAACATTACATTAGATTACGTTAGTTTAGATTACATTAGATTAGATGAGAATAGATTATATTACATTCCATTACATTACATTACATTCCATTAGATTAGATTACATTAGATTAAATAACATTACATTGCATTACATTAGATTAGATTACATTACATTAGATTACAGTATATTAGATTAGACTACATTACATTAGATTACATTACATTAGATTTCATCAGATTAGATTACATTACATTAGATTAGATTACATTACATTGCAATACATTAGAATACAATACATTAGATTACCTTACATTATATTACATTAGGTTAGTTTACATTATTTTACATTACATTACATTAGATTACATTACATTAGATTAGATTACATTAGATTAAATTACATTACATTGCATTACATTAGATAACATTAGATTAGGTTAGATTAGATTACATTACATTAGATTACTTTACATTAGTTAGATTACATTACATTAGATTACAGTATATTAGATCTCATTACATTAGATTACATTACATTAGATTACATTTCATTAGATTAGATTTCATTAGATTACATTACATTACATCACATTAGGTTTCATTAGATTAAATTAGTTTAGATTTCATTACATTAGATTAGATTCCATTAGATTAGATTTGATTACATTACATTAGATTACATTAGTTTAGACTACATTACATTAGATTAGATTACATTAGATTACATTACATTACATTAGGTTTCATTAGATTACATTACACTAGATTACAGTACATTAGATTTTATTACATTAATTACATTACATTAGATTACATTACATTACATTAGATTACAGTACATTTGATCTTATTACATTAATTACATTACATTAGATAACATTATATTTGATTAGATTACATTAGATTACACTAGTTTAGATTACATTACATTAGTTTAGATTACATAAGATTAGATTACATGACATTACCTTAGGTTACATTAGATTACATTACACTAGATTACATTACATTAGATTACATTTGTTTAGATTACATTAGTTTAGATTACATTACATTAGATTTCATCAGATTAGATTACATTGCATTAGACGACATAGGTTAGATGAGATTACATTAGATTACATTACATTAGATCAGTTTAGATTACATTAGATTACATTACATTACATTACATTTCATTAGATTAGATTTCATTAGATTACATTACATTACATTACATTAGGTATCATTAGATTACATTACACTAGATTACATTACATTAGATTCGATTACATTCGATTAGATTTGATTACATTACATTAGATTACACTAGTTTAGATTACATTACATTAGATTAGATTACATGACATTACATTAGGTTACATTAGATTACATTTCACTAGATTACATTACATTAGATTATATTACATTAGATTAGATTACATTACATTAGCTTACATTACATTACATTCGATTACATTACATTAGATTAGATAACATTATATAACATTACATTAGATTAGATTACATTAGATTAGATTAGAATAGATTACATTACATTCCATTACATTACATTACATTGCATTACATTCCATTAGATTAGATTACATTAGATTAAATAACATTACATTGCATTACATTAGATTAGATTACATTACATTAGATTACATTACATTAGATTAGATAACATTACATTGCATTAGATATCATTAGATTAGATGAGATTCCATTAGATTACATTACATTAGATCAGTTTAGATTACATTAGATTACATTACATTAGATTACATTTCATTAGATTAGATTTCATTAGATTACATTACATTGCATTAGGTATCATTCGATTACATTACACTAGATTACATTACATTAGATTCGATTATATTCGATTAGATTTGATTACATTACATTAGATTACACTAGTTTAGATTACATTACATTAGATTAGATTACATGACATTACATTAGGTTACATTAGATTATATTTCACTAGATTACATTACATTAGATTAGATTACATTACATTAGCTTACATTACATTACATTCGATTACATTACATTAGATTAGATAACATTATATAACATTACATTAGATTAGATTACATTAGTTTAGATTACATTAGATTAGATTAGAATAGATTATATTACATTCCATTACATTACATTACATTACATTACATTCCATTAGATTAGATTACATTAGATTAAATAACATTACATTGCATTACATTAGATTAGATTACATTACATTAGATTACATTACATTAGATTTCATCAGATTAGATTAGATTACATTAGATTAGATTACATTACATTGCAATACATTAGAATACAATACATTAGATTACCTTACATTATATTACATTAGGTTAGTTTACATTATTTTACATTACATTACATTAGATTACATTACATTAGATTAGATTACATTAGATTAAATTACATTACATTGCATTAAATTAGATAACATTAGATTAGGTTAGATTAGATTACATTACATTAGATTACATTACATTTGTTAGATTACATTACATTAGATTACATGAGATTAGATTAGAAAAGATTACATTACATTAGATTACATTACATTACATTGCATTACATTAGATTACATTACATTAGATTACATTACATTACATTACATTGCATTACTTTACGTTACATTAGATAACATTACATTTGATTAGATTACATTAGATAAGTGAGTTAATTTTGTTTCATTGAAACGTTTGATTCATTGAATCAATGATTTAAGTTTCATTCAATGAAGTAATGAATGAAGGTGGTGAGATTCTCTCATTCATTCAATGTTTTAAGCTGAACAGTTTTTTCAATGAATCAAACGGTACTCATTGTTTTAATGAAACAAACTGACCTCACTTATTTAGTGAATAAATCTGCACACGTTCATTCATTGAGACTGCACTTGACAATTCAATGAGTAGAATCAAAGTGTTCGCATTCATTCATTGTATGTCTTAATTAAAAGAGTAGAGCTCCCGCCATTCATTCAATGCCACGAGCAAAACCTATTCATTCAATGGAGCAAACTGCACTCATGATAAAGACTGCCTGCATCAATTCAATGAGTAGAGCTTCTCTCATTCATTGAATGTGTCAAGCTCACCGTTTTCATTTAATGAAACAAACTGCATTGATTGAATCATTGAACCAAACTAGAATCATTGATTCAATGAATCAAACCTTATTCCTTGTTTCATTCGAACAAACCTAACTCACTTATTTAGTGAATCCTACTACACTCATTCATTCAATGAAACAGACTGCATATGATAATTCAATGAAGGTACTCTTAACGCATTGATTCAACCAAACAAATTGCACACATTTAGTTCATGAAGCAAACTGCATTTGTCAATTCAATGAATACAGCTACTCATTCATTCAATGTCACACATTGTCACAATCAAACTGCACACATTCACTCCATGAACCAAACTACTCGTGTTAATTCAATGAGCAGAGCTTCTCTCACCAGTCAATGATGAGCTTAACGCTTTCATTCAATGAAAAAAACAGCTTTCGTTGAATCATGGAATCAAATTCTAAAGATGGATTCAATGTAGATTAGATTACATTAGATTAGATTACATTAGATTAGATTACATTAGATTAGACTACATTACATTAGATTACATTACATTAGATTTCATCAGATTAGATTACAGTACATTAGATTAGATTACATTACATTGCATTAGATTACATTAGATTAGATGAGATTATATTAGATTACATTACATTAGATTTCATCAGATTAGATTACAGTACATTAGATTAGATAACATTACATTTCATTAGATGACATTAGATTAGATGAGATTACATTAGATTACATTACATTAGATCAGTTTAGATTACATTAGATTACATGACATTACATTACATTTCATTAGATTAGATTTCATTAGATTACATTACATTACATTACATTAGGTATCATTAGATTACATTACACTAGATTACATTACATTAGATTCGATTACATTCGATTAGATTTGATTACATTATATTAGATTACACTAGTTTAGATTACATTACATTAGATTAGATTACATGACATTACATTAGGTTACATTAGATTACATTTCACTAGATTACATTACATTATATTATATTACATTAGATTAGATTACATTACATTAGCTTACATTACATTACATTCGATTACATTACATTAGATTACATAACATTATATAACATTACATTAGATTAGATTAGATTAGAATTGATTACATTACATTCCATTACATTACATTACATTACATTACATTAGATTACATTACATTAGATTACATTACATTAGATTACAGTATATTAGATTAGACTACATTACATTAGATTACAGTATATTAGATTAGACTACATTACATTAGATTACATTACATTAGATTTCATCAGATTAGATTACATTACATTAGATTAGATTACATTACATTGCATTAGATTACATTAGATTAGATGAGATTACATTAGATTACATTACATTAGATCAGTTTAGATTACATTAGATTACATTACATTAGACTACATTTCATTAGATTATATTACATTACATTACATTAGGTTTCATTAGATTACATTACACTAGATTACATTACATTAGATTAGATTACATTAGATTAGATTATATTACATTACATTAGATTAGATTACATTGCATTGCATTACGTTACGTTACATTAGATTACATTACATTACATTAGATGAGATTAGATTAGATTACATTACATTACATTATTTTACATTGGATAACATTACATTAGATTACATTAGAATAGATTATTTAACATTGCATGAGATTACATTAGATTCGATTACATTAGATTACGTTTGATTAAATTACTTCAGATTACATTACATTAGATTACATTAGATTACATTAGAATAGATTACATTACATTACATTAGATTACATTAGATTACATTACATTACATTAGATTACATTACATTGCATCAGATTACATTAGATTACATTAGACGACATTACATTAGATTAGATTACATTAGATTACATTACATTTCATTGCATTACTTTAAATTACATTAGATTACATTACATTAGATTACATTACATTATCTTATGTTACATTACATTACATTGCAATACATTAGACAACAATACATTAGATTACCTTACATTATATTGCATTAGTTTAGTTTACATTATTTTACATTACATTACATTACATTGCATTACTTTAGATTACATTACATTACATTAGATTACATTACATTGCATTAGATTACATTACATTACATTAGATTACATTACATTAGATTAGATTACACGAGATTACATTACATTACCTTATGTTACATTACATTACATTCCAATACATTAGACTACAATACATTTGATTACCTTACATTATATTACATTAGGTTAGTTTACATTATTTTACATTACATTAGATTACATTACATTACATTGCAATACATTAGACAACAATACATTAGATTACCTTACATTATATTGCATTTGTTTAGTTTACATTATTTTATATTACATTACATTACATTGCATTACTTTAGATTACATTACATTGCATTAGATTACATTAGATTAGATGAGATTATATTAGATTACATTACATTAGATTTCATCAGATTAGATTACAGTACATTAGATTAGATAACATTACATTCCATTAGATGACATTAGATTAGATGAGATTACATTAGATTACATTACATTACATTAGGTATCATTAGATTACATTACACTAGATTACATTACATTAGATTCGATTACATTCGATTAGATTTGATTACATTATATTAGATTACACTAGTTTAGATTACATTACATTAGATTAGATTACATGACATTACATTAGGTTACATTAGATTACATTTCACTAGATTACATTACATTAGATTATATTACATTAGATTAGATTACATTACATTAGCTTACATTACATTACATTCGATTACATTTCATTAATTAGATAACATTATATAACATTACATTAGATTAGATTAGTTTAGAATTGATTACATTACATTCCATTACATTACATTACATTAGATTACATTACATTAGATTACATTACATTAGATTACAGTATATTAGATTAGACTACATTACATTAGATTACATTACATTAGATTTCATCAGATTAGATTACATTACATTAGATTAGATTACATTACATTGCATTAGATTACATTAGATTAGATGAGATTACATTAGATTACATTACATTAGATCAGTTTAGATTACATTAGATTACATTACATTAGACTACATTTCATTAGATTATATTACATTACATTACATTAGGTTTCATTAGATTACATTACACTAGATTACATTACATTAGATTAGATTACATTAGATTAGATTATATTACATTACTTTAGATTAGATTACATTGCATTGCATTACGTTACGTTACATTACATTACATTGCATTATTTTACATTGGATAACATTACATTAGATTACATTAGATTAGATTATTTAACATTGCATGAGATTACATTAGATTCGATTACATTAGATTACGTTTGATTAAATTACTTCAGATTACATTACATTAGATTACATTAGATTACATTAGAATAGATTACATTACATTACATTACATTAGATTACATTAGATTACATTACATTACATTAGATTACATTACATTGCATCAGATTACATTAGATTACATTAGACGACATTACATTAGATTAGATTACATTAGATTACATTACATTTCATTGCATTACTTTACGTTACATTAGATTAAATTACATTAGATTACATTACATTATCTTATGTTACATTACATTACATTGCAATACATTAGACTACAATACATTAGATTACCTTACATTATATTACATTAGTTTAGTTTACATTATTTTACATTACATTACATTACATTGCATTACTTTAGATTACATTACATTAGATTAGATTACATTACATTATATTACATTACATTAATTTAGATTAAAGTACATTATATTACATGAGATTACATTACATTACCTTATGTTGCATTACATTACATTCCAATACATTAGACTACAATAATTAGATTACCTTACATTATATTACATTAGGTTAGTTTACATTATTTTACATTACATTACATTACATTAGATTACATTGCATTAGATTAAATTACATTACATTGCATTACTTTAGATAACATTACATTGCATTACATTAGATAACATTACATTAGATTAGATTACTTTACATTAGTTAGATTACATTACATTAGATTAGAGTATATTAGATCTCATTACATTACTTACAATACATTAGATAACATTACATTAGATTACATTTCATTAGATTAGATTTCATTAGATTACATTACATTACATCACATTGGGTTTCATTAGATTACATTAGTTTAGATTTCATTACATTAGATTAGATTACATTAGATTAGATTTGATTACATTAGATTACATTACATTCGGTTACATTCGATTACATTACACTAGATTACAGTACATTAGATCTTATTACATTAATTACATTACATTAGATTAGATTACATTACATTAGATTACAGTACATTAGATCTTATTACATTAATTACATTACATTAGATAACATTACATTTGATTAGATTACATTAGATAAGTGAGTTAATTTTGTTTCATTGAAACGTTTGATTCATTGAATCAATGATTTAAGTTTCATTCAATGAAGTAATGAATGAAGGTGGTGAGCTTCTCTCATTCATTCAATGTGTTAAGCTGAACGTTTTTTTTAATGAATCAAACTGTATTCATTGTTTTAATGAAACAAACTTACCTCACTTATTTAGTGAATAAATCTGCACACGTTCATTCATTGAGACTGCACTTGACAATTCAATGAGTAGAATCAAAGTGTACGCATTCATTCAATGAAATGCACTGTATTTCTTAATTAAAAGAGTAGAGCTCCCGCCATTCATTCAATGCCACGAGCAAAACCTATTCATTCAATGGAGCAAACTGCACTCATGATAAAGACTGCCTGCATCAATTCAATGAGTAGAGCTTCTCTCATTCATTGAATGTGTCAAGCTCACCGTTTTCATTTAATGAAACAAACTGCATTGATTGAATCATTGAACCAAACTAGAATCATTGATTCAATGAATCAAACCTTATTCCTTGTTTCATTCGAACAAACCTAACTCACTTATTTAGTGAATCCTACTACACTCATTCATTCAATGAAACAGACTGCATATGATAATTCAATGAAGGTACTCTTAACGCATTGATTCAACCAAACAAATTGCACACATTTAGTTCATGAAGCAAACTGCATTTGTCAATTGAATGAATACAGCTACTCATTCATTCAATGTCACACATTGTCACAATCAAACTGCACACATTCACTCCATGAACCAAACTACTCGTGTTAATTCAATGAGCAGAGCTTCTCTCACCAGTCAATGATGAGCTTAACGCTTTCATTCAATGAAAAAAACAGCTTTCGTTGAATCATGGAATCAAATTCTAAAGATGGATTCAATGTAGATTAGATTACATTAGATTAGATTACATTAGATTAGATTACATTACATTAGATTAGACTACATTACATTAGATTACATTACATTAGATTTCATCAGATTAGATTACAGTACATTAGATTTGATAACATTACATTGCATTAGATGACATTAGATTAGATGAGATTACATTAGATTACATTACATTAGATCAGTTTAGATTACATTAGATTACATTACATTAGATTACATTTCATTAGATTAGATTTCATTAGATTACATTACATTACATTACATTAGGTATCATTAGATGACATTACATTAGATTACATTACATTAGATTCGATTACATTAGATTAGATTTGATTACATTACATTAGAGTAGATTACATTAGATTACATTGCATTACATTAGAGTAGATTACATTAGATTATATTGCATTACATTACATTACATTAGATTACATGAAATTACATTACTTTAGATTAGATTACATTACATTAGCTTACATTACATTACATTCGATGACATTACATTAGATTAGATTACATTAGATTACATTACATTAGATTAGATTACATTACTTTAGATTACATTAGGTTAGATAACAGTAGATTACATTAAATTACATTCGGATACATTACATTAGATAACATTACATTACATTAGTTTGCATTACATTACATTAGAATACATTACATGAGATTAGATTTCATTAGATTACATAACATTAGATTAGATTATATTACATTAGAATACATTACATTAGATTAGATTACATTGCATTGCATTACTTTACGTTACATTAGATTACATTACATTAGATGAGATTTGATTACATTACATTATTTTACATTGTATAACATTAGATTACATTACATTAGATTACATTTGATTAGATTACATTACATTACATTGCATTAGATTACATTAGATTACATTGCATTACATTGCATTATTTTACGTTACATTAGATTATATTACATTACATTAGATTCCATTACATTACATTCGATGACATTACATTAGATTAGATTACATTAGATTACATTACATTAGATTAGATTACATTACTTTAGTTTACATTAGGTTAGATAACAGTAGATTACATTAAATTACATTCGGATACATTACTTTAGATAATATTGCATTACATTAGTTTGCATTACATTACATTACATTACATTAGAATACATTAAATTAGATTAGATTTCATTAGATGACATAACATTAGATTAGAATATATTACATTAGAATGCATTACATTAGATTAGATTACATTGCATTGCATTACTTTACGTTACATTAGATTACATTACATTACATTACATTAGATGAGATTAGATTACATTACATTATTTTACATTGTATAACATTAGATTACATTACATTAGATTACATGACATTAGATTAGAATAGATTACATTACATTAGATTACATTAGATTAGATTACATTACATTACATTTCATTAGATTACATTAGATTACATTAGATTACATTACATTAGATTAGATTACATTAGATTAAATTACATTACATTGTATTACATTAGATTACATTACATTACATTGCATTGCATTACTTTACGTTACATTAGATTACATTACATTTGATTAGATTACATTAGATAAGTGAGTTAATTTTGTTTCATTGAAACGTTTGATTCATTGAATCAATGATTTAAGTTTCATTCAATGAAGTAATGAATGAAGGTGGTGAACTTCTCTCATTCATTCAATGTTTTAAGCTGAACAGTTTTTTCAATGAATCAAACGGTATTCATTGTTTTAATGAAACAAACTGACCTCACTTATTTAGTGAATAAATCTGCACACGTTCATTCATTGAGACTGCACTTGACAATTCAATGAGTAGAATCAAAGTGTTCGCTTTCATTCATTGTATGTCTTAATTAAAAGAGTAGAGCTCCCGCCATTCATTCAATGCCACGAGCAAAACCTATTCATTCAATGGAGCAAACTGCACTCATGATAAAGACTGCCTGCATCAATTCAATGAGTAGAGCTTCTCTCATTCATTGAATGTGTCAAGCTCACCGTTTTCATTTAATGAAACAAACTGCATTGATTGAATCATTGAACGAAACTAGAATCACTGATTCAATTAATCAAACCTTATTCCTTGTTTCATTCGAACAAACCTAACTCACTTATTTAGTGAATCCTACTACACTCATTCATTCAATGAAACAGACTGCATATGATAATTCAATGAAGGTACTCTTAACGCATTGATTCAACCAAACAAATTGCACACATTTAGTTCATGAAGCAAACTGCATTTGTCAATTGAATGAATACAGCTACTCATTCATTCAATGTCACACATTGTCACAATCAAACTGCACACATTCACTCCATGAACCAAACTACTCGTGTTAATTCAATGAGCAGAGCTTCTCTCACCAGTCAATGATGAGCTTAACGCTTTCATTCAATGAAAAAAACAGCTTTCGTTGAATCATGGAATCAAATTCTAAAGATGGATTCAATGTAGATTAGATTACATTAGATTAGATTACATTAGATTAGATTACATTAGATTAGATTACATTAGATTAGACTACATTACATTAGATTACATTACATTAGATTTCATCAGATTAGATTACAGTACATTAGATTAGATTACATTACATTGCATTAGATTACATTAGATTAGATGAGATTATATTAGATTACATTACATTAGATTTCATCAGATTAGATTACAGTACATTAGATTAGATAACATTACATTCCATTAGATGACATTAGATTAGATGAGATTACATTAGATTACATTACATTACATTAGGTATCATTAGATTACATTACACTAGATTACATTACATTAGATGCGATTACATTCGATTAGATTTGATTACATTATATTAGATTACACTAGTTTAGATTACATTACATTAGATTAGATTACATGACATTACATTAGGTTACATTAGATTACATTTCACTAGGTTACATTACATTAGATTATATTACATTAGATTAGATTACATTACATTAGCTTACATTACATTACATTCGATTACATTACATTAATTAGATAACATTATATAACATTACATTAGATTAGATTAGTTTAGAATTGATTACATTACATTCCATTACATTACATTACATTACATTACATTAGATTACATTACATTAGATTACATTACATTAGATTACAGTATATTAGATTAGACTACATTACATTAGATTACATTACATTAGATTTCATCAGATTAGATTACATTACATTAGATTAGATTACATTACATTGCATTAGATTACATTAGATTAGATGAGATTACATTAGATTACATTACATTAGATCAGTTTAGATTACATTAGATTACATTACATTAGACTACATTTCATTAGATTATATTACATTACATTACATTAGGTTTCATTAGATTACATTACACTAGATTACATTACATTAGATTAGATTATATTACATTACTTTAGATTAGATTACATTGCATTGCATTACGTTACATTACATTACATTACATTGCATTATTTTACATTGGATAACATTACATTAGATTACATTAGATTAGATTATTTAACATTGCATGAGATTACATTAGATTCGATTACATTAGATTACGTTTGATTAAATTACTTCAGATTACATTACATTAGATTACATTAGATTACATTAGAATAGATTACATTACATTACATTACATTAGATTACATTAGATTACATTACATTACATTAGATTACATTACATTGCATCAGATTACATTAGATTACATTAGACGACATTACATTAGATTAGATTACATTAGATTACATTACATTTCATTGCATTACTTTACGTTACATTAGATTACATTACATTAGATTACATTACATTATCTTATGTTACATTACATTACATTGCAATACATTAGACTACAATACATTAGATTACCTTACATTATATTACATTAGTTTAGTTTACATTATTTTACATTACATTACATTACATTGCATTACTTTAGATTACATTACATTAGATTAGATTACATTACATTAGATTACATTACATTAATTTAGATTACAGTACATTATATTACATTCGATTACATTACATTAGATTACATTACATTGCATTAGATTACATTACATTAAATTAGATTACATTACATTAGATTACATTACATTAGATTAGATTACATGAGATTACATTACATTACCTTATGTTACATTACATTACATTCCAATACATTAGACTACAATAATTAGATTACCTTACATTATATTACATTAGGTTAGTTTACATTATTTTACATTACATTACATTAGATTACATTACATTAGATTAAATTACATTACATTGCATTACATTAGATAACATTACATTGCATTACATTAGATAACATTACATTAGATTAGATTACTTTACATTAGTTAGATTACATTATATTAGATTAGAGTATATTAGATCTCATTACATTACTTACAATACATTAGATAACATTACATTAGATTACATTTCATTAGATTAGATTTCATTAGATTACATTACATTACATCACATTGGGTTTCATTAGATTACATTAGTTTAGATTTCATTACATTAGATTAGATTACATTAGATTAGATTTGATTACATTAGATTACATTACATTCGGTTACATTCGATTACATTACACTAGATTACAGTACATTAGATCTTATTACATTAATTACATTACATTAGATTAGATTACATTACATTAGATTACAGTACATTAGATCTTATTACATTAATTACATTACATTAGATAACATTACATTTGATTAGATTACATTAGATAAGTGAGTTAATTTTGTTTCATTGAAACGTTTGATTCATTGAATCAATGATTTAAGTTTCATTCAATGAAGTAATGAATGAAGGTGGTGAGCTTCTCTCATTCATTCAATGTGTTAAGCTGAACGTTTTTTTTAATGAATCAAACTGTATTCATTGTTTTAATGAAACAAACTTACCTCACTTATTTAGTGAATAAATCTGCACACGTTCATTCATTGAGACTGCACTTGACAATTCAATGAGTAGAATCAAAGTGTACGCATTCATTCAATGAAATGCACTGTATTTCTTAATTAAAAGAGTAGAGCTCCCGCCATTCATTCAATGCCACGAGCAAAACCTATTCATTCAATGGAGCAAACTGCACTCATGATAAAGACTGCCTGCATCAATTCAATGAGTAGAGCTTCTCTCATTCATTGAATGTGTCAAGCTCACCGTTTTCATTTAATGAAACAAACTGCATTGATTGAATCATTGAACCAAACTAGAATCATTGATTCAATGAATCAAACCTTATTCCTTGTTTCATTCGAACAAACCTAACTCACTTATTTAGTGAATCCTACTACACTCATTCATTCAATGAAACAGACTGCATATGATAATTCAATGAAGGTACTCTTAACGCATTGATTCAACCAAACAAATTGCACACATTTAGTTCATGAAGCAAACTGCATTTGTCAATTGAATGAATACAGCTACTCATTCATTCAATGTCACACATTGTCACAATCAAACTGCACACATTCACTCCATGAACCAAACTACTCGTGTTAATTCAATCACCAGTCAATGATGAGCTTAACGCTTTCATTCAATGAAAAAAACAGCTTTCGTTGAATCATGGAATCAAATTCTAAAGATGGATTCAATGTAGATTAGATTACATTAGAATAGATTACATTACATTAGATTAGACTACATTACATTAGATTACATTACATTAGATTTCATCAGATTAGATTACACTACATTAGATTTGATAACATTACATTGCATTAGATGACATTAGATTAGATGAGATTACATTAGATTACATTACATTAGATCAGTTTAGATTACATTAGATTACATTACATTAGATTACATTTCATTAGATTAGATTTCATTAGATTACATTACATTACATTACATTAGGTATCATTAGATGACATTACATTAGATTACATTACATTAGATTCGATTACATTAGATTAGATTTGATTACATTACATTAGAGTAGATTACATTATATTACATTGCATTACATTAGAGTAGATTACATTAGATTACATTGCATTACATTACATTACATTAGATTACATGAAATTACATTACTTTAGATTAGATTACATTACATTAGCTTACATTACATTACATTCGATGACATTACATTAGATTAGATTACATTAGATTACATTACATTAGATTAGATTACATTACTTTAGATTACATTAGGTTAGATAACAGTAGATTACATTAAATTACATTCGGATACATTACATTAGATAACATTACATTACATTAGTTTGCATTACATTACATTAGAATACATTACATGAGATTAGATTTCATTAGATTACATAACATTAGATTAGATTATATTACATTAGAATACATTACATTAGATTAGATTACATTGCATTGCATTACTTTACGTTACATTAGATTACATTACATTAGATGAGATTTGATTACATTACATTATTTTACATTGTATAACATTAGATTACATTACATTAGATTACATTTGATTAGATTACATTACATTACATTGCATTAGATTACATTAGATTACATTGCATTACATTGCATTATTTTACGTTACATTAGATTATATTACATTACATTAGATTCCATTACATTACATTCGATGACATTACATTAGATTAGATTACATTAGATTACATTACATTAGATTAGATTACATTACTTTAGTTTACATTAGGTTAGATAACAGTAGATTACATTAAATTACATTCGGATACATTACTTTAGATAATATTGCATTACATTAGTTTGCATTACATTACATTACATTACATTAGAATACATTACATTAGATTAGATTTCATTAGATGACATAACATTAGATTAGAATATATTACATTAGAATACATTACATTAGATTAGATTACATTGCATTGCATTACTTTACGTTACATTAGATTACATTACATTACATTACATTAGATGAGATTAGATTACATTACATTATTTTACATTGTATAACATTAGATTACATTACATTAGATTACATGAGATTAGATTAGAATAGATTACATTACATTAGATTACATTAGATTAGATTACATTACATTACATTGCATTAGATTACATTAGATTACATTAGATTACATTACATTAGATTAGATTACATTAGATTAAATTACATTACATTGTATTACATTAGATTACATTACATTACATTGCATTGCATTACTTTACGTTACATTAGATTACATTACATTTGATTAGATTACATTAGATAAGTGAGTTAATTTTGTTTCATTGAAACGTTTGATTCATTGAATCAATGATTTAAGTTTCATTCAATGAAGTAATGAATGAAGGTGGTGAGCTTCTCTCATTCATTCAATGTTTTAAGCTGAACAGTTTTTTCAATGAATCAAACGGTATTCATTGTTTTAATGAAACAAACTGACCTCACTTATTTAGTGAATAAATCTGCACACGTTCATTCATTGAGACTGCACTTGACAATTCAATGAGTAGAATCAAAGTGTTCGCTTTCATTCATTGTATGTCTTAATTAAAAGAGTAGAGCTCCCGCCATTCATTCAATGCCACGAGCAAAACCTATTCATTCAATGGAGCAAACTGCACTCATGATAAAGACTGCCTGCATCAATTCAATGAGTAGAGCTTCTCTCATTCATTGAATGTGTCAAGCTCACCGTTTTCATTTAATGAAACAAACTGCATTGATTGAATCATTGAACCAAACTAGAATCACTGATTCAATGAATCAAACCTTATTCCTTGTTTCATTCGAACAAACCTAACTCACTTATTTAGTGAATCCTACTACACTCATTCATTCAATGAAACAGACTGCATATGATAATTCAATGAAGGTACTCTTAAAGCATTGATTCAACCAAACAAATTGCACACATTTAGTTCATGAAGCAAACTGCATTTGTCAATTGAATGAATACAGCTACTCATTCATTCAATGTCACACATTGTCACAATCAAACTGCACACATTCACTCCATGAACCAAACTACTCGTGTTAATTCAATGAGCAGAGCTTCTCTCACCAGTCAATGATGAGCTTAACGCTTTCATTCAATGAAAAAAACAGCTTTCGTTGAATCATGGAATCAAATTCTAAAGATGGATTCAATGTAGATTAGATTACATTAGATTAGATTACATTAGATTAGACTACATTACATTAGATTACATTACATTAGATTTCATCAGATTAGATTACAGTACATTAGATTAGATTACATTACATTGCATTAGATTACATTAGATTAGATGAGATTATATTAGATTACATTACATTAGATTTCATCAGATTAGATTACAGTACATTAGATTAGATAACATTACATTCCATTAGATGACATTAGATTAGATGAGATTACATTAGATTACATTACATTACATTAGGTATCATTAGATTACATTACACTAGATTACATTACATTAGATTCGATTACATTCGATTAGATTTGATTACATTATATTAGATTACACTAGTTTAGATTACATTACATTAGATTAGATTACATGACATTACATTAGGTTACATTAGATTACATTTCACTAGGTTACATTACATTAGATTATATTACATTAGATTAGATTACATTACATTAGCTTACATTACATTACATTCGATTACATTACATTAATTAGATAACATTATATAACATTACATTAGATTAGATTAGTTTAGAATTGATTACATTACATTCCATTACATTACATTACATTACATTACATTAGATTACATTACATTAGATTACAGTATATTAGATTAGACTACATTACATTAGATTACATTACATTAGATTTCATCAGATTAGATTACATTACATTAGATTAGATTACATTACATTGCATTAGATTACATTAGATTAGATGAGATTACATTAGATTACATTACATTAGATCAGTTTAGATTACATTAGATTACATTACATTAGACTACATTTCATTAGATTATATTACATTACATTACATTAGGTTTCATTAGATTACATTACACTAGATTACATTACATTAGATTAGATTACATTAGATTAGATTATATTACATTACTTTAGATTAGATTACATTGCATTGCATTACGTTACGTTACATTACATTACATTGCATTATTTTACATTGGATAACATTACATTAGATTACATTAGATTAGATTATTTAACATTGCATGAGATTACATTAGATTCGATTACATTAGATTACGTTTGATTAAATTACTTCAGATTACATTACATTAGATTACATTAGATTACATTAGAATAGATTACATTACATTACATTACATTAGATTACATTAGATTACATTACATTACATTAGATTACATTACATTGCATCAGATTACATTAGATTAAATTAGACGACATTACATTAGATTAGATTACATTAGATTACATTACATTTCATTGCATTACTTTACGTTACATTAGATTACATTACATTAGATTACATTACATTATCTTATGTTACATTACATTACATTGCAATACATTAGACTACAATACATTAGATTACCTTACATTATATTACATTAGTTTAGTTTACATTATTTTACATTACATTACATTACATTGCATTACTTTAGATTACATTACATTAGATTAGATTACATTACATTAGATTACATTACATTAATTTAGATTACAGTACATTATATTACATTCGATTACATTACATTAGATTACATTACATTGCATTAGATTACATTACATTAAATTAGATTACATTACATTACATTAGATTAGATTACATGAGATTACATTACATTACCTTATGTTAAATTACATTACATTCCAATACATTAGACTACAATAATTAGATTACCTTACATTATATTACATTAGGTTAGTTTACATTATTTTACATTACATTACATTAGATTACATTACATTAGATTAAATTACATTACATTGCATTACATTAGATAACATTACATTGCATTACATTAGATAACATTACATTAGATTAGATTACTTTACATTAGTTAGATTACATTATATTAGATTAGAGTATATTAGATCTCATTACATTACTTACAATACATTAGATAACATTACATTAGATTACATTTCATTAGATTAGATTTCATTAGATTACATTACATTACATCACATTGGGTTTCATTAGATTACATTAGTTTAGATTTCATTACATTAGATTAGATTACATTAGATTATATTTGATTACATTAGATTACATTACATTCGGTTACATTCGATTACATTACACTAGATTACAGTACATTAGATCTTATTACATTAATTACATTACATTAGATTAGATTACATTACATTAGATTACAGTACATTAGATCTTATTACATTAATTACATTACATTAGATAACATTACATTTGATTAGATTACATTAGATAAGTGAGTTAATTTTGTTTCATTGAAACGTTTGATTCATTGAATCAATGATTTAAGTTTCATTCAATGAAGTAATGAATGAAGGTGGTGAGCTTCTCTCATTCATTCAATGTGTTAAGCTGAACGTTTTTTTTAATGAATCAAACTGTATTCATTGTTTTAATGAAACAAACTTACCTCACTTATTTAGTGAATAAATCTGCACACGTTCATTCATTGAGACTGCACTTGACAATTCAATGAGTAGAATCAAAGTGTACGCATTCATTCAATGAAATGCACTGTATTTCTTAATTAAAAGAGTAGAGCTCCCGCCATTCATTCAATGCCACGAGCAAAACCTATTCATTCAATGGAGCAAACTGCACTCATGATAAAGACTGCCTGCATCAATTCAATGAGTAGAGCTTCTCTCATTCATTGAATGTGTCAAGCTCACCGTTTTCATTTAATGAAACAAACTGCATTGATTGAATCATTGAACCAAACTAGAATCACTGATTCAATGAATCAAACCTTATTCCTTGTTTCATTCGAACAAACCTAACTCACTTATTTAGTGAATCCTACTACACTCATTCATTCAATGAAACAGACTGCATATGATAATTCAATGAAGGTACTCTTAACGCATTGATTCAACCAAACAAATTGCACACATTTAGTTCATGAAGCAAACTGCATTTGTCAATTGAATGAATACAGCTACTCATTCATTCAATGTCACACATTGTCACAATCAAACTGCACACATTCACTCCATGAACCAAACTACTCGTGTTAATTCAATGAGCAGAGCTTCTCTCACCAGTCAATGATGAGCTTAACGCTTTCATTCAATGAAAAAAACAGCTTTCGTTGAATCATGGAATCAAATTCTAAAGATGGATTCAATGTAGATTAGATTACATTAGATTAGATTACATTAGATTAGATTACATTACATTAGATTAGACTACATTACATTAGATTACATTACATTAGATTTCATCAGATTAGATTACAGTACATTAGATTTGATAACATTACATTTCATTAGATGACATTAGATTAGATGAGATTACATTAGATTACATTACATTAGATCAGTTTAGATTACATTAGATTACATTACATTAGATTACATTTCATTAGATTAGATTTCATTAGATTACATTACATTACATTACATTAGGTATCATTAGATGACATTACATTAGATTACATTACATTAGATTCGATTACATTAGATTAGATTTGATTACATTACATTAGAGTAGATTACATTAGATTACATTGCATTACATTAGAGTAGATTACATTAGATTACATTGCATTACATTACATTACATTAGATTACATGAAATTACATTACTTTAGATTAGATTACATTACATTAGCTTACATTACATTACATTCGATGACATTACATTAGATTAGATTACATTAGATTACATTACATTAGATTAGATTACATTACTTTAGATTACATTAGGTTAGATAACAGTAGATTACATTAAATTACATTCGGATACATTACATTAGATAACATTACATTACATTAGTTTGCATTACATTACGTTAGAATACATTACATGAGATTAGATTTCATTAGATTACATAACATTAGATTAGATTATATTACATTAGAATACATTACATTAGATTAGATTACATTGCATTGCATTACTTTACGTTACATTAGATTACATTACATTAGATGAGATTTGATTACATTACATTATTTTACATTGTATAACATTAGATTACATTACATTAGATTACATTTGATTAGATTACATTACATTACATTGCATTAGATTACATTAGATTACATTGCATTACATTGCATTATTTTACGTTACATTAGATTATATTACATTACATTAGATTCCATTACATTACATTCGATGACATTACATTAGATTAGATTACATTAAATTACATTACATTAGATTAGATTACATTACTTTAGTTTACATTAGGTTAGATAACAGTAGATTACATTAAATTACATTCGGATACATTACTTTTTTAGATAATATTGCATTACATTAGTTTGCATTACATTACATTACATTACATTAGAATACATTACATTAGATTAGATTTCATTAGATGACATAACATTAGATTAGAATATATTACATTAGAATACATTACATTAGATTAGATTACATTGCATTGCATTACTTTACGTTACATTAGATTACATTACATTACATTACATTAGATGAGATTAGATTACATTACATTATTTTACATTGTATAACATTAGATTACATTACATTAGATTACATGAGATTAGATTAGAATAGATTACATTACATTAGATTACATGAGATTAGATTAGATTACATTACATTGCATTAGATTACATTAGATTACATTAGATTACATTACATTAGATTAGATTACATTAGATTAAATTACATTACATTGTATTACATTAGATTACATTACATTACATTGCATTGCATTACTTTACGTTACATTAGATTACATTACATTTGATTAGATTACATTAGATAAGTGAGTTAATTTTGTTTCATTGAAACGTTTGATTCATTGAATCAATGATTTAAGTTTCATTCAATGAAGTAATGAATGAAGGTGGTGAGCTTCTCTCATTCATTCAATGTTTTAAGCTGAACAGTTTTTTCAATGAATCAAACGGTATTCATTGTTTTAATGAAACAAACTGACCTCACTTATTTAGTGAATAAATCTGCACACGTTCATTCATTGAGACTGCACTTGACAATTCAATGAGTAGAATCAAAGTGTTCGCTTTCATTCATTGTATGTCTTAATTAAAAGAGTAGAGCTCCCGCCATTCATTCCATGCCACGAGCAAAACCTATTCATTCAATGGAGCAAACTGCACTCATGATAAAGACTGCCTGCATCAATTCAATGAGTAGAGCTTCTCTCATTCATTGAATGTGTCAAGCTCACCGTTTTCATTTAATGAAACAAACTGCATTGATTGAATCATTGAACCAAACTAGAATCACTGATTCAATGAATCAAACCTTATTCCTTGTTTCATTCGAACAAACCTAACTCACTTATTTAGTGAATCCTACTACACTCATTCATTCAATGAAACAGACTGCATATGATAATTCAATGAAGGTACTCTTAACGCATTGATTCAACCAAACAAATTGCACACATTTAGTTCATGAAGCAAACTGCATTTGTCAATTGAATGAATACAGCTACTCATTCATTCAATGTCACACATTGTCACAATCAAACTGCACACATTCACTCCATGAACCAAACTACTCGTGTTAATTCAATGAGCAGAGCTTCTCTCACCAGTCAATGATGAGCTTAACGCTTTCATTCAATGAAAAAAACAGCTTTCGTTGAATCATGGAATCAAATTCTAAAGATGGATTCAATGTAGATTAGATTACATTAGATTAGATTACATTAGATTAGACTACATTACATTAGATTACATTACATTAGATTTCATCAGATTAGATTACAGTACATTAGATTAGATTACATTACATTGCATTAGATTACATTAGATTAGATGAGATTATATTAGATTACATTACATTAGATTTCATCAGATTAGATTACAGTACATTAGATTAGATAACATTACATTCCATTAGATGACATTAGATTAGATGAGATTACATTAGATTACATTACATTACATTAGGTATCATTAGATTACATTACACTAGATTACATTACATTAGATTCGATTACATTCGATTAGATTTGATTACATTATATTAGATTACACTAGTTTAGATTACATTACATTAGATTAGATTACATGACATTACATTAGGTTACATTAGATTACATTTCACTAGATTACATTACATTAGATTATATTACATTAGATTAGATTACATTACATTAGCTTACATTACATTACATTCGATTACATTACATTAATTAGATAACATTATATAACATTACATTAGATTAGATTAGTTTAGAATTGATTACATTTCATTCCATTACATTACATTACATTACATTACATTAGATTACATTACATTAGATTACAGTATATTAGATTAGACTACATTACATTAGATTACATTACATTAGATTTCATCAGATTAGATTACATTACATTAGATTAGATTACATTACATTGCATTAGATTACATTAGATTAGATGAGATTACATTAGATTACATTACATTAGATCAGTTTAGATTACATTAGATTACATTACATTCGACTACATTTCATTAGATTATATTACATTACATTACATTAGGTTTCATTAGATTACATTACACTAGATTACATTACATTAGATTAGATTACATTAGATTAGATTATATTACATTACTTTAGATTAGATTACATTGCATTGCATTACGTTACGTTACATTACATTACATTGCATTATTTTACATTGGATAACATTACATTAGATTACATTAGATTAGATTATTTAACATTGCATGAGATTACATTAGATTCGATTACATTAGATTACGTTTGATTAAATTACTTCAGATTACATTACATTAGATTACATTAGATTACATTAGAATAGATTACATTACATTACATTACATTAGATTACATTAGATTACATTACATTACATTAGATTACATTACATTGCATCAGATTACATTAGATTACATTAGACGACATTACATTAGATTAGATTACATTAGATTACATTACATTTCATTGCATTACTTTACGTTACATTAGATTACATTACATTAGATTACATTACATTATCTTATGTTACATTACATTACATTGCAATACATTAGACTACAATACATTAGATTACCTTACATTATATTACATTAGTTTAGTTTACATTATTTTACATTACATTACATTACATTGCATTACTTTAGATTACATTACATTAGATTAGATTACATTACATTAGATTACATTACATTAATTTAGATTACAGTACATTATATTACATTCGATTACATTACATTAGATTACATTACATTGCATTAGATTACATTACATTAAATTAGATTACATTACATTACATTAGATTAGATTACATGAGATTACATTACATTACCTTATGTTACATTACATTACATTCCAATACATTAGACTACAATAATTAGATTACCTTACATTATATTACATTAGGTTAGTTTACATTATTTTACATTACATTACATTAGATTACATTACATTAGATTAAATTACATTACATTGCATTACATTAGATAACATTACATTGCATTACATTAGATAACATTACATTAGATTAGATTACTTTACATTAGTTAGATTACATTATATTAGATTAGAGTATATTAGATCTCATTACATTACTTACAATACATTAGATAACATTACATTAGATTACATTTCATTAGATTAGATTTCATTAGATTACATTACATTACATCACATTGGGTTTCATTAGATTACATTAGTTTAGATTTCATTACATTAGATTAGATTACATTAGATTAGATTTGATTACATTAGATTACATTACATTCGGTTACATTCGATTACATTACACTAGATTACAGTACATTAGATCTTATTACATTAATTACATTACATTAGATTAGATTACATTACATTAGATTACAGTACATTAGATCTTATTACATTAATTACATTACATTAGATAACATTACATTTGATTAGATTACATTAGATAAGTGAGTTAATTTTGTTTCATTGAAACGTTTGATTCATTGAATCAATGATTTAAGTTTCATTCAATGAAGTAATGAATGAAGGTGGTGAGCTTCTCTCATTCATCAATGTGTTAAGCTGAACGTTTTTTTAAATGAATCAAACTGTATTCATTGTTTTAATGAAACAAACTTACCTCACTTATTTAGTGAATAAATCTGCACACGTTCATTCATTGAGACTGCACTTGACAATTCAATGAGTAGAATCAAAGTGTACGCATTCATTCAATGAAATGCACTGTATTTCTTAATTAAAAGAGTAGAGCTCCCGCCATTCATTCAATGCCACGAGCAAAACCTATTCATTCAATGGAGCAAACTGCACTCATGATAAAGACTGCCTGCATCAATTCAATGAGTAGAGCTTCTCTCATTCATTGAATGTGTCAAGCTCACCGTTTTCATTTAATGAAACAAACTGCATTGATTGAATCATTGAACCAAACTAGAATCACTGATTCAATTAATCAAACCTTATTCCTTGTTTCATTCGAACAAACCTAACTCACTTATTTAGTGAATCCTACTACACTCATTCATTCAATGAAACAGACTGCATATGATAATTCAATGAAGGTACTCTTAACGCATTGATTCAACCAAACAAATTGCACACATTTAGTTCATGAAGCAAACTGCATTTGTCAATTGAATGAATACAGCTACTCATTCATTCAATGTCACACATTGTCACAATCAAACTGCACACATTCACTCCATGAACCAAACTACTCGTGTTAATTCAATGAGCAGAGCTTCTCTCACCAGTCAATGATGAGCTTAACGCTTTCATTCAATGAAAAAAACAGCTTTCGTTGAATCATGGAATCAAATTCTAAAGATGGATTCAATGTAGATTAGATTACATTAGATTAGATTACATTAGATTAGATTACATTACATTAGATTAGACTACATTACATTAGATTACATTACATTAGATTTCATCAGATTAGATTACAGTACATTAGATTTGATAACGTTACATTGCATTAGATGACATTAGATTAGATGAGATTACATTAGATTACATTACATTAGATCAGTTTAGATTACATTAGATTACATTACATTAGATTACATTTCATTAGATTAGATTTCATTAGATTACATTACATTACATTACATTAGGTATCATTAGATGACATTACATTAGATTACATTACATTAGATTCGATTACATTAGATTAGATTTGATTACATTACATTAGAGTAGATTACATTAGATTACATTGCATTACATTAGAGTAGATTACATTAGATTACATTGCATTACATTACATTACATTAGATTACATGAAATTACATTACTTTAGATTAGATTACATTACATTAGCTTACATTACATTACATTCGATGACATTACATTAGATTAGATTACATTAGATTACATTACATTAGATTAGATTACATTACTTTAGATTACATTAGGTTAGATAACAGTAGATTACATTAAATTACATTCGGATACATTACATTAGATAACATTACATTACATTAGTTTGCATTACATTACATTAGAATACATTACATGAGATTAGATTTCATTAGATTACATAACATTAGATTAGATTATATTACATTAGAATACATTACATTAGATTAGATTACATTGCATTGCATTACTTTACGTTACATTAGATTACATTACATTAGATGAGATTTGATTACATTACATTATTTTACATTGTATAACATTAGATTACATTACATTAGATTACATTTGATTAGATTACATTACATTACATTGCATTAGATTACATTAGATTACATTGCATTACATTGCATTATTTTACGTTACATTAGATTATATTACATTACATTAGATTCCATTACATTACATTCGATGACATTACATTAGATTAGATTACATTAGATTACATTACATTAGATTAGATTACATTACTTTAGTTTACATTAGGTTAGATAACAGTAGATTACATTAAATTACATTCGGATACATTACTTTAGATAATATTGCATTACATTAGTTTGCATTACATTACATTACATTAGAATACATTACATTAGATTAGATTTCATTAGATGACATAACATTAGATTAGAATATATTACATTAGAATACATTACATTAGATTAGATTACATTGCATTGCATTACTTTACGTTACATTAGATTACATTACATTACATTACATTAGATGAGATTAGATTACATTACATTATTTTACATTGTATAACATTAGATTACATTACATTAGATTACATGAGATTAGATTAGAATAGATTACATTACATTAGATTACATTAGATTAGATTACATTACATTACATTGCATTAGATTACATTAGATTACATTAGATTACATTACATTAGATTAGATTACATTAGATTAAATTACATTACATTGTATTACATTAGATTACATTACATTACATTGCATTGCATTACTTTACGTTTCATTAGATTACATTACATTTGATTAGATTACATTAGATAAGTGAGTTAATTTTGTTTCATTGAAACGTTTGATTCATTGAATCAATGATTTAAGTTTCATTCAATGAAGTAATGAATGAAGGTGGTGAGCTTCTCTCATTCATTCAATGTTTTAAGCTGAACAGTTTTTTCAATGAATCAAACGGTATTCATTGTTTTAATGAAACAAACTGACCTCACTTATTTAGTGAATAAATCTGCACACGTTCATTCATTGAGACTGCACTTGACAATTCAATGAGTAGAATCAAAGTGTTCGCTTTCATTCATTGTATGTCTTAATTAAAAGAGTAGAGCTCCCGCCATTCATTCAATGCCACGAGCAAAACCTATTCATTCAATGGAGCAAACTGCACTCATGATAAAGACTGCCTGCATCAATTCAATGAGTAGAGCTTCTCTCATTCATTGAATGTGTCAAGCTCACCGTTTTCATTTAATGAAACAAACTGCATTGATTGAATCATTGAACCAAACTAGAATCACTGATTCAATGAATCAAACCTTATTCCTTGTTTCATTCGAACAAACCTAACTCACTTATTTAGTGAATCCTACTACACTCATTCATTCAATGAAACAGACTGCATATGATAATTCAATGAAGGTACTCTTAACGCATTGATTCAACCAAACAAATTGCACACATTTAGTTCATGAAGCAAACTGCATTTGTCAATTGAATGAATACAGCTACTCATTCATTCAATGTCACACATTGTCACAATCAAACTGCACACATTCACTCCATGAACCAAACTACTCGTGTTAATTCAATGAGCAGAGCTTCTCTCACCAGTCAATGATGAGCTTAACGCTTTCATTCAATGAAAAAAACAGCTTTCGTTGAATCATGGAATCAAATTCTAAAGATGAATTCAATGTAGATTAGATTACATTAGATTAGATTACATTAGATTAGATTACATTAGATTACATTACATTAGATTTCATCAGATTAGATTACAGTACATTAGATTAGATTACATTACATTGCATTAGATTACATTAGATTAGATGAGATTATATTAGATTACATTACATTAGATTTCATCAGATTAGATTACAGTACATTAGATTAGATAACATTACATTCCATTAGATGACATTAGATTAGATGAGATTACATTAGATTACATTACATTAGATCAGTTTAGATTACATTAGATTACATGACATTACATTACATTTCATTAGATTTCATTAGATTACATTACATTAGGTATCATTAGATTTCATTACACTAGATTACATTACATTAGATTCGATTACATTCGATTAGATTTGATTACATTATATTAGATTACACTAGTTTAGAATACATTACATTAGATTAGATTACATGACATTACATTAGGTTACATTAGATTACATTTCACTAGATTACATTACATTAGATTATATTACATTAGATTAGATTACATTACATTAGCTTACATTACATTACATTAGATTAGATAACATTATATAACATTACATTAGATTAGATTAGATTAGAATTGATTACATTACATTCCATTACATTACATTACATTACATTACATTACATTACATTAGATTACATTACATTAGATTACAGTATATTAGATGAGACTACATTACATTAGATTACATTACATTAGATTTCATCAGATTAGATTACATTACATTAGATTAGATTACATTACATTGCATTAGATTACATTAGATTAGATGAGATTACATTAGATTACATTACATTAGATCAGTTTAGATTACATTAGATTACATTACATTAGACTACATTTCATTAGATTATATTACATTACATTACATTAGGTTTCATTAGATTACATTACACTAGATTACATTACATTAGATTAGATTACTTTAGATTAGATTATATTACATTACATTAGATTAGATTACATTGCATTGCATTACGTTACGTTACATTAGATTTCATTACATTACATTAGATGAGATTAGATTACATTACATTACATGTCATTACATTATTTTACATTGGATAACATTACATTAGATTACATTAGATTAGATTATTTAACATTGCATGAGATTACATTAGATTCGATTACATTAGATTACGTTTGATTAAATTACTTCAGATTACATTACATTAGATTACATTAGATTACATTAGAATAGATTACATTACATTACATTACATTAGATTACATTAGATTACATTACATTACATTAGATTACATTACATTGCATCAGATTACATTAGATTACATTAGACGACATTACATTAGATTAGATTACATTAGATTACATTACATTTCATTGCATTACTTTATGTTACATTAGATTACATTACATTAGATTACATTACATTATCTTATGTTACATTACATTACATTGCAATACATTAGACAACAATACATTAGATTACCTTACATTAGATTGCATTAGTTTAGTTTACATTATTTTTCATTACATTACATTACATTGCATTACTTTAGATTACATCACATTACATTAGATTACATTACATTGCATTAGATTACATTACATTACCTTATGTTACATTACATTACATTCCAATACATTAGACTACAATATATTTGATTACCTTACATTATATTACATTAGGTTAGTTTACATTATTTTACATTACATTACATTACATTAGATTACATTACATTATCTTATGTTACATTACATTACATTGCAATACATTAGACAACAATACATTAGATTACCTTACATTATATTGCATTTGTTTAGTTTACATTATTTTACATTACATTACATTACATTGCATTACTTTAGATTACATTACATTGCATTAGATTACATTACATTGCATTAGATTACATTACATTACATTAGATTACATTACATTAGATTAGATTACATGAGATTACATTACATTACCTTATGTTACATTACATTACATTCCAATACATTAGACTACAATACATTTGATTACCTTACATTATATTACATTAGGTTAGTTTACATTATTTTACATTACATTACATTACATTACATTAGATTACATTACATTAAATTATATTATATTGCATTATATTAGATAACATTAGATTAGATTAGATTACTTTACATTAGTTAGATTACATTACATTAGATTACAGTATATTAGATCTCATTACATTACTTACATTACATTAGATAACATTACATTAGATTACATTTCATTAGATTAGATTTCATTAGATTACATTACATTACATCACATTAGATTTCATTTGATTACATTAGTTTAGATTTCATTACATTAGATTAGATTACATTAGATTAGATTTGATTACATTACATTAGATTACATTAGTTTAGACTACATTACATTAGATTAGATTACATTAGATTACATTACATTACATTACATTCGGTTACATTAGATTACATTACACTAGATTACAGTACATTAGATCTTATTACATTACATTACATTACATTACATTCGATTACATTACATTAGATTACAGTACATTAGATCTTATTACATTAATTACATTACATTAAATAACATTACATTTGATTAGATTACATTAGATAAGTGAGTGAATTTTGTTTCATTGAAACGTTTGATTCATTGAATCAATGATTTAAGTTTCATTCAATGAAGTAATGAATGAACGTGGTGAGCTTCTCTCATTCATTTAATGTGTTAAGCTGAACGTTTTTTTAATGAATGAAACTGTATTCATTGTTTTAATGAAACAAACTGACCTCACCTATTTAGTGAATAAATCTGCACACGTTCATTCATTGAGACTGCACTTGACAATTCAATGAGTAGAATCAAAGTGTACGCATTCATTCAATGAAATGCACTGTATGTCATAATTAAAAGAGTAGAGCTCCCGCCATTCGTTCAATGCCACGAGCAAAACCTATTCATTCAATGGAGCAAACTGCACTCATGATAAAGACTGCCTGAAATCAATTCAATGAGTAGAGCTTCTCTCATTCATTGAATATGTCAAGCTCACCGTTGTCATTTAATGAAACAAACTGCATTGATTGAATCATTGAACCAAACTAGAATCACTGATTCAATGAATCAAACCTTATTCCTTGTTTCATTCGAACAAACCTAACTCACTTATTTAGTGAATCCTACTACACTCATTCATTCAATGAAACAGACTGCACATGATAATTCAATGAAGGTACTCTTAACGCATTGATTCAACCAAACAAATTGCACACATTTAGTTCATGAAACAAACTGCATTTGTCAATTCAATGAATACAGCTACTCATTCATTCAATGTCACACATTGTCACAATCAAACTGCACACATTCACTCCATGAACCAAACTACTCGTGTTAATTCAATGAGCAGAGCTTCTCTCACCAGTCAATGATGAGCTTAACGCTTTCATTCAATGAAAAAAACAGCTTTCGTTGAATCATGGAATCAAATTCTAAAGATGGATTCAATGTAGATTAGATTACATTAGATTAGATTACATTAGATTAGATTACATTAGATTAGACTACATTACATTAGATTACATTACATTAGATTTCATCAGATTAGATTACAGTACATTAGATTAGATTACATTACGTTGCATTAGATTACATTAGATTAGATGAGATTACATTAGATTACATTACATTAGATTTCATCAGATTAGATTACAGTACATTAGATTAGATAACATTACATTGCATTAGATGACATTAGATTAGATGAGATTACATTAGATTACATTACATTAGATCAGTTTAGATTACATTAGATTACATTACATTAGATTACATTTCATTAGATTAGATTTCATTAGATTACATTACATTACATTACATTAGGTATCATTAGATGACATTACATTAGATTACATTACATTAGATCAGTTTATATTATATTAGATTACATTACATTAGATTCGATTACATTAGATTAGATTTGATTACATTACATTCGAGTAGATTACATTAGATTACATTGCATTACATTACATTACATTAGATTACATGAAATTACATTACTTTAGATTAGATTACATTACATTAGCTTACATTACATTACATTCGATGACATTCCATTAGATTAGATTACATTAGATTACATTACATTAGATTAGATTACATTAGATTACATTAGGTTAGATAACAGTAGATTACATTAAATTACATTCGGATACATTGCATTAGATAACATTACATTACATTAGTTTGCATTACATTACATTAGATTACATTACATTAGATTACAGTACATTAGATCTTATTACATTAATTACATTACATTAGATAACATTACATTTGATTAGATTACATTAGATAAGTGAGTTAATTTTGTTTCATTGAAACGTTTGATTCATTGAATCAATGATTTAAGTTTCATTCAATGAAGTAATGAATGAACGTGGTGAGCTTCTCTCATTCATTTAATGTGTTAAGCTGAACGTTTTTTTAATGAATCAAACTGTATTCATTGTTTTAATGAAACAAACTTACCTCACTTATTTAGTGAATAAATCTGCACACGTTCATTCATTGAGACTGCACTTGACAATTCAATGAGTAGAATCAAAGTGTACGCATTCATTCAATGAAATGCACTGTATGTCTTAATTAAAAGAGTAGAGCTCCCGCCATTCATTCAATGCCACGAGCAAAACCTATTCATTCAATGGAGCAAACTGCACTCATGATAAAGACTGCCTGAAATCAATTCAATGAGTAGAGCTTCTCTCATTCATTGAATATGTCAAGCTCACCGTTGTCATTTAATGAAACAAACTGCATTGATTGAATCATTGAACCAAACTAGAATCACTGATTCAATGAATCAAATCTTATTCCTTGTTTCATTCGAACAAACCTAACTCACTTATTTAGTGAATCCTACTACACTCATTCATTCAATGAAACAGACTGCACATGATAATTCAATGAAGGTACTCTTAACGCATTGATTCAACCAAACAAATTGCACACATTTAGTTCATGATGCAAACTGCATTTGTCAATTGAATGAATACAGCTACTCATTCATTCAATGTCACACATTTTCACAATCAAACTGCACTCATTCACTCCATGAACCAAACTACTCGTGTTAATTCAATGAGCAGAGCTTCTCTCACCAGTCAATGATGAGCTTAACGCTTTCATTCAATGAAAAAAACAGCTTTCGTTGAATCATGGAATCAAATTCTAAAGATGGATTCAATGTAGATTAGATTACATTAGATTAGATTACATTAGATTAGATTACATTACATTAGATTAGACTACATTACATTAGATTACATTACATTAGATTACATCAGATTAGATTACAGTACATTAGATTAGATTACATTACATTGCATTAGATTACATTAGATGAGATTACATTAGATTACATTACATTAGATTTCATCAGATTAGATTACAGTACATTAGATTAGATAACATTACATTGCATTAGATGACATTAGATTAGATGAGATTACATTAGATTACATTACATTAGATCAGTTTAGATTACATTAGATTACATTACATTAGATTACATTTCATTAGATTAGATTTCATTAGATTACATTACATTACATTACATGAGGTATCATTAGATGACATTACATTAGATTACATTACATTAGATCAGTTTATATTATATTAGATTACATTACATTAGATTCGATTACATTAGATTAGATTTGATTACATTACATTAGAGTAGATTACATTAGATTACATTGCATTACATTACATTACATTAGATTACATGAAATTACATTACTTTAGATTAGATTACATTACATTAGCTTACATTACATTACATTCGATGACATTACATTAGATTAGATTACATTAGATTACATTACATTAGATTAGATTACATTACTTTAGATTACATTAGGTTAGATAACAGTAGATTACATTAAATTACATTCGGATACATTACATTAGATAACATTACATTACATTAGTTTGCATTACATTACATTAGAATACATTACATGAGATTAGATTTCATTAGATTACATAACATTAGATTAGATTATATTACATTAGAATACATTACATTAGATTAGATTACATTGCATTGCATTACTTTACGTTACATTAGATTACATTACATTAGATGAGATTTGATTACATTACATTATTTTACATTGTATAACATTAGATTACATTACATTAGATTACATTTGATTAGATTACATTACATTACATTGCATTAGATTACATTAGATTACATTGCATTACATTGCATTATTTTACGTTACATTAGATTATATTACATTACATTAGATTCCATTGCATTACATTCGATGACATTACATTAGATTAGATTACATTAGATTACATTACATTAGATTAGATTACATTACTTTAGTTTACATTAGGTTAGATAACAGTAGATTACATTAAATTACATTCGGATACATTACTTTAGATAATATTGCATTACATTAGTTTGCATTACATTACATTACATTACATTAGAATACATTACATTAGATTAGATTTCATTAGATGACATAACATTAGATTAGAATATATTACATTAGAATACATTACATTAGATTAGATTACATTGCATTGCATTACTTTACGTTACATTAGATTACATTACATTACATTACATTAGATGAGATTAGATTACATTACATTATTTTACATTGTATAACATTAGATTACATTACATTAGATTACATGAGATTAGATTAGAATAGATTACATTACATTAGATTACATGAGATTAGATTACATTACATTACATTGCATTAGATTACATTAGATTACATTACATTAGATTAGATTACATTAGATTAAATTACATTACATTGTATTACATTAGATTACATTACATTACATTGCATTGCATTACTTTACGTTACATTAGATTACATTACATTTGATTAGATTACATTAGATAAGTGAGTTAATTTTGTTTCATTGAAACGTTTGATTCATTGAATCAATGATTTAAGTTTCATTCAATGAAGTAATGAATGAAGGTGGTGAGCTTCTCTCATTCATTCAATGTTTTAAGCTGAACAGTTTTTTCAATGAATCAAACGGTATTCATTGTTTTAATGAAACAAACTGACCTCACTTATTTAGTGAATAAATCTGCACACGTTCATTCATTGAGACTGCACTTGACAATTCAATGAGTAGAATCAAAGTGTTCGCTTTCATTCATTGTATGTCTTAATTAAAAGAGTAGAGCTCCCGCCATTCATTCAATGCCACGAGCAAAACCTATTCATTCAATGGAGCAAACTGCACTCATGATAAAGACTGCCTGCATCAATTCAATGAGTAGAGCTTCTCTCATTCATTGAATGTGTCAAGCTCACCGTTTTCATTTAATGAAACAAACTGCATTGATTGAATCATTGAACCAAACTAGAATCACTGATTCAATGAATCAAACCTTATTCCTTGTTTCATTCGAACAAACCTAACTCACTTATTTAGTGAATCCTACTACACTCATTCATTCAATGAAACAGACTGCATATGATAATTCAATGAAGGTACTCTTAACGCATTGATTCAACCAAACAAATTGCACACATTTAGTTCATGAAGCAAACTGCATTTGTCAATTGAATGAATACAGCTACTCATTCATTCAATGTCACACATTGTCACAATCAAACTGCACACATTCACTCCATGAACCAAACTACTCGTGTTAATTCAATGAGCAGAGCTTCTCTCACCAGTCAATGATGAGCTTAACGCTTTCATTCAATGAAAAAAACAGCTTTCGTTGAATCATGGAATCAAATTCTAAAGATGGATTCAATGTAGATTAGATTACATTAGTTTAGATTACATTAGATTACATTAGATTAGACTACATTACATTAGATTACATTACATTAGATTTCATCAGATTAGATTACAGTACATTAGATTAGATTACATTACATTGCATTAGATTACATTAGATTAGATGAGATTATATTAGATTACATTACATTAGATTTCATCAGATTAGATTACAGTACATTAGATTAGATAACATTACATTCCATTAGATGACATTAGATTAGATGAGATGACATTAGATTACATTACATTACATTAGGTATCATTAGATTACATTACACTAGATTACATTACATTAGATTCGATTACATTCGATTAGATTTGATTACATTATATTAGATTACACTAGTTTAGATTACATTACATTAGATTAGATTACATGACATTACATTAGGTTACATTAGATTACATTTCACTAGATTACATTACATTAGATTATATTACATTAGATTCGATTACATTACATTAGCTTACATTACATTACATTCGATTACATTACATTAGATTAGATAACATTATATAACATTCCATTAGATTAGATTACATTACATTAGATTACATTACATTAGATTACAGTATATTAGATTAGACTACATTACATTAGATTACATTACATTAGATTTCATCAGATTAGATTACATTACATTAGATTAGATTACATTACATTGCATTAGATTACATTAGATTAGATGAGATTACATTAGATTACATTACATTAGATCAGTTTAGATTACATTAGATTACATTACATTAGACTACATTTCATTAGATTATATTACATTACATTACATTAGGTTTCATTAGATTACATTACACTAGATTACATTACATTAGATTAGATTACATTAGATTAGATTATATTACATTACATTAGATTAGATTACATTGCATTGCATTACGTTACGTTACATTACATTACATTACATTACATTAGATGAGATTAGATTACATTACATTACATTACATTACATTATTTTACATTGGATAACATTACATTAGATTACATTAGAATAGATTATTTAACATTGCATGAGATTACATTAGATTCGATTACATTAGATTACGTTTGATTAAATTACTTCAGATTACATTACATTAGATTACATTAGATTACATTAGAATAGATTACATTACATTACATTACATTAGATTACATTAGATTACATTACATTACATTAGATTACATTACATTGCATCAGATTACATTAGATTACATTAGACGACATTACATTAGATTAGATTACATTAGATTACATTGCATTTCATTGCATTACTTTACGTTACATTAGATTACATTACATTAGATTACATTACATTATCTTATGTTACATTACATTACATTGCAATACATTAGACTACAATACATTAGATTACCTTACATTATATTACATTAGTTTAGTTTACATTATTTTACATTACATTACATTACATTGCATTACTTTAGATTACATTACATTAGATTAGATTACATTACATTAGATTACATTACATTAATTTAGATTACAGTACATTATATTACATTCGATTACATTACATTAGATTACATTACATTGCATTAGATTACATTACATTAAATTAGATTACATTACATTAGATTACATTACATTAGATTAGATTACATGAGATTACATTACATTACCTTATGTTACATTACATTACATTCCAATACATTAGACTACAATAATTAGATTACCTTACATTATATTACATTAGGTTAGTTTACATTATTTTACATTACATTACATTACATTAGATTACATTACATTAGATTACATTACATTAGATTAAATTACATTACATTGCATTACATTAGATAACATTACATTGCATTACATTAGATAACATTACATTAGATTAGATTACTTTACATTAGTTAGATTACATTACATTAGATTAGAGTATATTAGATCTCATTACATTACTTACAATACATTAGATAACATTACATTAGATTACATTTCATTAGATTAGATTTCATTAGATTACATTACATTACATCACATTAGGTTTCATTAGATTACATTAGTTTAGATTTCATTACATTAGATTAGATTACATTAGATTAGATTTGATTACATTAGATTACATTACATTCGGTTACATTCGATTACATTACACTAGATTACAGTACATTAGATCTTATTACATTAATTACATTACATTAGATTAGATTACATTACATTAGATTACAGTACATTAGATCTTATTTCATTAATTACATTACATTAGATAACATTACATTTGATTAGATTACATTAGATAAGTGAGTTAATTTTGTTTCATTGAAACGTTTGATTCATTGAATCAATGATTTAAGTTTCATTCAATGAAGTAATGAATGAAGGTGGTGAGCTTCTCTCATTCATTCAATGTGTTAAGCTGAACGTTTTTTTTAATGAATCAAACTGTATTCATTGTTTTAATGAAACAAACTTACCTCACTTATTTAGTGAATAAATCTGCACACGTTCATTCATTGAGACTGCACTTGACAATTCAATGAGTAGAATCAAAGTGTACGCATTCATTCAATGAAATGCACTGTATTTCTTAATTAAAAGAGTAGAGCTCCCGCCATTCATTCAATGCCACGAGCAAAACCTATTCATTCAATGGAGCAAACTGCACTCATGATAAAGACTGCCTGCATCAATTCAATGAGTAGAGCTTCTCTCATTCATTGAATGTGTCAAGCTCACCGTTTTCATTTAATGAAACAAACTGCATTGATTGAATCATTGAACCAAACTAGAATCACTGATTCAATTAATCAAACCTTATTCCTTGTTTCATTCGAACAAACCTAACTCACTTATTTAGTGAATCCTACTACACTCATTCATTCAATGAAACAGACTGCACATGATAATTCAATGAAGGTACTCTTAACGTATTGATTCAACCAAACAAATTGCACACATTTAGTTCATGAAGCAAACTGCATTTGTCAATTGAATGAATACAGCTACTCATTCATTCAATGTCACACATTGTCACAATCAAACTGCACACATTCACTCCATGAACCAAACTACTCGTGTTAATTCAATGAGCAGAGCTTCTCTCACCAGTCAATGATGAGCTTAACGCTTTCATTCAATGAAAAAAACAGCTTTCGTTGAATCATGGAATCAAATTCTAAAGATGGATTCAATGTAGATTAGATTACATTAGATTAGATTACATTAGATTAGATTACATTAGATTAGACTACATTACATTAGATTACATTACATTAGATTTCATCAGATTAGATTAGATTACATTACATTGCATTTGATTACATTCGATTAGATGAGATTATATTAGATTACATTACATTAGATTTCATCAGATTAGATTACAGTACATTAGATTAGATAACATTACATTCCATTAGATGACATTAGATTAGATGAGATTACATTAGATTACATTACATTAGATCAGTTTAGATTACATTAGATTCCATGACATTACATTACATTTCATTAGATTAGATTTCATTAGATTACATTACATTACATTACATTAGGTATCATTAGATTACATTAAACCCGATTACATTACATTAGATTCGATTACATTCGATTAGATTTGATTACATTATATTAGATTACACTAGTTTAGATTACATTACATTAGATTAGATTACATGACATTACATTAGGTTACAGTAGATTACATTTCACTAGATTACATTACATTAGATTATATTACATTAGATTAGATTACATTACATTAGCTTACATTACATTACATTCGATTACATTGCATTAGATTAGATAACATTATATAACATTACATTAGATTAGATTAGATTATAATTGATTACATTACATTCCATTACATTACATTACATTACATTACATTACATTAGATTACATTACATTAGATTACATTACATTAGATTACAGTATATTAGATTAGACTACATTACATTAGATTACATTACATTAGATTTCATCAGATTAGATTACATTACATTAGATTAGATTACATTACATTGCATTAGATTACATTAGATTAGATGAGATTACATTAGATTACATTACATTAGATCAGTTTAGATTACATTAGATTACATTACATTAGACTACATTTCATTAGATTATATTACATTACATTACATTAGGTTTCATTAGATTACATTACACTAGATTACATTACATTAGATTAGATCACTTTAGATTTGATTATATTACATTACATTAGATTAGATTACATTGCATTGCATTACGTTACGTTACATTAGATTACATTACATTACATTAGATGAGATTAGATTACATTACATTACATTACATTACATTATTTTACATTGGATAACATTACATTAGATTACATTAGATTAGATTATTTAACATTGCATGAGATTACATTAGATTCGATTACATTAGATTACGTTTGATTAAATTACTTCAGATTACATTACATTCGATTACATTAGAATAGATTACATTACATTAGATTACATTACATTGCATCAGATTACATTAGATTACATTAGACGACATTACATTAGATTAGATTACATTAGATTACATTACATTTCATTGCATTACTTTACGTTACATTAGATTACATTACATTAGATTACATTACATTATCTTATGTTACATTACATTACATTGCAATACATTAGACAACAATACATTAGATTACCTTACATTAGATTGCATTAGTTTAGTTTACATTATTTTACATTACATTACATTACATTGCATTACTTTAGATTACATTACATTACATTAGATTACATTACATTGCATTAGATTACATTACATTACATTAGCTTACATTAGATTACATTACATTAGATTACATTACATTAGATTAGATTACACGAGATTACATTACATTACCTTATGTTACATTACATTACATTCCAATACATTAGACTACAATACATTTGATTACCTTACATTATATTACATTAGGTTAGTTTACATTATTTTACATTACATTACATTACATTAGATTACATTACATTATCTTATGTTACATTACATTACATTGCAATACATTAGACAACAATACATTAGATTACCTTACATTATATTGCATTTGTTTAGTTTACATTATTTTACATTACATTACATAACATTGCATTACTTTAGATTACATTACATTGCATTAGATTACATTACATTGCATTAGATTACATTACATTAGATTAGATTACATGAGATTACATTACATTACCTTATGTTACATTACATTACATTCCAATACATTAGACTACAATACATTTGATTACCTTACATTATATTACATTAGGTTAGTTTACATTATTTTACATTACATTACATTACATTACATTAGATTACATTAGATTAAATTACATTATATTGCATTATATTAGATAACATTAGATTAGATTAGATTACTTTACATTAGTTAGATTACATTACATTAGATTACAGTATATTAGATCTCATTACATTACTTACATTACATTAGATAACATTACATTAGATTACATTTCATTAGATTAGATTTCATTAGATTACATTACATTACATCACATTAGATTTCATTTGATTACATTAGTTTAGATTTCATTACATTAGATTAGATTACATTAGATTAGATTTGATTACATTACATTAGATTACATTAGTTTAGACTACATTACATTAGATTAGATTACATTAGATTACATTACATTACATTACATTCGGTTACATTAGATTACATTACACTAGATTACAGTACATTAGATCTTATTACATTAGATTACATTACATTAGATTAGATTACATTACATTAGATTACAGTACATTAGATCTTATTACATTAATTACATTACATTAGATAACATTACATTTGATTAGATTACATTAGATAAGTGAGTTAATTTTGTTTCATTGAAACGTTTGATTCATTGAATCAATGATTTAAGTTTCATTCAATGAAGTAATGAATGAACGTGGTGAGCTTCTCTCATTCATTTAATGTGTTAAGCTGAACGTTTTTTTAATGAATCAAACTGTATTCATTGTTTTAATGAAACAAACTTACCTCACTTATTTAGTGAATAAATCTGCACACGTTCATTCATTGAGACTGCACTTGACAATTCAATGAGTAGAATCAAAGTGTACGCATTCATTCAATGAAATGCACTGTATGTCTTAATTAAAAGAGTAGAGCTCCCGCCATTCATTCAATGCCACGAGCAAAACCTATTCATTCAATGGAGCAAACTGCACTCATGATAAAGACTGCCTGAAATCAATTCAATGAGTAGAGCTTCTCTCATTCATTGAATATGTCAAGCTCACCGTTGTCATTTAATGAAACAAACTGCATTGATTGAATCATTGAACCAAACTAGAATCACTGATTCAATGAATCAAACCTTATTCCTTGTTTCATTCGAACAAACCTAACTCACTTATTTAGTGAATCCTACTACACTCATTCATTCAATGAAACAGACTGCACATGATAATTCAATGAAGGTACTCTTAACGCATTGATTCAACCAAACAAATTGCACACATTTAGTTCATGAAGCAAACTGCATTTGTCAATTGAATGAATACAGCTACTCATTCATTCAATGTCACACATTGTCACAATCAAACTGCACTCATTCACTCCATGAACCAAACTACTCGTGTTAATTCAATGAGCAGAGCTTCTCTCACCAGTCAATGATGAGCTTAACGCTTTCATTCAATGAAAAAAACAGCTTTCGTTGAATCATGGAATCAAATTCTAAAGATGGATTCAATGTAGATTAGATTACATTAGATTAGATTACATTAGATTAGATTACATTACATTAGATTAGACTACATTACATTAGATTACATTACATTAGATTTCATCAGATTAGATTACAGTACATTAGATTAGATTACATTACATTGCATTAGATTACATTAGATTAGATGAGATTACATTAGATTACATTACATTAGATTTCATCAGATTAGATTACAGTACATTAGATTAGATAACATTACATTGCATTAGATGACATTAGATTAGATGAGATTACATTAGATTACATTACATTAGATCAGTTTAGATTACATTAGATTACATTACATTAGATTACATTTCATTAGATTAGATTTCATTAGATTACATTACATTACATTACATTAGGTATCATTAGATGACATTACATTAGATTACATTACATTAGATCAGTTTATATTATATTAGATTACATTACATTAGATTCGATTACATTAGATTAGATTTGATTACATTACATTCGAGTAGATTACATTAGATTACATTGCATTACATTACATTAGATTACATGAAATTACATTACTTTAGATTAGATTACATTACATTAGCTTACATTACATTACATTCGATGACATTACATTAGATTAGATTACATTAGATTACATTACATTAGATTAGATTACATTAGATTACATTAGGTTAGATAACAGTAGATTACATTAAATTACATTCGGATACATTACATTAGATAACATTACATTACATTACATTAGATTACATTACATTAGATTACAGTACATTAGATCTTATTACATTAATTACATTACATTAGATAACATTACATTTGATTAGATTACATTAGATAAGTGAGTTAATTTTGTTTCATTGAAACGTTTGATTCATTGAATCAATGATTTAAGTTTCATTCAATGAAGTAATGAATGAACGTGGTGAGCTTCTCTCATTCATTTAATGTGTTAAGCTGAACGTTTTTTTAATGAATCAAACTGTTTTAATGAAACAAACTTACCTCACTTATTTAGTGAATAAAACTGCACACGTTCATTCATTGAGACTGCACTTGACAATTCAATGAGTAGAATCAAAGTGTACGCATTCATTCAATGAAATGCACTGTATGTCTTAATTAAAAGAGTAGAGCTCCCGCCATTCATTCAATGCCACGAGCAAAACCTATTCATTCAATGGAGCAAACTGCACTCATGATAAAGACTGCCTGAAATCAATTCAATGAGTAGAGCTTCTCTCATTCATTGAATATGTCAAGCTCACCGTTGTCATTTAATGAAACAAACTGCATTGATTGAATCATTGAACCAAACTAGAATCACTGATTCAATGAATCAAATCTTATTCCTTGTTTCATTCGAACAAACCTAACTCACTTATTTAGTGAATCCTACTACACTCATTCATTCAATGAAACAGACTGCACATGATAATTCAATGAAGGTACTCTTAACGCATTGATTCAACCAAACAAATTGCACACATTTAGTTCATGACGCAAACTGCATTTGTCAATTGAATGAATACAGCTACTCATTCATTCAATGTCACACATTGTCACAATCAAACTGCACACATTCACTCCATGAACCAAACTACTCGTGTTAATTCAATGAGCAGAGCTTCTCTCACCAGTCAATGATGAGCTTAACGCTTTCATTCAATGAAAAAAACAGCTTTCGTTGAATCATGGAATCAAATTCTAAAGATGGATTCAATGTAGATTAGATTACATTAGATTAGATTACATTACATTAGATTACATTACATTAGATTAGACTACATTACATTAGATTACATTACATTAGATTTCATCAGATTAGATTACAGTACATTAGATTAGATTACATTACATTGCATTAGATTACATTAGATGAGATTACATTAGATTACATTACATTAGATTTCATCAGATTAGATTACAGTACATTAGATTAGATAACATTACATTGCATTAGATGACATTAGATTAGATGAGATTACATTAGATTACATTACATTAGATCAGTTTAGATTACATTAGATTACATTACATTAGATTACATTTCATTAGATTAGATTTCATTAGATTACATTACATTACATTACATTAGGTATCATTTGATGACATTACATTAGATTACATTACATTAGATCAGTTTATATTATATTAGATTACATTACATTAGATTCGATTACATTAGATTAGATTTGATTACATTACATTAGAGTAGATTACATTAGATTACATTGCATTACATTACATTACATTAGATTACATGAAATTACATTACTTTAGATTAGATTACATTACATTAGCTTACATTACATTACATTCGATGACATTACATTAGATTAGATTACATTAGATTACATTACATTAGATTAGATTACATTACTTTAGATTACATTAGGTTAGATAACAGTAGATTACATTAAATTACAATCGGATACATTACATTAGATAACATTACATTACATTAGTTTGCATTACATTACATTAGAATACATTACATGAGATTAGATTTCATTAGATTACATAACATTAGATTAGATTATATTACATTAGAATACATTACATTAGATTAGATTACATTGCATTGCATTACTTTACGTTACATTAGATTACATTACATTAGATGAGATTTGATTACATTACATTATTTTACATTGTATAACATTAGATTACATTACATTAGATTACATTTGATTAGATTACATTACATTACATTGCATTAGATTACATTAGATTACATTGCATTACATTGCATTATTTTACGTTACATTAGATTATATTACATTACATTAGATTCCATTGCATTACATTCGATGACATTACATTAGATTAGATTACATTAGATTACATTACATTAGATTAGATTACATTACTTTAGTTTACATTAGGTTAGATAACAGTAGATTACATTAAATTACATTCGGATACATTACTTTAGATAATATTGCATTACATTAGTTTGCATTACATTACATTACATTACATTAGATTAGATTTCATTAGATGACATAACATTAGATTAGAATATATTACATTAGAATACATTACATTAGATTAGATTACATTGCATTGCATTACTTTACGTTACATTAGATTACATTACATTACATTACATTAGATGAGATTAGATTACATTACATTATTTTACATTGTATAACATTAGATTACATTACATTAGATTACATGAGATTAGATTAGAATAGATTACATTACATTAGATTACATGAGATTAGATTACATTACATTACATTGCATTAGATTACATTAGATTACATTAGATTACATTACATTAGATTAGATTACATTAGATTAAATTACATTACATTGTATTACATTAGATTACATTACATTACATTGCATTGCATAACTTTACGTTACATTAGATTACATTACATTTGATTAGATTACATTAGATAAGTGAGTTAATTTTGTTTCATTCAAACGTTTGATTCATTGAATCAATGATTTAAGTTTCATTCAATGAAGTAATGAATGAAGGTGGTGAGCTTCTCTCATTCATTCAATGTTTTAAGCTGAACAGTTTTTTCAATGAATCAAACGGTATTCATTGTTTTAATGAAACAAACTGACCTCACTTATTTAGTGAATAAATCTGCACACGTTCATTCATTGAGACTGCACTTGACAATTCAATGAGTAGAATCAAAGTGTTCGCTTTCATTCATTGTATGTCTTAATTAAAAGAGTAGAGCTCCCGCCATTCATTCCATGCCACGAGCAAAACCTATTCATTCAATGGAGCAAACTGCACTCATGATAAAGACTGCCTGCATCAATTCAATGAGTAGAGCTTCTCTCATTCATTGAATGTGTCAAGCTCACCGTTTTCATTTAATGAAACAAACTGCATTGATTGAATCATTGAACCAAACTAGAATCACTGATTCAATGAATCAAACCTTATTCCTTGTTTCATTCGAACAAACCTAACTCACTTATTTAGTGAATCCTACTACACTCATTCATTCAATGAAACAGACTGCATATGATAATTCAATGAAGGTACTCTTAACGCATTGATTCAACCAAACAAATTGCACACATTTAGTTCATGAAGCAAACTGCATTTGTCAATTCAATGAATACAGCTACTCATTCATTCAATGTCACACATTGTCACAATCAAACTGCACACATTCACTCCATGAACCAAACTACTCGTGTTAATTCAATGAGCAGAGCTTCTCTCACCAGTCAATGATGAGCTTAACGCTTTCATTCAATGAAAAAAACAGCTTTCGTTGAATCATGGAATCAAATTCTAAAGATGGATTCAATGTAGATTAGATTACATTAGATTAGTTTAGATTACATTAGATTACATTAGATTAGACTACATTACATTAGATTACATTACATTAGATTTCATCAGATTAGATTACAGTACATTAGATTAGATTACATTACATTGCATTAGATTACATTAGATTAGATGAGATTATATTAGATTACATTACATTAGATTTCATCAGATTAGATTACAGTACATTAGATTAGATAACATTACATTCCATTAGATGACATTAGATTAGATGAGATTACATTAGATTACATTACATTACATTAGGTATCATTAGATTACATTACACTAGATTACATTACATTAGATTCGATTACATTCGATTAGATTTGATTACATTATATTAGATTACACTAGTTTAGATTACATTACATTAGATTAGATCACATGACATTACATTAGGTTACATTAGATTACATTTCACTAGATTACATTACATTAGATTATATTACATTAGATTCGATTACATTACATTAGCTTACATTACATTACATTTGATTACATTACATTAGATTAGATAACATTATATAACATTCCATTAGATTAGATTACATTACATTAGATTACAGTATATTAGATTAGACTACATTACATTAGATTACATTACATTAGATTTCATCAGATTAGATTACATTACATTAGATTAGATTACATTACATTGCATTAGATTACATTAGATTAGATGAGATTACATTAGATTACATTACATTAGATCAGTTTAGATTACATTAGATTACATTACATTAGACTACATTTCATTAGATTATATTACATTACATTACATTAGGTTTCATTAGATTACATTACACTAGATTACATTACATTAGATTAGATTACATTAGATTAGATTATATTACATTACATTTGATTAGATTACATTGCATTGCATTACGTTACGTTACATTACATTACATTACATTAGATGAGATTAGATTACATTACATTACATTACATTACATTATTTTACATTGGATAACATTACATTAGATTACATTAGAATAGATTATTTAACATTGCATGAGATTACATTAGATTCGATTGCATTAGATTACGTTTGATTAAATTACTTCAGATTACATTACATTAGATTACATTAGAATAGATTACATTACATTACATTACATTAGATTACATTAGATTACATTACATTACATTAGATTACATTACATTGCATCAGATTACATTAGATTACATTAGACGACATTACATTAGATTAGATTACATTAGATTACATTGCATTTCATTGCATTACTTTACGTTACATTAGATTAAATTACATTAGATTACATTACATTATCTTATGTTACATTACATTACATTGCAATACATTAGACTACAATACATTAGATTACCTTACATTATATTACATTAGTTTAGTTTACATTATTTTACATTACATTACATTACATTGCATTACTTTAGATTACATTACATTAGATTAGATTACATTACATTAGATTACATTACATTAATTTAGATTACAGTACATTATATTACATTCGATTACATTACATTAGATTACATTACATTGCATTAGATTACATTACATTAAATTAGATTACATTACATTAGATTACATTACATTAGATTAGATTACATGAGATTACATTACATTACCTTATGTTACATTACATTACATTCCAATACATTAGACTACAATAATTAGATTACCTTACATTATATTACATTAGGTTAGTTTACATTATTTTACATTACATTACATTACATTAGATTACATTACATTAGATTAAATTACATTACATTGCATTACATTAGATAACATTACATTGCATTACATTAGATAACATTACATTAGATTAGATTACTTTACATTAGTTAGATTACATTACATTAGATTAGAGTATATTAGATCTCATTACATTATTTACAATACATTAGATAACATTACATTAGATTACATTTCATTAGATTAGATTTCATTAGATTACATTACATTACATCACATTAGGTTTCATTAGATTACATTAGTTTAGATTTCATTACATTAGATTAGATTACATTAGATTAGATTTGATTACATTAGATTACATTACATTCGGTTACATTCGATTACATTACACTAGATTACAGTACATTAGATTTTATTACATTAATTACATTACATTAGATTAGATTACATTACATTAGATTACAGTACATTAGATCTTATTACATTAATTACATTACATTAGAAAACATTAAATTTGATTAGATTACATTAGATAAGTGAGTTAATTTTGTTTCATTGAAACGTTTGATTCATTGAATCAATGATTTAAGTTTCATTCAATGAAGTAATGAATGAAGGTGGTGAGCTTCTCTCATTCATTCAATGTGTTAAGCTGAACGTTTTTTTTAATGAATCAAACTGTATTCATTGTTTTAATGAAACAAACTTACCTCACTTATTTAGTGAATAAATCTGCACACGTTCATTCATTGAGACTGCACTTGACAATTCAATGAGTAGAATCAAAGTGTACGCATTCATTCAATGAAATGCACTGTATTTCTTAATTAAAAGAGTAGAGCTCCCGCCATTCATTCAATGCCACGAGCAAAACCTATTCATTCAATGGAGCAAACTGCACTCATGATAAAGACTGCCTGCATCAATTCAATGAGTAGAGCTTCTCTCATTCATTGAATGTGTCAAGCTCACCGTTTTCATTTAATGAAACAAACTGCATTGATTGAATCATTGAACCAAACTAGAATAACTGATTCAATTAATCAAACCTTATTCCTTGTTTCATTCGAACAAACCTAACTCACTTATTTAGTGAATCCTACTACACTCATTCATTCAATGAAACAGACTGCATATGATAATTCAATGAAGGTACTCTTAACGCATTGATTCAACCAAACAAATTGCACACATTTAGTTCATGAAGCAAACTGCATTTGTCAATTGAATGAATACAGCTACTCATTCATTCAATGTCACACATTGTCACAATCAAACTGCACACATTCACTCCATGAACCAAACTACTCGTGTTAATTCAATGAGCAGAGCTTCTCTCACCAGTCAATGATGAGCTTAACGCTTTCATTCAATGAAAAAAACAGCTTTCGTTGAATCATGGAATCAAATTCTAAAGATGGATTCAATGTAGATTAGATTACATTAGATTAGATTACATTAGATTAGATTACATTAGATTAGACTACATTACATTAGATTACATTACATTAGATTTCATCAGATTAGATTACAGTACATTAGATTAGATTACATTACATTGCATTAGATTACATTAGATTAGATGAGATTATATTAGATTACATTACATTAGATTTCATCAGATTAGATTACAGTACATTAGATTAGATAACATTACATTGCATTAGATGACATTAGATTAGATGAGATTACATTAGATTACATTACATTAGATCAGTTTAGATTACATTAGATTCCATGACATTACATTACATTTCATTAGATTAGATTTCATTAGATTACATTACATTACATTACATTAGGTATCATTAGATTACATTACACGAGATTACATTACATTAGATTCGATTACATTCGATTAGATTTGATTACATTATATTAGATTACACTAGTTTAGATTACATTACATTAGATTAGATTACATGACATTACATTAGGTTACATTAGATTACATTTCACTAGATTACATTACATTAGATTATATTACATTAGATTAGATTACATTACATTAGCTTACATTACATTACATTCGATTACATTGCATTAGATTAGATAACATTATATAACATTACATTAGATTAGATTAGATTAGAATTGATTACATTACATTCCATTACATTACATTACATTACATTACATTACATTAGATTACATTACATTAGATTACATTACATTAGATTACAGTATATTAGATTAGACTACATTACATTAGATTACATTACATTAGATTTCATCAGATTAGATTACATTACATTAGATTAGATTACATTACATTGCATTAGATTACATTAGATTAGATGAGATTACATTAGATTACATTACATTAGATCAGTTTAGATTACATTAGATTACATTACATTAGACTACATTTCATTAGATTATATTACATTACATTACATTAGGTTTCATTAGATTACATTACACTAGATTACATTACATTAGATTAGATCACTTTAGATTTGATTATATTACATTACATTAGATTAGATTACATTGCATTGCATTACGTTACGTTACATTAGATTACATTACATTACATTAGATGAGATTAGATTACATTACATTACATTACATTACATTATTTTACATTGGATAACATTACATTAGATTACATTAGATTAGATTATTTAACATTGCATGAGATTACATTAGATTCGATTACATTAGATTACGTTTGATTAAATTACTTCAGATTACATTACATTAGATTACATTAGAATAGATTACATTACATTACATTACATTAGATTACATTACATTGCATCAGATTACATTAGATTACATTAGACGACATTACATTAGATTAGATTACATTAGATTACATTACATTTCATTGCATTACTTTACGTTACATTAGATTACATTACATTAGATTACATTACATTATCTTATGTTACATTACATTACATTGCAATACATTAGACAACAATACATTAGATTACCTTACATTAGATTGCATTAGTTTAGTTTACATTATTTTTCATTACATTACATTACATTGCATTACTTTAGATTACATCACATTACATTAGATTACATTACATTGCATTAGATTACATTACATTACATTAGATTACATTAGATTACATTACATTAGATTACATTACATTAGATTAGATTACACGAGATTACATTACATTACCTTATGTTACATTACATTACATTCCAATACATTAGACTACAATACATTTGATTACCTTACATTATATTACATTAGGTTAGTTTACATTATTTTACATTACATTACATAACATTGCATTACTTTAGATTACATTACATTGCATTAGATTACATTACATTGCATTAGATTACATTACATTAGATTAGATTACATGAGATTACATTACATTACCTTATGTTACATTACATTACATTCCAATACATTAGACTACAATACATTTGATTACCTTACATTATATTACATTAGGTTAGTTTACATTATTTTACATTACATTACATTACATTACATTAGATTAAATTACATTATATTGCATTATATTAGATAACATTAGATTAGATTAGATTACTTTACATTAGTTAGATTACATTACATTAGATTACAGTATATTAGATCTCATTACATTACTTACATTACATTAGATAACATTACATTAGATTACATTTCATTAGATTAGATTTCATTAGATTACATTACATTACATCACATTAGATTTCATTTGATTACATTAGTTTAGATTTCATTACATTAGATTAGATTACATTAGATTAGATTTGATTACATTACATTAGATTACATTAGTTTAGACTACATTACATTAGATTAGATTACATTAGATTACATTACATTACATTACATTCGGTTACATTAGATTACATTACACTAGATTACAGTACATTAGATCTTATTACATTAGATTACATTACATTAGATTAGATTACATTACATTAGATTACAGTACATTAGATCTTATTACATTAATTACATTACATTAGATAACATTACATTTGATTAGATTACATTAGATAAGTGAGTTAATTTTGTTTCATTGAAACGTTTGATTCATTGAATCAATGATTTAAGTTTCATTCAATGAAGTAATGAATGAACGTGGTGAGCTTCTCTCATTCATTTAATGTGTTAAGCTGAACGTTTTTTTAATGAATCAAACTGTATTCATTGTTTTAATGAAACAAACTTACCTCACTTATTTAGTGAATAAATCTGCACACGTTCATTCATTGAGACTGCACTTGACAATTCAATGAGTAGAATCAAAGTGTACGCATTCATTCAATGAAATGCACTGTATGTCTTAATTAAAAGAGTAGAGCTCCCGCCATTCATTCAATGCCACGAGCAAAACCTATTCATTCAATGGAGCAAACTGCACTCATGATAAAGACTGCCTGAAATCAATTCAATGAGTAGAGCTTCTCTCATTCATTGAATATGTCAAGCTCACCGTTGTCATTTAATGAAACAAACTGCATTGATTGAATCATTGAACCAAACTAGAATCACTGATTCAATGAATCAAACCTTATTCCTTGTTTCATTCGAACAAACCTAACTCACTTATTTAGTGAATCCTACTACACTCATTCATTCAATGAAACAGACTGCACATGATAATTCAATGAAGGTTTAGATTAACGCATTGATTCAACCAAACAAATTGCACACATTTAGTTCATGAAGCAAACTGCATTTGTCAATTGAATGAATACAGCTACTCATTCATTCAATGTCACACATTGTCACAATCAAACTGCACACATTCACTCCATGAACCAAACTACTCGTGTTAATTCAATGAGCAGAGCTTCTCTCACCAGTCAATGATGAGCTTAACGCTTTCATTCAATGAAAAAAACAGCTTTCGTTGAATCATGGAATCAAATTCTAAAGATGGATTCAATGTAGATTAGATTACATTAGATTAGATTACATTAGATTAGATTACATTACATTAGATTAGACTACATTACATTAGATTACATTACATTAGATTTCATCAGATTAGATTACAGTACATTAGATTAGATTACATTACATTGCATTAGATTACATTAGATTAGATGAGATTACATTAGATTACATTACATTAGATTTCATCAGATTAGATTACATTACATTAGATTAGATAACATTACATTGCATTAGAAGACATTAGATTAGATGAGATTACATTAGATTACATTACATTAGATCAGTTTAGATTACATTAGATTACATTACATTAGATTACATTTCATTAGATTAGATTTCATTAGATTCCATTACATTACATTAGGTATCATTAGATGACATTACATTAGATTACATTACATTAGATCAGTTTATATTATATTAGATTACATTACATTAGATTCGATTACATTAGATTAGATTTGATTACATTACATTAGAGTAGATTACATTAGATTACATTGCATTACATTACATTACATTAGATTACATGAAATTACATTACTTTAGATTAGATTACATTACATTAGCTTACATTACATTACATTCGATGACATTACATTAGATTAGATTACATTAGATTACATTACATTACATTAGATTAGATTACATTACTTTAGATTACATTAGGTTAGATAACAGTAGGTTAACATAACATTAAATTACATTCGGATACATTACATTAGATAACATTACATTACATTAGTTTGCATTACATTACATTAGAATACATTATATGAGATTAGATTTCATTAGATTACATAACATTAGATTAGATTATATTACATTAGAATACATTACATTAGATTAGATTACATTGCATTGCATTACTTTACGTTACATTAGATTACATTACATTAGATGAGATTAGATTACATTACATTATTTTACATTGTATAACATTAGATTACATTACATTAGATTACATTTGATTAGATTACATTACATTACATTGCATTAGATTACATTAGATTACCTTGCATTACATTGCATTATTTTACGTTACATTAGATTATATTACATTACATTAGATTCCATTACATTACATTCGATGACATTACATTAGATTAGATTACATTAGATTACATTACATTAGATTAGATTACATTACTTTAGTTTACATTAGGTTAGATAACAGTAGATTACATTAAATTACATTCGGATACATTACTTTAGATAATATTGCATTACATTAGTTTGCATTACATTACATTACATTAGAATACATTACATTAGATTAGATTTCATTAGATGACATAACATTAGATTAGATTATATTACATTAGAATACATTACATTAGATTAGATTACATTGCATTGCATTACTTTACGTTACATTAGATTACATTACATTACATTAGATGAGATTAGATTACATTACATTATTTTACATTGTATAACATTAGATTACATTACATTAGATTACATGAGATTAGATTAGAATAGATTACATTATATTAGATTACATTAGATTAGATTACATTACATTACATTGTATTAGATTAAATTAGATTACATTAGATTACATTACATTAGATAAGATTACATTAGATTAAATTACATTACATTGTATTACATTAGATTACATTACATTACATTGCATTGCATAACTTTACGTTACATTAGATTACATTACATTTGATTAGATTACATTAGATAAGTGAGTTAATTTTGTTTCATTGAAACGTTTGATTCATTGAATCAATGATTTAAGTTTCATTCAATGAAGTAATGAATGAAGGTGGTGAGCTTCTCTCATTCATTCAATGTTTTATGCTGAACAGTTTTTTCAATGAATCAAACGGTATTCATTGTTTTAATGAAACAAACTGACCTCACTTATTTAGTGAATAAATCTGCACACGTTCATTCATTGAGACTGCACTTGACAATTCAATGAGTAGAATCAAAGTGTTCGCATTCATTCATTGTATGTCTTAATTAAAAGAGTAGAGCTCCCGTCATTCATTCAATGCCACGAGCAAAACCTAATCATTCAATGGAGCATACTGCACTCATGATAAAGACTGCCTGCATCAATTCAATGAGTAGAGCTTCTCTCATTCATTGAATGTGTCAAGCTCACCGTTTTCATTTAATGAAACAAACTGCATTGATTGAATCATTGAACCAAACTAGAATCACTGATTCAATTAATCAAACCTTATTCCTTGTTTCATTCGAACAAACCTAACTCACTTATTTAGTGAATCCTACTACACTCATTCATTCAATGAAACAGACTGCATATGATAATTCAATGAAGGTACTCTTAACGCATTGATTCAACCAAACAAATTGCACACATTTAGTTCATGAAGCAAACTGCATTTGTCAATTGAATGAATACAGCTACTCATTCATTCAATGTCACACATTGTCACAATCAAACTGCACACATTCACTCCATGAACCAAACTACTCGTGTTAATTCAATGAGCAGAGCTTCTCTCACCAGTCAATGATGAGCTTAACGCTTTCATTCAATGAAAAAAACAGCTTTCGTTGAATCATGGAATCAAATTCTAAAGATGGATTCAATGTAGATTAGATTACATTAGATTAGATTACATTAGATTAGATTACATTACATTAGATTAGACTACATTACATTAGATTACATTACATTAGATTTCATCAGATTAGATTACAGTACATTAGATTAGATTACATTACATTGCATTAGATTACATTAGATTAGATGAGATTACATTAGATTACATTACATTAGATTTCATCAGATTAGATTACATTACATTAGATTAGATAACATTACATTGCATTAGATGACATTAGATTAGATGAGATTACATTAGATTACATTACATTAGATCAGTTTAGATTACATTAGATTACATTACATTAGATTACATTTCATTAGATTAGATTTCATTAGATTACATTACATTACATTACATTAGGTATCATTAGATGACATTACATTAGATTACATTACATTAGATCAGTTTATATTATATTAGATTACATTACATTAGATTCGATTACATTAGATTAGATTTGATTACATTACATTAGAGTAGATTACATTAGATTACATTGCATTACATTACATTACATTAGATTACATGAAATTACATTACTTTAGATTAGATTACATTACATTAGCTTACATTACATTACATTCGATGACATTACATTAGATTAGATTACATTAGATTACATTACATTACATTAGATTAGATTACATTACTTTAGATTACATTAGGTTAGATAACAGTAGGTTAACATAACATTAAATTACATTCGGATACATTACATTAGATAACATTACATTACATTAGTTTGCATTACATTACATTAGAATACATTACATGAGATTAGATTTCATTAGATTACATAACATTAGATTAGATTATATTACATTAGAATACATTACATTAGATTAGATTACATTGCATTGCATTACTTTACGTTACATTAGATTACATTACATTAGATGAGATTAGATTACATTACATTATTTTACATTGTATAACATTAGATTACATTACATTAGATTACATTTGATTAGATTACATTACATTACATTGCATTAGATTACATTAGATTACATTGCATTACATTGCATTATTTTACGTTACATTAGATTATATTACATTACATTAGATTCCATTACATTACATTCGATGACATTACATTAGATTAGATTACATTAGATTACATTACATTAGATTAGATTACATTACTTTAGTTTACATTAGGTTAGATAACAGTAGATTACATTAAATTACATTCGGATACATTACTTTAGATAATATTGCATTACATTAGTTTGCATTACATTACATTACATTAGAATACATTACATTAGATTAGATTTCATTAGATGACATAACATTAGATTAGATTATATTACATTAGAATACATTACATTAGATTAGATTACATTGCATTGCATTACTTTACGTTACATTAGATTACATTACATTACATTAGATGAGATTAGATTACATTACATTATTTTACATTGTATAACATTAGATTACATTACATTAGATTACATGAGATTAGATTAGAATAGATTACATTATATTAGATTACATTAGATTAGATTACATTACATTACATTGTATTAGATTAAATTAGATTACATTAGATTACATTACATTAGATAAGATTACATTAGATTAAATTACATTACATTGTATTACATTAGATTACATTACATTACATTGCATTGCATAACTTTACGTTACATTAGATTACATTACATTTGATTAGATTACATTAGATAAGTGAGTTAATTTTGTTTCATTGAAACGTTTGATTCATTGAATCAATGATTTAAGTTTCATTCAATGAAGTAATGAATGAAGGTGGTGAGCTTCTCTCATTCATTCAATGTTTTATGCTGAACAGTTTTTTCAATGAATCAAACGGTATTCATTGTTTTAATGAAACAAACTGACCTCACTTATTTAGTGAATAAATCTGCACACGTTCATTCATTGAGACTGCACTTGACAATTCAATGAGTAGAATCAAAGTGTTCGCATTCATTCATTGTATGTCTTAATTAAAAGAGTAGAGCTCCCGTCATTCATTCAATGCCACGAGCAAAACCTAATCATTCAATGGAGCATACTGCACTCATGATAAAGACTGCCTGCATCAATTCAATGAGTAGAGCTTCTCTCATTCATTGAATGTGTCAAGCTCACCGTTTTCATTTAATGAAACAAACTGCATTGATTGAATCATTGAACCAAACTAGAATCACTGATTCAATGAATCAAACCTTATTCCTTGTTTCATTCGAACAAACCTAACTCACTTATTTAGTGAATCCTACTACACTCATTCATTCAATGAAACAGACTGCATATGATAATTCAATGAAGGTACTCTTAACGCATTGATTCAACCAAACAAATTGCACACATTTAGTTCATGAAGCAAACTGCATTTGTCAATTCAATGAATACAGCTACTCATTCATTCAATGTCACACATTGTCACAATCAAACTGCACACATTCACTCCATGAACCAAACTACTCGTGTTAATTCAATGAGCAGAGCTTCTCTCACCAGTCAATGATGAGCTTAACGCTTTCATTCAATGAAAAAAACAGCTTTCGTTGAATCATGGAATCAAATTCTAAAGATGGATTCAATGTAGATTAGATTACATTAGATTAGATTACATTAGATTACATTACATTAGATTAGACTACATTACATCAGATTACATTACATTAGATTTCATCAGATTAGATTACAGTACATTAGATTAGATTACATTACATTGCATTAGAGTACATTAGATTAGATGAGATTATATTAGATTACATTACATTAGATTTCATCAGATTAGATTACAGTACATTAGATTAGATAACATTACATTCCATTAGATGACATTAGATTAGATGAGATTACATTAGATTACATTACATTAGATCAGTTTAGATTACATTAGCTTACATTACATTTCATTAGATTAGATTTCATTAGATTACATTACATTACATTACATTAGGTATCATTAGATGACATTACATTAGATTACATTACATTAGATCAGTTTATATTATATTAGATTACATTAGATTAGGTTCGATTACATTAGATTAGATTTGATTACATTACATTAGAGTAGATTACATTAGATTACATTGCATTACATTACATTACATTAGATTACATGAAATTACATTACTTTAGATTAGATTACATTACATTAGTTAAATTACATTTCATTCGATGACATTACATTAGATTAGATTACATTAGATTACATTACATTAGATTAGATTACATTACTTTAGATTACATTAGGTTAGATAACAGTAGATTACATTAAATTACATTCGGATACATTACATTAGATAACATTACATTACATTAGTTTGCATTACATTACATTAGAATACATTACATGAGATTAGATTTCATTAGATTACATAACATTAGATTAGATTATAATACATTAGAATACATTACATTAGATTAGATTACATTGCATTGCATTACTTTACGTTACATTAGATTACATTACATTAGATGAGATTAGATTACATTACATTATTTTACATTGTATAACATTAGATTACATTACATTAGATTACATTTGATTAGATTACATTACATTACATTGCATTAGATTACATTAGATTACATTGCATTACATTGCATTATTTTACGTTACATTAGATTATATTACATTACATTAGATTCCATTACATTACATTCGATGACATTACATTAGATTAGATTACATTAGATTACATTACATTAGATTAGATTACATTACGTTAGTTTACATTAGGTTAGATAACAGTAGATTACATTAAATTACATTCGGATACATTACTTTAGATAATATTGCATTACATTAGTTTGCATTACATTACATTACATTACATTAGAATACATTACATTAGATTAGATTTCATTAGATGACATAACATTAGATTAGATTATATTACATTAGAATACATTACATTAGATTAGATTACATTGCATTGCATTACTTTACGTTACATTAGATTACATTACATTACATTAGATGAGATTAGATTACATTACATTATTTTACATTGTATAACATTAGATTACATTACATTAGATTACATGAGATTAGATTAGAATAGATTACATTATATTAGATTACATTAGATTAGATTACATTACATTACATTGTATTAGATTAAATTAGATTACATTAGATTACATTACATTAGATAAGATTACATTAGATTAAATTACATTACATTGTATTACATTAGATTACATTACATTACATTGCATTGCATAACTTTACGTTACATTAGATTACATTACATTTGATTAGATTACATTAGATAAGTGAGTTAATTTTGTTTCATTCAAACGTTTGATTCATTGAATCAATGATTTAAGTTTCATTCAATGAAGTAATGAATGAAGGTGGTGAGCTTCTCTCATTCATTCAATGTTTTATGCTGAACAGTTTTTTCAATGAATCAAACGGTATTCATTGTTTTAATGAAACAAACTGACCTCACTTATTTAGTGAATAAATCTGCACACGTTCATTCATTGAGACTGCACTTGACAATTCAATGAGTAGAATCAAAGTGTTCGCATTCATTCATTGTATGTCTTAATTAAAAGAGTAGAGCTCCCGTCATTCATTCAATGCCACGAGCAAAACCTAATCATTCAATGGAGCATACTGCACTCATGATAAAGACTGCCTGCATCAATTCAATGAGTAGAGCTTCTCTCATTCATTGAATGTGTCAAGCTCACCGTTTTCATTTAATGAAACAAACTGCATTGATTGAATCATTGAACCAAACTAGAATCACTGATTCAATGAATCAAACCTTATTCCTTGTTTCATTCGAACAAACCTAACTCACTTATTTAGTGAATCCTACTACACTCATTCATTCAATGAAACAGACTGCACATGATAATTCAATGAAGGTACTCTTAACGCATTGATTCAACCAAACAAATTGAACACATTTAGTTCATGAAGCAAACTGCATTTGTCAATTGAATGAATACAGCTACTCATTCATTCAATGTCACACATTGTCACAATCAAACTGCACACATTCACTCCATGAACCAAACTACACGTGTTAATTCAATGAGCAGAGCTTCTCTCACCAGTCAATGATGAGCTTAACGCTTTCATTCAATGAAAAAAACAGCTTTCGTTGAATCATGGAATCAAATTCTAAAGATGGATTCAATGTAGATTAGATTACATTAGATTAGATTACATTAGATTAGATTACATTAGATTAGACTACATTACATCAGATTACATTACATTAGATTTCATCAGATTAGATTACAGTACATTAGATTAGATTACATTACATTGCATTAGAGTACATTAGATTAGATGAGATTATATTAGATTACATTACATTAGATTTCATCAGATTAGATTACAGTACATTAGATTAGATAACATTACATTCCATTAGATGACATTAGATTAGATGAGATTACATTAGATTACATTACATTAGATCAGTTTAGATTGCATTAGCTTACATTACATTTCATTAGATTAGAGTTCATTAGATTACATTACATTACATTACATTAGGTATCATTAGATTACATTACACTAGATTACATTACATTAGATTCGATTACATTCGATTAGATTTGATTACATTCTATTAGATTACACTAGTTTAGATTACATTACATTAGATTTCATTACATGACATTACATTAGGTTACATTAGATTACATTTCACTAAATTACATTACATTAGATTATATTACATTAGATTAGATTACATTACATTAGCTTACATTACATTACATTCGATTACATTACATTAGATTAGATAACATTATATAACATTACATTAGATTAGATTAGATTAGAATTGATTACATTACATTCCATTCCATTCCATTACATTACATTACATTCCATTAGATTAGATTACATTACATTAGATTACATTACATTAGATTACAGTATATTAGATTAGACTACATTACATTAGATTACATTACATTAGATTTCATCAGATTAGATTACATTACATTAGATTAGATTACATTACATTGCATTAGATTACATTAGATTAGATGAGATTACATTAGATTACATTACATTAGATCAATTTAGATAACATTAGATTACATTACATTAGACTACATTTCATTAGATTATATTACATTATATTACATTAGGTTTCATTAGATTACATTACACTAGATTACATTACATTAGATTAGATTACATTAGAATAGATTATATTACATTACATTAGATTAGATTACATTGCATTGCATTACGTTACGTTACATTAGATTACATTACATTACATTACATTATTTTACATTGGATAACATTACATTAGATTACATTAGATTAGATTATTTAACATTGCATGAGATTACATTAGATTCGATTACATTAGATTACGTTTGATTAAATTAGTTCAGATTACATTACATTCGGTTACATTAGATTACATTACACTAGATTACAGTACATTAGATCTTATTACATTAGATTACATTACATTAGATTACATTACATTAGATTACAGTACATTAGATCTTATTACATTAATTACATTACATTAGATAACATTACATTTGATTAGATTACATTAGATAAGTGAGTTAATTTTGTTTCATTGAAACGTTTGATTCATTGAATCAATGATTTAAGTTTCATTCAATGAAGTAATGAATGAACGTGGTGAGCTTCTCTCATTCATTTAATGTGTTAAGCTGAACGTTTTTTTAATGAATCAAACTGTATTCATTGTTTTAATGAAACAAACTTACCTCACTTATTTAGTGAATAAATCTGCACACGTTCATTCATTGAGACTGCACTTGACAATTCAATGAGTAGAATCAAAGTGTACGCATTCATTCAATGAAATGCACTGTATGTCTTAATTAAAAGAGTAGAGCTCCCGCCATTCATTCAATGCCACGAGCAAAACCTATTCATTCAATGGAGCAAACTGCACTCATGATAAGGACTGCCTGAAATCAATTCAATGAGTAGAGCTTCTCTCATTCATTGAATGTGTCAAGCTCACCGTTGTCATTTAATCAAACAAACTGCATTGATTGAATCATTGAACCAAACTAGAATCACTGATTCAATTAATCAAACCTTATTCCTTGTTTCATTCGAACAAACCTAACTCACTTATTTAGTGAATCCTACTACACTCATTCATTCAATGAAACAGACTGCACATGATAATTCAATGAAGGTACTCTTAACGCATTGATTCAACCAAACAAATTGCACACATTTAGTTCATGAAGCAAACTGCATTTGTCAATTGAATGAATACAGCTACTCATTCATTCAATGTCACACATTGTCACAATCAAACTGCACTCATTCACTCCATGAACCAAACTACACGTGTTAATTCAATGAGCAGAGCTTCTCTCACCAGTCAATGATGAGCTTAACGCTTTCATTCAATGAAAAAAACAGCTTTCGTTGAATCATGGAATCAAATCAATGTAGATTAGATTACATTAGATTAGATTACATTACATTAGATTAGATGAGATTACATTAGATTACATTACATTAGATTTCATCAGATTAGATTACAGTACATTAGATTAGATAACATTACATTGCATTAGATGACATTAGATTAGATGAGATTACATTAGATTACATTACATTAGATCAGTTTAGATTACATTAGATTACATTACATTAGATTACATTTCATTAGATTAGATTTCATTAGATTACATTACATTACATTACATTACATTAGGTATCATTAGATTACATTACACTAGATTACATTACATTAGATTCGATTACATTACATTACATTAGATTAATGTAATGATATTAGATGACATTACATTAGATTACATTACATTAGATCAGTTTATATTATATTAGATTACATTACATTAGATTCGATTACATTAGATTAGATTTGATTACATTACATTAGAGTAGATTACATTAGATTACATTGCATTACATTACATGAAATTACATTACTTTAGATTAGATTACATTACATTAGCTTACATTACATTACATTCGATGACATTACATTAGATTAGATTACATTAGATTACATTACATTAGATTAGATTACATTACTTGAGATTACATTAGGTTAGATAACAGTAGATTACATTAAATTACATTCGGATACATTACATTAGATAACATTGCATTACATTAGTTTGCATTACATTACATTAGAATACATTACATTAGATTAGATTTCATTAGATTACATAACATTAGATTAGATTATATTACAGTAGAATACATTACATTAGATTAGATTACATTGCATTGCATTACTTTACGTTACATTAGATTACATTACATTACATTACATTAGATGAGATTAGATTACATTACATTATTTTACATTGTATAACATTAGATTACATTTCATTAGATTACATGAGATTAGATTAGAATAGATTACATTACATTAGATTACATTAGATTAGATTACATTACATTACATTGCATTAGATTACATTAGATTACATTAGATTACATTAGACAACATTACATTAGATTAGATTACATTAGATTACATTAGAGTAGATTACATTAGATTACTTTGCTTTACATTACATTACATTACATTACATGAAATTACGTTACTTTAGATTAGATTACATTACATTAGATTACATTACATTAGATTACAGTATATTAGATTAGACTACATTACATTAGATTACATTACATTAGATTTCATCAGATTAGATTACATTACATTAGATTAGATTACATTACATTGCATTAGATTACATTAGATTAGATGAGATTACATTAGATTACATTACATTAGATCAATTTAGATAACATTAGATTACATTACATTAGACTACATTTCATTAGATTATATTACATTATATTACATTAGGTTTCATTAGATTACATTACACTAGATTACATTACATTAGATTAGATTACATTAGAATAGATTATATTACATTACATTAGATTAGATTACATTGCATTGCATTACGTTACGTTACATTAGATTACATTACATTACATTACATTATTTTACATTGGATAACATTACATTAGATTACATTAGATTAGATTATTTAACATTGCATGAGATTACATTAGATTCGATTACATTAGATTACGTTTGATTAAATTAGTTCAGATTACATTACATTCGGTTACATTAGATTACATTACACTAGATTACAGTACATTAGATCTTATTACATTAGATTACATTACATTAGATTACATTACATTAGATTACAGTACATTAGATCTTATTACATTAATTACATTACATTAGATAACATTACATTTGATTAGATTACATTAGATAAGTGAGTTAATTTTGTTTCATTGAAACGTTTGATTCATTGAATCAATGATTTAAGTTTCATTCAATGAAGTAATGAATGAACGTGGTGAGCTTCTCTCATTCATTTAATGTGTTAAGCTGAACGTTTTTTTAATGAATCAAACTGTATTCATTGTTTTAATGAAACAAACTTACCTCACTTATTTAGTGAATAAATCTGCACACGTTCATTCATTGAGACTGCACTTGACAATTCAATGAGTAGAATCAAAGTGTACGCATTCATTCAATGAAATGCACTGTATGTCTTAATTAAAAGAGTAGAGCTCCCGCCATTCATTCAATGCCACGAGCAAAACCTATTCATTCAATGGAGCAAACTGCACTCATGATAAGGACTGCCTGAAATCAATTCAATGAGTAGAGCTTCTCTCATTCATTGAATGTGTCAAGCTCACCGTTGTCATTTAATCAAACAAACTGCATTGATTGAATCATTGAACCAAACTAGAATCACTGATTCAATTAATCAAACCTTATTCCTTGTTTCATTCGAACAAACCTAACTCACTTATTTAGTGAATCCTACTACACTCATTCATTCAATGAAACAGACTGCACATGATAATTCAATGAAGGTACTCTTAACGCATTGATTCAACCAAACAAATTGCACACATTTAGTTCATGAAGCAAACTGCATTTGTCAATTGAATGAATACAGCTACTCATTCATTCAATGTCACACATTGTCACAATCAAACTGCACTCATTCACTCCATGAACCAAACTACACGTGTTAATTCAATGAGCAGAGCTTCTCTCACCAGTCAATGATGAGCTTAACGCTTTCATTCAATGAAAAAAACAGCTTTCGTTGAATCATGGAATCAAATCAATGTAGATTAGATTACATTAGATTAGATTACATTACATTAGATTAGATGAGATTACATTAGATTACATTACATTAGATTTCATCAGATTAGATTACAGTACATTAGATTAGATAACATTACATTGCATTAGATGACATTAGATTAGATGAGATTACATTAGATTACATTACATTAGATCAGTTTAGATTACATTAGATTACATTACATTAGATTACATTTCATTAGATTAGATTTCATTAGATTACATTACATTACATTACATTACATTAGGTATCATTAGATTACATTACACTAGATTACATTACATTAGATTCGATTACATTACATTACATTAGATTAATGTAATGATATTAGATGACATTACATTAGATTACATTACATTAGATCAGTTTATATTATATTAGATTACATTACATTAGATTCGATTACATTAGATTAGATTTGATTACATTACATTAGAGTAGATTACATTAGATTACATTGCATTACATTACATGAAATTACATTACTTTAGATTAGATTACATTACATTAGCTTACATTACATTACATTCGATGACATTACATTAGATTAGATTACATTAGATTACATTACATTAGATTAGATTACATTACTTGAGATTACATTAGGTTAGATAACAGTAGATTACATTAAATTACATTCGGATACATTACATTAGATAACATTGCATTACATTAGTTTGCATTACATTACATTAGAATACATTACATTAGATTAGATTTCATTAGATTACATAACATTAGATTAGATTATATTACAGTAGAATACATTACATTAGATTAGATTACATTGCATTGCATTACTTTACGTTACATTAGATTACATTACATTACATTACATTAGATGAGATTAGATTACATTACATTATTTTACATTGTATAACATTAGATTACATTTCATTAGATTACATGAGATTAGATTAGAATAGATTACATTACATTAGATTACATTAGATTAGATTACATTACATTACATTGCATTAGATTACATTAGATTACATTAGATTACATTAGACAACATTACATTAGATTAGATTACATTAGATTACATTAGAGTAGATTACATTAGATTACTTTGCATTACATTACATTACATTACATTACATGAAATTACGTTACTTTAGATTAGATTACATTACATTAGATTACATTACATTAGATTTCATCAGATTAGATTACAGTACATTAGATTAGATTACATTACATTGCATTAGATTACATTAGATTAGATGAGATTACATTAGATTACATTACATTAGATTTCATCAGATTAGATTACAGTACATTAGATTAAATAACATTACATTGCATTAGATGACATTAGATTAGATGAGATTACATTAGATTACATTACATTAGATCAGTTTAGATTACATTAGATGACATTACATTAGATTAAATGTCATTAGATTAGATTTCATTAGATTACATTACATTACATTACATTAGGTATCATTAGATTACATTACACTAGATTACATTACATTAGATTCGATTACATTACATTACATTAGATTAATGTAATGAGATTAGATGACATTACATTAGATTACATTACATTAGATCAGTTTATATTATATTAGATTACATTACATTAGATTCGATTACATTAGATTAGATTTGATTACATTACATTAGAGTAGATTACATTAGATTACATTGCGTTACATTACATGAAATTACATTACTTTAGATTAGATTACATTACATTAGCTTACATTACATTACATTCGATGACATTACATTAGATTAGATTACATTAGATTACATTACATTAGATTAGATAACATTACTTGAGATTACATTAGGTTAGATAACAGTAGATTACATTAAATTACATTCGGATACATTACATTAGATAACATTGCATTACATTAGTTTGCATTACATTACATTAGAATACATTACATTAGATTAGATTCCATTAGATTACATAACATTAGATTAGATTATATTACATTAGAATACATTACATTAGATTAGATTACATTGCATTGCATTACTTTACGTTTCATTAGATTACATTACATTAGATGAGATTAGATTACATTACATTATTTTACAATGTATAACATTAGATTACATTACATTAGATTACATTACATTAGATTAGAATAGATTACATTACATTAAATTACATTAGATTAGATTACATTACATTACATTGCATTAGATTACATTAGATTACATTGCATTACATTGCATTATTTTATGTTACATTAGCTTACATTACATTACATTAGATTCCATTACATTACATTCGATGACATTACATTAGATTAGATTACATTAGATTACATTACCTTAGATTAGATTACATCTCTTTAGATTACATTAGGTTAGATAACAGTAGATTACATTAAATTACATTCGGATACATTACTTTAGATAATATTGCATTATATTAGTTTGCATTACATTACATTACATTAGAATACATTACATTAGATTAGATTTCATTAGATTACATAACATTAGATTAGATTATATTACAGTAGAATACATTACATTAGATTAGATTACATTGCATTGCATTACTTTACGTTACATTAGATTACATTACATTACATTACATTAGATGAGATTAGATTACATTACGTTATTTTACATTGTATAACATTAGATTACATTTCATTAGATTACATGAGATTAGATTAGAATAGATTACATTACATTAGATTACATTAGATTACATTACATTACATTACATTGCATTAGATTACATTAGATTACATTGCATTACATTGCATTATTTTTCATTACATTAGATTATATTACATTACATTAGATTACATTTGATTACATTACATTACCTTATGTTACATTACATTACATTGCAATACATTAGACTACAATACATTAGATTACCTTACATTATATTGCATTAGGCTAGTTTACAGTATTTTACATTACATTACATTAGATTACATTACATTAGATTAGATTACATTAGATTAAATTACATTACATTGTATTACATTAGATTACATTACATTACATTGCATTGCATTGCATTACTTTACGTTACATTAGATTACATTACATTTGATTAGATTACATTAGATAAGTGAGTTAATTTTGTTTCATTGAAACGTTTGATTCATTGAATCAATGATTTAAGTTTCATTCAATGAAGTAATGAATGAAGGTGGTGAGCTTCTCTCATTCATTCAATGTGTTAAGCTGAACGTTTTTTTAATGAATCAAACTGGATTCATTGTTTTAATGAAACAAACTTACCTCACTTATTTAGTGAATAAATCTGCACACGTTCATTCATTGAGACTGCACTTGACAATTCAATGAGTAGAATCAAAGTGTACGCATTCATTCAATGAAATGCACTGTATTTCTTAATTAAAAGAGTAGAGATCCCGCCATTCTTTCAATGCCACGAGCAAAACCTATTCATTCAATGGAGCAAACTGCACTCATGATAAAGACTGCCTGCATCAATTCAATGAGTAGAGCTTCTCTCATTCATTGAATGTGTCAAGCTCACCGTTTTCATTTAATGAAACAAACTGCATTGATTGAATCATTGAACCAAACTAGAATCACTGATTCAATTAATCAAACCTTATTCCTTGTTTCATTCGAACAAACCTAACTCACTTATTTAGTGAATCCTACTACACTCATTCATTCAATGAAACAGACTGCACATGATAATTCAATGAAGGTACTCTTAACGCATTGATTCAACCAAACAAATTGCACACATTTAGTTCATGAAGCAAACTGCATTTGTCAATTGAATGAATACAGCTACTCATTCATTCAATGTCACACATTGTCACAATCAAACTGCACACATTCACTCCATGAACCAAACTACTCGTGTTAATTCAATGAGCAGAGCTTCTCTCACCAGTCAATGATGAGCTTAACGCTTTCATTCAATGAAAAAAACAGCTTTCGTTGAATCATGGAATCAAATTCTAAAGATGGATTCAATGTAGATTAGATTACATTAGATTAGATTACATTAGATTAGATTACATTACATTAGATTAGACTACATTACATTAGATTACATTACATTAGATTTCATCAGATTAGATTACAGTACATTAGATTAGATTACATTACATTGCATTAGATTACATTAGATTAGATGAGATTATATTAGATTACATTACATTAGATTTCATCAGATTAGATTACAGTACATTAGATTAGATAACATTACATTGCATTAGATGACATTAGATTAGATGAGATTACATTAGATTACATTACATTAGATCAGTTTAGATTACATTAGATTACATTACATTAGATTACATTTCATTAGATTAGATTTCATTAGATTACATTACACTAGATTACATTACATTAGATTCGATTACATTCGATTAGATTTGATTACATTATATTAGATTACACTAGTTTAGATTACATTACATTAGATTAGATTACATGACATTACATTAGGTTACATTAGATTACATTTGACTAGATTACATTACATTAGATTATATTACATTAGATTTGATTACATTACATTAGCTTACATTACATTACATTCGATTACATTACATTAGATTAGATAACATTATATAACATTACATTAGATTAGATTAGATTAGAATTGATTACATTACATTCCATTCCATTACATTACATTACATTACATTAGATTACATTACATTAGATTACATTACATTAGATTACAGTATATTAGATTAGACTACATTACATTAGATTACATTACATTAGATTTCATCAGATTAGATTACAGTACATTAGATTAGATTACATTACATTGCATTAGATTACATTAGATTAGATGAGATTACATTAGATTACATTACATTAGATCAGTTTAGATTACATTAGATTACATTACATTAGACTACATTTCATTAGGTTATATTACATTACATTACATTAGGTTTCATTAGATTACATTACACGAGATTACATTACATTAGATTAGATTGCATTAGATTAGATTATATTACATTACATTAGATTAGATTACATTGCATTGCATTACTTTACGTTACATTAGATTACATTACATTCGATTACATTAGATGAGATTAAATTACATTACATTACATTATTTTACATTGGATAACATTACATTAGATTACATTAGATTAGATTATTTAACATTGCATGAGATTACATTAGATTCGATTACATTAGATTACGTTTGATTAAATTACTTCAGATTACATTACATTAGATTACATTAGATTACATTAGAATAGATTACATTACATTACATTACATTAGATTACATTAGATTACATTAGATTACATTACATTGCATCAGATTACATTAGATTACATTAGACGACATTACATTAGATTAGATTACATTAGATTACATTACATTTCATTGCATTACTTTACGTTACATTAGATTACATTACATTAGATTACATTACATTATCTTATGTTACATTACATTACATTGCAATACATTAGACTGCAATACATTAGATTAGCTTACATTATATTACATTAGTTTCGTTTACATTATTTTACATTACATTACATTACATTACATTGCATTAGAGTACATTAGATTAGATGAGATTATATTAGATTACATTACATTAGATTTCATCAGATTAGATTACAGTACATTAGATTAGATAACATTACATTCCATTAGATGACATTAGATTAGATGAGATTACATTAGATTACATTACATTAGATCAGTTTAGATTACATTAGATTACATTACATTTCATTAGATTAGATTTCATTAGATTACATTACATTACATTACATTAGGTATCATTAGATTACATTACACTAGATTACATTACATTAGATTCGATTACATTCCATTAGATTTGATTACATTATATTAGATTACACTAGTTTAGATTACATTACATTAGATTAGATTACATGACATTACATTAGGTTACATTAGATTACATTTCAATACATTACATTACATTAGATTATATTACATTAGATTAGATTACATTACATTAGCTTACATTACATTACATTCGATTACATTACATTAGATTAGATAACATTATATAACATTACATTAGATTAGATTAGATTAGAATTGATTACATTACATTCCATTCCATTACATTACATTACATTACATTCCATTAGATTAGATTACATTACATTAGATTACATTACATTAGATTACAGTATATTAGATTAGACTACATTACATTAGATTACATTACATTAGATTTCATCAGATTAGATTACATTACATTAGATTAGATTACATTACATTGCATTAGATTACATTAGATTAGATGAGATTACATTAGATTACATTACATTAGATCAGTTTAGATTACATTAGATTACATTACATTAGACTACATTTCATTAGATTATATTACATTACATTACATTAGGTTTCATTACATTACATTACACTAGATTACATTACATTAGATTAGATTACATTAGATTAGATTATATTACATTACATTAGATTAGATTACATTGCATTGCATTACGTTACGTTACATTAGATTACATTACATTACATTAGATGAGATTAGATTACATTACATTAATTTACATTGGATAACATTACATTAGATTACATTAGATTAGATTATTTAACGTTGCATGAGATTACATTAGATTCGATTACATTAGATTACGTTTGATTAAATTACTTCAGATTACATTACATTCGGTTACATTAGATTACATTACACTAGATTACAGTACATTAGATCTTATTACATTAGATTACATTACATTAGATTAGATTACATTACATTAGATTACAGTACATTAGATCTTATTACATTAATTACATTACATTAGATAACATTACATTTGATTAGATTACATTAGATAAGTGAGTTAATTTTGTTTCATTGAAACGTTTGATTCATTGAATCAATGATTTAAGTTTCATTCAATGAAGTAATGAATGAACGTGGTGAGCTTCTCTCATTCATTTAATGTGTTAAGCTGAACGTTTTTTTAATGAATCAAACTGTATTCATTGTTTTAATGAAACAAACTTACCTCACTTATTTAGTGAATAAATCTGCACACGTTCATTCATTGAGACTGCACTTGACAATTCAATGAGTAGAATCAAAGTGTACGCATTCATGCAATGAAATGCACTGTATGTCTTAATTAAAAGAGTAGAGCTCCCGCCATTCATTCAATGCCACGAGCAAAACCTATTCATTCAATGGAGCAAACTGCACTAATGATAAGGACTGCCTGAAATCAATTCAATGAGTAGAGCTTCTCTCATTCATTGAATATGTCAAGCTCACCGTTGTCATTTTAATGAAACAAACTGCATTGATTGAATCATTGAACCAAACTAGAATCACTGATTCAATGAATCAAACCTTATTCCTTGTTTCATTCGAACAAACCTAACTCACTTATTTAGTGAATCCTACTACACTCATTCATTCAATGAAACAGACTGCACATGATAATTCAATGAAGGTACTCTTAACGCATTGATTCAACCAAACAAATTGCACACATTTAGTTCATGAAGCAAACTGCATTTGTCAATTGAATGAATACAGCTACTCATTCATTCAATGTCACACATTGTCACAATCAAACTGCACTCATTCACTCCATGAACCAAACTACACGTGTTAATTCAATGAGCAGAGCTTCTCTCACCAGTCAATGATGAGCTTAACGCTTTCATTCAATGAAAAAAACAGCTTTCGTTGAATCATGGAATCAAATTCTAAAGATGGATTCAATGTAGATTAGATTACATTAGATTAGATTACATTACATTAGATTAGACTACATTACATTAGATTACATTACATTAGATTTCATCAGATTAGATTACAGTACATTAGATTTGATAACATTACATTGCATTAGATGACTTTAGATTAGATGAGATTACATTAGATTACATTACATTAGATCAGTTTAGATTACATTAGATTACATTTCATTAGATTAGATTTCATTAGATTACATTACATTACATTACATTAGGTATCATTAGATTACATTACACTAGATTACATTACATTAGATTCGATTACATTACATTACATTAGATTAATGTAATGATATTAGATGACATTACATTAGATTACATTACATTAGATCAGTTTATATTATATTAGATTACATTACATTAGATTCGATTACATTAGATTAGATTTGATTACATTACATTAGAGTAGATGACATTAGATTACTTTGCATTACATTACATTACATTAGATTACATGAAATTACGTTACTTTAGATTAGATTACATTACATTAGATTACATTACATTAGATTTCATCAGATTAGATTACAGTACATTAGATTAGATTACATTACATTGCATTAGATTACATTAGATTAGATGAGATTACATTAGATTACATTACATTAGATTTCATCAGATTAGATTACAGTACATTAGATTAAATAACATTACATTGCATTAGATGACATTAGATTAGATGAGATTACATTAGATTACATTACATTAGATCAGTTTAGATTACATTAGATGACATTACATTAGATTAAATTTCATTAGATTAGATTTCATTAGATTACATTACATTACATTACATTAGGTATCATTAGATTACATTACACTAGATTACATTACATTAGATTCGATTACATTACATTACATTAGATTAATGTAATGAGATTAGATGACATTACATTAGATTACATTACATTAGATCAGTTTATATTATATTAGATTACATTACATTAGATTCGATTACATTAGATTAGATTTGATTACATTACATTAGATTAGATTACATTAGATTACATTGCATTACATTACATGAAATTACATTACTTTAGATTAGATTACATTACATTAGCTTACATTACATTACATTCGATGACATTACATTAGATTAGATTACATTAGATTACATTACATTAGATTAGATTACATTACTTGAGATTACATTAGGTTAGATAACAGTAGATTACATTAAATTACATTCGGATACATTACATTAGATAACATTTCATTACATTAGTTTGCATTACATTACATTAGAATACATTACATTAGATTAGATTTCATTAGATTACATAACATTAGATTAGATTATATTACATTAGAATACATTACATTAGATTAGATTACATTGCATTGCATTACTTTACGTTTCATTAGATTACATTACATTAGATGAGATTAGATTACATTACATTAGATGAGATTAGATTACATTACATTATTTTACAATGTATAACATTAGATTACATTACATTAGATTAGAATAGATTACATTACATTAGATTACATTAGATTAGATTACATTACATTACATTGCATTAGATTACATTAGATTACATTGCATTACATTGCATTATTTTACGTTACATTAGATTACATTACATTACATTAGATTCCATTACATTACATTCGATGACATTACATTAGATTAGATTACATTAGATTACATTACCTTAGATTAGATTACATCTCTTTAGATTACATTAGGTTAGATAACAGTAGATTACATTAAATTACATTCGGATACATTACTTTAGATAATATTGCATTATATTAGTTTGCATTACATTACATTACATTAGAATACATTACATTAGATTAGATTTCATTAGATTACATAACATTAGATTAGATTATATTACAGTAGAATACATTACATTAGATTAGATTACATTGCATTGCATTACTTTACGTTACATTAGATTACATTACATTAGATGAGATTAGATTACATTACATTATTTTACATTGTATAACATTAGATTACATGAGATCAGATTAGAATAGATTACATTACACTAGATTACATTAGATTAGATTACATTACATTACATTGCATTAGATTACATTAGATTACATTAGACAACATTACATTAGATTAGATTACATTAGATTACATTGCATTACATTGCATTATTTTTCATTACATTAGATTATATTACATTACATTAGATTACATTTGATTACATTACATTACCCTATGTTACATTACATTACATTGCAATACATTAGACTACAATACATTAGATTACCTTACATTATATTGCATTAGGCTAGTTTACAGTATTTTACATTACATTACATTAGATTACATTTCATTAGATTAGATTTCATTAGATTAGATTACATTACATTACATTAGGTATCATTAGATTACATTACACTAGATTACATTACATTAGATTCGATTACATTCGATTAGATTTGATTACATTATATTAGATTACACTAGTTTAGATTACATTACATTAGATTAGATTACATGACATTACATTAGGTTACATTAGATTACATTTCAATACATTACATTACATTAGATTATATTACATTAGATTAGATTACATTACATTAGCTTACATTACATTACATTCGATTACATTACATTAGATTAGATAACATTATATAACATTACATTAGATTAGATTAGATTAGAATTGATTACATTACATTCCATTACATTACCTTACATTACATTACATTCCATTAGATTAGATTACATTACATTAGATTACATTACATTAGATTACAGTATATTAGATTAGACTACATTACATTAGATTTCATCAGATTAGATTACATTACATTAGATTAGATTACATTACATTGCATTAGATTACATTAGATTAGATGAGATTACATTAGATTACATTACATTAGATCAGTTTAGATTACATTACATTACATTACATTAGACTGCATTTCATTAGATTATATTACATTACATTACATTAGGTTTCATTAGATTACATTACACTAGATTACATTACATTAGATTAGATTACATTAGATTAGATTATATTACATTACATTAGATTAGATTACATTGCATTGCATTACGTTACGTTACATTAGATTACATTACATTACATTAGATGAGATTAGATTACATTACATAACATTACATTAATTTGCATTGGATAACATTACATTAGATTACATTAGATTAGATTACTTAACATTGCATGAGATTACATTAGATTCGATTACATTAGATTACGTTTGATTAAATTACTTCAGATTACATTACATTCGGTTACATTAGATTACATTACACTAGATTACAGTACATTAGATCTTATTACATTAGATTACATTACATTACATTAGATTACATTACATTAGATTGCAGTACATTAGATCTTATTACATTAATTACATTACATTAGATAACATTACATTTGATTAGATTACATTAGATAAGTGAGTTAATTTTGTTGCATTGAAACGTTTGATTCATTGAATTAATGATTTAAGTTTCATTCAATGAAGTAATGAATGAAGGTGGTGAGCTTCTCTCATTCATTCAATGTGTTAAGCTGAACGTTTTTTTAATGAATCAAACTGTATTCATTGTTTTAATGAAACAAACTTACCTCACTTATTTAGTGAATAAATCTGCACACGTTCATTCATTGAGACTGCACTTGACAATTCAATGAGTAGAATCAAAGTGTACGCATTCATGCAATGAAATGCACTGTATGTCTTAATTAAAAGAGTAGAGCTCCCGCCATTCATTCAATGCCACGAGCAAAACCTATTCATTCAATGGAGCAAACTGCACTCATGATAAGGACTGCCTGAAATCAATTCAATGAGTAGAGCTTCTCTCATTCATTGAATATGTCAAGCTCACCGTTGTCATTTAATGAAACAAACTGCATTGATTGAATCATTGAACCAAACTAGAATCACTGATTCAATTAATCAAACCTTATTCCTTGTTTCATTCGAACAAACCTAACTCACTTATTTAGTGAATCCTACTACACTCATTCATTCAATGAAACAGACTGCACATGATAATTCAATGAAGGTACTCTTAACGCATTGATTCAACCAAACAAATTGCACACATTTAGTTCATGAAGCAAACTGCATTTGTCAATTGAATGAATACAGCTACTCATTCATTCAATGTCACACATTGTCACAATCAAACTGCACTCATTCACTCCATGAACCAAACTACACGTGTTAATTCAATGAGCAGAGCTTCTCTCACCAGTCAATGATGAGCTTAACGCTTTCATTCAATGAAAAAAACAGCTTTCGTTGAATCATGGAATCAAATTCTAAAGATGGATTCAATGTAGATTAGATTACATTAGATTAGATTACATTACATTAGATTAGACTACATTACATTAGATTACATTACATTAGATTTCATCAGATTAGATTACAGTACATTAGATTTGATAACATTACATTGCATTAGATGACATTAGATTAGATGAGATTACATTAGATTACATTACATTAGATCAGTTTAGATTACATTAGATTACATTTCATTAGATTAGATTTCATTAGATTACATTACATTACATTACATTAGGTATCATTAGATTACATTACACTAGATTACATTACATTAGATTCGATTACATTGCATTACATTAGATTAATGTAATGATATTAGATGACATTACATTAGATTACATTACATTAGATCAGTTTATATTATATTAGATTACATTACATTAGATTCGATTACATTAGATTAGATTTGATTACATTACATTAGAGTAGATTACATTAGATTACTTTGCATTACATTACATTACATTAGATTACATGAAATTACGTTACTTTAGATTAGATTACATTACATTAGATTACATTACTTTAGATTTCATCAGATTAGATTACAGTACATTAGATTAGATTACATTACATTGCATTAGATTACATTAGATTAGATGAGATTACATTAGATTACATTACATTAGACTTCATCAGATTAGATTACAGTACATTAGATTAAATAACATTACATTGCATTAGATGACATTAGATTCGATGAGATTAGATTAGATTACATTACATTAGATCAGTTTAGATTACATTAGATGACATTACATTAGATTAAATTTCATTAGATTAGATTTCATTAGATTACATTACATTACATTACATTAGGTATCATTAGATTACATTACACTAGATTACATTACATTAGATTCGATTACATTACATTACATTAGATTAATGTAATGAGATTAGATGACATTACATTAGATTACATTACATTAGATCAGTTTATATTATATTAGATTACATTACATTAGATTCGATTACATTAGATTAGATTTGATTACATTACATTAGAGTAGATTACATTAGATTACATTGCATTACATTACATGAAATTACATTACTTTAGATTACATTACATTACATTAGCTTACATTACATTAGATTAGATTACATTAGATTACATTACATTAGATTAGATTACATTACTTGAGATTACATTAGGTTAGATAACAGTAGATTACATTAAATTATATTCGGATACATTACATTAGATAACATTGCATTACATTAGTTTGCATTACATTACATTAGAATACATTACATTAGATTAGATTTCATTAGATTACATAACATTAGATTAGATTATATTACATTAGAATACATTACATTAGATTAGATTACATTGCATTGCATTACTTTACGTTTCATTAGATTACATTACATTAGATGAGATTAGATTACATTACATTAGATGAGATTAGATTACATTACATTATTTTACAATGTATAACATTAGATTACATTACATTAGATTAGAATAGATTACATTACATTAGATTACATTAGATTAGATTACATTACATTACATTGCATTAGATTACATTAGATTACATTGCATTACATTGCATTATTTTACGTTACATTAGATTACATTACATTACATTAGATTCCATTACATTACATTCGATGACATTACATTAGATTAGATTACATTAGATTACATTACCTTAGATTAGATTACATCTCTTTAGATTACATTAGGTTAGATAACAGTAGATTACATTAAATTACATTCGGATACATTACTTTAGATAATATTGCATTATATTAGTTTGCATTACATTACATTACATTAGAATACATGACATTAGATTAGATTTCATTAGATTACATAACATTAGATTAGATTATATTACAGTAGAATACATTACATTAGATTAGATTACATTGCATTGCATTACTTTACGTTACATTAGATTACATTACATTACATTACATTAGATGAGATTAGATTACATTACATTATTTTACATTGTATAACATTAGATTACATTTCATTAGATTACATGAGATTAGATTAGAATAGATTACATTACATTAGATTACATGAGATTAGATTACATTACATTACATTGCATTAGATTACATTAGATTACATTAGATTACATTACATTAGATTAGATTACATTAGATTACATTGCATTACATTGCATTATTTTTCATTACATTAGATTATATTACATTACATTAGATTACATTTGATTACATTACATTACCTTATGTTACATTACATTACATTGCAATACATTAGACTACAATACATTAGATTACCTTACATTATATTGCATTAGGCTAGTTTACAGTATTTTACATTACATTACATTAGATTACATTACATTAGATTAGATTACATTAGATTAAATTACATTACATTGTATTACATTAGATTACATTACATTACATTGCATTGCATTGCATTACTTTACGTTACATTAGATTACATTACATTTGATTAGATTACATTAGATAAGTGAGTTAATTTTGTTTCATTGAAACGTTTGATTCATTGAATCAATGATTTAAGTTTCATTCAATGAAGTAATGAATGAAGGTGGTGAGCTTCTCTCATTCATTCAATGTGTTAAGCTGAACTTTTTTTAATGAATCAAACTGTATTCATTGTTTTAATGAAACAAACTTACCTCACTTATTTAGTGAATAAATCTGCACACGTTCATTCATTGAGACTGCACTAGACAATTCAATGAGTAGAATCAAAGTGTACGCATTCATTCAATGAAATGCACTGTATTTCTTAATTAAAAGAGTAGAGATCCCGCCATTCTTTCAATGCCACGATCAAAACCTATTCATTCAATGGAGCAAACTGCACTCATGATAAAGACTGCCTGCATCAATTCAATGAGTAGAGCTTCTCTCATTCATTGAATGTGTCAAGCTCACCGTTTTCATTTAATGAAACAAACTGCATTGATTGAATCATTGAACCAAACTAGAATCACTGATTCAATTAATCAAACCTTATTCCTTGTTTCATTCGAACAAACCTAACTCACTTATTTAGTGAATCCTACTACACTCATTCATTCAATGAAACAGACTGCACATGATAATTCAATGAAGGTACTCTTAACGCATTGATTCAACCAAACAAATTGCACACATTTAGTTCATGAAGCAAACTGCATTTGTCAATTGAATGAATACAGCTACTCATTCATTCAATGTCACACATTGTCACAATCAAACTGCACACATTCACTCCATGAACCAAACTACTCGTGTTAATTCAATGAGCAGAGCTTCTCTCACCAGTCAATGATGAGCTTAACGCTTTCATTCAATGAAAAAAACAGCTTTCGTTGAATCATGGAATCAAATTCTAAAGATGGATTCAATGTAGATTAGATTACATTACATTAGACTACATTACATTAGATTTCATCAGATTAGATTACAGTACATTAGATTAGATTACATTACATTGCATTAGATTACATTAGATTAGATGAGATTACATTAGATTACATTACATTAGATTTCATCAGATTAGATTACAGTACATTAGATTAGATAACATTACATTGCATTAGATGACATTAGATTAGATGAGATTACATTAGATTACATTACATTAGATCAGTTTAGATTACATTAGATTACATTACATTAGATTACATTTCATTAGATTAGATTTCATTAGATTACATTACATTACATTACATTAGGTATCATTAGATGACATTACATTAGATTACATTACATTAGATCAGTTTATATTATATTAGATTACATTACATTAGATTCGATTACATTAGATTAGATTTGATTACATTACATTAGAGTAGATTACATTAGATTACATTGCATTACATTACATTACATTAGATTACATGAAATTACATTACTTTAGATTAGCTTACATTACATTAGCTTACATTACATTACATTCGATGACATTACATTAGATTAGATTACATTAGATTACATTACATTACATTACATTAGATTACATTACTTTAGATTACATTAGGTTAGATAACAGTAGATTAACATAACATTAAATTACATTCGGATACATTACATTAGATAACATTACATTACATTAGTTTGCATTACATTACATTAGAATACATTACATGAGATTAGATTTCATTAGATTACATAACATTAGATTAGATTATATTACATTAGAATACATTACATTAGATTAGATTACATTGCATTGCATTACTTTACGTTACATTAGATTACATTACATTAAATGAGATTAGATTACATTACATTATTTTACATTGTATAACATTAGATTACATTACATTAGATTACATTAGATTAGATTACATTACATTACATTGCATTAGATTACATTAGATTACATTGCATTACATTGCATTATTTTACGTTACATTAGATTATATTACATTACATTAGATTCCATTACATTACATTCGATGACATTACATTAGATTAGATTACATTAGATTACATTACATTAGATTAGATTACATTACTTTAGCTTGCATTAGGTTAGATAAAAGTAGATTACATTAAATTACATTCGGATACATTACTTAGATAATATTGCATTACATTAGTTTGCATTACATTACATTACAATACATTACATTAGATTCGATTTCATTAGATTACATAACATTAGATTAGATTATATTACATTAGAATACATTACATTAGATTAGATTACATTGCATTGCATTACTTTACGTTACATTAGATTACATTACATTAGATGAGATTAGATTACATTACATTATTTTACATTGTATAACATTAGATTACATTACATTAGATTACATTAGATTAGATTAGAATAGATTACATTACATTAGATTACATTACATTACATTGCATTACATTAGATTACATTACATTAGATTACATTACATTACATTACATTGCATTACTTTACGTTACATTCGATTACATTACATTTGATTAGATTACATTAGATAAGTGAGTTAATTTTGTTTCATTGAAACGTTTGATTCATTGAATCAATGATTTAAGTTTCATTAAATGAAGTAATGAATGAAGGTGGTGAGCTTCTCTCATTCATTCAATGTGTTAAGCTGAACAGTTTTTTCAATGAATCAAACGGTATTCATTGTTTTAATGAAACAAACTTACCTCACTTATTTAGTGAATAAATCTGCACACGTTCATTCATTGAGACTGCACTTGACAATTCAATGAGTAGAATCAAAGTGTTCGCATTCATTCATTGTATGTCTTAATTAAAAGAGTAGAGCTCCCGCCATTCATTCATTGCCACGAGCAAAACCTATTCATTCAATGGAGCAAACTGCACTCATGATAAAGACTGCCTGCATCAATTCAATGAGTAGAGCTTCTCTCATTCATTGAATGTGTCAAGCTCACCGTTTTCATTTAATGAAACAAACTGCATTGATTGAATCATTGAACCAAACTAGAATCACTGATTCAATTAATCAAACCTTATTCCTTGTTTCATTCGAACAAACCTAACTCACTTATTTAGTGAATCCTACTACACTCATTCATTCAATGAAACAGACTGCACATGATAATTCAATGAAGGTACTCTTAACGCATTGATTCAACCAAACAAATTGCACACATTTAGTTCATGAAGCAAACTGCATTTGTCAATTCAATGAATACAGCTACTCATTCATTCAATGTCACACATTGTCACAATCAAACTGCACTCATTCACTCCATGAACCAAACTACACGTGTTAATTCAATGAGCAGAGCTTCTCTCACCAGTCAATGATGAGCTTAACGCTTTCATTCAATGAAAAAAACAGCTTTCGTTGAATCATGGAATCAAATTCTAAAGATGGATTCAATGTAGATTAGATTACATTAGATTAGATTACATTAGATTAGATTACATTACATTAGATTAGACTGCATTACATTAGATTACATTACATTAGATTTCATCAGATTAGATTACAGTACATTAGATTTGATAACATTACATTGCATTAGATGACATTAGATTAGATGAGATTACATTAGATTACATTACATTAGATCAGTTTAGATTACATTGGATTACAATACATTAGATTACATTTCATTAGATTAGATTTCATTAGATTACATTACATTACATTACATTAGGTATCATTAGATTACATTACATTAGATTACATTACATTAGATTCGATTACATTACATTACATCAGATTAATGTAATGATATTAGATGACATTACATTAGATTACATTACATTAGATCAGTTTATATTATATTAGATTACATTACATTAGATTCGATTACATTAGATTAGATTTGATTACATTACATTAGAGTAGATTACATTAGCTTACATTGCATTACATTACATTACATTAGATTACATTACATTAGATTTCATCAGATTAGATTACAGTACATTAGATTAGATTACATTACATTGCATTAGATTACATTAGATTAGATGAGATTACATTAGATTACATTACATTAGATTTCATCAGATTAGATTACAGTACATTAGATTAGATAACATTACATTGCATTAGATGACATTAGATTAGATGAGATTACATTAGATTACATTACATTAGATCAGTTTAGATTACATTAGATGACATTACATTAGATTAAATTTCATTAGATTAGATTACATTACATTGCATTAGATTACATTAGATTAGATGAGATTATATTAGATTACATTACATTAGATTTCATCTGATTAGATTACAGTACATTAGATTAGATAACATTACATTGCATTAGATGACATTAGATTAGATGAGATTACATTAGATTACATTACATTAGATCAGTTTAGATTACATTAGATTACATTACATTAGATTACATTTCATTAGATTAGATTTCATTAGATTACATTACATTACATTACATTACATTAGGTATCATTAGATTACATTACACTAGATTACATTACATTAGATTCGATTACATTCGATTAGATTTGATTACATTATATTAGATTACACTAGTTTAGATTACATTACATTAGATTAGATTACATGACATTACATTAGGTTACATTAGATTACATTTGACTAGATTACATTACATTAGATTATATTACATTAGATTAGATTACATTACATTAGCTTACATTACATTACATTCGATTACATTACATTAGATTAGATAACATTATATAACATTACATTAGATTAGATTAGATTAGAATTGATTACATTACATACCATTACATTACATTACATTACATTAGATTAGATTACATTACATTAGATTACATTACATTAGATTACAGTATATTAGATTAGACTACATTACATTAGATTACATTACATTAGATTTCATCAGATTAGATTACAGTACATTAGATTAGATTACAGTACATTGCATTAGATTACATTAGATTAGATGAGATTACATTAGATTACATTACATTAGATCAGGTTATATTACATTAGATTACATTACATTAGACTACATTTCATTAGATTATATTACATTACATTACATTAGGTTTCATTAGATTACATTACACTAGATTACATTTCATTAGATTAGATTGCATTAGATTAGATTATATTACATTACATTAGATTAGATTACATTGCATTGCATTACTTTACGTTACATTAGATTACATTACATTCGATTACATTAGATGAGATTAGATTACATTACATTACATTACATTACATTATTTTACATTGGATAACATTACATTAGATTACATTAGATTAGATTATTTAACATTGCATGAGATTACATTAGATTCGATTACATTAGATTACGTTTGATTAAATTACTTCAGATTACATTACATTAGATTACATTAGATTACATTAGAAGAGATTACATTACATTACATTACATTACATTACATTACATTAGATTACATTACATTGCATCAGATTACATTAGATTACATTAGACGACATTACATTAGATTAGATTACATTAGATTACATTACATTTCATTGCATTACTTTACGTTACATTAGATTACATTACATTAGATTACATTACATTATTTTATGTTACATTACATTACATTGCAATACATTAGACTACAATACATTAGATTACCTTACATTATATTACATTAGTTTAGTTTACATTATTTTACATTACATGACATTGCATTACTTTAGATTACATTACATTAGATTAGATTACATTACATTAGATTACATTACATTACATTAGATTACAGTACATTATATTACATTCGATTACATTACATTAGATTACATTACATTGCATTAGATTACATTATATTACATTAGATTACATTACATTAGATTAGATTACATGAGATTACATTACATTACCTTATGTTACATTACATTACATTCCAATACATTAGACTACAATAAATTAGATTACCTTACATTATATTACATGAGGTTAGTTTACATTATTTTACATTACATTACATTAGATTACATTACATTCGATTACATTACATTAGATTAAATTACATTACATTGCATTACATTAGATAACATTACATTAGATTAGATTACTTTACATTAGTTAGATTACATTACATTAGATTACAGTATATTAGATCTCATTACATTACTTACATTACATTAGATAACATTACATTAGATTACATTTCATTAGATTAGATTTCATTAGATTACATTACATTACATCACATTAGGTTTCATTAGATTACATTAGTTTAGATTTCATTACATTAGATTAGATTCCATTAGATTAGATTTGATTACATTAGATTACATTACATTCGGTTACATTAGATTACATTACACTAGATTACAGTACATTAGATCTTATTACATTAATTACATTACATTAGATTAGATTACATTACATTAGATTACAGTACATTAGATCTTATGACATTAATTACATTACATTAGATAACATTACATTTGATTAGATTACATTAGATAAGTGAGTTAATTTTGTTTCATTGAAACGTTTGATTCATTGAATCAATGATTTAAGTTTCATTCAATGAAGTAATGAATGAAGGTGGTGAGCTTCTCTCATTCATTCAATGTGTTAAGCTGAACGTTTTTTTAATGAATCAAACTGGATTCATTGTTTTAATGAAACAAACTTACCTCACTTATTTAGTGAATAAATCTGCACACGTTCATTCATTGAGACTGCACTTGACAATTCAATGAGTAGAATCAAAGTGTACGCATTCATTCAATGAAATGCACTGTATTTCTTAATTAAAAGAGTAGAGATCCCGCCATTCTTTCAATGCCACGAGCAAAACCTATTCATTCAATGGAGCAAACTGCACTCATGATAAAGACTGCCTGCATCAATTCAATGAGTAGAGCTTCTCTCATTCATTGAATGTGTCAAGCTCACCGTTTTCATTTAATGAAACAAACTGCATTGATTGAATCATTGAACCAAACTAGAATCACTGATTCAATTAATCAAACCTTATTCCTTGTTTCATTCGAACAAACCTAACTCACTTATTTAGTGAATCCTACTACACTCATTCATTCAATGAAACAGACTGCACATGATAATTCAATGAAGGTACTCTTAACGCATTGATTCAACCAAACAAATTGCACACATTTAGTTCATGAAGCAAACTGCATTTGTCAATTGAATGAATACAGCTACTCATTCATTCAATGTCACACATTGTCACAATCAAACTGCACACATTCACTCCATGAACCAAACTACACGTGTTAATTCAATGAGCAGAGCTTCTCTCACCAGTCAATGATGAGCTTAACGCTTTCATTCAATGAAAAAAACAGCTTTCGTTGAATCATTGAATCAAATTCTAAAGATGGATTCAATGTAGATTAGATTACATTAGATTAGATTACATTAGATTAGATTACATTACATTAGATTAGACTACATTACATTAGATTACATTACAATAGATTTCATCAGATTAGATTACAGTACATTAGATTAGATTTCATTAGATTACATTACATTACATTACATTAGGTATCATTAGATGACATTACATTAGATTACATTACATTAGATCAGTTCATATTATATTAGATTACATTACATTAGATTCGATTACATTAGATTAGATTTGATTACATTACATTAGAGTAGATTACATTAGATTACATTGCATTATATTACATTACATTAGATTACATGAAATTACATTACTTTAGATTAGATTACATTACATTAGCTTACATTACATTACATTCGATGACATTACATTAGATTAGATTACATTAGATTACATTACATTAGATTAGATTACATTACTTTAGATTACATTAGGTTAGATAACAGTAGGTTACATTAAATTACATTCGGATACATTACATTAGATAACATTACATTACATTAGTTTGCATTACATTACATTAGAATACATTACATGAGATTAGATTTCATTAGATTACATAACATTAGATTAGATTATATTACATTAGAATACATTACATTAGATTAGATTACATTGCATTGCATTTCTTTACGTTACATTAGATTACATTACATTCGATGAGATTAGATTACATTACATTATTTTACATTGTATAACATTAGATTACATTACATTAGATTACATTTGATTAGATTAGATTACATTACATTGCATTAGATTACATTAGATTACATTGCATTATTTTACGTTACATTAGATTATATTACATTACATTAGATTCCATTACATTACATTCGATGACATTACATTAGATTAGATTACATTAGATTACATTACATTAGATTAGATTACATTACTTTAGCTTGCATTAGGTTAGATAACAGTAGATTACATTAAATTACATTCGGATACATTACTTTAGATAATATTGCATTACATTAGTTTGCATTACATTACATTACAATACATTAGAATACATTACATTAGATTAGATTTCATTACATTACATAACATTAGATTAGATTATATTACATTAGAATACATTACATTAGATTAGATTACATTGCATTGCATTACTTTACGTTACATTAGATTACATTACATTACATTACATTAGATGAGATTAGATTACATTACATTATTTTACATTGTATAACATTAGATTACATTACATTAGATTACATTAGATTAGATTAGAATAGATTACATTACATTAGATTACATTACATTACATTGCATTACATTAGATTACATTACATTAGATTACATTACATTACATTGCATTACTTTACGTTATATTCGATTACATTACATTTGATTAGATTACATTAGATAAGTGAGTTAATTTTGTTTCAATGAAACGTTTGATTCATTGAATCAATGATTTAAGTTTCATTCAATGAAGTAATGAATGAAGGTGGTGAGCTTCTCTCATTCATTCAATGTGTTAAGCTGAACAGTTTTTTCAAGGAATCAAACGGTATTCATTGTTTTAATGAAACAAACTTACCTCACTTATTTAGTGAATAAATCTGCACACGTTCATTCATTGAGACTGCACTTGACAATTCAATGAGTAGAATCAAAGTGTTCGCATTCATTCATTGTATGTCTTAATTAAAAGAGTAGAGCTCCCGCCATTCATTCAATGCCACCAGCAAAACCTATTCATTCAATGGAGCAAACTGCACTCATGATAAAGACTGCCTGCATCAATTCAATGAGTAGAGCTTCTCTCATTCATTGAATGTGTCAAGCTCACCGTTTTCATTTAATGAAACAAACTGCATTGATTGAATCATTGAACCAAACTACAATCACTGATTCAATGAATCAAACCTTATTCCTTGTTTCATTCAAACAAACCTAACTCACTTATTTAGTGAATCCTACTACACTCATTCATTCAATGAAACAGACTGCATATGATAATTCAATGAAGGTACTCTTAACGCATTGATTCAACCAAACAAATTGCACACATTTAGTTCATGAAGCAAACTGCATTTGTCAATTCAATGAATACAGCTACTCATTCATTCAATGTCACACATTGTCACAATCAAACTGCACTCATTCACTCCATGAACCAAACTACTCGTGTTAATTCAATGAGCAGAGCTTCTCTCACCAGTCAATGATGAGCTTAACGCTTTCATTCAATGAAAAAAACAGCTTTCGTTGAATCATGGAATCAAATTCTAAAGATGGATTCAATGTAGATTAGATTACATTAGATTAGATTACATTAGATTAGATTACATTAGATTAGACTACATTACATTAGATTACATTACATTAGATTTCATCAGATTAGATTACAGTACATTAGATTAGATTACATTACATTGCATTAGATTACATTAGATTAGATGAGATTATATTAGATTACATTACATTAGATTTCATCAGATTAGATTACAGTACATTAGATTAGATAACATTACATTGCATTAGATGACATTAGATTAGATGAGATTACATTAGATTACATTACATTAGATCAGTTTAGATTACATTAGATTACATTACATTAGATTACATTTCATTAGATTAGATTTCATTAGATTACATTACATTACATTACATTACATTAGGTATCATTAGATTACATTACACTAGATTACATTACATTAGATTCGATTACATTCGATTAGTTTTGATTACATTATATTAGATTACACTAGTTTAGATTACATTACATTAGATTAGATTACATGACATTACATTAGGTTACATTAGATTACATTTCACTAGATTACATTACATTAGATTATATTACATTAGATTAGATTACATTACATTAGCTTACATTACATTACATTCGATTACATTACATTAGATTAGATAACATTATATAACATTACATTAGATTAGATTAGATTAGAATTGATTACATTACATTCCATTCCATTACATTACATTACATTACATTACATTAGATTAGATTACATTTCATTAGATTACATTACATTAGATTACAGTATATTAGATTAGACTACATTACATTAGATTACATTACATTAGATTTCATCAGATTAGATTACATTACATTAGATTAGATTACATTACATTGCATTAGATTAGATTGGATTAGATGAGATTACATTAGATTACATTACATTAGATCAGTTTAGATTACATTAGATTACATTACATTAGACTACATTTCATTAGATTATATTACATTACATTACATTAGGTTTCATTAGATTACATTACACTAGATTACATTACATTAGATTAGATTGCATTAGATTAGATTATATTACATTACATTAGATTAGATTACATTGCATTGCATTACTTTACGTTACATTAGATTACATTACATTCGATTACATTAGATGAGATTAGATTACATTACATTATTTTACATTGGATAACATTACATTAGATTACATTAGATTAGATTATTTAACATTGCATGAGATTACATTAGATTCGATTACATTAGATTACGTTTGATTAAATTACTTCAGATTACATTACATTAGATTACATTACATTACATTAGAATAGATTACATTACATTACATTACATTAGATTACATTAGATTACATTACATTACATTAGATTACATTACATTGCATCAGATTACATTAGATTACATTAGACGACATTACATTAGATTAGATTACATTAGATTACATTACATTTCATTGCATTAATTTACGTTACATTAGATTACATTACATTAGATTACATTACATTATCTTATGTTACATTACATTACATTGCAATACATTAGACTACAATACATTAGATTACCTTTCATTATATTACATTAGTTTAGTTTACATTATTTTACATTACATTACATTACATTGCATTACTTTCGATTACATTACATTAGATTAGATTACATTACATTAGATTACATTACATTACATTACATTACAGTACATTATATTACAATCGATTACATTACATTAGATTACATTACATTTCATTAGATTACATTACATTAGATTAGATTACATGAGATTACATTACATTACCTTATGTTACATTACATTACATTCCAATACATTAGACTACAATAAATTAGATTACCTTACATTATATTACATTAGGTTACTTTACATTATTTTACATTACATTACATTAGATTACATTACATTAGATTACATTACATTAGATTAAATTACATTACATTGCATTACATTAGATAACATTACATTGCATTACATTAGATTAGATTACTTTACATTAGTTAGATTACATTACATTAGATTATAGTATATTAGATCTCAATACATTACTTACATTACATTAGATAACATTACATTAGATTACATTTCATTAGATTAGATTACATTAGATTACATTACATTACATCACATTAGGTTTCATTAGATTACATTAGTTTACATTACATTACATTACATTCGGTTACATTAGATTACATTACACTAGATTACAGTACATTAGATCTTATTACATTAATTACATTACATTAGATTAGATTACATTACATTAGATTACAGTACATTAGATCTTATTACATTAATTACATTACATTAGATAACATTACATTTGATTAGATTACATTAGATAAGTGAGTTAATTTTGTTTCATTGAAACGTTTGATTCATTGAATCAATGATTTAAGTTTCATTCAATGAAGTAATGAATGAAGGTGGTGAGCTTCTCTCATTCATTCAATGTGTTAAGCTGAACGTTTTTTTTAATGAATCAAACTGTATTCATTGTTTTAATGAAACAAACTTACCTCACTTATTTAGTGAATAAATCTGCACACGTTCATTCATTGAGACTGCACTTGACAATTCAATGAGTAGAATCAAAGTGTACGCATTCATTCAATGAAATGCACTGTATTTCTTAATTAAAAGAGTAGAGATCCCGCCATTCTTTCAATGCCACGATCAAAACCTATTCATTCAATGGAGCAAACTGCACTCATGATAAAGACTGCCTACATCAATTCAATGAGTAGAGCTTCTCTCATTCATTGAATGTGTCAAGCTCACCGTTTTCATTTAATGAAACAAACTGCATTGATTGAATCATTGAACCAAACTAGAATCACTGATTCAATTAATCAAACCTTATTCCTTGTTTCATTCGAACAAACCTAACTCACTTATTTAGTGAATCCTACTACACTCATTCATTCAATGAAACAGACTGCACATGATAATTCAATGAAGGTACTCTTAACGCATTGATTCAACCAAACAAATTGCACACATTTAGTTCATGAAGCAAACTGCATTTGTCAATTGAATGAATACAGCTACTCATTCATTCAATGTCACACATTGTCACAATCAAACTGCACACATTCACTCCATGAACCAAACTACTCGTGTTAATTCAATGAGCAGAGCTTCTCTCACCAGTCAATGATGAACTTAACGCTTTCATTCAATGAAAAAAACAGCTTTCGTTGAATCATGGAATCAAATTCTAAAGATGGATTCAATGTAGATTAGATTACATTAGATTAGATTACATTCCATTAGATTAGACTACATTACATTAGATTACATTACATTAGATTTCATCAGATTAGATTACAGTACATTAGATTAGATTACATTACATTGCATTAGATTACATTAGATTAGATGAGATTACATTAGATTACATTACATTAGATTTCATCAGATTAGATTACAGTACATTAGATTAGATAACATTACATTGCATTAGATGACATTAGATTAGATGAGATTACATTAGATTACATTACATTTGATCAGTTTAGATTACATTAGATTACATTACATTAGATTACATTTCATTAGATTAGATTTCATTAGATTACATTACATTACATTACATTAGGTATCATTAGATGACATTACATTAGATTACATTACATTAGATCAGTTTATATTATATTAGATTACATTACATTAGATTCGATTACATTAGATTAGATTTGATTACATTACATTAGAGTAGATTACATTAGATTACATTGCATTACATTACATTACATTAGATTACATGAAATTACATTACTTTAGATTAGATTACATTACATTAGCTTACATTACATTACATTCGATGACATTACATTTGATTAGATTACATTAGATTACATTACATTAGATTAGATTACATTACTTTAGATTACATTAGGTTAGATAACAGTAGATTACATTAAATTACATTCGGATACATTACATTAGATAACATTACATTACATTAGTTTGCATTACATTACATTAGAATACATTACATGAGATTAGATTTCATTAGATTACATAACATTAGATTAGATTATATTACATTAGAATACATTACATTAGATTAGATTACATTGCATTGCATTACTTTACGTTACATTAGATTACATTACATTAGATGAGATTAGATTACATTACATTATTTTACATTGTATAACATTAGATTACATTACATTAGATTACATTTGATTAGATTACATTACATTACATTGCATTAGATTACATTAGATTACATTGCATTACATTGCATTATTTTACGTTACATTAGATTATATTACATTACATTAGATTCCATTACATTACATTCGATGACATTACATTAGATTAGATTACATTAGATTACATTACATTAGATTAGATTACATTACTTTAGTTTACATTAGGTTAGATAACAGTAGATTACATTAAATTACATTCGGATACGTTACTTTAGATAATATTGCATTACATTAGTTTGCATTACATTACATTACATTACATTACATTACATTACATTAGAATACATTACATTAGATTAGATTTCATTAGATGACATAACATTAGATTAGATTATATTACATTAGAATACATTACATTATATTAGATTACATTGCATTGCATTACTTTATGTTACATTAGATTACATTACATTACATTACATTAGATGAGATTAGATTACATTACATTATTTTACATTGTATAACATTAGATTACATTACATGAGATTACATGAGATTAGATTAGAATAGATTACATTACATTAGATTACATTACATTACATTGCATTACATTAGATTACATTAGATATTAGATAAGTGAGTTAATTTTGTTTCATTGAAACGCTGGTTCATTGAATCAATGATTTAAGTTTCATTCAATAAAGTAATGAATGAAGGTGGTGAGCTTCTCTCATTCATTCAATGTGTTAAGCTGAACGTTTTTTTTAATGAATCAAACTGTATTCATTGTTTTAATGAAACAAACTGACCTCACTTATTTAGTGAATAAATCTGCACAAGTTCATTCATTGAGACTGCACTTGACAATTCAATGAGTAGAATCAAAGTGTTCGCATTCATTCATTGTATGTCTTAATTAAAAGAGTAGAGCTCCCGCCATTCATTCAATGCCACGAGCAAAACCTATTCAGTCAATGGAGCAAACTGCACTCATGATAAAGACTGCCTGCATCAATTCAATGAGTAGAGCTTCTCTCATTCATTGAATGTGTCAAGCTCACCGTTTTCATTTAATGAAACAAACTGCATTGATTGAATCATTGAACCAAACTAGAATCACTGATTCAATGAATCAAACCTTATTCCTTGTTTCATTCGAACAAACCTAACTCACTTATTTAGTGAATCCTACTACACTCATTCATTCAATGAAACAGACTGCATATGATTATTCAATGAAGGTACTCTTAACGCATTGATTCAACCAAACAAATTGCACACATTTAGTTCATGAAGCAAACTGCATTTGTCAATTGAATGAATACAGCTACTCATTCACTCAATGTCACACATTGTCACAATCAAACTGCACACATTCACTCCATGAACCAAACTACTCGTGTTAATTCAATGAGCAGAGCTTCTCTCACCAGTCAATGATGACCTTAACGCTTTCATTCAATGAAACAAACAGCTTTCGTTGAATCATGGAATCAAATTCTAAAGATGGATTCAATGTAGATTAGATTACATTAGATTAGATTACATGAGATTAGATTACATTACATTAGATTAGACTACATTACATTAGATTACATTACATTAGATTTCATCAGATTAGATTACAGTACATTAGATTAGATAACATTACATTGCATTAGATTACATTAGATTAGATGCGATTACATTAGATTACATTACATTAGATTACATTTCATTAGATTAGATTGCATTAGATTACATTACATTACATTAGGTTTCATTAGGGTACATGACAGTAGATTACATTACATTAGATTCGATTACATTAGATTAGATTTGATTACATTACATTAGATTACACTAGTTTAGATTACATTACATTAGATTAGATAATATTAGATTAGATTACATGACATTACATTAGGTTACATTAGATTACATTACACTAGATTACATTACATTAGATTACATTTGTTTAGATTACATTACTTTAGATTACATTACATTAGATTAGATTACATTACATTAGATTAGATTACATTACATTGGGCTTACATTACATTACATTCGATTACATTACTTTAGATTACATTAGAGTAGATTAGAATAGATTACATTACATTCCATTCCATTACTTTACATTACATTAGATTACATTACATTAGATTAGATTACTTCATATTACAGTATATTAGATTAGACTACATTACATTAGATTTCATCAGATTAGATTACATTACATTAGATTAGCTTACATTACATTGCATTAGATTACATTAGATTACATTACATTAGATTACATTAGACGACATTACATTCGATTAGATTACATTAGATTACATTACATTACATTGCTTTACTTTACGTTACATTAGATTACATTACATTAGATTACATTACATTATCTTATGTTACATTACATTACATTGCAATACATTAGACTACAACACAATAGTTTACCTTACATTATAATACATTTTTTTAGTTTACATTATTTTACATTACATTACATGACATTACATTGCATTACTTTAGATTACATTACATTAGATTAGATTACATTACATTAGATTACATTACATTATATTACATTCGATTACATTACATTAGATTACATTACATTGCATTAGATTACATTACATTACATTAGATTACATTAGATTACATTACATTAGATTAGATTACATGAGATTACATTACATTACCTTATGTTACACTACATTACATTCCAATACATTAGACTACAATACATTTGATTATCTTACATTATATTACATTAGATTAGTTTACATTATTTTACATTACATTACATTAGATTAGATTACATTAGATTAAATTACATTACATTGCATTACATTAGATAACATTACATTAGATTAGATTAGATTACATTACATTACATTACATTAGATTAGATTACTTTACATTAGTTAGATTACATTACATTAGATTACAGTATATTAGATCTCATTACATTAATTACATTACATTAGCTAACATTACATTCGATTACATTTCATTAGATTAGATTTCATTAGATTACATTACATTACATCACATTAGGTTTCATTAGATTACATTAGTTTAGATTTCATTACATTAGATTAGATTACATTAGATTAGATTTGATTACATTACATTAGATTACATTAGTTTAGGCTACATTACATTAGATTAGATTACTTCACATTACATTACATTCGGTTACATTAGATTACATTACACTAGATTACAGTACATTAGATCTTATTACATTAATTACATTACATTAGATTAGATTACATTACATTAGATTACAGTACATTAGATCTTATTACATTAATTACATTACATTAGATTAGATTACATTACATTAGATTACAGTACATTAGATTAGATTACATTACATTGCATTAGATTACATTAGATTAGACTACATTACATTAGATTACATTACATTAGATTTCATCAGATTAGATTACAGTACATTAGATTAGATAACATTACATTGCATTAGATTACATTAGATTAGATGCGATTACATTAGATTACATTACATTAGATTACATTTCATTAGATTAGATTGCATTAGATTACATTACATTACATTAGGTTTCATTAGGGTACATGACAGTAGATTACATTACATTAGATTCGATTACATTAGATTAGATTTGATTACATTACATAAGATTACACTAGTTTAGATTACATTACATTAGATTAGATTATATTAGATTAGATTACATGACATTACATTAGGTTACATTAGATTACATTACACTAGATTACATTACATTAGATTACATTTGTTTAGATTACATTACTTTAGATTACATTACATTAGATTAGATTACATTACATTAGATTAGATTACATTACATTGGGCTTACATTACATTACATTCGATTACATTACTTTAGATTACATTAGAGTAGATTAGAATAGATTACATTCCATTCCATTCCATTACATTACATTACATTAGATTACATTACATTAGATTAGATTACTTTATATTACAGTATATTAGATTAGACTACATTACATTAGATTTCATCAGATTAGATTACATTACATTAGATTAGCTTACATTACATTGCATTAGATTACATTAGATTACATTACATTAGATTACATTAGACGACATTACATTCGATTAGATTACATTAGATTACATTACATTACATTGCTTTACTTTACGTTACATTAGATTAAATTACATTAGATTACATTACATTATCTTATGTTACATTACATTACATTGCAATACATTAGACTACAACACAATAGTTTACCTTACATTATAATACATTTTTTTAGTTTACATTATTTTACATTACATTACATGACATTACATTGCATTACTTTAGATTACATTACATTAGATTAGATTACATTACATTAGATTACATTACATTATATTACATTCGATTACATTACATTAGATTACATTACATTGCATTAGATTACATTACATTACATTAGATTACATTAGATTACATTACATTAGATTAGATTACATGAGATTACATTACATTACCTTATGTTACACTACATTACATTCCAATACATTAGACTACAATACATTTGATTATCTTACATTATATTACATTAGGTTAGTTTACATTATTTTACATTACATTACATTAGATTAGATTACATTAGATTAAATTACATTACATTGCATTACATTAGATAACATTACATTAGATTAGATTAGATTACATTACATTACATTACATTACATTAGATTACTTTACATTAGTTAGATTACATTACATTAGATTACAGTATATTAGATCTCATTACATTAATTACATTACATTAGCTAACATTACATTCGATTACATTTCATTAGATTAGATTTCATTAGATTACATTACATTACATCACATTAGGTTTCATTAGATTACATTAGTTTAGATTTCATTACATTAGATTAGATTACATTAGATTAGATTTGATTACATTACATTAGATTACATTAGTTTAGGCTACATTACATTAGATTAGATTACATCACATTACATTACATTCGGTTACATTAGATGACATTACACTAGATTACAGTACATTAGATCTTATTACATTTATTACATTACATTAGATTAGATTACATTATATTAGATTACAGTACATTAGATCTTATTACATTAATTACATTACATTAGATTAGATTACATTACATTAGATTACAGTACATTAGATCTTATTACATTAATTACATTACATTAGATTAGATTACATTACATTAGATTACAGTACATTAGATTAGATTACATTACATTGCATTAGATTACATTAGATTAGATGAGATTACATTAGATTACATTACATTAGATTTCATCAGATTAGATTACAGTACATTAGATTAGATAACATTACATTGCATTAGATGACATTAGATTAGATGAGATTACATTAGATTACATTACATTAGATTACATTTCTTTAGATTAGATTGCATTAGATTACATTACATTACATTAGGTTTCATTAGATTACATTACATTAGATTCGATTACATTAGATTAGATTTAATTACATTACATTAGATTACACTAGTTTAGATTACATTACATTAGATTAGATTACATTAGATTAGATTACATGACATTACATTAGGTTACATTAGATTACATTACACTAGATTACATTACATTAGATTACATTTGTTTAGATTACGTTACTTTAGATTACATTACATTAGATTAGATTACATTACATTAGATTACTTTACGTTAGATTACATTACATTAGATTAGATTACATTACATTAGCTTACATTACATTACACTCGATTACATTACTTTAGATTACATTAGAGTAGATTAGAATAGATTACATTCCATTCCATTCCATTACATTACATTACATTAGATTACATTACATTAGATTAGATTACTTTATATTACAGTATATTAGATTAGACTACATTACATTAGATTACATTACATTAGATTTCATCAGATTAGATTACATTACATTAGATGAGATTACATTACATTAGATTACAGTACATTAGATCTTATTACATTAATTACATTACATTAGATTAGATTACATTACATTAGATTACAGTACATTAGATCTTATTACATTAATTACATTACATTAGATAACATTACATTTGATTAGATTACATTAGATTACATTAGATAAGTGAGTTAATTTTGTTTCATTGAAACGTTTGATTCATTGAATCAATGATTTAAGTTTCATTCAATGAAGTAATGAATGAACGTGGTGAGCTTCTCTCATTCATTCAATGTGTTAAGCTGAACGGTTTTTTCAATGAATCAAACGGTATTCATTGTTTTAATGAAACAAACTGACCTCACTTATTTAGTGAATAAATCTGCACACGTTTATTCATTGAGACTGCAATTGACAATTCAATGAGTAGAATCAAAGTGTACGCATTCATTCACTGTATGTCTTAATTAAAAGAGTAGAGCTCCCGCCATTCATTCAATGCCACCAGCAAAACCTATTCATTCAATGGAGCAAACTGCACTCATGATAAAGACTGCCTGCATCAATTGAATGAGTAGAGCTTCTCTCATTCATTGAATGTGTCAAGCTCACCGTTTTCATTTAATGAAACAAACTGCATTGATTGAATCATTGAACCAAACTAGAATCACTGATTCAATGAATCAAACCTTATTCCTTGTTTCATTCGAACAAACCTAACTCACTTATTTAGTGAATCCTACTACACTCATTCATTCAATGAAACAGACTGCACATGATAATTCAATGAAGGTACTCTTAATGCATTGATTCAACCAAACAAATTGCACACATTTAGTTCATGAAGCAAACTGCATTTGTGAATTGAATGAATACAGCTACTCATTCATTCAATGTCACACATTGTCACAATCAAACTGCACACATTCACTCCATGAACCAAACTACACGTGTTAATTCAATGAGCAGAGCTTCTCTCACCAGTCAATGATGAGCTTAACGCTTTCATTCAGTGAAACAAACAGCTTTCGTTGAATCATTGAATCAAATTCTAAAGATGGATTCAATGTAGATTAGATTACATTAGATTAGATTACATTACATTAGATTACATTACATTAGATTAGACTGCATTACATTAGATTACATTACATTAGATTTCATCAGATTAGATTACAGTATATTAGATTAGATTAGATTACATTGCATTAGATTACATGAGATTAGATGATATTACATTAGATTACATTACATTAGATTTCATCAGATTAGATTACAGTACATTAGATTAGATTACATTACATTGCATTAGATTAGATTGCATTAGATTACATTACATTACATTAGGTTTCATTAGATTACATTACAGTAGATTACATTACATTAGATTCGATTACATTAGATTACATTACATTAGATTACATTAGTTTAGATTACATTACATTAGATTAGATTACATGACATTACATTAGGTTACATTAGATTACATTTCACTAGATTACATTACATTTGATTAGATTACATTACATTAGATTACATTTGTTTAGATTACATTAGTTTAGATTATATTAGTTTAGATTAGATTACATTACATTAGATTACTTTACATTAGATCACATTACATTAGATTAGATTACATTACTTTAGATTACATTAGATTAGATTAGAATAGATTCCATTACATTCCATTACATTACATTAGATGACATTACATTAGATTAGATTACATTAGATTAAATTACATTACATTAGATTACATTTCATTAGATTACAGTACATTAGATTAGACTATATTACATTAGATTACATTACATTAGATTTCATCAGATTAGATTACATTACATTAGATTAGATTACATTACATTGCATTAGATTAATGTAATAAGATTAGATGAGATTACATTAGATTACATTACATTAGATCAGTTTATATTATATTAGATTACATTACATTAGATTACATTACATTAGATTCGATTACATTAGATTAGATTTGATTACATTACATTAGAGTAGATTACATTAGATTACATTGCATTACATGAAATTACATTACTTTAGATTAGATTACATTACTTTAGCTTACATTACATTACATTCGATGACATTACATTAGATTAGATTACATTACATTAGATTACATTACATTAGATTACATTACATTACCTTATGTTACATTACATTACATTGCAATACATTAGAATACAATACATTAGATTACCTTACATTATATTACATTAGGCTAGTTTACATTATTTTACATTACATTACATTAGATTACATTACATTAGATTAGATTACATTAGATTAGATTACATTACATTGCATTACATTAAATTTGATTAGATTACATTAGATAAGTGAGATAATTTTGTTTCATTGAAACGTTTGATTCATTGAATCAATGATTTAAGTTTCATTCAATGAAGTAATGAATGAACGTGGTGAGCTTCTCTCATTCATTCAATGTGTTAAGCTGAACAGTTTTTTCAATGAATCAAACGGTATTCATTGTTTTAATGAAACAAACTGACCTCACTTATTTAGTGAATAAATCTGCACACGTTTATTCATTGAGACTGCAATTGACAATTCAATGAGTAGAATCAAAGTGTACGCATTCATTCACTGTATGTCTTAATTAAAAGAGTAGAGCTCCCGCCATTCATTCAATGCCACCAGCAAAACCTATTCATTCAATGGAGCAAACTGCACTCATGATAAAGACTGCCTGCATCAATTCAATGAGTAGAGCTTCTCTCATTCATTGAATGTGTCAAGCTCACCGTTTTCATTTAATGAAACAAACTGCATTGATTGAATCATTGAACCAAACTAGAATCACTGATTCAATGAATCAAACCTTATTCCTTGTTTCATTCGAACAAACCTAACTCACTTATTTAGTGAATCCTACTACACTCATTCATTCAATGAAACAGACTGCACATGATAATTCAATGAAGGTACTCTTAATGCATTGATTCAACCAAACAAATTGCACACATTTAGTTCATGAAGCAAACTGCATTTGTCAATTGAATGAATACAGCTACTCATTCATTCAATGTCACACATTGTCACAATCAAACTGCACACATTCACTCCATGAACCAAACTACACGTGTTAATTCAATGAGCAGAGCTTCTCTCACCAGTCAATGATGAGCTTAACGCTTTCATTCAATGAAACAAACAGCTTTCGTTGAATCATTGAATCAAATTCTAAAGATGGATTCAATGTAGATTAGATTACATTAGATTAGATTACATTACATTAGATTACATTACATTAGATTAGACTGCATTACATTAGATTACATTACATTAGATTTCATCAGATTAGATTACAGTATATTAGATTAGATTAGATTACATTGCATTAGATTACATGAGATTAGATGATATTACATTAGATTACATTACATTAGATTTCATCAGATTAGATTACAGTACATTAGATTAGATTACATTACATTGCATTAGATGACATTAGATTAGATGAGATTACATTACATTTCATTAGATTAGATTGCATTAGATTACATTACATTACATTAGGTTTCATTAGATTACATTACAGTAGATTACATTACATTAGATTCGATTACATTAGATTACATTACATTAGATTACATTAGTTTAGATTACATTACATTAGATTAGATTACATGACATTACATTAGGTTACATTAGATTACATTTCACTAGATTACATTACATTTGATTAGATTACATTACATTAGATTACATTTGTTTAGATTACATTAGTTTAGATTATATTGGTTTAGATTAGATTACATTACATTAGATTACTTTACATTAGATCACATTACTTTAGATTAGATTACATTACATTAGCTTACATTACATTACATTCGATTACATTACATTCGATTAGATAACATTAGATTACATTATATTAGATTAGATTACATTACTTTAGATTACATTAGATTGGATTAGAATAGATTACATTACATTCCATTACATAACATTAGATGACATTACATTAGATTAGATTACATTACTTTAGCTTACATTACACTACATTCGATGACATTACATTAGATTAGATTACATTAGATTACATTACATTAGATTACATTACATTACCTTATGTTACATTACATTACATTGCAATACATTAGAATACAATACATTAGATTACCTTACATTATATTACATTAGGCTAGTTTACATTATTTTACATTACATTACATTAGATTACATTACATTAGATTAGATTACATTAGATTAGATTACATTACATTGCATTACATTAATTTTGATTAGATTACATTAGATAAGTGAGATAATTTTGTTTCATTGAAACGTTTGATTCATTGAATCAATGATTTAAGTTTCATTCAATGAAGTAATGAATGAACGTGGTGAGCTTCTCTCATTCATTCAATGTGTTAAGCTGAACGGTTTTTTCAATGAATCAAACGGTATTCATTGTTTTAATGAAACAAACTGACCTCACTTATTTAGTGAATAAATCTGCACACGTTTATTCATTGAGACTGCAATTGACAATTCAATGAGTAGAATCAAAGTGTACGCATTCATTCACTGTATGTCTTAATTAAAAGAGTAGAGCTCCCGCCATTCATTCAATGCCACCAGCAAAACCTATTCATTCAATGGAGCAAACTGCACTCATGATAAAGACTGCCTGCATCAATTCAATGAGTAGAGCTTCTCTCATTCATTGAATGTGTCAAGCTCACCGTTTTCATTTAATGAAACAAACTGCATTGATTGAATCATTGAACCAAACTAGAATCACTGATTCAATGAATCAAACCTTATTCCTTGTTTCATTCGAACAAACCTAACTCACTTATTTAGTGAATCCTACTACACTCATTCATTCAATGAAACAGACTGCACATGATAATTCAATGAAGGTACTCTTAATGCATTGATTCAACCAAACAAATTGCACACATTTAGTTCATGAAGCAAACTGCATTTGTGAATTGAATGAATACAGCTACTCATTCATTCAATGTCACACATTGTCACAATCAAACTGCACACATTCACTCCATGAACCAAACTACACGTGTTAATTCAATGAGCAGAGCTTCTCTCACCAGTCAATGATGAGCTTAACGCTTTCATTCAATGAAACAAACAGCTTTCGTTGAATCATTGAATCAAATTCTAAAGATGGATTCAATGTAGATTAGATTACATTAGATTAGATTACATTACATTAGATTACATTACATTAGATTAGACTGCATTACATTAGATTACATTACATTAGATTTCATCAGATTAGACTACAGTATATTAGATTAGATTAGATTACATTGCATTAGATTACATGAGATTAGATGATATTACATTAGATTACATTACATTAGATTTCATCAGATTAGATTACAGTACATTAGATTAGATTACATTACATTGCATTAGATGACATTAGATTAGATGAGATTACATTAGATTACATTACATTTCATTAGATTAGATTGCATTAGATTACATTACATTACATTAGGTTTCATTAGATTACATTACAGTAGATTACATTACATTTGATTCGATTACATTAGATTACATTACATTAGATTACATTAGTTTAGATTACATTACATTAGATTAGATTACATGACATTACATTAGGTTACATTAGATTACATTTCACTAGATTACATTACATTTGATTAGATTACATTACATTAGATTACATTTGTTTAGATTACATTAGTTTAGATTATATTGGTTTAGATTAGATTACATTACATTAGATTACTTTACATTAGATCACATTACTTTAGATTAGATTACATTACATTAGCTTACATTACATTACATTCGATTACATTACATTCGATTAGATAACATTAGATTACATTATATTAGATTAGATTACATTACTTTAGATTACATTAGATTGGATTAGAATAGATTACATTACATTCCATTACATAACATTAGATGACATTACATTAGATTAGATTACATTACTTTAGCTTACATTACATTACATTCGATGACATTACATTAGATTAGATTACATTAGATTACATTACATTAGATTACATTACATTACCTTATGTTACATTACATTACATTGCAATACATTAGAATACAATACATTAGATTACCTTACATTATATTACATTAGGCTAGTATACATTATTTTACATTACATTACATTAGGTTACATTACATTAGATTAGATTACATTAGATTAGATTACATTACATTGCATTACATTAAATTTGATTAGATTACATTACATAAGTGAGATAATTTTGTTTCATTGAAACGTTTGATTCATTGAATCAATGATTTAAGTTTCATTCAATGAAGTAATGAATGAACGTGGTGAGCTTCTCTCATTCATTCAATGTGTTAAGCTGAACGGTTTTTTCAATGAATCAAACGGTATTCATTGTTTTAATGAAACAAACTGACCTCACTTATTTAGTGAATAAATCTGCACACGTTTATTCATTGAGACTGCAATTGACAATTCAATGAGTAGAATCAAAGTGTACGCATTCATTCACTGTATGTCTTAATTAAAAGAGTAGAGCTCCCGCCATTCATTCAATGCCACCAGCAAAACCTATTCATTCAATGGAGCAAACTGCACTCATGATAAAGACTGCCTGCATCAATTCAATGAGTAGAGCTTCTCTCATTCATTGAATGTGTCAAGCTCACCGTTTTCATTTAATGAAACAAACTGCATTGATTGAATCATTGAACCAAACTAGAATCACTGATTCAATGAATCAAACCTTATTCCTTGTTTCATTCGAACAAACCTAACTCACTTATTTAGTGAATCCTACTACACTCATTCATTCAATGAAACAGACTGCACATGATAATTCAATGAAGGTACTCTTAACGCATTGATTCAACCAAACAAATTGCACACATTTAGTTCATGAAGCAAACTGCATTTGTGAATTGAATGAATACAGCTACTCATTCATTCAATGTCACAAATTGTCACAATCAAACTGCACACATTCACTCCATGAACCAAACTACACGTGTTAATTCAATGAGCAGAGCTTCTCTCACCAGTCAATGATGAGCTTAACGCTTTCATTCAATGAAACAAACAGCTTTCGTTGAATCATTGAATCAAATTCTAAAGATGGATTCAATGTAGATTAGATTACATTAGATTAGATTACATTACATTAGATTACATTACATTAGATTAGACTGCATTACATTAGATTACATTACATTAGATTTCATCAGATTAGATTACAGTATATTAGATTAGATTAGATTACATTGCATTAGATTACATGAGATTAGATGATATTACATTAGATTACATTACATTAGATTTCATCAGATTAGATTACAGTACATTAGATTAGATTACATTACATTGCATTAGATTACATTAGATTAGATGAGATTACATTAGATTACATTACATTTCATTAGATTAGATTGCATTAGATTACATTACATTACATTAGGTTTCATTAGATTACATTACAGTAGATTACATTACATTAGATTCGATTACATTAGATTAGATTTAATTACATTACATTAGATTACACTAGTTTAGATTACATTACATTAGATTAGATTACATTAGATTAGATTACATGACATTACATTAGGTTACATTAGATTACATTACACTAGATTACATTACATTAGATTACATTAGATTAGATTACATTACATTAGCTTACATTACATTACATTCGATTACATTACTTTAGATTACATTAGAGTAGATTAGAATAGATTACATTCCATTCCATTCCATTCCATTACATTACATTACATTAGATAACATTACATTAGATTAGATTACTTTATATTACAGTATATTAGATTAGACTACATTACATTAGATTACATTACATTAGATTTCATCAGATTAGATTACATTACATTAGATTAGATTACATTACATTAGATTAGATTACATTACATTAGATTTCATCAGATTAGATTACATTACATTACATTAGATTACATTACATTAGATTTCATGAGATTAGATTACATTACATTAGATTAGATTACACTACATTAGATCTTATTACATTAATTACATTACATTAGATTAGATTACATTACATTAGATTACAGTACATTAGATCTTATTACATTAATTACATTACATTAGATAACATTACATTTGAATAGATTACATTAGATTACATTAGATAAGTGAGTTAATTTTGTTTCATTGAAACGTTTGATTCATTGAATCAATGATTTAAGTTTCATTCAATGAAGTAATGAATGAACGTGGTGAGCTTCTCTCATTCATTCAATGTGTTAAGCTGAACGGTTTTTTCAATGAATCAAACGGTATTCATTGTTTTCATGAAACAAACTGACCTCACTTATTTAGTGAATAAATCTGCACACGTTTATTCATTGAGACTGCAATTGACAATTCAATGAGTAGAATCAAAGTGTACGCATTCATTCACTGTATGTCTTAATTAAAAGAGTAGAGCTCCCGCCATTCATTCAATGCCACCAGCAAAACCTATTCATTCAATGGAGCAAACTGCACTCATGATAAAGACTGCCTGCATCAATTCAATGAGTAGAGCTTCTCTCATTCATTGAATGTGTCAAGCTCACCGTTTTCATTTAATGAAACAAACTGCATTGATTGAATCATTGAACCAAACTAGAATCACTGATTCAATGAATCAAACCTTATTCCTTGTTTCATTCGAACAAACCTAACTCACTTATTTAGTGAATCCTACTACACTCATTCATTCAATGAAACAGACTGCACATGATAATTCAATGAAGGTACTCTTAATGCATTGATTCAACCAAACAAATTGCACACATTTAGTTCATGAAGCAAACTGCATTTGTCAATTGAATGAATACAGCTACTCATTCATTCAATGTCACACATTGTCACAATCAAACTGCACACATTCACTCCATGAACCAAACTACACGTGTTAATTCAATGAGCAGAGCTTCTCTCACCAGTCAATGATGAGCTTAACGCTTTCATTCAATGAAACAAAGAGCTTTCGTTGAATCATTGAATCAAATTCTAAAGATGGATTCAATGTAGATTAGATTACATTAGATTAGATTACATTAGATTAGATTACATTACATTAGATTAGAATGCATTACATTAGATTACATTACATTAGATTTCATCAGATTAGATTACAGTATATTAGATTAGATTATATTGCATTAGATTACATGAGATTAGATGATATTACATTAGATTACATTACATTAGATTTCATCAGATTAGATTACAGTACATTAGATTAGATTACATTACATTGCATTAGATGACATTAGATTAGATGAGATTATAATAGATTACATTACATTTCATTAGATTAGATTGCATTAGATTACATTACATTACATTAGGTTTCATTAGATTACATTACAGTAGATTACATTACATTACATTACATTACATTAGTTTAGATTACATTACATTAGATTAGATTACATGACATTACATTAGGTTACATTAGATTACATTTCACTAGATTACATTACATTTGATTAGATTACATTACATTAGATTAAATTTGTTTAGATTACATTAGTTTAGATTATATTAGTTTAGATTACATTACATTACATTAGATTACTTTACATTAGATCACATTACATTAGATTAGATTACATTACATTAGCTTACATTACATTACATTCGATTACATTACATTAGATTACATAACATTAGATTACATTATATTAGATTAGATTACATTACTTTAGATTACATTAGATTAGATTAGAATAGATTCCATTACATTCCATTACATTAAATTAGATGACATTACATTAGATTAGATTACATTAGATTAAATTACATTACACTAGATTACATTTCATTAGATTACAGTACATTAGATTAGACTATATTACATTAGATTACATTACATTAGATTTCATCAGATTAGATTACATTACATTAGATTAGATTACATTACATTGCATTAGATTAATGTAATAAGATTAGATGAGATTACATTAGATTACATTACATTAGATCAGTTTATATTATATTAGATTACATTACATTAGATTACATTACATTAGATTCGATTACATTAGATTAGATTTGATTACATTACATTAGAGTAGATTACATTAGATTACATTGCATTACATGAAATTACATTACTTTAGATTAGATTACATTACTTTAGCTTACATTACATTACATTCGATGACATTACATTAGATTAGATTACATTAGATTACATTACATTAGATTACATTACATTACCTTATGTTACATTACTTTACATTGCAATACATTAGAATACAATACATTAGATTACCTTACATTATATTACATTAGGCTAGTTTACATTATTTTACATTGCATTACATTAGATTACATTACATTAGATTAGATTACATTAGATTAGATTACATTACATTGCATTACATTAAATTTGATTAGATTACATTAGATAAGTGAGATAATTTTGTTTCATTGAAACGTTTGATTCATTGAATCAATGATTTAAGTTTCATTCAATGAAGTAATGAATGAACGTGGTGAGCTTCTCTCATTCATTCAATGTGTTAAGCTGAACGGTTTTTTCAATGAATCAAACGGTATTCATTGTTTTAATGAAACAAACTGACCTCACTTATTTAGTGAATAAATCTGCACACGTTTATTCATTGAGACTGCAATTTACAATTCAATGAGTAGAATCAAAGTGTACGCATTCATTCACTGTATGTCTTAATTAAAAGAGTAGAGCTCCCGCCATTCATTCAATGCCACCAGCAAAACCTATTCATTCAATGGAGCAAACTGCACTCATGATAAAGACTGCCTGCATCAATTCAATGAGTAGAGCTTCTCTCATTCATTGAATGTGTCAAGCTCACCGTTTTCATTTAATGAAACAAACTGCATTGATTGAATCATTGAACCAAACTAGAATCACTGATTCAATGAATCAAACCTTATTCCTTGTTTCATTCGAACAAACCTAACTCACTTATTTAGTGAATCCTACTACACTCATTCATTCAATGAAACAGACTGCACATGATAATTCAATGAAGGTACTCTTAATGCATTGATTCAACCAAACAAATTGCACACATTTAGTTCATGAAGCAAACTGCATTTGTCAATTGAATGAATACAGCTACTCATTCATTCAATGTCACACATTGTCACAATCAAACTGCACACATTCACTCCATGAACCAAACTACACGTGTTAATTCAATGAGCAGAGCTTCTCTCACCAGTCAATGATGAGCTTAACGCTTTCATTCAATGAAACAAACAGCTTTCGTTGAATCATTGAATCAAATTCTAAAGATGGATTCAATGTAGATTAGATTACATTAGATTAGATTACATTAGATTAGATTACATTAGATTAGATTACATTACATTAGATTAGACTGCATTACATTAGATTACATTACATTAGATTTCATCAGATTAGATTACAGTATATTAGATTAGATTAGATTACATTGCATTAGATTACATGAGAATAGATGATATTACATTAGATTACATTACATTTCATTAGATTAGATTGCATTAGATTACATTACATTACATTAGGTTTCATTAGATTACATTACAGTAGATTACATGACATTAGATTCGATTACATTAGATTACATTACATTAGATTACATTAGTTTAGATTACATTACATTAGATTAGATTACATGACATTACATTAGGTTACATTAGATTACATTTCACTAGATTACATTACATTTGATTAGATTACATTACATTAGATTACATTTGTTTAGATTACATTAGTTTAGATTATATTGGTTTAGATTAGATTACATTACATTAGATTACTTTACATTAGATCACATTACTTTAGATTAGATTACATTACATTAGCTTACATTACATTACATTCGATTACATTACATTCGATTAGATAACATTAGATTACATTATATTAGATTAGATTACATTACTTTAGATTACATTAGATTGGATTAGAATAGATTACATTACATTCCATTACATAACATTAGATGACATTACATTAGATTAGATTACATTACTTTAGCTTACATTACATTACATTCGATGACATTACATTAGATTAGATTACATTACATTAGATTACATTACATTACCTTATGTTACATTACATTACAATGATTGAATCATTGAACCAAACTAGAATCACTGATTCAATGAATCAAACCTTATTCCTTGTTTCATTCGAACAAACCTAACTCACTTATTTAGTGAATCCTACTACACTCATTCATTCAATGAAACAGACTGCACATGATAATTCAATGAAGGTACTCTTAATGCATTGATTCAACCAAACAAATTGCACACATTTAGTTCATGAAGCAAACTGCATTTGTCAATTGAATGAATACAGCTACTCATTCATTCAATGTCACACATTGTCACAATCAAACTGCACACATTCACTCCATGAACCAAACTACACGTGTTAATTCAATGAGCAGAGCTTCTCTCACCAGTCAATGATGATCTTAACGCTTTCATTCAATGAAACAAACAGCTTTCGTTGAATCATTGAATCAAATTCTAAAGATGGATTCAATGTAGATTAGATTACATTAGATTAGATTACATTACATTAGATTACATTACATTAGATTAGACTGCATTACATTAGATTACATTACATTAGATTTCATCAGATTAGATTACAGTATATTAGATTAGATTAGATTACATTGCATTAGATTACATGAGATTAGATGATATTACATTAGATTACATTACATTAGATTTCATCAGATTAGATTACAGTACATTAGATTAGATTACATTACATTGCATTAGATGACATTAGATTAGATGAGATTACATTAGATTACATTACATTTCATTAGATTAGATTGCATTAGATTACATTACATTACATTAGGTTTCATTAGATTACATTACAGTAGATTACATTACATTAGATTCGATTACATTAGATTAGATTTAATTACATTACATTAGATTACACTAGTTTAGATTACATTACATTAGATTAGATTACATTAGATTAGATTACATGACATTACATTAGGTTACATTAGATTACATTACACTAGATTACATTACATTAGATTACATTTGTTTAGATTACGTTACTTAAGATTACATTACATTAGATTAGATTACATTACATTAGCTTACATTACATTACATTCGATTACATTACTTTAGATTACATTAGAGTAGATTAGAATAGATTACATTCCATTCCATTCCATTCCATTACATTACATTACATTAGATAACATTACATTAGATTAGATTACTTTATATTACAGTATATTAGATTAGACTACATTACATTAGATTACATTACATTAGATTTCATCAGATTAGATTACATTACATTAGATTAGATTACATTACATTAGATTAGATTACATTACATTAGATTTCATCAGATTAGATTACATTACATTACATTAGATTACATTACATTAGATTTCATGAGATTAGATTACATTACATTAGATTAGATTACATTACATTAGATTACAGTACATTAGATCTTATTACATTAATTACATTACATTAGATTAGATTACATTACATTAGATTACAGTACATTAGATCTTATTACATTAATTACATTACATTAGATAACATTACATTTGATTAGATTACATTAGATTACATTAGATAAGTGAGTTAATTTTGTTTCATTGAAACGTTTGATTCATTGAATCAATGATTTAAGTTTCATTCAATGAAGTAATGAATGAACGTGGTGAGCTTCTCTCATTCATTCAATGTGTTAAGCTGAACAGTTTTTTCAATGAATCAAACGGTATTCATTGTTTTAATGAAACAAACTGACCTCACTTATTTAGTGAATAAATCTGCACACGTTTATTCATTGAGACTGCAATTGACAATTCAATGAGTAGAATCAAAGTGTACGCATTCATTCACTGTATGTCTTAATTAAAAGAGTAGAGCTCCCGCCATTCATTCAATGCCACCAGCAAAACCTATTCATTCAATGGAGCAAACTGCACTCATGATAAAGACTGCCTGCATCAATTCAATGAGTAGAGCTTCTCTCATTCATTGAATGTGTCAAGCTCACCGTTTTCATTTAATGAAACAAACTGCATTGATTGAATCATTGAACCAAACTAGAATCACTGATTCAATGAATCAAACCTTATTCCTTGTTTCATTCGAACAAACCTAACTCACTTATTTAGTGAATCCTACTACACTCATTCATTCAATGAAACAGACTGCACATGATAATTCAATGAAGGTACTCTTAATGCATTGATTCAACCAAACAAATTGCACACATTTAGTTCATGAAGCAAACTGCATTTGTCAATTGAATGAATACAGCTACTCATTCATTCAATGTCACACATTGTCACAATCAAACTGCACACATTCACTCCATGAACCAAACTACACGTGTTAATTCAATGAGCAGAGCTTCTCTCACCAGTCAATGATGAGCTTAACGCTTTCATTCAATGAAACAAACAGCTTTCGTTGAATCATTGAATCAAATTCTAAAGATGGATTCAATGTAGATTAGATTACATTAGATTAGATTACATTACATTAGATTACATTACATTAGATTAGACTGCATTACATTAGATTACATTACATTAGATTTCATCAGATTAGATTGCAGTATATTAGATTAGATTAGATTACATTGCATTAGCTTACATGAGATTAGATGATATTACATTAGATTACATTACATTAGATTTCATCAGATTAGATTACAGTACATTAGATTAGATTACATTACATTGCATTAGATGACATTAGATTAGATGAGATTATAATAGATTACATTACATTTCATTAGATTAGATTGCATTAGATTACATTACATTACATTAGGTTTCATTAGATTACATTACAGTAGATTACATTACATTAGATTCGATTACATTAGATTACATTACATTAGATTACATTAGTTTAGATTACATTACATTAGATTAGATTACATGACATTACATTAGGTTACATTAGATTACATTTCACTAGATTACATTACATTTGATTAGATTACATTACATTAGATTACATTTGTTTAGATTACATTAGTTTAGATTATATTAGTTTAGATTAGATTACATTACATTAGATTACTTTACATTAGATCACATTACATTAGATTAGATTACATTACATTAGCTTACATTACATTACATTCGATTACATTACATTAGATTAGATAACATTAGATTACATTAGATTAGATTAGAATAGATTCCATTACATTCCATTACATTACATTAGATGACATTACATTAGATTAGATTACATTAGATTAAATTACATTACATTAGATTACATTTCATTAGATTACAGTACATTAGATTAGACTATATTACATTAGATTACATTACATTAGATTTCATCAGATTAGATTACATTACATTAGATTAGATTACATTACATTGCATTAGATTAATGTAATAAGATTAGATGAGATTACATTAGATTACATTACATTAGATCAGTTTATATTATATTAGATTACATTACATTAGATTACATTACATTAGATTCGATTACATTAGATTAGATTTGATTACATTACATTAGAGTAGATTACAATAGATTACATTGCATTACATGAAATTACATTACTTTAGATTAGATTACATTACTTTAGCTTACATTACATTACATTCGATGACATTACATTAGATTAGATTACATTAGATTAGATTACATTAGATTACATTACATTACCTTATGTTACATTACTTTACATTGCAATACATTAGAATACAATACATTAGATTACCTTACATTATATTACATTAGGCTAGTTTACATTATTTTACATTACATTACATTAGATTACATTACATTAGATTAGATTACATTAGATTAGATTACATTACATTGCATTACATTAAATTTGATTAGATTACATTAGATAAGTGAGATAATTTTGTTTCATTGAAACGTTTGATTCATTGAATCAATGATTTAAGTTTCATTCAATGAAGTAATGAATGAACGTGGTGAGCTTCTCTCATTCATTCAATGTGTTAAGCTGAACGGTTTTTTCAATGAATCAAACGGTATTCATTGTTTTAATGAAACAAACTGACCTCACTTATTTAGTGAATAAATCTGCACACGTTTATTCATTGAGCTACTCATACAGCTACTCATTCATTCAATGTCACACATTGTCACAATCAAACTGCACACATTCACTCCATGAACCAAACTACACGTGTTAATTCAATGAGCAAAGCTTCTCTCACCAGTCAATGATGAGCTTAACGCTTTCATTCAATGAAACAAACAGCTTTCGTTGAATCATTGAATCAAATTCTAAAGATGGATTCAATGTAGATTAGATTACATTAGATTAGATTACATTAGATTAGATTACATTACATTAGATTACAATTGACAATTCAATGAGTAGAATCAAAGTGTACGCATTCATTCACTGTATGTCTTAATTAAAAGAGTAGAGCTCCCGCCATTCATTCAATGCCACCAGCAAAACCTATTCATTCAATGGAGCAAACTGCACTCATGATAAAGACTGCCTGCATCAATTCAATGAGTAGAGCTTCTCTCATTCATTGAATGTGTCAAGCTCACCGTTTTCATTTAATGAAACAAACTGCATTGATTGAATCATTGAACCAAACTAGAATCACTGATTCAATGAATCAAACCTTATTCCTTGTTTCATTCGAACAAACCTAACTCACTTATTTAGTGAATCCTACTACACTCATTCATTCAATGAAACAGACTGCACATGATAATTCAATGAAGGTACTCTTAATGCATTGATTCAACCAAACAAATTGCACACATTTAGTTCATGAAGCAAACTGCATTTGTCAATTGAATGAATACAGCTACTCATTCATTCAATGTCACACATTGTCACAATCAAACTGCACACATTCACTCCATGAACCAAACTACACGTGTTAATTCAATGAGCAGAGCTTCTCTCACCAGTCAATGATGAGCTTAACGCTTTCATTCAATGAAACAAACAGCTTTCGTTGAATCATTGAATCAAATTCTAAAGATGGATTCAATGTAGATTAGATTACATTAGATTAGATTACATTACATTAGATTACATTACATTAGATTAGACTGCATTACATTAGATTACATTACATTAGATTTCATCAGATTAGATTACAGTATATTAGATTAGATTAGATTACATTGCATTAGATTACATGAGATTAGATGATATTACATTAGATTACATTACATTAGATTTCATCAGATTAGATTACAGTACATTAGATTAGATTACATTACATTGCATTAGATGACATTAGATTAGATGAGATTACATTAGATTACATTACATTTCATTAGATTAGATTGCATTAGATTACATTACATTACATTAGGTTTCATTAGATTACATTACAGTAGATTACATTACATTAGATTCGATTACATTAGATTACATTAGTTTAGATTACATTACATTAGATTAGATTACATGACATTACATTAGGTTACATTAGATTACATTACACTAGATTACATTACATTAGATTACATTTGTTTAGATTACGTTACTTAAGATTACATTACATTAGATTAGATTACATTACATTAGCTTACATTACATTACATTCGATTACATTACTTTAGATTACATTAGAGTAGATTAGAATAGATTACATTCCATTCCATTCCATTCCATTACATTACATTACATTAGATAACATTACATTAGATTAGATTACTTTATATTACAGTATATTAGATTAGACTACATTACATTAGATTACATTACATTAGATTTCATCAGATTAGATTACATTACATTAGATTAGATTACATTACATTAGATTAGATTACATTACATTAGATTTCATCAGATTAGATTACATTACATTACATTAGATTACATTACATTAGATTTCATGAGATTAGATTACATTACATTAGATTAGATTACATTACATTTGATTACAGTACATTAGATCTTATTACATTAATTACATTACATTAGATTAGATTACATTACATTAGATTACAGTACATTAGATCTTATTACATTAATTACATTACATTAGATAACATTACATTTGATTAGATTACATTAGATTACATTAGATAAGTGAGTTAATTTTGTTTCATTGAAACGTTTGATTCATTGAATCAATGATTTAAGTTTCATTCAATGAAGTAATGAATGAACGTGGTGAGCTTCTCTCATTCATTCAATGTGTTAAGCTGAACGGTTTTTTCAATGAATCAAACGGTATTCATTTTTTTAATGAAACAAACTGACCTCACTTATTTAGTGAATAAATCTGCACACGTTTATTCATTGAGACTGCAATTGACAATTCAATGAGTAGAATCAAAGTGTACGCATTCATTCACTGTATGTCTTAATTAAAAGAGTAGAGCTCCCGCCATTCATTCAATGCCACCAGCAAAACCTATTCATTCAATGGAGCAAACTGCACTCATGATAAAGACTGCCTGCATCAATTCAATGAGTAGAGCTTCTCTCATTCATTGAATGTGTCAAGCTCACCGTTTTCATTTAATGAAACAAACTGCATTGATTGAATCATTGAACCAAACTAGAATCACTGATTCAATGAATCAAACCTTATTCCTTGTTTCATTCGAACAAACCTAACTCACTTATTTAGTGAATCCTACTACACTCATTCATTCAATGAAACAGACTGCACATGATAATTCAATGAAGGTACTCTTAATGCATTGATTCAACCAAACAAATTGCACACATTTAGTTCATGAAGCAAACTGCATTTGTCAATTGAATGAATACAGCTACTCATTCATTCAATGTCACACATTGTCACAATCAAACTGCACACATTCACTCCATGAACCAAACTACACGTGTTAATTCAATGAGCAGAGCTTCTCTCACCAGTCAATGATGAGCTTAACGCTTTCATTCAATGAAACAAACAGCTTTCGTTGAATCATTGAATCAAATTCTAAAGATGGATTCAATGTAGATTAGATTACATTAGATTAGATTACATTACATTAGATTACATTACATTAGATTAGACTGCATTACATTAGATTACATTACATTAGATTTCATCAGATTAGATTGCAGTATATTAGATTAGATTAGATTACATTACATTAGCTTACATGAGATTAGATGATATTACATTAGATTACATTACATTAGATTTCATCAGATTAGATTACAGTACATTAGATTAGATTACATTACATTGCATTAGATGACATTAGATTAGATGAGATTATAATAGATTACATTACATTTCATTAGATTAGATTGCATTAGATTACATTACATTACATTAGGTTTCATTAGATTACATTACAGTAGATTACATTACATTAGATTCGATTACATTAGATTACATTACATTAGATTACATTAGTTTAGATTACATTACATTAGATTAGATTACATGACATTACATTAGTTTACATTAGATTACATTTCACTAGATTACATTACATTTGATTAGATTACATTACATTAGATTACATTTGTTTAGATTACATTAGTTTAGATTATATTAGTTTAGATTAGATTACATTACATTAGATTACTTTACATTAGATCACATTACTTTAGATTAGATTACATTACATTAGCTTACATTACATTACATTCGATTACATTACATTAGATTAGATAACATTAGATTACATTAGATTAGATTAGAATAGATTCCATTACATTCCATTACATTACATTAGATGACATTACATTAGATTAGATTACATTAGATTAAATTACATTACATTAGATTACATTTCATTAGATTACAGTACATTAGATTAGACTATATTACATTAGATTACATTACATTAGATTTCATCAGATTAGATTACATTACATTAGATTAGATTACATTACATTGCATTAGATTAATGTAATAAGATTAGATGAGATTACATTAGATTACATTACATTAGATCAGTTTATATTATATTAGATTACATTACATTAGATTCGATTACATTAGATTAGATTTGATTACATTACATTAGAGTAGATTACAATAGATTACATTGCATTACATGAAATTACATTACTTTAGATTAGATTACATTACTTTAGCTTACATTACATTACATTCGATGACATTACATTAGATTAGATTACATTAGATTAGATTACATTAGATTACATTACATTACCTTATGTTACATTACTTTACATTGCAATACATTAGAATACAATACATTAGATTACCTTACATTATATTACATTAGGCTAGTTTACATTATTTTACATTACATTACATTAGATTACATTACATTAGATTAGATTACATTAGATTAGATTACATTACATTGCATTACATTAAATTTGATTAGATTACATTAGATAAGTGAGATAATTTTGTTTCATTGAAACGTTTGATTCATTGAATCAATGATTTAAGTTTCATTCAATGAAGTAATGAATGAACGTGGTGAGCTTCTCTCATTCATTCAATGTGTTAAGCTGAACGGTTTTTTCAATGAATCAAACGGTATTCATTGTTTTAATGAAACAAACTGACCTCACTTATTTAGTGAATAAATCTGCACACGTTTATTCATTGAGCTACTCATACAGCTACTCATTCATTCAATGTCACACATTGTCACAATCAAACTGCACACATTCACTCCATGAACCAAACTACACGTGTTAATTCAATGAGCAGAGCTTCTCTCACCAGTCAATGATGAGCTTAACGCTTTCATTCAATGAAACAAACAGCTTTCGTTGAATCATTGAATCAAATTCTAAAGATGGATTCAATGTAGATTAGATTACATTAGATTAGATTACATTAGATTAGATTACATTACATTAGATTACAATTGACAATTCAATGAGTAGAATCAAAGTGTACGCATTCATTCACTGTATGTCTTAATTAAAAGAGTAGAGCTCCCGCCATTCATTCAATGCCACCAGCAAAACCTATTCATTCAATGGAGCAAACTGCACTCATGATAAAGACTGCCTGCATCAATTCAATGAGTAGAGCTTCTCTCATTCATTGAATGTGTCAAGCTCACCGTTTTCATTTAATGAAACAAACTGCATTGATTGAATCATTGAACCAAACTAGAATCACTGATTCAATGAATCAAACCTTATTCCTTGTTTCATTCGAACAAACCTAACTCACTTATTTAGTGAATCCTACTACACTCATTCATTCAATGAAACAGACTGCACATGATAATTCAATGAAGGTACTCTTAACGCATTGATTCAACCAAACAAATTGCACACATTTAGTTCATGAAGCAAACTGCATTTGTCAATTGAATGAATACAGCTACTCATTCATTCAATGTCACACATTGTCACAATCAAACTGCACACATTCACTCCATGAACCAAACTACACGTGTTAATTCAATGAGCAGAGCTTCTCTCACCAGTCAATGATGAGCTTAACGCTTTCATTCAATGAAACAAACAGCTTTCGTTGAATCATTGAATCAAATTCTAAAGATGGATTCAATGTAGATTAGATTACATTAGATTAGATTACATTAGATTAGATTACATTACATTAGATTACATTACATTAGATTAGACTGCATTACATTAGATTACATTACATTAGATTTCATCAGATTAGATTACAGTATATTAGATTAGATTAGATTACATTGCATTAGATTACATGAGATTAGATGATATTACATTAGATTACATTACATTAGATTCATCAGATTAGATTACAGTACATTAGATTAGATTACATTACATTGCATTAGATGACATTAGATTAGATGAAATTACATTAGATTACATTACATTTCATTAGATTAGATTGCATTAGAGTACATTACATTACATTAGGTTTCATTAGATTACATTACAGTAGATTACATGACATTAGATTCGATTACATTAGATTACATTACATTAGATTACATTAGTTTAGATTACATTACATTAGATTAGATTACATGACATTACATTAGGTTACATTAGATTACATTTCACTAGATTACATTACATTTGATTAGATTACATTACATTAGATTACATTTGTTTAGATTACATTAGTTTAGATTATATTGGTTTAGATTAGATTACATTACATTAGATTACTTTACATTAGATCACATTACTTTAGATTAGATTACATTACATTAGCTTACATTACATTACATTCGATTACATTACATTCGATTAGATAACATTAGATTACATTATATTAGATTAGATTACATTACTTTAGATTACATTAGATTGGATTAGAATAGATTACATTACATTCCATTACATAACATTAGATGACATTACATTAGATTAGATTACATTACTTTAGCTTACATTACATTACATTCGATGACATTACATTAGATTAGATTACATTAGATTACATTACATTAGATTACATTACATTACCTTATGTTACATTACATTACATTGCAATACATTAGAATACAATACATTAGATTACCTTACATTATATTACATTAGGCTAGTTTACATTATTTTACATTACATTACATTAGATTACATTACATTAGATTAGATTACATTAGATTAGATTACATTACATTGCATTACATTAAATTTGATTAGATTACATTAGATAAGTGAGATAATTTTGTTTCATTGAAACGTTTGATTCATTGAATCAATGATTTAAGTTTCATTCAATGAAGTAATGAATGAACGTGGTGAGCTTCTCTCATTCATTCAATGTGTTAAGCTGAACGGTTTTTTCAATGAATCAAACGGTATTCATTGTTTTAATGAAACAAACTGACCTCACTTATTTTGTGAATAAATCTGCACACGTTTATTCATTGAGACTGCAATTGACAATTCAATGAGTAGAATCAAAGTGTACGCATTCATTCAACTGTATGTCTTAATTAAAAGAGTAGAGCTCCCGCCATTCATTCAATGCCACCAGCAAAACCTATTCATTCAATGGAGCAAACTGCACTCATGATAAAGACTGCCTGCATCAATTCAATGAGTAGAGCTTCTCTCATTCATTGAATGTGTCAAGCTCACCGTTTTCATTTAATGAAACAAACTGCATTGATTGAATCATTGAACCAAACTAGAATCACTGATTCAATGAATCAAACCTTATTCCTTGTTTCATTCGAACAAACCTAACTCACTTATTTAGTGAATCCTACTACACTCATTCATTCAATGAAACAGACTGCACATGATAATTCAATGAAGGTACTCTTAATGCATTGATTCAACCAAACAAATTGCACACATTTAGTTCATGAAGCAAACTGCATTTGTCAATTGAATGAATACAGCTACTCATTCATTCAATGTCACACATTGTCACAATCAAACTGCACACATTCACTCCATGAACCAAACTACACGTGTTAATTCAATGAGCAGAGCTTCTCTCACCAGTCAATGATGAGCTTAACGCTTTCATTCAATGAAACAAACAGCTTTCGTTGAATCATTGAATCAAATTCTAAAGATGGATTCAATGTAGATTAGATTACATTGGATTAGATTACATTAGATTAGATTACATTACATTAGATTAGACTGCATTACATTAGATTACATTACATTAGATTTCATCAGATTAGATTACAGTATATTAGATTAGATTAGATTACATTGCATTAGATTACATGAGATTAGATGATATTACATTAGATTACATTACATTAGATTTCATCAGATTAGATTACAGTACATTAGATTAGATTACATTACATTGCATTAGATGACATTAGATTAGATGAGAATACATTAGATTACATTACATTTCATTAGATTAGATTGCATTAGATTACATTACATTACATTAGGTTTCATTAGATTACATTACAGTAGATTACATTACATTAGATTCGATTACATTAGATTAGATTTAATTCCATTACATTAGATTACACTAGTTTAGATTACATTACATTAGATTAGATTACATTAGATTAGATTACATGACATTACATTAGGTTACATTAGATTACATTACACTAGATTACATTACTTTAGATTACATTTGTTTAGATTACGTTACTTTAGATTACATTACATTAGATTAGATTACATTACATTAGCTTACATTACATTACATTCGATTACATTACTTTAGATTACATTAGAGTAGATTAGAATAGATTACATTCCATTCCATTCCATTCCATTCCATTACATTACATTACATTAGATAACATTACATTAGATTAGATTACTTTATATTACAGTATATTAGATTAGACTACATTACATTAGATTACATTACATTAGATTAGATTACATTACATTAGATTACAGTACATTAGATCTTATTACATTATTTACATTACATTAGATTAGATTACATTACATTAGATTACCTTACATTAGATCTTATTACATTAATTACATTACATTAGATAACATTACATTTGATTAGATTACATTAGATTACATTAGATAAGTGAGTTAATTTTGTTTCATTGAAACGTTTGATTCATTGAATCAATGATTTAAGTTTCATTCAATGAAGTAATGAATGAACGTGGTGAGCTTCTCTCATTCATTCAATGTGTTAAGCTGAACGGTTTTTTCAATGAATCAAACGGTATTCATTGTTTTCATGAAACAAACTGACCTCACTTATTTAGTGAATAAATCTGCACACGTTTATTCATTGAGACTGCAATTGACAATTCAATGAGTAGAATCAAAGTGTACGCATTCATTCACTGTATGTCTTAATTAAAAGAGTACAGCTCCCGCCATTCATTCAATGCCACGAGCAAAACCTATTCATTCAATGGAGCAAACTGCACTCATGATAAAGACTGCCTGCATCAATTCAATGAGTAGAGCTTCTCTCATTCATTGAATGTGTCAAGCTCACCGTTTTCATTTAATGAAACAAACTGCATTGATTGAATCATTGAACCAAACTAGAATCACTGATTCAATGAATCAAACCTTATTCCTTGTTTCATTCGAACAAACCTAACTCACTTATTTAGTGAATCCTACTACACTCATTCATTCAATGAAACAGACTGCACATGATAATTCAATGAAGGTACTCTTAACGCATTGATTCAACCAAACAAATTGCACACATTTAGTTCATGAAGCAAACTGCATTTGTCAATTGAATGAATACAGCTACTCATTCATTCAATGTCACACATTGTCACAATCAAACTGCACACATTCACTCCATGAACCAAACTACACGTGTTAATTCAATGAGCAGAGCTTCTCTCACCAGTCAATGATGAGCTTCACGCTTTCATTCAATGAAACAAACAGCTTTCGTTGAATCATTGAATCAAATTCTAAAGATGGATTCAATGTAGATTAGATTACATTAGATTAGATTACATTACATTAGATTACATTACATTAGATTAGACTGCATTACATTAGATTACATTACATTAGATTTCATCAGATTAGATTACAGTATATTAGATTAGATTATATTGCATTAGATTACATGAGATTAGATGATATTACATTAGATTACATTACATTAGATTTCATCAGATTAGGTTACAGTACATTAGATTAGATTACATACATTGCATTAGATGACATTAGATTAGATGAAATTACATTAGATTACATTACATTTCATTAGATTAGATTGCATTAGATTACATTACATTACATTAGGTTTCATTAGATTACATTACAGTAGATTACATTACATTAGATTCGATTACATTAGATTACATTACATTAGATTACATTAGTTTAGATTACATTACATTAGATTAGATTACATGACATTACATTAGGTTACATTTGATTACATTTCACTAGATTACATTACATTTGATTAGATTACATTACATTAGATTACATTTGTTTAGATTACATTAGTTTAGATTATATTAGTTTAGATTAGATTACATTACATTAGATTACTTTACATTAGATCACATTACTTTAGATTAGATTACATTACATTAGCTTACATTACATTACATTGCATTAGATTAATGTAATAAGATTAGATGAGATTACATTAGATTACATTACATTAGATCAGTTTATATTATATTAGATTACATTACATTAGATTACATTACATTAGATTCGATTACATTAGATTAGATTTGATTACATTACATTAGAGTAGATTACATTAGATTACATTGCATTACATTACATTACATTAGATTACATGAAATTACATTACTTTAGATTAGATTACATTAAATTTGATTAGATTACATTGCATTACATTAGATTACATTAAATTTGATTAGATTACATTAGATTACATTATATTAGATTACATTACATTACCTTATGTTACATTACATTACATTGCAATACATTAGAATACAATACATTAGATTACCTTTCATTATATTACATTAGGCTAGTTTACATTATTTTACATTACATTACATTAGATTACATTACATTACATTGCATTACATTAGATTACATTAAATTTGATTAGATTACATTGCATTACATTAGATTACATTAAATTTGATTAGATTACATTAGATAAGTGAGATAATTTTGTTTCATTGAAACGTTTGATTCATTGAATCAATGATTTAAGTTTCATTCAATGAAGTAATGAATGAACGTGGTGAGCTTCTCTCATTCATTCAATGTGTTAAGCTGAACGGTTTTTTCAATGAATCAAACGGTATTCATTGTTTTAATGAAACAAACTGACCTCACTTATTTAGTGAATAAATCTGCACACGTTTATTCATTGAGACTGCAATTGACAATTCAATGAGTAGAATCAAAGTGTACGCATTCATTCACTGTATGTCTTAATTAAAAGAGTACAGCTCCCGCCATTCAGTCAATGCCACGAGCAAAACCTATTCATTCAATGGAGCAAACTGCACTCATAATAAAGACTGCCTGCATCAATTCAATGAGTAGAGCTTCTCTCATTCATTGAATGTGTCAAGCTCACCGTTTTCATTTAATGAAACAAACTGCATTGATTGAATCATTGAACCAAACTAGAATCACTGATTCAATGAATCAAACCTTATTCCTTGTTTCATTCGAACAAACCTAACTCACTTATTTAGTGAATCCTACTACACTCATTCATTCAATGAAACAGACTGCACATGATAATTCAATGAAGGTACTCTTAACGCATTGATTCAACCAAACAAATTGCACACATTTAGTTCATGAAGCAAACTGCATTTGTCAATTGAATGAATACAGCTACTCATTCATTCAATGGCACACATTGTCACAATCAAACTGCACACATTCACTCCATGAACCAAACTACACGTGTTAATTCAATGAGCAGAGCTTCTCTCACCAGTCAATGATGAGCTTAACGCTTTCATTCAATGAAACAAACAGCTTTCGTTGAATCATTGAATCAAATTCTAAAGATGGATTCAATGTAGATTAGATTACATTAGATTAGATTAAATTACATTAGATTACATTAGATTAGATTACATTACATTAGATTAGACTACATTACATTAGATTTCATCAGATTAGATTACAGTATATTAGATTAGATTAGATTACATTGCATTAGATTACATGAGATTAGATGATATTACATTAGATTACATTACATTAGATTTCATCAGATTAGATTACAGTACATTAGATTAGATAACATTACATTGCATTAGATGACATTAGATTAGATGAGATTACATTAGATTACATTACATTCGATTACATTACATTAGATTACTTTACATTACATTAGATTACATTAGATTACATTACATTAGATTAGATTACATGAGATTACATTACATTACCTTATGTTACACTACATTACATTCCAATACATTAGACTACAATACATTAGATTAAATTACATTACATTGCATTACATTAGATAACATTACATTAGATTAGATTACATTACATTACATTACATTACATTACATTAGATTACTTTACATTAGTTAGATTACATTACATTAGATTACGGTATATTAGATCTCATTACATTAATTACATTACATTAGCTAACATTACATTCGATTACATTTCATTAGATTAGATTTCATTAGATTACATTACATTACATCACATTAGGTTTCATTATATTACATTAGTTTAGATTTCATTACATTAGATTAGAATACATTAGATTAGATTTGATTACATTAGATTACATTAGTTTAGGCTACATTACATTAGATTAGATTACATCACATTACATTACATTCGGTTACATTAGATTACATTACACTAGATTACAGTACATTAGATCTTATTACATTTATTACATTACATTAGATTAGATTACATTATATTAGATTACAGTACATTAGATCTTATTACATTAATTACATTACATTAGATTAGATTACATTACATTAGATTACAGTACATTAGATCTTATTACATTAATTACATTACATTAGATTAGATTACATTACATTAGATTTCAGTACATTAGATCTTATTACATTAATTACATTACATTAGATAACATTACATTTGATTAGATTACATTAGATTACATTAGATAACTGAGTTAATTTGGTTTCATTGAAAAGTTTCATTCATTGAATCAATGATTTAAGTTTCATTCAATGAAGTAAAGAATGAAGGTGGTGAGCTTCTCTCATTCATTCAATCTGTTAAACTGAACGTTTCTTTTAATGAATCAAACTGTATTCATTGTTTTAATGAAACAAACTGACCTCACCGTTTGCATTTAATGAAACAAACTGCATTGATTCACTATTTAGTGAATAAATCTGCACACGTTCATTCATTGAGACTGCACTTGACAATTCAATGAGTAGAATCAAAGTGTACGCATTCATTCAAAGAAATGCACTGTCTGTCTTAATTAAAAGAGTAGAGCTCCCGCCATTCATTCAATGCCACGAGCAAAACCTATTCATTCAATGGAGCAAACTGCACTCATGATAAAGACTGCCTGCACCAATTCAATGAGTAGAGCTTCTCTCATTCATTGAATGTGTCAAGCTCACCGTTTTCATTTAATGAAACAAACTGCATTGATTGAATCATTGAACCAAACTAGAATCACTGATTCAATGAATCAAACCTTATTCCTTGTTTCATTCGAACAAACCTAACTCACTTATTTAGTGAATCCGACTACACTCATTCATTCAATGAAACAGACTGCACATGATAATTCAATGAAGGTACTCTTAACGCATTGATTCAACCAAACAAATTGCACACATTTAGTTCATGAAGCAAACTGCATTTGTCAATTGAATGAATACAGCTACTCATTCATTCAATGTCACACATTGTCACAATCAAACTGCACACATTCACTCCATGAACCAAACTACACGTGTTAATTCAATGAGCAGAGCTTCTCTCACCAGTCAATGATGATCTTAACGCTTTCATTCAATGAAACAAACAGCTTTCGTTGAATCATTGAATCAAATTCTAAAGATGGATTCAATGTAGATTAGATTACATTAGATTAGATTACATTACATTAGATTAGACTACATTATATTAGATTACATTACATGAGATTTCATCAGATTAGATTACAGTATATTAGATTAGATTAGATTACATTGCATTAGCTTACATGAGATTAGATGATATTACATTAGATTACATTACATTAGATTTCATCAGATTAGATTACAGTACATTAGATTAGATAACATTACATTGCATTAGATGACATTAGATTAGATGAGATTACATTAGATTACATTACATTAGATTACATTTCATTTGATTAGATTGCATTAGATTACATTACATTACATTAGGTTTCATTAGATTACATTACAGTAGATTACATTACATTAGATTCGATTACATTAGATTAGATTTAATTACATTACATTAGATTACACTAGTTTAGATTACATTAGATGACATTAGACTAGATTACATGACATTACATTAGGTTACATTAGATTACATTACACTAGATTACATTACATTAGATTACATTTGTTTAGATTACGTTACTTTAGATTACATTACATTAGATTAGATTACATTACATTAGATTACTTTACGTTAGATTACATTACATTAGATTAGATTACATTACATTAGCTTACATTACATTACATTCGATTTCATTACTTTAGATTACATTAGAGTAGATTAGAATAGATTACATTCCATTCCATTCCATTCCATTACATTTCACTAGATTACATTACATTTGATTAGATTACATTACATTAGATTACATTTGTTTAGATTACATTAGTTTAGATTATATTAGTTTAGATTAGATTACATTACATTAGATTACTTTACATTAGATCACATTACATTAGATTAGATTACATTACTTTAGCTTACATTACATTACATTCGATTACATTACATTAGATTAGATAACATTAGATTACATTATATTAGATTAGATTACATTACTTTAGATTACATTAGATTAGATTAGAATAGATTCCATTACATTCCATTACATTACATTAGATTAGATAACATTAGATTAGATTACATTAGATTAAATTACATTACATTAGATTACATTTCATTAGATTACAGTACATTAGATTAGACTATATTACATTAGATTACATTACATTAGATTTCATCAGATTAGATTACATTACATTAGATTAGATTACATTACATTGCATTAGATTAATGTAATAAGATTAGATGAGATTACATTAGATTACATTACATTAGATCAGTTTATATTATATTAGATTACATTACATTAGATTACATTACATTAGATTCGATTACATTAGATTAGATTTGATTACATTACATTAGAGTAGATTACATTAGATTACATTGCATTACATGAAATTACATTACTTTAGATTAGATTACATTACTTTAGCTTACATTACATTACATTCGATGACATTACATTAGATTAGATTACATTAGATTACATTACATTAGATTACATTACATTACCTTATGTTACATTACTTTACATTGCAATACATTAGAATACAATACATTAGATTACCTTACATTATATTACATTAGGCTAGTTTACATTATTTTACATTACATTACATTAGATTACATTACATTAGATTAGATTACATTAGATTAGATTACATTACATTGCATTACATTAAATTTGATTAGATTACATTAGATAAGTGAGATAATTTTGTTTCATTGAAACGTTTGATTCATTGAATCAATGATTTAAGTTTCATTCAATGAAGTAATGAATGAACGTGGTGAGCTTCTCTCATTCATTCAATGTGTTAAGCTGAACGGTTTTTTCAATGAATCAAACGGTATTCATTGTTTTAATGAAACAAACTGACCTCACTTATTTAGTGAATAAATCTGCACACGTTTATTCATTGAGACTGCAATTGACAATTCAATGAGTAGAATCAAAGTGTACGCATTCATTCACTGTATGTCTTAATTAAAAGAGTAGAGCTCCCGCCATTCATTCAATGCCACCAGCAAAACCTATTCATTCAATGGAGCAAACTGCACTCATGATAAAGACTGCCTGCATCAATTCAATGAGTAGAGCTTCTCTCATTCATTGAATGTGTCAAGCTCACCGTTTTCATTTAATGAAACAAACTGCATTGATTGAATCATTGAACCAAACTAGAATCACTGATTCAATGAATCAAACCTTATTCCTTGTTTCATTCGAACAAACCTAACTCACTTATTTAGTGAATCCTACTACACTCATTCATTCAATGAAACAGACTGCACATGATAATTCAATGAAGGTACTCTTAACGCATTGATTCAACCAAACAAATTGCACACATTTAGTTCATGAAGCAAACTGCATTTGTCAATTGAATGAATACAGCTACTCATTCATTCAATGTCACACATTGTCACAATCAAACTGCACACATTCACTCCATGAACCAAACTACACGTGTTAATTCAATGAGCAGAGCTTCTCTCACCAGTCAATGATGACCTTAACGCTTTCATTCAATGAAACAAACAGCTTTCGTTGAATCATTGAATCAAATTCTAAAGATGGATTCAATGTAGATTAGATTACATTAGATTAGATTACATTACATTAGATTACATTACATTAGATTAGACTGCATTATATTAGATTACATTACATTAGATTTCATCAGATTAGATTACAGTATATTAGATTAGATTATAATGCATTAGATTACATGAGATTAGATGATATTACATTAGATTACATTACATTAGATTTCATCAGATTAGGTTACAGTACATTAGATTAGATTACATACATTGCATTAGATGACATTAGATTAGATGAAATTACATTAGATTACATTACATTTCATTAGATTAGATTGCATTAGATTACATTACATTACATTAGGTTTCATTAGATTACATTACAGTAGATTACATTACATTAGATTCGATTACATTAGATTACATTACATTAGATTACATTAGTTTAGATTACATTACATTAGATTAGATTACATGACATTACATTAGGTTACATTTGATTACATTTCACTAGATTACATTACATTTGATTAGATTACATTACATTAGATTACATTTGTTTAGATTACATTAGTTTAGATTATATTAGTTTAGATTAGATTTCATTACATTAGATTACTTTACATTAGATCACATTACTTTAGATTAGATTACATTACATTAGCTTACATTACATTACATTGCATTAGATTAATGTAATAAGATTAGATGAGATTACATTAGATTACATTACATTAGATCAGTTTATATTATATTAGATTACATTACATTAGATTACATTACATTAGATTCGATTACATTAGATTAGATTTGATTACATTACATTAGAGTAGATTACATTAGATTACATTGCATTACATTACATTACATTAGATTACATGAAATTACATTACTTTAGATTAGATTACATTACTTTAGCTTACATTACATTACATTCGATGACATTACATTAGATTAGATTACATTAGATTACATTATATTAGATTACATTACATTACCTTATGTTACATTACATTACATTGCAATACATTAGAATACAATACATTAGATTACCTTACATTATATTACATTAGGCTAGTTTACATTATTTTACATTACATTACATTAGATTACATTACATTACATTGCATTACATTAGATTACATTAAATTTGATTAGATTACATTGCATTACATTAGATTACATTAAATTTGATTAGATTACATTAGATAAGTGAGATAATTTTGTTTCATTGAAACGTTTGATTCATTGAATCAATGATTTAAGTTTCATTCAATGAAGTAATGAATGAACGTGGTGAGCTTCTCTCATTCATTCAATGTGTTAAGCTGAACGGTTTTTTCAATGAATCAAACGGTATTCATTGTTTTAATGAAACAAACTGACCTCACTTATTTAGTGAATAAATCTGCACACGTTTATTCATTGAGACTGCAATTGACAATTCAATGAGTAGAATCAAAGTGTACGCATTCATTCACTGTATGTCTTAATTAAAAGAGTACAGCTCCCGCCATTCATTCAATGCCACGAGCAAAACCTATTCATTCAATGGAGCAAACTGCACTCATGATAAAGACTGCCTGCATCAATTCAATGAGTAGAGCTTCTCTCATTCATTGAATGTGTCAAGCTCACCGTTTTCATTTAATGAAACAAACTGCATTGATTGAATCATTGAACCAAACTAGAATCACTGATTCAATGAATCAAACCTTATTCCTTGTTTCATTCGAACAAACCTAACTCACTTATTTAGTGAATCCTACTACACTCATTCATTCAATGAAACAGACTGCACATGATAATTCAATGAAGGTACTCTTAACGCATTGATTCAACCAAACAAATTGCACACATTTAGTTCATGAAGCAAACTGCATTTGTCAATTGAATGAATACAGCAACTCATTCATTCAATGGCACACATTGTCACAATCAAACTGCACACATTCACTCCATGAACCAAACTACACGTGTTAATTCAATGAGCAGAGCTTCTCTCACCAGTCAATTGACAATTCAATGAGTAGAATCAAAGTGTACGCATTCATTCACTGTATGTCTTAATTAAAAGAGTACAGCTCCCGCCATTCATTCAATGCCACGAGCAAAACCTATTCATTCAATGGAGCAAACTGCACTCATGATAAAGACTGCCTGCATCAATTCAATGAGTAGAGCTTCTCTCATTCATTGAATGTGTCAAGCTCACCGTTTTCATTTAATGAAACAAACTGCATTGATTGAATCATTGAACCAAACTAGAATCACTGATTCAATGAATCAAACCTTATTCCTTGTTTCATTCGAACAAACCTAACTCACTTATTTAGTGAATCCTACTACACTCATTCATTCAATGAAACAGACTGCACATGATAATTCAATGAAGGTACTCTTAACGCATTGATTCAACCAAACAAATTGCACACATTTAGTTCATGAAGCAAACTGCATTTGTCAATTGAATGAATACAGCTACTCATTCATTCAATGGCACACATTGTCACAATCAAACTGCACACATTCACTCCATGAACCAAACTACACGTGTTAATTCAATGAGCAGAGCTTCTCTCACCAGTCAATGATGAGCTTAACGCTTTCATTCAATGAAACAAACAGCTTTCGTTGAATCATTGAATCAAATTCTAAAGATGGATTCAATGTAGATTAGATTACATTAGATTAGATTAAATTACATTAGATTAGATTACATTACATTAGATTACATTACATTAGATTAGACTACATTACATTAGATTTCATCAGATTAGATTACAGTATATTAGATTAGATTACATTACATTGCATTAGATTACATTAGATTAGATGATATTACATTAGATTACATTACATTAGATTTCATCAGATTAGATTACAGTACATTAGATTAGATAACATTACATTGCATTAGATTACATTAGATTAGATGAGATTACATTAGATTACATTACATTAGATTACATTACATTACATTAGGTTTCATTAGATTACATTACAGTAGATTACATTACATTAGATTCGATTACATTAGATTAGATTTGATTACATTACATTAGATTACACTAGTTTGGATTACATTACATTAGATTATATTATATTAGATTAGATTACATGACATTACATTAGGTTACATTAGATTACATTACACTAGATTACATTACATTAGATTACATTTGTTTAGATTACATTACTTTAGATTACATTACATTAGATTAGATTACATTACATTAGATTACTTTACATTAGATTACATTACATTAGATTAGATTACATTACATTGGGCTTACATTACATTACATTCGATTACATTACTTTAGATTACATTAGAGTAGATTAGAATAGATTACATTACATTACATTCCATTACATTACATTACATTAGATTACATTACATTAGATTAGATTACTTTATATTACAGTATATTTGATTAGACTACATTACATTAGATTACATTACATTAGATTTCATCAGATTAGATTACATTACATTAGATTAGCTTACATTACATTGCATTAGATTACATTAGATTGAATTACATTAGATTACATTAGACGACATTACATTAGATTAGATTACATTAGATTACATTACATTTCATTGCTTTACTTTACGTTACATTAGATTACATTACATTATATTACATTCGATTACATTACATTAGATTACATTACATTGCATTAGATTACATTACATTACATTAGATTACATTAGATTTCATTACATTAGATTAGATTACATGAGATTACATTACATTACCTTATGTTACACTACATTACATTCCAATACATTAGACTACAATACATTAGATTAAATTACATTACATTGCATTACATTAGATAACATTACATTAGATTAGATTACATTACATTACATTAGGTTAGATTACTTTACATTAGTTAGATTACATTACATTAGATTACAGTATATTAGATCTCATTACATTAATTACATTACATTAGCTAACATTACATTCGATTACATTTCATTAGATTAGATTTCATTAGATTACATTACATTACATCACATTAGGTTTCATTAGATTACATTAGTTTAGATTTCATTACATTAGATTAGATTACATTAGATTAGATTTGATTACATTACATTAGATTACATTAGTTTAGGCTACATTACATTAGATTAGATTACATCACATTACATTACATTCGGTTACATTAGATTACATTACACTAGATTACAGTACATTAGATCTTATTACATTTATTACATTACATTAGATTAGATTACATTATATTAGATTACAGTACATTAGATCTTATTACATTAATTACATTACATTAGATTAGATTACATTACATTAGATTACAGTACATTAGATCTTATTACATTAATTACATTACATTAGATTAGATTACATTACATTAGATTTCAGTACATTAATTCTTATTACATTAATTACATTACATTAGATAACATTACATTTGATTAGATTACATTAGATTACATTAGATAACTGAGTTAATTTGGTTTCATTGAAACGTTTGATTCATTGATTCAATGATTTAAGTTTCATTCAATGAAGTAATGAATGAAGGTGGTGAGCTTCTCTCATTCATTCAATGTGTTAAGCTGAACGTTTCTTTTAATGAATCAAACTGTATTCATTGTTTTAATGAAACAAACTGACCTCACTTATTTAGTGAATAAATCTGCACACGTTCATTCATTGAGACTGCACTTGACAATTCAATGAGTAGAATCAAAGTGTACGCATTCATTCAAAGAAATGCACTGTATGTCTTAATTAAAAGAGTAGAGCTCCCGCCATTCATTCAATGCCACGAGCAAAACCTATTCATTCAATGGAGCAAACTGCACTCATGAGAAAGACTGCCTGCACCAATTCAATGAGTAGAGCTTCTCTCATTCATTGAATGTGTCAAGCTCACCGTTTTCATTTAATGAAACAAACTGCATTGATTGAATCATTGAACCAAACTAGAATCACTGATTCAATGAATCAAACCTTATTCCTTGTTTCATTCGAACAAACCTAACTCACTTATTTAGTGAATCCTACTACACTCATTCATTCAATGAAACAGACTGCACATGATAATTCAATGAAGGTACTCTTAACGCATTGATTCAACCAAACAAATTGCACACATTTAGTTCATGAGGCAAACTGCATTTGTCAATTGAATGAATACGACTACTCATTCATTCAATGTCACACATTGTCACAATCAAACTGCACACATTCACTCCATGAACCAAACTACACGTGTTAATTCAATGAGCAGAGCTTCTCTCACCAGTCAATGATGATCTTAACGCTTTCATTCAATGAAACAAACAGCTTTCGTTGAATCATTGAATCAAATTCTAAAGATGGATTCAATGTAGATTAGATTACATTAGATTAGATTACATTACATTAGATTAGACTACATTATATTAGATTACATTACATTAGATTTCATCAGATTAGATTACAGTATATTAGATTAGATTACATTACATTGCATTAGATTACATTAGATTAGATGATATTACATTAGATTACATTACATTAGATTTAATCAGATTAGATTACAGTACATTAGATTAGATAACATTACATTGCATTAGATGACATTTGATTAGATGAGATTACATTAGATTACATTACATTAGATTACATTTCATTTGATTAGATTGCATTAGATTACATTACATTACATTAGGTTTCATTAGATTACATTACAGTAGATTACATTACATTAGATTCGATTACATTAGATTAGATTTAATTACATTACATTAGATTACACTAGTTTAGATTACATTACATTAGATTAGATGACATTAGACTAGATTACATGACATTACATTAGGTTACATTAGATTACATTACACTGGATTACATTACATTAGATTACATTTGTTTAGATTACGTTACTTTAGATTACATTACATTAGATTAGATTACATTACATTAGATTACTTTACGTTAGATTACATTACATTAGATTAGATTACATTACATTAGCTTACATTACATTACATTCGATTACATTACTTTAGATTACATTAGAGTAGATTAGAATAGATTACATTCCATTCCATTCCATTCCATTCCATTACATTAGATTACATTACATTAGATTAGATTACTTTATATTACAGTATATTAGATTAGACTACATTACATTAGATTACATTACATTAGATTTCATCAGATTAGATTACATTACATTAGATTAGATTACATTACATTAGATTACAGTACATTAGATCTTATTACATTATTTACATTACATTAGATTAGATTACATTACATTAGATTACAGTACATTAGATCTTATTACATTAATTACATTACATTAGATAACATTACATTTGATTAGATTACATTAGATTACATTAGATTAGTGAGTTAATTTTGTTTCATTGAAACGTTTGATTCATTGAATCAATGATTTAAGTTTCATTCAATGAAGTAATGAATGAACGTGGTGAGCTTCTCTCATTCATTCAATGTGTTAAGCTGAACGGTTTTTTCAATGAATCAAACGGTATTCATTGTTTTAATGAAACAAACTGACCTCACTTATTTAGTGAATAAATCTGCACACGTTTATTCATTGAGACTGCAATTGACAATTCAATGAGTAGAATCAAAGTGTACGCATTCATTCACTGTATGTCTTAATTAAAAGAGTACAGCTCCCGCCATTCATTCAATGCCACCAGCAAAACCTATTCATTCAATGGAGCAAACTGCACTCATGATAAAGACTGCCTGCATCAATTCAATGAGTAGAGCTTCTCTCATTCATTGAATGTGTCAAGCTCACCGTTTTCATTTAATGAAACAAACTGCATTGATTGAATCATTGAACCAAACTAGAATCACTGATTCAATGAATCAAACCTTATTCCTTGTTTCATTCGAACAAACCTAACTCACTTATTTAGTGAATCCTACTACACTCATTCATTCAATGAAACAGACTGCACATGATAATTCAATGAAGGTACTCTTAACGCATTGATTCAACCAAACAAATTGCACACATTTAGTTCATGAAGCAAACTGCATTTGTCAATTGAATGAATACAGCTGCTCATTCATTCAATGGCACACATTGTCACAATCAAACTGCACACATTCACTCCATGAACCAAACTACACGTGTTAATTCAATGAGCAGAGCTTCTCTCACCAGTCAATGATGATCTTAACGCTTTCATTCAATGAAACAAACAGCTTTCGTTGAATCATTGAATCAAATTCTAAAGATGGATTCAATGTAGATTAGATTACATTAGATTAGATTACATTACATTAGATTAGACTACATTATATTAGATTACATTACATTAGATTTCATCAGATTAGATTACAGTATATTAGATTAGATTACATTACATTGCATTAGATTACATTAGATTAGATGATATTACATTAGATTACATTACATTAGATTTAATCAGATTAGATTACAGTACATTAGATTAGATAACATTACATTGCATTAGATGACATTAGATTAGATGAGATTACATTAGATTACATTACATTAGATTACATTTCATTTGATTAGATTGCATTAGATTACATTACATTACATTAGGTTTCATTAGATTACATTACAGTAGATTACATTACATTAGATTCGATTACATTAGATTAGATTTAATTACATTACATTAGATTACACTAGTTTAGATTACATTACATTAGATTAGATGACATTAGACTAGATTACATGACATTACATTAGGTTACATTAGATTACATTACACTGGATTACATTACATTAGATTACATTTGTTTAGATTACGTTACTTTAGATTACATTACATTAGATTAGATTACATTACATTAGATTACTTTACGTTAGATTACATTACATTAGATTAGATTACATTACATTAGCTTACATTACATTACATTCGATTACATTACTTTAGATTACATTAGAGTAGATTAGAATAGATTACATTCCATTCCATTCCATTCCATTACATTACATTAGATTACATTACATTAGATTAGATTACTTTATATTACAGTATATTAGATTAGACTACATTACATTAGATTACATTACATTAGATTTCATCAGATTAGATTACATTACATTAGATTAGATTACATTACATTAGATTACAGTACATTAGATCTTATTACATTATTTACATTACATTAGATTAGATTACATTACATTAGATTACAGTACATTAGATCTTATTACATTAATTACATTACATTAGATAACATTACATTTGATTAGATTACATTAGATTACATTAGATTAGTGAGTTAATTTTGTTTCATTGAAACGTTTGATTCATTGAATCAATGATTTAAGTTTCATTCAATGAAGTAATGAATGAACGTGGTGAGCTTCTCTCATTCATTCAATGTGTTAAGCTGAACGGTTTTTTCAATGAATCAAACGGTATTCATTGTTTTAATGAAACAAACTGACCTCACTTATTTAGTGAATAAATCTGCACACGTTTATTCATTGAGACTGCAATTGACAATTCAATGAGTAGAATCAAAGTGTACGCATTCATTCACTGTATGTCTTAATTAAAAGAGTAGAGCTCCCGCCATTCATTCAATGCCACCAGCAAAACCTATTCATTCAATGGAGCAAACTGCACTCATGATAAAGACTGCCTGCATCAATTCAATGAGTAGAGCTTCTCTCATTCATTGAATGTGTCAAGCTCACCGTTTTCATTTAATGAAACAAACTGCATTGATTGAATCATTGAACCAAACTAGAATCACTGATTCAATGAATCAAACCTTATTCCTTGTTTCATTCGAACAAACCTAACTCACTTATTTAGTGAATCCTACTACACTCATTCATTCAATGAAACAGACTGCACATGATAATTCAATGAAGGTACTCTTAACGCATTGATTCAACCAAACAAATTGCACACATTTAGTTCATCAAGCAAACTGCATTTGTCAATTGAATGAATACAGCTACTCATTCATTCAATGGCACACATTGTCACAATCAAACTGCACACATTCACTCCATGAACCAAACTACACGTGTTAATTCAATGAGCAGAGCTTCTCTCACCAGTCAATGATGAGCTTAACGCTTTCATTCAATGAAACAAACAGCTTTCGTTGAATCATTGAATCAAATTCTAAAGATGGATTCAATGTAGATTAGATTACATTAGATTAGATTAAATTACATTAGATTAGATTACATTACATTAGATTACATTACATTAGATTAGACTACATTACATTAGATTTCATCAGATTAGATTACAGTATATTAGATTAGATTACATTACATTGCATTAGATTACATTAGATTAGATGATATTACATTAGATTACATTACATTAGATTTCATCAGATTAAATTACAGTACATTAGATTAGATAACATTACATTGCATTAGATTACATTAGATTAGATGAGATTACATTAGATTACATTACATTAGATTACATTACATTACATTAGGTTTCATTAGATTACATTACAGTAGATTACATTACATTAGATTCGATTACATTAGATTAGATTTGATTACATTACATTAGATTACACTAGTTTGGATTACATTACATTAGATTATATTATATTAGATTAGATTACATGACATTACATTAGGTTACATTAGATTACATTACACTAGATTACATTACATTAGATTACATTTGTTTAGATTACATTACTTTAGATTACATTACATTAGATTAGATTACATTACATTAGATTACTTTACATTAGATTACATTACATTAGATTAGATTACATTACATTGGGCTTACATTACATTACATTCGATTACATTACTTTAGATTACATTAGAGTAGATTAGAATAGATTACATTACATTACATTCCATTACATTACATTACATTAGATTACATTACATTAGATTAGATTACTTTATATTACAGTATATTTGATTAGACTACATTACATTAGATTACATTACATTAGATTTCATCAGATTAGATTACATTACATTAGATTAGCTTACATTACATTGCATTAGATTACATTAGATTGAATTACATTAGATTACATTAGACGACATTACATTAGATTAGATTACATTAGATTACATTACATTTCATTGCTTTACTTTACGTTACATTAGATTACATTACATTCGATTACATTACATTAGATTACATTACATTGCATTAGATTACATTACATTACATTAGATTACATTAGATTTCATTACATTAGATTAGATTACATGAGATTACATTACATTACCTGATGTTACACTACATTACATTCCAATACATTAGACTACAATACATTAGATTAAATTACATTACATTGCATTACATTAGATAACATTACATTAGATTAGATTACATTACATTACATTAGGTTAGATTACTTTACATTAGTTAGATTACATTACATTAGATTACAGTATATTAGATCTCATTACATTAATTACATTACATTAGCTAACATTACATTCGATTACATTTCATTAGATTAGATTTCATTAGATTACATTACATTACATCACATTAGGTTTCATTAGATTACATTAGTTTAGATTTCATTACATTAGATTAGATTACATTAGATTAGATTTGATTACATTACATTAGATTACATTAGTTTAGGCTACATTACATTAGATTAGATTACATCACATTACATTACATTCGGTTACATTAGATTACATTACACTAGATTACAGTACATTAGATCTTATTACATTTATTACATTACATTAGATTAGATTACATTATATTAGATTACAGTACATTAGATCTTATTACATTAATTACATTACATTAGATTAGATTACATTACATTAGATTACAGTACATTAGATCTTATTACATTAATTACATTACATTAGATTAGATTACATTACATTAGATTTCAGTACATTAATTCTTATTACATTAATTACATTACATTAGATAACATTACATTTGATTAGATTACATTAGATTACATTAGATAACTGAGTTAATTTGGTTTCATTGAAACGTTTGATTCATTGATTCAATGATTTAAGTTTCATTCAATGAAGTAATGAATGAAGGTGGTGAGCTTCTCTCATTCATTCAATGTGTTAAGCTGAACGTTTCTTTTAATGAATCAAACTGTATTCATTGTTTTAATGAAACAAACTGACCTCACTTATTTAGTGAATAAATCTGCACACGTTCATTCATTGAGACTGCACTTGACAATTCAATGAGTAGAATCAAAGTGTACGCATTCATTCAAAGAAATGCACTGTATGTCTTAATTAAAAGAGTCCATTCATTCAATGCCACGAGCAAAACCTATTCATTCAATGGAGCAAACTGCACTCATGAGAAAGACTGCCTGCACCAATTCAATGAGTAGAGCTTCTCTCATTCATTGAATGTGTCAAGCTCACCGTTTTCATTTAATGAAACAAACTGCATTGATTGAATCATTGAACCAAACTAGAATCACTGATTCAATGAATCAAACCTTATTCCTTGTTTCATTCGAACAAACCTAACTCACTTATTTAGTGAATCCTACTACACTCATTCATTCAATGAAACAGACTGCACATGATAATTCAATGAAGGTACTCTTAACGCATTGATTCAACCAAACAAATTGCACACATTTAGTTCATGAGGCAAACTGCATTTGTCAATTGAATGAATACGACTACTCATTCATTCAATGTCACACATTGTCACAATCAAACTGCACACATTCACTCCATGAACCAAACTACACGTGTTAATTCAATGAGCAGAGCTTCTCTCACCAGTCAATGATGATCTTAACGCTTTCATTCAATGAAACAAACAGCTTTCGTTGAATCATTGAATCAAATTCTAAAGATGGATTCAATGTAGATTAGATTACATTAGATTAGATTACATTACATTAGATTAGACTACATTATATTAGATTACATTACATTAGATTTCATCAGATTAGATTACAGTATATTAGATTAGATTACATTACATTGCATTAGATTACATTAGATTAGATGATATTACATTAGATTACATTACATTAGATTTAATCAGATTAGATTACAGTACATTAGATTAGATAACATTACATTGCATTAGATGACATTTGATTAGATGAGATTACATTAGATTACATTACATTAGATTACATTTCATTTGATTAGATTGCATTAGATTACATTACATTACATTAGGTTTCATTAGATTACATTACAGTAGATTACATTACATTAGATTCGATTACATTAGATTAGATTTAATTACATTACATTAGATTACACTAGTTTAGATTACATTACATTAGATTAGATGACATTAGACTAGATTACATGACATTACATTAGGTTACATTAGATTACATTACACTGGATTACATTACATTAGATTACATTTGTTTAGATTACGTTACTTTAGATTACATTACATTAGATTAGATTACATTACATTAGATTACTTTACGTTAGATTACATTACATTAGATTAGATTACATTACATTAGCTTACATTACATTACATTCGATTACATTACTTTAGATTACATTAGAGTAGATTAGAATAGATTACATTCCATTCCATTCCATTCCATTCCATTACATTAGATTACATTACATTAGATTAGATTACTTTATATTACAGTATATTAGATTAGACTACATTACATTAGATTACATTACATTAGATTTCATCAGATTAGATTACATTACATTAGATTAGATTACATTACATTAGATTACAGTACATTAGATCTTATTACATTATTTACATTACATTAGATTAGATTACATTACATTAGATTACAGTACATTAGATCTTATTACATTAATTACATTACATTAGATAACATTACATTTGATTAGATTACATTAGATTACATTAGATTAGTGAGTTAATTTTGTTTCATTGAAACGTTTGATTCATTGAATCAATGATTTAAGTTTCATTCAATGAAGTAATGAATGAACGTGGTGAGCTTCTCTCATTCATTCAATGTGTTAAGCTGAACGGTTTTTTCAATGAATCAAACGGTATTCATTGTTTTAATGAAACAAACTGACCTCACTTATTTAGTGAATAAATCTGCACACGTTTATTCATTGAGACTGCAATTGACAATTCAATGAGTAGAATCAAAGTGTACGCATTCATTCACTGTATGTCTTAATTAAAAGAGTAGAGCTCCCGCCATTCATTCAATGCCACCAGCAAAACCTATTCATTCAATGGAGCAAACTGCACTCATGATAAAGACTGCCTGCATCAATTCAATGAGTAGAGCTTCTCTCATTCATTGAATGTGTCAAGCTCACCGTTTTCATTTAATGAAACAAACTGCATTGATTGAATCATTGAACCAAACTAGAATCACTGATTCAATGAATCAAACCTTATTCCTTGTTTCATTCGAACAAACCTAACTCACTTATTTAGTGAATCCTACTACACTCATTCATTCAATGAAACAGACTGCACATGATAATTCAATGAAGGTACTCTTAACGCATTGATTCAACCAAACAAATTGCACACATTTAGTTCATGAAGCAAACTGCATTTGTCAATTGAATGAATACAGCTGCTCATTCATTCAATGGCACACATTGTCACAATCAAACTGCACACATTCACTCCATGAACCAAACTACACGTGTTAATTCAATGAGCAGAGCTTCTCTCACCAGTCAATGATGATCTTAACGCTTTCATTCAATGAAACAAACAGCTTTCGTTGAATCATTGAATCAAATTCTAAAGATGGATTCAATGTAGATTAGATTACATTAGATTAGATTACATTACATTAGATTAGACTACATTATATTAGATTACATTACATTAGATTTCATCAGATTAGATTACAGTATATTAGATTAGATTACATTACATTGCATTAGATTACATTAGATTAGATGATATTACATTAGATTACATTACATTAGATTTAATCAGATTAGATTACAGTACATTAGATTAGATAACATTACATTGCATTAGATGACATTAGATTAGATGAGATTACATTAGATTACATTACATTAGATTACATTTCATTTGATTAGATTGCATTAGATTACATTACATTACATTAGGTTTCATTAGATTACATTACAGTAGATTACATTACATTAGATTCGATTACATTAGATTAGATTTAATTACATTACATTAGATTACACTAGTTTAGATTACATTACATTAGATTAGATGACATTAGACTAGATTACATGACATTACATTAGGTTACATTAGATTACATTACACTGGATTACATTACATTAGATTACATTTGTTTAGATTACGTTACTTTAGATTACATTACATTAGATTAGATTACATTACATTAGATTACTTTACGTTAGATTACATTACATTAGATTAGATTACATTACATTAGCTTACATTACATTACATTCGATTACATTACTTTAGATTACATTAGAGTAGATTAGAATAGATTACATTCCATTCCATTCCATTCCATTACATTACATTAGATTACATTACATTAGATTAGATTACTTTATATTACAGTATATTAGATTAGACTACATTACATTAGATTACATTACATTAGATTTCATCAGATTAGATTACATTACATTAGATTAGATTACATTACATTAGATTACAGTACATTAGATCTTATTACATTATTTACATTACATTAGATTAGATTACATTACATTAGATTACAGTACATTAGATCTTATTACATTAATTACATTACATTAGATTAGATTACATTACATTAGATTACAGTACATTAGATCTTATTACATTAATTACATTACATTAGATAACATTACATTTGATTAGATTACATTAGATTACATTAGATAAGTGAGTTAATTTTGTTTCATTGAAACGTTTGATTCATTGAATCAATGATTTAAGTTTCATTCAATGAAGTAATGAATGAACGTGGTGAGCTTCTCTCATTCATTCAATGTGTTAAGCTGAACGGTTTTTTCAATGAATCAAACGGTATTCATTGTTTTAATGAAACAAACTGACCTCACTTATTTAGTGAATAAATCTGCACACGTTTATTCATTGAGACTGCAATTGACAATTCAATGAGTAGAATCAAAGTGTACGCATTCATTCACTGTATGTCTTAATTAAAAGAGTACAGCTCCCGCCATTCATTCAATGCCACCAGCAAAACCTATTCATTCAATGGAGCAAACTGCACTCATGATAAAGACTGCCTGCATCAATTCAATGAGTAGAGCTTCTCTCATTCATTGAATGTGTCAAGCTCACCGTTTTCATTTAATGAAACAAACTGCATTGATTGAATCATTGAACCAAACTAGAATCACTGATTCAATGAATCAAACCTTATTCCTTGTTTCATTCGAACAAACCTAACTCACTTATTTAGTGAATCCTACTACATTCAATGAAACAGACTGCACATGATAATTCAATGAAGGTACTCTTAACGCATTGATTCAACCAAACAAATTGCACACATTTAGTTCATGAAGCAAACTGCATTTGTCAATTGAATGAATACAGCTGCTCATTCATTCAATGGCACACATTGTCACAATCAAACTGCACACATTCACTCCATGAACCAAACTACACGTGTTAATTCAATGAGCAGAGCTTCTCTCACCAGTCAATGATGAGCTTAACGCTTTCATTCAATGAAACAAACAGCTTTCGTTGAATCATTGAATCAAATTCTAAAGATGGATTCAATGTAGATTAGATTACATTAGATTAGATTACATTACATTAGATTAGACTACATTACATTAGATTTCATCAGATTAGTTTACAATATATTAGATTAGATTACATTACATTGCATTAGATTACATTAGATTAGATGATATTACATTAGATTACATTACATTAGATTTCATCAGATTAGATTACAGTACATTAGATTAGATAACATTACATTGCATTAGATTACATTAGATTAGATGAGATTACATTAGATTACATTACATTAGATTACATTTCATTAGATTAGATTGCATTAGATTACATTACATTATATTAGGTTTCATTAGATTACATTACAGTAGATTACATTACATTAGATTCGATTACATTAGATTAGATTTGATTACATTACATTAGATTACACTAGTTTGGATTACATTACATTAGATTATATTATATTAGATTAGATTACATGACATTACATTAGGTTACATTAGATTACATTACACTAGATTACATTACATTAGATTACATTTGTTTAGATTACATTACTTTAGATTACATTACATTAGATTAGATTACATTACATTAGATTACTTTACATTAGATTACATTACATTAGATTAGATTACATTACATTGGGCTTACATTACATTACATTCGATTACATTACTTTAGATTACATTAGAGTAGATTAGAATAGATTACATTACATTCCATTCCATTACATTACATTACATTAGATTACATTACATTAGATTAGATTACTTTATATTACAGTATATTAGATTAGACTACATTACATTAGATTACATTACATTAGATTTCATCAGATTAGATTACATTACATTAGATTAGCTTACATTACATTGCATTAGATTACATTAGATTGCATTACATTAGATTACATTAGACGACATTACATTAGATTAGATTACATTAGATTACATTACATTTCATTGCTTTACTTTACGTTACATTAGATTACATTACATTATATTACATTCGATTACATTACATTAGATTACATTACATTGCATTAGATTACATTACATTACATTAGATTACATTAGATTACATTACATTAGATTAGATTACATGAGATTACATTACATTACCTGATGTTACACTACATTACATTCCAATACATTAGACTACAATACATTAGATTAAATTACATTACATTGCATTACATTAGATAACATTACATTAGATTAGATTACATTACATTACATTAGATTAGATTACTTTACATTAGTTAGATTACATTACATTAGATTACAGTATATTAGATCTCATTACATTAATTACATTACATTAGCTAACATTACATTCGATTACATTTCATTAGATTAGATTTCATTAGATTACATTACATTACATCACATTAGGTTTCATTAGATTACATTAGTTTAGATTTCATTACATTAGATTAGATTACATTAGATTAGATTTGATTACATTACATTAGATTACATTAGTTTAGGCTACATTACATTAGATTAGATTACATCACATTACATTACATTCGGTTACATTAGATTACATTACACTAGATTACAGTACATTAGATCTTATTACATTTATTACATTACATTAGATTAGATTACATTATATTAGATTACAGTACATTAGATCTTATTACATTAATTACATTACATTAGATTACATTACATTAGATTACAGTACATTAGATCTTATTACATTAATTACATTACATTAGATTAGATTACATTACATTAGATTTCAGTACATTAGATCTTATTACATTAATTACATTACATTAGATAACATTACATTTGATTAGATTACATGAGATAACTGAGTTAATTTTGTTTCATTGAAACGTTTGATTCATTGAATCAATGATTTAAGTTTCATTCAATGAAGTAATGAATGAAGGTGGTGAGCTTCTCTCATTCATTCAATGTGTTAAGCTGAACGTTTCTTTTAATGAATCAAACTGTATTCATTGTTTTAATGAAACAAACTGACCTCACTTATTTAGTGAATAAATCTGCACACGTTCATTCATTGAGACTGCACTTGACAATTCAATGAGTAGAATCAAAGTGTACGCATTCATTCAAAGAAATGCACTGTATGTCTTAATTAAAAGAGTAGAGCTCCCGCCATTCATTCAATGCCACGAGCAAAACCTATTCATTCAATGGAGCAAACTGCACTCATGATAAAGACTGCCTGCACCAATTCAATGAGTAGAGCTTCTCTCATTCATTGAATGTGTCAAGCTCACCGTTTTCATTTAATGAAACAAACTGCATTGATTGAATCATTGAATCAAACTAGAATCACTGATTCAATGAATCAAACCTTATTCCTTGTTTCATTCGAACAAACCTAACTCACTTATTTAGTGAATCCTACTACACTCATTCATTCAATGAAACAGACTGCACATGATAATTCAATTAAGGTACTCTTAACGCATTGATTCAACCAAACAAATTGCACACATTTAGTTCATGAGGCAAACTGCATTTGTCAATTGAATGAATACGGCTACTCATTCATTCAATGTCACACATTGTCACAATCAAACTGCACACATTCACTCCATGAACCAAACTACACGTGTTAATTCAATGAGCAGAGCTTCTCTCACCAGTCAATGATGATCTTAACGCTTTCATTCAATGAAACAAACAGCTTTCGTTGAATCATTGAATCAAATTCTAAAGATGGATTCAATGTAGATTAGATTACATTAGATTAGATTACATTACATTAGATTAGACTACATTATATTAGATTACATTACATTAGATTTCATCAGATTAGATTACAGTATATTAGATTAGATTACATTACATTGCATTAGATTACATGAGATTAGATGATATTACATTAGATTACATTACATTAGATTTCATCAGATTAGATTACAGTACATTAGATTAGATAACATTACATTGCATTAGATGACATTAGATTAGATGAGATTACATTAGATTACATTACATTAGATTACATTTCATTTGATTAGATTGCATTAGATTACATTACATTACATTAGGTTTCATTAGATTACATTACAGTAGATTACATTACATTAGATTCGATTACATTAGATTAGATTTAATTACATTACATTAGATTACACTAGTTTAGATTACATTACATTAGATTAGATGACATTAGACTAGATTACATGACATTACATTAGGTTACATTAGATTACATTACACTAGATTACATTACATTAGATTACATTTGTTTAGATTACGTTACTTTAGATTACATTACATTAGATTAGATTACATTACATTAGATTACTTTACGTTAGATTACATTACATTAGATTAGATTACATTACATTAGCTTACATTACATTACATTCGATTACATTACTTTAGATTACATTAGAGTAGATTAGAATAGATTACATTCCATTCCATTCCATTCCATTACATTACATTAGATTACATTACATTAGATTAGATTACTTTATATTACAGTATATTAGATTAGACTACATTACATTAGATTACATTACATTAGATTTCATCAGATTAGATTACATTCCATTAGATTACATTACATTACATTAGATTACAGTACATTAGATCTTATTACATTATTTATATTACATTAGATTAGATTACATTACATTAGATTACAGTACATTCGATCTTATTACATTAATTACATTACATTAGATAACATTACATTTGATTAGATTGCATTAGATTACATTACATTACATTAGGTTTCATTAGATTACATTACAGTAGATTACATTACATTAGATTCGATTACATTAGATTAGATTTAATTACATTACATTAGATTACACTAGTTTAGATTACATTACATTAGATTAGATGACATTAGACTAGATTACATGACATTACATTAGGTTACATTAGATTACATTACACTGGATTACATTACATTAGATTACATTTGTTTAGATTACGTTACTTTAGATTACATTACATTAGATTAGATTACATTACATTAGATTACTTTACGTTAGATTACATTACATTAGATTAGATTACATTACATTAGCTTACATTACATTACATTCGATTACATTACTTTAGATTACATTAGAGTAGATTAGAATAGATTACATTCCATTCCATTCCATTCCATTACATTACATTAGATTACATTACATTAGATTAGATTACTTTATATTACAGTATATTAGATTAGACTACATTACATTAGATTACATTACATTAGATTTCATCAGATTAGATTACATTACATTAGATTAGATTACATTACATTAGATTACAGTACATTAGATCTTATTACATTATTTACATTACATTAGATTAGATTACATTACATTAGATTACAGTACATTAGATCTTATTACATTAATTACATTACATTAGATAACATTACATTTGATTAGATTACATTAGATTACATTAGATTAGTGAGTTAATTTTGTTTCATTGAAACGTTTGATTCATTGAATCAATGATTTAAGTTTCATTCAATGAAGTAATGAATGAACGTGGTGAGCTTCTCTCATTCATTCAATGTGTTAAGCTGAACGGTTTTTTCAATGAATCAAACGGTATTCATTGTTTTAATGAAACAAACTGACCTCACTTATTTAGTGAATAAATCTGCACACGTTTATTCATTGAGACTGCAATTGACAATTCAATGAGTAGAATCAAAGTGTACGCATTCATTCACTGTATGTCTTAATTAAAAGAGTAGAGCTCCCGCCATTCATTCAATGCCACCAGCAAAACCTATTCATTCAATGGAGCAAACTGCACTCATGATAAAGACTGCCTGCATCAATTCAATGAGTAGAGCTTCTCTCATTCATTGAATGTGTCAAGCTCACCGTTTTCATTTAATGAAACAAACTGCATTGATTGAATCATTGAACCAAACTAGAATCACTGATTCAATGAATCAAACCTTATTCCTTGTTTCATTCGAACAAACCTAACTCACTTATTTAGTGAATCCTACTACACTCATTCATTCAATGAAACAGACTGCACATGATAATTCAATGAAGGTACTCTTAACGCATTGATTCAACCAAACAAATTGCACACATTTAGTTCATGAAGCAAACTGCATTTGTCAATTGAATGAATACAGCTGCTCATTCATTCAATGGCACACATTGTCACAATCAAACTGCACACATTCACTCCATGAACCAAACTACACGTGTTAATTCAATGAGCAGAGCTTCTCTCACCAGTCAATGATGAGCTTAACGCTTTCATTCAATGAAACAAACAGCTTTCGTTGAATCATTGAATCAAATTCTAAAGATGGATTCAATGTAGATTAGATTACATTAGATTAGATTACATTACATTAGATTAGACTACATTACATTAGATTTCATCAGATTAGTTTACAATATATTAGATTAGATTACATTACATTGCATTAGATTACATTAGATTAGATGATATTACATTAGATTACATTACATTAGATTTCATCAGATTAGATTACAGTACATTAGATTAGATAACATTACATTGCATTAGATTACATTAGATTAGATGAGATTACATTAGATTACATTACATTAGATTACATTTCATTAGATTAGATTGCATTAGATTACATTACATTATATTAGGTTTCATTAGATTACATTACAGTAGATTACATTACATTAGATTCGATTACATTAGATTAGATTTGATTACATTACATTAGATTAAACTAGTTTGGATTACATTACATTAGATTATATTATATTAGATTAGATTACATGACATTACATTAGGTTACATTAGATTACATTACTTTAGATTACATTACATTAGATTAGATTACATTACATTAGATTACTTTACATTAGATTACATTACATTAGATTAGATTACATTACATTGGGCTTACATTACATTACATTCGATTACATTACTTTAGATTACATTAGAGTAGATTAGAATAGATTACATTACATTCCATTCCATTACATTACATTACATTAGATTACATTACATTAGATTAGATTACTTTATATTACAGTATATTAGATTAGACTACATTACATTAGATTACATTACATTAGATTTCATCAGATTAGATTACATTACATTAGATTAGCTTACATTACATTGCATTAGATTACATTAGATTGCATTACATTAGATTACATTAGACGACATTACATTAGATTAGATTACATTAGATTACATTACATTTCATTGCTTTACTTTACGTTACATTAGATTACATTACATTATATTACATTCGATTACATTACATTAGATTACATTACATTGCATTAGATTACATTACATTACATTAGATTACATTAGATTACATTACATTAGATTAGATTACATGAGATTACATTACATTACCTGATGTTACACTACATTACATTCCAATACATTAGACTACAATACATTAGATTAAATTACATTACATTGCATTACATTAGATAACATTACATTAGATTAGATTACATTACATTACATTAGATTAGATTACTTTACATTAGTTAGATTACATTACATTAGATTACAGTATATTAGATCTCATTACATTAATTACATTACATTAGCTAACATTACATTCGATTACATTTCATTAGATTAGATTTCATTAGATTACATTACATTACATCACATTAGGTTTCATTAGATTACATTAGTTTAGATTTCATTACATTAGATTAGATTACATTAGATTAGATTTGATTACATTACATTAGATTACATTAGTTTAGGCTACATTACATTAGATTAGATTACATCACATTACATTACATTCGGTTACATTAGATTACATTACACTAGATTACAGTACATTAGATCTTATTACATTTATTACATTACATTAGATTAGATTACATTATATTAGATTACAGTACATTAGATCTTATTACATTAATTACATTACATTAGATTACATTACATTAGATTACAGTACATTAGATCTTATTACATTAATTACATTACATTAGATTAGATTACATTACATTAGATTTCAGTACATTAGATCTTATTACATTAATTACATTACATTAGATAACATTACATTTGATTAGATTACATGAGATAACTGAGTTAATTTTGTTTCATTGAAACGTTTGATTCATTGAATCAATGATTTAAGTTTCATTCAATGAAGTAATGAATGAAGGTGGTGAGCTTCTCTCATTCATTCAATGTGTTAAGCTGAACGTTTCTTTTAATGAATCAAACTGTATTCATTGTTTTAATGAAACAAACTGACCTCACTTATTTAGTGAATAAATCTGCACACGTTCATTCATTGAGACTGCACTTGACAATTCAATGAGTAGAATCAAAGTGTACGCATTCATTCAAAGAAATGCACTGTATGTCTTAATTAAAAGAGTAGAGCTCCCGCCATTCATTCAATGCCACGAGCAAAACCTATTCATTCAATGGAGCAAACTGCACTCATGATAAAGACTGCCTGCACCAATTCAATGAGTAGAGCTTCTCTCATTCATTGAATGTGTCAAGCTCACCGTTTTCATTTAATGAAACAAACTGCATTGATTGAATCATTGAATCAAACTAGAATCACTGATTCAATGAATCAAACCTTATTCCTTGTTTCATTCGAACAAACCTAACTCACTTATTTAGTGAATCCTACTACACTCATTCATTCAATGAAACAGACTGCACATGATAATTCAATTAAGGTACTCTTAACGCATTGATTCAACCAAACAAATTGCACACATTTAGTTCATGAGGCAAACTGCATTTGTCAATTGAATGAATACGGCTACTCATTCATTCAATGTCACACATTGTCACAATCAAACTGCACACATTCACTCCATGAACCAAACTACACGTGTTAATTCAATGAGCAGAGCTTCTCTCACCAGTCAATGATGATCTTAACGCTTTCATTCAATGAAACAAACAGCTTTCGTTGAATCATTGAATCAAATTCTAAAGATGGATTCAATGTAGATTAGATTACATTAGATTAGATTACATTACATTAGATTAGACTACATTATATTAGATTACATTACATTAGATTTCATCAGATTAGATTACAGTATATTAGATTAGATTACATTACATTGCATTAGATTACATGAGATTAGATGATATTACATTAGATTACATTACATTAGATTTCATCAGATTAGATTACAGTACATTAGATTAGATAACATTACATTGCATTAGATGACATTAGATTAGATGAGATTACATTAGATTACATTACATTAGATTACATTTCATTTGATTAGATTGCATTAGATTACATTACATTACATTAGGTTTCATTAGATTACATTACAGTAGATTACATTACATTAGATTCGATTACATTAGATTAGATTTAATTACATTACATTAGATTACACTAGTTTAGATTACATTACATTAGATTAGATGACATTAGACTAGATTACATGACATTACATTAGGTTACATTAGATTACATTACACTAGATTACATTACATTAGATTACATTTGTTTAGATTACGTTACTTTAGATTACATTACATTAGATTAGATTACATTACATTAGATTACTTTACGTTAGATTACATTACATTAGATTAGATTACATTACATTAGCTTACATTACATTACATTCGATTACATTACTTTAGATTACATTAGAGTAGATTAGAATAGATTACATTCCATTCCATTCCATTCCATTACATTACATTAGATTACATTACATTAGATTAGATTACTTTATATTACAGTATATTAGATTAGACTACATTACATTAGATTACATTACATTAGATTTCATCAGATTAGATTACATTCCATTAGATTACATTACATTACATTAGATTACAGTACATTAGATCTTATTACATTATTTATATTACATTAGATTAGATTACATTACATTAGATTACAGTACATTCGATCTTATTACATTAATTACATTACATTAGATAACATTACATTTGATTAGATTACATTAGATTACATTAGATTAGTGAGTTAATTTTGTTTCATTGAAACGTTTGATTCATTGAATCAATGATTTAAGTTTCATTCAATGAAGTAATGAATGATCGTGGTGAGCTTCTCTCATTCATTCAATGTGTTAAGCTGAACGGTTTTTTCAATGAATCAAACGGTATTCATTGTTTTAATGAAACAAACTGACCTCACTTATTTAGTGAATAAATCTACACACGTTTATTCATTGAGACTGCAATTGACAATTCAATGAGTAGAATCAAAGTGTACGCATTCATTCACTGTATGTCTTAATTAAAAGAGTAGAGCTCCCGCCATTCATTCAATGCCACCAGCAAAACCTATTCATTCAATGGAGCAAACTGCACTCATAATAAAGACTGCCTGCATCAATTCAATGAGTAGAGCTTCTCTCATTCATTGAATGTGTCAAGCTCACCGTTTGCATTTAATGAAACAAACTGCATTGATTGAATCATTGAACCAAACTAGAATCACTGATTCAATTAATCAAACCTTATTCCTTGTTTCATTCGAACAAACCTATCTCACTTATTTAGTGAATCCTACTACACTCATTCATTCAATGAAACAGACTGCACATGATAATTCAATGAAGGTACTCTTAACGCATTGATTCAACCAAACAAATTGCACACATTTAGTTCATGAAGCAAACTGCATTTGTCAATTGAATGAATACAGCTACTCATTCATTCAATGTCACACATTGTCACAATCAAACTGCACACATTCACTCCATGAACCAAACTACACGTGTTAATTCAATGAGCAGAGCTTCTCTCACCAGTCAATGATGAGCTTAACGCTTTCATTCAATGAAACAAACAGCTTTCGTTGAATCATTGAATCAAATTCTAAAGATGGATTCAATGTAGATTAGATTACATTAGATTAGATTAAATTACATTAGATTACATTAGATTAGATTACATTACATTAGATTAGACTACATTACATTAGATTTCATCAGATTAGATTACAGTATATTAGATTAGATTACATTACATTGCATGAGATTACATTAGATTAGATGATATTACATTAGATTACATTACATTAGATTTCATCAGATTAGATTACAGTACATTAGATTAGATAACATTACATTGCATTAGATGACATTAGATTAGATGAGATTACATTAGATTACATTACATTAGATTACATTTCATTAGATTAGATTGCATTAGATTACATTACATTACATTAGGTTTCATTAGATTACATTACAGTAGATTACATTACATTAGATTCGATTACATTAGATTAGATTTGATTACGTTACATTAGATTACACTAGTTTAGATTACATTACATTAGATTATATTATATTAGATTAGATTACATGACATTACATTAGGTTACATTAGATTACATTACACTAGATTACATTACATTAGATTACATTTGTTTAGATTACATTTTTTTAGATTACATTACATTAGATTAGATTACATTACATTAGATTACTTTACATTAGATTACATTACATTAGATTAGATTACATTACATTGGGTTTACATTACATTACATTCGATTACATTACTTTAGATTACATTAGAGTAGATTAGAATAGATTACATTACATTCCATTCCATTCCATTACATTACATTAGATTACATTACATTAGATTAGATTACTTTATATTACAGTATATTAGATTAGACTACATTACATTAGATTACATTACATTAGATTTCTTCAGATTAGATTACATTACATTAGATTAGCTTACATTACATTGCATTAGATTACATTAGATTGCATTACATTAGATTACATTAGACGACATTACATTAGATTAGATTACATTAGATTACATTACATTTCATTGCTTTACTTTACGTTACATTAGATTACATTACATTAGATTACCTTACATTATCTTATGTTACATTACATTACATTGCAATACATTAGACTACAACACATTAGTTTACCTTACATTATAATACATTAGTTTAGTTTACATTATTTTACCTTACATTACATTACATTACATTGCATTACTTTAGATTACATTACATTAGATTAGATTACATTACATTAGATTACATTACATTATATTACATTCGATTACATTACATTAGATTACATTACATTGCATTAGATTACATTACATTACATTAGATTACATTACATTAGATTAGATTACATGAGATTACATTACATTACCTTATGTTACACTACATTACATTCCAATACATTAGACTACAATACATTAGATTAAATTACATTACATTGCATTACATTAGATAACATTACATTAGATTAGATTACATTACATTACATTACATTAGATTACTTTACATTAGTTAGATTACATTACATTAGATTACAGTATATTAGATCTCATTACATTAATTACATTACATTAGCTAACATTACATTCGATTACATTTCATTAGATTAGATTTCATTAGATTACATTACATTACATCACATTAGGTTTCATTAGATTACATTAGTTTAGATTTCATTACATTAGATTAGATTACATTAGATTAGATTTGATTACATTACATTAGATTACATTAGTTTAGGCTACATTACATTAGATTAGATTACATTACATTAGATTTCAGTACATTAGATCTTATTACATTAATTACATTACATTAGATAACATTACATTTGATTAGATTACATTAGATTACATTAGATAACTGAGTTAATTTTGTTTCATTGAAACGTTTGATTCATTGAATCAATGATTTAAGTTTCATTCAATGAAGTAATGAATGAAGGTGGTGAGCTTCTCTCATTCATTCAATGTGTTAAGCTGAACGTTTCTTTTAATGAATCAAACTGTATTCATTGTTTTAATGAAACAAACTGACCTCACTTATTTAGTGAATAAATCTGCACACGTTCATTCATTGAGACTGCACTTGACAATTCAATGAGTAGAATCAAAGTGTACGCATTCATTCAAAGAAATGCACTGTATGTCTTAATTAAAAGAGTAGAGCTCCCGCCATTCATTCAATGCCACCAGCAAAACCTATTCATTCAATGGAGCAAACTGCACTCATGATAAAGACTGCCTGCACCAATTCAATGAGTAGAGCTTCTTTCATTCATTGAATGTGTCAAGCTCACCGTTTTCATTTAATGAAACAAACTGCATTGATTGAATCATTGAACCAAACTAGAATCACTGATTCAATGAATCAAACCTTATTCCTTGTTTCATTCGAACAAACCTAACTCACTTATTTAGTGAATCCTACTACACTCATTCATTCAATGAAACAGACTGCACATGATAATTCAATGAAGGTACTCTTAACGCATTGATTCAACCAAACAAATTGCACACATTTAGTTCATGAAGCAAACTGCATTTGTCAATTGAATGAATACGGCTACTCATTCATTCAATGTCACACATTGTCACAATCAAACTGCACACATTCACTCCATGAACCAAACTACACGTGTTAATTCAATGAGCAGAGCTTCTCTCACCAGTCAATGATGATCTTAACGCTTTCATTCAATGAAACAAACAGCTTTCGTTGAATCATTGAATCAAATTCTAAAGATGGATTCAATGTAGATTAGATTACATTAGATTAGATTACATTACATTAGATTAGACTACATTATATTAGATTACATTACATTAGATTTCATCAGATTAGATTACAGTATATTAGATTAGATTACATTACATTGCATTAGATTACATTAGATTAGATGATATTACATTAGATTACATTACATTAGATTTCATCAGATTAGATTACAGTACATTAGATTAGATAACATTACATTGCATTAGATGACATTAGATTAGATGAGATTACATTAGATTACATTACATTAGATTACATTTCATTTGATTAGATTGCATTAGATTACATTACATTACATTAGGTTTCATTAGATTACATTACAGTAGATTACATTAAAAATTGATTCGATTACATTAGATTAGATTTAATTACATTACATTAGATTACACTAGTTTAGATTACATTACATTAGATTAGATGACATTAGACTAGATTACATGACATTACATTAGGTTACATTAGATTACATTACACTAGATTACATTACATTAGATTACATTTGTTTAGATTACGTTACTTTAGATTACATTACATTAGATTAGATTACATTACATTAGATTACTTTACGTTAGATTACATTACATTAGATTAGATTACATTACATTAGCTTACATTACATTACATTCGATTACATTACTTTAGATTACATTAGAGTAGATTAGAATAGATTACATTCCATTCCATTCCATTCCATTCCATTACATTAGATTACATTACATTAGATTAGATTACTTTATATTACAGTATATTAGATTAGACTACATTACATTAGATTACATTACATTAGATTTCATCAGATTAGATTACATTACATTAGATTAGCTTACATTACATTGCATTAGATTACATTAGATTACATTACATTAGATTACATTAGACGACATTACATTAGATTAGATTACATTACATTACATTACATTTCATTGCTTTACTTTACGTTACATTAGATTACATTACATTAGATTACATTACATTATCTTATGTTACATTACATTACATTGCAATACATTAGACTACAACACATTAGTTTACCTTACATTATAATACATTAGTTTAGTTTACATTATTTTACATTACATTACATTATTTTACATTACATTACAATACATTACATTGCATTACTTTAGATTACATTACATTAGATTAGATTACATTACATTAGATTACATTACATTATATTACATTCGATTACATTACATTAGATTACATTACATTACATTAGATTACATTAGATTACATTACATTAGATTAGATTACATGAGTTTACATTACATTACCTTATGTTACACTACATTACATTCCAATACATTAGACTACAATACATTAGATTAAATTACATTACATTGCATTACATTAGATAACATTACATTAGATTAGATTAGATTACATTACATTACATTACATTACATTACATTACTTTACATTAGTTAGATTACATTACATTAGATTACAGTATATTAGATCTCATTACATTACTTACATTACATTAGCTAACATTACATACGATTACATTTCATTAGATTAGATTTCATTAGATTACATTACATTACATCACATTAGGTTTCATTAGATTACATTAGTTTAGATTTCATTACATTAGATTAGATTACATTAGATTAGATTTGATTACATTACATTAGATTACATTAGTTTAGGCTACATTACATTAGATTAGATTACATCACATTACATTACATTCGGTTACATTAGATTACATTACACTAGATTACAGTACATTAGATCTTATTACATTTTTTACATTACATTAGATTAGATTACATTATATTAGATTACAGTACATTAGATCTTATTACATTAATTACATTGCATTAGATTAGATTACAGTACATTAGATCTTATTACATTAATTACATTACATTAGATTAGATTACATTACATTAGATTTCAGTACATTAGATCTTATTACATTAATTACATTACATTAGATAACATTACATTTGAATAGATTACATTAGATTACATTAGATAACTGAGTTAATTTTGTTTCATTGAAACGTTTGATTCATTGAATCAATGATTTAAGTTTCATTCAATGAAGTAATGAATGAAGGTGGTGAGCTTCTCTCATTCATTCAATGTGTTAAGCTGAACGTTTCTTTTAATGAATCAAACTGTATTCATTGTTTTAATGAAACAAACTGACCTCACTTATTTAGTGAATAAATCTGCACACGTTCATTCATTGAGACTGCACTTGACAATTCAATGAGTAGAATCAAAGTGTACGCATTCATTCAAAGAAATGCACTGTATGTCTTAATTAAAAGAGTAGAGCTCCCGCCATTCATTCAATGCCACGAGCAAAACCTACTCATTCAATGGAGCAAACTGCACTCATGATAAAGACTGCCTGCATCAATTCAATGAGTAGAGCTTCTCTCATTCATTGAATGTGTCAAGCTCACCGTTTTCATTTAATGAAACAAACTTCATTAATTGAATCATTGAACCAAACTAGAATCACTGATTCAATGAATCAAACCTTATTCCTTGTTTCATTCGAACAAACCTAACTCACTTATTTAGTGAATCCTACTACACTCATTCATTCAATGAAACAGACTGCACATGATAATTCAATGAAGGTACTCTAAACGCATTGATTCAACCAAACAAATTGCACACATTTAGTTCATGAAGCAAACTGCATTTGTCAATTGAATGAATACGGCTACTCATTCATTCAATGTCACACATTGTCACAATCAAACTGCACACATTCACTCCATGAACCAAACTACACGTGTTAATTCAATGAGCAGAGCTTCTCTCACCAGTCAATGATGAGCTTAACGCTTTCATTCAATGAAACAAACAGCTTTCGTTGAATCATTGAATCAAATTCTAAAGATGGATTCAATGTAGATTAGATTACATTAGATTAGATTACATTAGATTAGATTACATTACATTAGATTAGACTACATTATATTAGATTACATTACATTAGATTTCATCAGATTAGATTACAGTATATTAGATTAGATTAGATTACATTGCATTGGATTACATTAGATTAGATGATATTACATTAGATTTCATCAGATTAGATTACAGTACATTAGATTAGATAACATTACATTGCATTAGATGACATTAGATTAGATGAGATTACATTAGATTACATTACATTAGATTACATTTCATTTGATTAGATTGCATTAGATTACATTACATTACATTAGGTTTCATTAGATTACATTACAGTAGATTACATTACATTAGATTCGATTACATTAGATTAGATTTAATTACATTACATTAGATTACACTAGTTTAGATTACATTACATTAGATTAGATGACATTAGACTAGATTACATGACATTACATTAGGTTACATTAGATTACATTACACTAGATTACATTACATTTGATTACATTTGTTTAGATTACGTTACTTTAGATTACATTACAATAGATTAGATTACATTACATTAGATTACTTTACGTTAGATTACATTACATTAGATTAGATTACATTACATTAGCTTACATTACATTATATTCGATTACATTACTTTAGATTACATTAGAGTAGATTAGAATAGATTACATTCCATTCCATTCCATTACATTACATTACATTAGATTACATTACATTAGATTAGATTACTTTATATTACAGTATATTAGATTAGACTACATTACATTAGATTACATTACATTAGATTTCATCAGATTAGATTACATTACATTAGATTAGATTACATTACATTGCATTAGATTACATTAGATTACATTACATTAGATTACATTAGACGACATTACATTAGATTAGATTACATTAGATTACATTACATTTCATTGCTTTACTTTACGTTACATTAGATTACATTACATTAGCTTACATTACATTATATTCGATTACATTACTTTAGATTACATTAGAGTAGATTAGAATAGATTACTTCCATTCCATTCCATTACATTACATTACATTAGATTACATTACATTAGATTAGATTACATTACATTGCATTAGATTACATTAGATTACATTACATTAGATTACATTAGATTACATTACATTAGATTACATTAGACGACATTACATTAGATTAGATTACATTAGATTACATTACATTTCATTGCTTTACTTTACGTTACATTAGATTACATTACATTAGCTTACTTTACATTATATTCGATTACATTACTTTAGATTACATTAGAGTAGATTAGAATAGATTACATTCCATTCCATTCCATTACATTACATTACATTAGATTACATTACATTAGATTAGATTACTTTATATTACAGTATATTAGATTAGACTACATTACATTAGATTACATTACATTAGATTTCATCAGATTAGATTACATTACATTAGATTAGATTACATTACATTAGATTACAGTACATTAGATCTTATTACATTATTTACATTACATTAGATTAGATTACATTACATTAGATTTCAGTACATTAGATCTTATTACATTAATTACATTACATTAGATAACATTACATTTGATTAGATTACATTAGATTACATTAGATAAGTGAGTTAATTTTGTTTCATTGAAACGTTTGATTCATTGATTCAATGATTTAAGTTTCATTCAATGAAGTAATGAATGAACGTGGTGAGCTTCTCTCATTCATTCAATGTGTTAAGCTGAACGTTTCTTTTAATGAATCAAACTGTATTCATTGTTTTAATGAAACAAACTGACCTCACTTATTTAGTGAATAAATCTGCACACGTTTATTCATTGAGACTGCAATTGACAATTCAATGAGTAGAATCAAAGTGTACGCATTCATTCACTGTATGTCTTAATTAAAAGAGTAGAGCTCCCGCCATTCATTCAATGCCACCAGCAAAACCTATTCATTCAATGGAGCAAACTGCACTCATGATAAAGACTGCCTGCATCAATTCAATGAGTAGAGCTTCTCTCATTCATTGAATGTGTCAAGCTCACCGTTTTCATTTAATGAAACAAACTGCATTGATTGAATCATTGAACCAAACTAGAATCACTGATTCAATGAATCAAACCTTATTCCTTGTTTCATTCGAACAAACCTAACTCACTTATTTAGTGAATCCTACTACACTCATTCATTCAATGAAACAGACTGCACATGATAATTCAATGAAGGTACTCTTAACGCATTGATTCAACCAAACAAATTGCACACATTTAGTTCATGAAGCAAACTGCATTTGTCAATTGAATGAATACAGCTACTCATTCATTCAATGTCAAACATTGTCACAATCAAACTGCACACATTCACTCCATGAACCAAACTACACGTGTTAATTCAATGAGCAGAGCTTCTCTCACCAGTCAATGATGAGCTTAACGCTTTCATTCAATGAAACAAACAGCTTTCGTTGAATCATTGAATCAAATTCTAAAGATGGATTCAATGTAGATTAGATTACATTAGATTAGATTACATTACATTAGATTTCATTACATTAGATTAGACTGCATTACATTAGATTACATTACATTAGATTTCATCAGATTAGATTAAACTATATTTGATTAGATTAGATTATATTGCATTAGATTACATGAGATTAGATGATATTACATTAGATTACATTACATTAGATTTCATCAGATTAGGTTACAGTACATTAGATTAGATTACATACATTGCATTAGATGACATTAGATTAGATGAAATTACATTAGATTACATTACATTTCATTAGATTAGATTGCATTAGATTACATTACATTACATTAGGTTTCATTAGATTACATTACAGTAGATTACATTACATTAGATTCGATTACATTAGATTACATTACATTAGATTACATTAGTTTAGATTACATTACATTAGATTAGATTACATGACATTACATTAGGTTACATTAGATTACATTTCACTAGATTACATTACATTTGATTAGATTACATTACATTAGATTACATTTGTTTAGATTACATTAGTTTAGATTATATTAGTTTAGATTAGATTACATTACATTAGATTACTTTACATTAGATCACATTACTTTAGATTAGATTACATTACATTAGCTTACATTACATTACATTGCATTAGATTAATGTAATAAGATTAGATCAGATTACATTAGATTACATTACATTAGATCAGTTTATATTATATTAGATTACATTACATTAGATTACATTACATTAGATTCGATTACATTAGATTAGATTTGATTACATTACATTAGAGTAGATTACATTAGATTACATGGCATTACATTACATTACATTAGATTACATGAAATTACATTACTTTAGATTAGATTACTTTACTTTAGCTTACATTACATTACATTCGATGACATTACATTAGATTAGATTACATTAGATTACATTATATTAGATTACATTACATTACCTTATGTTACATTACATTACATTGCAATACATTAGAATACAATACATTAGATTACCTTACATTATATTACATTAGGCTAGTTTACATTATTTTACATTACATTACATTAGATTACATTACATTACATTGCATTACATTAGATTACATTAAATTTGATTAGATTACATTGCATTACATTAGATTACATTAAATTTGATTAGATTACATTAGATAAGTGAGATAATTTTGTTTCATTGAAACGTTTGATTCATTGAATCAATGATTTAAGTTTCATTCAATGAAGTAATGAATAAAGGTGGTGAGCTTCTCTCATTCATTCAATGTGTTAAGCTGAACGGTTTTTTCAATGAATCAAACGGTATTCATTGTTTTAATGAAACAAACTGACCTCACTTATTTAGTGAATAAATCTGCACACGTTTATTCATTGCGACTGCAATTGACAATTCAATGAGTAGAATCAAAGTGTACGCATTCATTCACTGTATGTCTTAATTAAAAGAGTACAGCTCCCGCCATTCATTCAATGCCACGAGCAAAACCTATTCATTCAATGGAGCAAACTGCACTCATGATAAAGACTGCCTGCATCAATTCAATGAGTAGAGCTTCTCTCATTCATTGAATGTGTCAAGCTCACCGTTTTCATTTAATGAAACAAACTGCATTGATTGAATCATTGAACCAAACTAGAATCACTGATTCAATGAATCAAACCTTATTCCTTGTTTCATTCGAACAAACCTAACTCACTTATTTAGTGAATCCGACTACACTCATTCATTCAATGAAACAGACTGCACATGATAATTCAATGAAGGTACTCTTAACGCATTGATTCAACCAAACAAATTGCACACATTTAGTTCATGAAGCAAACTGCATTTGTCAATTGAATGAATACGGCTACTCATTCATTCAATGTCACACATTGTCACAATCAAACTGCACACATTCACTCCATGAACCAAACTACACGTGTTAATTCAATGAGCAGAGCTTCTCTCACCAGTCAATGATGATCTTAACGCTTTCATTCAATGAAACAAACAGCTTTCGTTGAATCATTGAATCAAATTCTAAAGATGGATTCAATGTAGATTAGATTACATTAGATTAGATTACATTACATTAGATTACATTACATTAGATTAGACTACATTATATTAGATTACATTACATTAGATTTCATCAGATTAGATTACAGTATATTAGATTAGATTAGATTACATTGCATTAGATTACATTAGATTAGATGATATTACATTAGATTTCATCAGATTAGATCACAGTACATTAGATTAGATAACATTACATTGCATTAGATGACATTAGATTAGATGAGATTACATTAGATTACATTACATTAGATTACATTTCATTTGATTAGATTGCATTAGATTACATTACATTACATTAGGTTTCATTAGATTACATTACAGTAGATTACATTACATTAGATTCGATTACATTAGATTAGAATTAATTACATTACATTAGATTACACTAGATTAGATTACATTACATTAGATTAGATGACATTAGACTAGATTACATGACATTACATTAGGTTACATTAGATTACATTACACTAGATTACATTACATTTGATTACATTTGTTTAGATTACGTTACTTTAGATTACATTACATTAGATTAGATTACATTACATTAGATTACTTTACGTTAGATTACATTACATTAGATTAGATTACATTACATTAGCTTACATTACATTACATTCGATTACATTACTTTAGATTACATTAGAGTAGATTAGAATAGATTACATTCCATTCCATTCCATTACATTACATTACATTAGATTACATTACATTAGATTAGATTACTTTATATTACAGTATATTAGATTAGACTACATTACATTAGATTACATTACATTAGATTTCATCAGATTAGATTACATTACATTAGATTAGATTACATTATATTAGATTACAGTACATTAGATCTTATTACATTATTTACATTAGATTAGATTAGATTACATTACACTAGATTTCAGTACATTAGATCTTATTACATTAATTACATTACATTAGATAACATTACATTTGATTAGATTACATTAGATTACATTAGATAAGTGAGTTAATTTTGTTTCATTGAAACGTTTGATTCATTGAATCAATGATTTAAGTTTCATTCAATGAAGTAATGAATGAACGTGGTGAGCTTCTCTCATTCATTCAATGTGTTAAGCTGAACGTTTCTTTTAATGAATCAAACTGTATTCATTGTTTTAATGAAACAAACTGACCTCACTTATTTAGTGAATAAATCTGCACACGTTTATTCATTGAGACTGCAATTGACAATTCAATGAGTAGAATCAAAGTGTACGCATTCATTCACTGTATGTCTTAATTAAAAGAGTAGAGCTCCCGCCATTCATTCAATGCCACGAGCAAAACCTATTCATTCAATGGAGCAAACTGCACTCATGATAAAGACTGCCTGCATCAATTCAATGAGTAGAGCTTCTCTCATTCATTGAATGTGTCAAGCTCACCGTTTTCATTTAATGAAACAAACTGCATTGATTGAATCATTGAACCAAACTAGAATCACTGATTCAATGAATCAAACCTTATTCCTTGTTTCATTCGAACAAACCTAACTCACTTATTTAGTGAATCCTACTACACTCATTCATTCAATGAAACAGACTGCACATGATAATTCAATGAAGGTACTCTTAATGCATTGATTCAACCAAACAAATTGCACACATTTAGTTCATGAAGCAAACTGCATTTGTCAATTGAATGAATACAGCTACTAATTCATTCAATGGCACACATTGTCACAATCAAACTGCACACATTCACTCCATGAACCAAACTACACGTGTTAATTCAATGAGCAGAGCTTCTCTCACCAGTCAATGATGAGCTTAACGCTTTCATTCAATGAAACAAACAGCTTTCGTTGAATCATTGAATCAAATTCTAAAGATGGATTCAATGTAGATTAGATTACATTAGATTAGATTACATTACATTAGATTACATTAGATTAGATTACATTACATTAGATTAGATTACATTACATTAGATTACATTACATTATATTACATTCGATTACATTACATTAGATTACATTACATTGCATTAGATTACATTACATTACATTAGATTACATTAGATTACATTACATTAGATTAGATTACATGAGATTACATTATATTACCTAATGTTACACTACATTACATTCCAATACATTAGACTACAATACATTAGATTAAATTACATTACATTGCATTACATTAGATAACATTACATTAGATTAGATTAGATTACATTACATTACATTACATTAGATTAGATTACTTTACTTTAGTTAGATTACATTACATTAGATTACAGTATATTAGATCTCATTACATTACTTACATTACATTAGCTAACATTACATTCGATTACATTTCATTAGATTAGATTTCATTAGATTACATTACATTACATCACATTAGGTTTCATTAGATTACATTAGTTTAGATTTCATTACATTAGATTAGATTACATTAGATTAGATTTGATTACATTACATTAGATTACATTAGTTTAGGCTACATTACATTAGATTAGATTACATCACATTACATTACATTCGGTTACATTAGATGACATTACACTAGATTACAGTACATTAGATCTTATTACATTTATTACATTACATTAGATTAGATTACATTATATTAGATTACAGTACATTAGATCTTATTACATTAATTACATTACATTAGATTAGATTACATTACTTTATTTTACAGTACATTAGATCTTATTACATTAATTACATTACATTAGATTAGATTACATTACATTAGATTTCAGTACATTAGATCTTATTACATTAATTACATTACATTAGATAACATTACATTTGATTAGATTACATTAGATTACATTAGATAACTGAGTTAATTTTGTTTCATTGAAACGTTTGATTCATTGAATCAATGATTTAAGTTTCATTCAATGAAGTAATGAATGAAGGTGGTGAGCTTCTCTCATTCATTCAATGTGTTAAGCTGAACGTTTCTTTTAATGAATCAAACTGTATTCATTGTTTTAATGAAACAAACTGACCTCACTTATTTAGTGAATAAATCTGCACACGTTCATTCATTGAGACTGCACTTGACAATTCAATGAGTAGAATCAAAGTGTACGCATTCATTCAAAGAAATGCACTGTATGTCTTAATTAAAAGAGTAGAGCTCCCGCCATTCATTCAATGCCACGAGCAAAACCTATTCATTCAATGGAGCAAACTGCACTCATGATAAAGACTGCCTGCATCAATTCAATGAGTAGAGCTTCTCTCATTCATTGAATGTGTCAAGCTCACCGTTTTCATTTAATGAAACAAACTGCATTGATTGAATCATTGAACCAAACTAGAATCACTGATTCAATGAATCAAACCTTATTCCTTGTTTCATTCGAACAAACCTAACTCACTTATTTAGTGAATCCTACTACACTCATTCATTCAATGAAACAGACTGCACATGATAATTCAATGAAGGTACTCTTTACGCATTGATTCAACCAAACAAATTGCACACATTTAGTTCATGAAGCAAACTGCATTTGTCAATTGAATGAATACGGCTACTCATTCATTCAATGTCACACATTGTCACAATCAAACTGCACACATTCACTCCATGAACCAAACTACACGTGTTAATTCAATCAGCAGAGCTTCTCTCACCAGTCAATGATGAGCTTAACGCTTTCATTCAATGAAACAAACAGCTTTCGTTGAATCATTGAATCAAATTCTAAAGATGGATTCAATGTAGATTAGATTACATTAGATTAGATTACATTAGATTAGATTACATTACATTAGATTAGACTACATTATATTAGATTACATTACATTAGATTTCATCAGATTAGATTACAGTATATTAGATTAGATTAGATTACATTGCATTAGATTACATTAGATTAGATGATATTACATTAGATTTCATCAGATTAGATCACAGTACATTAGATTAGATAACATTACATTGCATTAGATGACATTAGATTAGATGAGATTACATTAGATTACATTACATTAGATTACATTTCATTTGATTAGATTGCATTAGATTACATTACATTACATTAGGTTTCATTAGATTACATTACAGTAGATTACATTACATTAGATTCGATTACATTAGATTAGATTTAATTACATTACATTAGATTACACTAGTTTAGATTACATTACATTAGATTAGATGACATTAGACTAGATTACATGACATTACATTAGGTTACATTAGATTACATTACACTAGATTACATTACATTAGATTACATTTGTTTAGATTACGTTACTTTAGATTACATTACATTAGATTACTTTACGTTAGATTACATTACATTAGATTAGATTACATTACATTAGCTTACATTACATTACATTCGATTACATTACTTTAGATTACATTAGAGTAGATTAGAATAGATTACATTCCATTCCATTCCATTCCATTACATTACATTAGATTACATTACATTAGATTAGATTACTTTATATTACAGTATATTAGATTAGACTACATTACATTAGATTACATTACATTAGATTTCATCAGATTAGATTACATTACATTAGATTAGATTACATTACATTAGATTACAGTACATTAGATCTTATTACATTATTTACATTACATTAGATTAGATTACATTTGATTAGATTACATTAGATTACATTAGATAAGTGAGATAATTTTGTTTCATTGAAACGTTTGATTCATTGAATCAATGATTTAAGTTTCATTCAATGAAGTAATGACTGAACGTGGTGAGCTTCTCTCATTCATTCAATGTGTTAAGCTGAACGGTTTTTTCAATGAATCAAACGGTATTCATTGTTTTAATGAAACAAACTGACCTCACTTATTTAGTGAATGAATCTGCACACGTTTATTCATTGAGACTGCAATTGACAATTCAATGAGTAGAATCAAAGTGTACGCATTCATTCACTGTATGTGTTAATTAAAAGAGTAGAGCTCCCGCCATTCATTCAATGCCACGAGCAAAACCTATTCATTCAATGGAGCAAACTGCACTCATGATAAAGACTGCCTGCATCAATTCAATGAGTAGAGCTTCTCTCATTCATTGAATGTGTCAAGCTCACCGTTTTCATTTAATGAAACAAACTGCATGAATGGAATCATTGAACCAAACTAGAATCACTGATTCAATGAATCAAACCTTATTCCTTGTTTCATTCGAACAAACCTAACTCACTTATTTAGTGAATCCTACTACACTCATTCATTCAATGAAAAAGACTGCACATGATAATTCAATGAAGGTACTCTTAACGCATTGATTCAACCAAACAAATTGCACACATTTAGTTCATGAAGCAAACTGCATTTGTCAATTGAATGAATACGGCTACTCATTCATTCAATGTCACACATTGTCACAATCAAACTGCACACATTCACTCCATGAACCAAACTACACGTGTTAATTCAATGAGCAGAGCTTCTCTCACCAGTCAATGATGAGCTTAACGCTTTCATTCAATGAAACAAACAGCTTTCGTTGAATCATTGAATCAAATTCTAAAGATGGATTCAATGTAGATTAGATTACATTAGATTAGATTACATTAGATTAGATTACATTACATTAGATTAGACTACATTATATTAGATTACATTACATTAGATTTCATCAGATTAGATTACAGTATATTAGATTAGATTAGATTACATTGCATTAGATTACATGAGATTAGATGATATTACATTAGATTACATTACATTAGATTTCATCAGATTAGATTACAGTACATTAGATTAGATAACATTACATTGCATTAGATTACATTAGATTAGATGAGATTACATTAGATTACATTACATTAGATTAGATTGCATTAGATTACATTACATTACATTAGGTTTCATTAGATTACATTACAGTAGATTACATTACATTAGATTACATTTGTTTAGATTACATTACTTTAGATTACATTACATTAGATTACTTTACATTAGATTACATTACATTAGATAAGATTACATTACATTGGGCTTACATTACATTACATTCGATTACATTACATTACATTCGATTACATTACTTTAGATTACATTAGAGTAGATTAGAATAGATTACATTACATTCCATTCCATTACATTACATTACATTAGATTACATTACATTAGATTAGATTACTTTATATTACAGTATATTAGATTAGACTACATTACATTAGATTATATTACATTAGATTTCATCAGATTAGATTACATTACATTAGATTAGCTTACATTACATTGCATTAGATTACATTAGATTACATTACATTAGATTACATTAGACGACATTACATTAGATTAGATTACATTACATTTCATTGCTTTACTTTACGTTACATTAGATTACATTACATTAGATTACATTACATTATCTTATGTTACATTACATTACATTGCAATACATTAGACTACAACACATTAGTTTACCTTACATTATAATACATTAGTTTAGTTTACATTATTTTACATTACATTACATTATTTTACATTACATTGCATTACATTACATTGCATTACTTTAGATTACATTACATTAGATTAGATTACATTACATTAGATTACATTACATTATATTACATTCGATTACATTAGATTACATTACATTACATTACATTAGATTACATTAGATTACATTACATTAGATTAGATTACATGAGTTTACATTACATTACCTTATGTTACACTACATTACATTCCAATACATTAGACTACAATACATTAGATTAAATTACATTACATTGCATTACATTAGATTAGATTAGATTACATTACATTACATTACATTACATTAGATAACTTTACATTAGTTAGATTACATTACATTAGATTACAGTATATTAGATCTCATTACATTAATTACATTACATTAGCTAACATTACATTCGATTACATTTCATTGGATTAGATTTCATTAGATTACATTACATTACATCACATTAGGTTTCATTAGATTACATTAGTTTAGATTTCATTACATTAGATTAGATTACATTAGATTAGATTTGATTACATTACATTAGATTACATTAGTTTAGGCTACATTACATTAGATTAGATTACATCACATTACATTACATTCGGTTACATTAGATGACATTATACTAGATTACTGTACATTAGATCTTATTACATTTATTACATTACATTAGATTAGATTACATTATATTAGATTACAGTACATTGGATCTTATTACATTAATTACATTACATTAGATTAGATTACATTACATTAGATTTCAGTACATTAGATCTTATTACATTAATTATATTACATTAGATAACATTACATTTGATTAGATTACATTAGATTACATTAGATAAGTGAGTTAATTTTGTTTCATTGAAACGTTTGATTCATTGAATCAATGATTTAAGTTTCATTCAATGAAGTAATGAATGAAGGTGGTGAGCTTCTCTCATTCATTCAATGTGTTAAGCTGAACGTTTCTTTTAATGAATCAAACTGTATTCATTGTTTTAATGAAACAAACTGACCTCACTTATTTAGTGAATAAATCTGCACACGTTCATTCATTGAGACTGCACTTGACAATTCAATGAGTAGAATCAAAGTGTACGCATTCATTCAAAGAAATGCACTGTATGTCTTAATTAAAAGAGTAGAGCTCCCGCCATTCATTCAATGCCACGAGCAAAACCTATTCATTCAATGGAGCAAACTGCACTCATGATAAAGACTGCCTGCATCAATTCAATGAGTAGAGCTTCTCTCATTCATTGAATGTGTCAAGCTCACCGTTTTCATTTAATGAAACAAACTGCATTGATTGAATCATTGAACCAAACTAGAATCACTGATTCAATGAATCAAACCTTATTCCTTGTTTCATTCGAACAAACCTAACTCACTTATTTAGTGAATCCTACTACACTCATTCATTCAATGAAACAGACTGCACATGATAATTCAATGAAGGTACTCTTAATGCATTGATTCAACCAAACAAATTGCACACATTTAGTTCATGAAGCAAACTGCATTTGTCAATTGAATGAATACAGCTACTAATTCATTCAATGGCACACATTGTCACAATCAAACTGCACACATTCACTCCATGAACCAAACTACACGTGTTAATTCAATGAGCAGAGCTTCTCTCACCAGTCAATGATGAGCTTAACGCTTTCATTCAATGAAACAAACAGCTTTCGTTGAATCATTGAATCAAATTCTAAAGATGGATTCAATGTAGATTAGATTACATTAGATTAGATTACATTACATTAGATTACATTAGATTAGATTACATTACATTAGATTAGATTACATTACATTAGATTACATTACATTATATTACATTCGATTACATTACATTAGATTACATTACATTGCATTAGATTACATTACATTACATTAGATTACATTAGATTACATTACATTAGATTAGATTACATGAGATTACATTACATTACCTAATGTTACACTACATTACATTCCAATACATTAGACTACAATACATTAGATTAAATTACATTACATTGCATTACATTAGATAACATTACATTAGATTAGATTAGATTACATTACATTACATTACATTAGATTAGATTACTTTACTTTAGTTAGATTACATTACATTAGATTACAGTATATTAGATCTCATTACATTACTTACATTACATTAGCTAACATTACATTCGATTACATTTCATTAGATTAGATTTCATTAGATTACATTACATTACATCACATTAGGTTTCATTAGATTACATTAGTTTAGATTTCATTACATTAGATTAGATTACATTAGATTAGATTTGATTACATTACATTAGATTACATTAGTTTAGGCTACATTACATTAGATTAGATTACATCACATTACATTACATTCGGTTACATTAGATGACATTACACTAGATTACAGTACATTAGATCTTATTACATTTATTACATTACATTAGATTAGATTACATTATATTAGATTACAGTACATTAGATCTTATTACATTAATTACATTACATTAGATTAGATTACATTACATTAGATTACAGTACATTAGATCTTATTACATTAATTACATTACATTAGATTAGATTACATTACATTAGATTTCAGTACATTAGATCTTATTACATTAATTACATTACATTAGATAACATTACATTTGATTAGATTACATTAGATTACATTAGATAACTGAGTTAATTTTGTTTCATTGAAACGTTTGATTCATTGAATCAATGATTTAAGTTTCATTCAATGAAGTAATGAATGAAGGTGGTGAGCTTCTCTCATTCATTCAATGTGTTAAGCTGAACGTTTCTTTTAATGAATCAAACTGTATTCATTGTTTTAATGAAACAAACTGACCTCACTTATTTAGTGAATAAATCTGCACACGTTCATTCATTGAGACTGCACTTGACAATTCAATGAGTAGAATCAAAGTGTACGCATTCATTCAAAGAAATGCACTGTATGTCTTAATTAAAAGAGTAGAGCTCCCGCCATTCATTCAATGCCACGAGCAAAACCTATTCATTCAATGGAGCAAACTGCACTCATGATAAAGACTGCCTGCATCAATTCAATGAGTAGAGCTTCTCTCATTCATTGAATGTGTCAAGCTCACCGTTTTCATTTAATGAAACAAACTGCATTGATTGAATCATTGAACCAAACTAGAATCACTGATTCAATGAATCAAACCTTATTCCTTGTTTCATTCGAACAAACCTAACTCACTTATTTAGTGAATCCTACTACACTCATTCATTCAATGAAACAGACTGCACATGATAATTCAATGAAGGTACTCTTTACGCATTGATTCAACCAAACAAATTGCACACATTTAGTTCATGAAGCAAACTGCATTTGTCAATTGAATGAATACGGCTACTCATTCATTCAATGTCACACATTGTCACAATCAAACTGCACACATTCACTCCATGAACCAAACTACACGTGTTAATTCAATCAGCAGAGCTTCTCTCACCAGTCAATGATGAGCTTAACGCTTTCATTCAATGAAACAAACAGCTTTCGTTGAATCATTGAATCAAATTCTAAAGATGGATTCAATGTAGATTAGATTACATTAGATTAGATTACATTAGATTAGATTACATTACATTAGATTAGACTACATTATATTAGATTACATTACATTAGATTTCATCAGATTAGATTACAGTATATTAGATTAGATTAGATTACATTGCATTAGATTACATTAGATTAGATGATATTACATTAGATTTCATCAGATTAGATCACAGTACATTAGATTAGATAACATTACATTGCATTAGATGACATTAGATTAGATGAGATTACATTAGATTACATTACATTAGATTACATTTCATTTGATTAGATTGCATTAGATTACATTACATTACATTAGGTTTCATTAGATTACATTACAGTAGATTACATTACATTAGATTCGATTACATTAGATTAGATTTAATTACATTACATTAGATTACACTAGTTTAGATTACATTACATTAGATTACATTTGTTTAGATTACGTTACTTTAGATTACATTACATTAGATTACTTTACGTTAGATTACATTACATTAGATTAGATTACATTACATTCGATTACATTACTTTAGATTACATTAGAGTAGATTAGAATAGATTACATTCCATTCCATTCCATTACATTACATTACATTAGATTACATTACATTAGATTAGATTACTTTATATTACAGTATATTAGATTAGACTACATTACATTAGATTACATTACATTAGATTTCATCAGATTAGATTACATTACATTAGATTAGATTACATTACATTAGATTACAGTACATTAGATCTTATTACATTATTTACATTACATTAGATTAGATTACATTACATTAGATTTCAGTACATTAGATCTTATTACATTAATTACATTACATTAGATAACATTACATTTGATTAGATTACATTAGATTACATTAGATAAGTGAGATAATTTTGTTTCATTGAAACGTTTGATTCATTGAATCAATGATTTAAGTTTCATTCAATGAAGTAATGACTGAACGTGGTGAGCTTCTCTCATTCATTCAATGTGTTAAGCTGAACGGTTTTTTCAATGAATCAAACGGTATTCATTGTTTTAATGAAACAAACTGACCTCACTTATTTAGTGAATGAATCTGCACACGTTTATTCATTGAGACTGCAATTGACAATTCAATGAGTAGAATCAAAGTGTACGCATTCATTCACTGTATGTGTTAATTAAAAGAGTAGAGCTCCCGCCATTCATTCAATGCCACGAGCAAAACCTATTCATTCAATGGAGCAAACTGCACTCATGATAAAGACTGCCTGCATCAATTCAATGAGTAGAGCTTCTCTCATTCATTGAATGTGTCAAGCTCACCGTTTTCATTTAATGAAACAAACTGCATTAATTGAATCATTGAACCAAACTAGAATCACTGATTCAATGAATCAAACCTTATTCCTTGTTTCATTCGAACAAACCTAACTCACTTATTTAGTGAATCCTACTACACTCATTCATTCAATGAAACAGACTGCACATGATAATTCAATGAAGGTACTCTTAACGCATTGATTCAACCAAACAAATTGCACACATTTAGTTCATGAAGCAAACTCCATTTGTCAATTGAATGAATACGGCTACTCATTCATTCAATGTCACACATTGTCACAATCAAACTGCACACATTCACTCCATGAACCAAACTACACGTGTTAATTCAATGAGCAGAGCTTCTCTCACCAGTCAATGATGAGCTTAACGCTTTCATTCAATGAAACAAACAGCTTTCGTTGAATCATTGAATCAAATTCTAAAGATGGATTCAATGTAGATTAGATTACATTAGATTAGATTACATTAGATTAGATTACATTACATTAGATTAGACTACATTATATTAGATTACATTACATTAGATTTCATCAGATTAGATTACAGTATATTAGATTAGATTACATTACATTGCATTAGATTACATTAGATTAGATGATATTACATTAGATTACATTACATTAGATTTCATCAGATTAGATTACAGTACATTAGATTAGATAACATTACATTGCATTAGATTACATTAGATTAGATGAGATTACATTAGATTACATTACATTAGATTAGATTGCATTAGATTACATTACATTACATTAGGTTTCATTAGATTACATTACAGTAGATTACATTACATTAGATTACATTTGTTTAGATTACATTACTTTAGATTACATTACATTAGATTACTTTACATTAGATTACATTACATTAGATTAGATTACATTACATTGGGCTTACATTACATTACATTCGATTACATTACATTACATTCGATTACATTACTTTAGATTATATTAGAGTAGATTAGAATAGATTACATTACATTCCATTCCATTACATTACATTACATTAGATTACATTACATTAGATTAGATTACTTTATATTACAGTATATTAGATTAGACTACATTACATTAGATTATATTACATTAGATTTCATCAGATTAGATTACATTACATTAGATTAGCTTACATTACATTGCATTAGATTACATTAGATTACATTACATTAGATTACATTAGACGACATTACATTACATTAGATTACATTAGATTACATTACATTTCATTGCTTTACTTTACGTTACATTAGATTACATTACATTAGATTACATTACATTATCTTATGTTACATTACATTACATTGCAATACATTAGACTACAACACATTAGTTTACCTTACATTATAATACATTAGTTTAGTTTACATTATTTTACATTACATTACATTATTTTACATTACATTACATTACATTACATTGCATTACTTTAGATTACATTACATTAGATTAGATTACATTACATTAGATTACATTACATTATATTACATTCGATTACATTTGATTACATTACATTACATTACATTAGATTACATTAGATTACATTACATTAGATTAGATTACATGAGTTTACATTACATTACCTTATGTTACACTACATTACATTCCAATACATTAGACTACAATACATTAGATTAAATTACATTACATTGCATTACATTAGATTAGATTAGATTACATTACATTACATTACATTACATTAGATAACTTTACATTAGTTAGATTACATTACATTAGATTACAGTATATTAGATCTCATTACATTAATTACATTACATTAGCTAACATTACATTCGATTACATTTCATTAGATTAGATTTCATTAGATTACATTACATTACATCACATTAGGTTTCATTAGATTACATTAGTTTAGATTTCATTACATTAGATTAGATTACATTAGATTAGATTTGATTACATTACATTAGATTACATTAGTTTAGGCTACATTACATTAGATTAGATTACATCACATTACATTACATTCGGTTACATTAGATGACATTATACTAGATTACAGTACATTAGATCTTATTACATTTATTACATTACATTAGATTAGATTACATTATATTAGATTACAGTACATTAGATCTTATTACATTAATTACATTACATTAGATTAGATTACATTACATTAGATTTCAGTACATTAGATCTTATTACATTAATTATATTACATTAGATAACATTACATTTGATTAGATTACATTAGATTACATTAGATAAGTGAGTTAATTTTGTTTCATTGAAACGTTTGATTCATTGAATCAATGATTTAAGTTTCATTCAATGAAGTAATGAATGAAGGTGGTGAGCTTCTCTCATTCATTCAATGTGTTAAGCTGAACGTTTCTTTTAATGAATCAAACTGTATTCATTGTTTTAATGAAACAAACTGACCTCACTTATTTAGTGAATAAATCTGCACACGTTCATTCATTGAGACTGCACTTGACAATTCAATGAGTAGAATCAAAGTGTACGCATTCATTCAAAGAAATGCACTGTATGTCTTAATTAAAAGAGTAGAGCTCCCGCCATTCATTCAATGCCACGAGCAAAACCTATTCATTCAATGGAGCAAACTGCACTCATGATAAAGACTGCCTGCATCAATTCAATGAGTAGAGCTTCTCTCATTCATTGAATGTGTCAAGCTCACCGTTTTCATTTAATGAAACAAACTGCATTGATTGAATCATTGAACCAAACTAGAATCACTGATTCAATGAATCAAACCTTATTCCTTGTTTCATTCGAACAAACCTAACTCACTTATTTAGTGAATCCTACTACACTCATTCATTCAATGAAACAGACTGCACATGATAATTCAATGAAGGTACTCTTAACGCATTGATTCAACCAAACAAATTGCACACATTTAGTTCATGAAGCAAACTGCATTTGTCAATTGAATGAATACGGCTACTCATTCATTCAATGTCACACATTGTCACAATCAAACTGCACACATTCACTCCATGAACCAAACTACACGTGTTAATTCAATGAGCAGAGCTTCTCTCACCAGTCAATGATGAGCTTAACGCTTTCATTCAATGAAACAAACAGCTTTCGTTGAATCATTGAATCAAATTCTAAAGATGGATTCAATGTAGATTAGATTACATTAGATTAGATTACATTAGATTAGATTACATTACATTAGATTAGACTACATTATATTAGATTTCATCAGATTAGATTACAGTATATTAGATTAGATTAGATTACATTGCATTAGATTACATTAGATTAGATGATTAGATGATATTACATTAGATTTCATCAGATTAGATCACAGTACATTAGATTAGATAACATTACATTGCATTAGATGACATTAGATTAGATGAGATTACATTAGATTACATTACATTTCATTTGATTAGATTGCATTAGATTACATTACATTACATTAGGTTTCATTAGATTACATTACAGTAGATTACATTACATTAGATTCGATTACATTAGATTAGATTTAATTACATTACATTAGATTACACTAGATTAGATTACATTACATTAGATTAGATGACATTAGACTAGATTACATGACATTACATTAGGTTACATTAGATTACATTACACTAGATTACATTACATTTGATTACATTTGTTTAGATTACGTTACTTTAGATTACATTACATTAGATTAGATTACATTACATTAGATTACTTTACGTTAGATTACATTACATTAGATTAGATTACATTACATTAGCTTACATTACATTACATTCGATTACATTACTTTAGATTACATTAGAGTAGATTAGAATAGATTACATTCCATTCCATTCCATTACATTACATTACATTAGATTACATTACATTAGATTAGATTACTTTATATTACAGTATATTAGATTAGACTACATTACATTAGATAACATTACATTTGATTAGATTACATTAGATTACATTAGATAAGTGAGTTAATTTTGTTTCATTGAAACGTTTGATTCATTGAATCAATGATTTAAGTTTCATTCAATGAAGTAATGAATGAACGTGGTGAGCTTCTCTCATTCATTCAATGTGTTAAGCTGAACGTTTCTTTTAATGAATCAAACTGTATTCATTGTTTTAATGAAACAAACTGACCTCACTTATTTAGTGAATAAATCTGCACACGTTTATTCATTGAGACTGCAATTGACAATTCAATGAGTAGAATCAAAGTGTACGCATTCATTCACTGTATGTCTTAATTAAAAGAGTAGAGCTCCCGCCATTCATTCAATGCCACGAGCAAAACCTATTCATTCAATGGAGCAAACTGCACTCATGATAAAGACTGCCTGCATCAATTCAATGAGTAGAGCTTCTCTCATTCATTGAATGTGTCAAGCTCACCGTTTTCATTTAATGAAACAAACTGCATTGATTGAATCATTGAACCAAACTAGAATCACTGATTCAATGAATCAAACCTTATTCCTTGTTTCATTCGAACAAACCTAACTCACTTATTTAGTGAATCCTACTACACTCATTCATTCAATGAAACAGACTGCACATGATAATTCAATGAAGGTACTCTTAATGCATTGATTCAACCAAACAAATTGCACACATTTAGTTCATGAAGCAAACTGCATTTGTCAATTGAATGAATACAGCTACTAATTCATTCAATGGCACACATTGTCACAATCAAACTGCACACATTCACTCCATGAACCAAACTACACGTGTTAATTCAATGAGCAGAGCTTCTCTCACCAGTCAATGATGAGCTTAACGCTTTCATTCAATGAAACAAACAGCTTTCGTTGAATCATTGAATCAAATTCTAAAGATGGATTCAATGTAGATTAGATTACATTAGATTAGATTACATTACATTAGATTACATTAGATTAGATTACATTACATTAGATTAGATTACATTACATTAGATTACATTACATTATATTACATTCGATTACATTACATTAGATTACATTACATTGCATTAGATTACATTACATTACATTAGATTACATTAGATTACATTACATTAGATTAGATTACATGAGATTACATTACATTACCTAATGTTACACTACATTACATTCCAATACATTAGACTACAATACATTAGATTAAATTACATTACATTGCATTACATTAGATAACATTACATTAGATTAGATTAGATTACATTACATTAGATTAGATTACTTTACTTTAGTTAGATTACATTACATTAGATTACAGTATATTAGATCTCATTACATTACTTACATTACATTAGCTAACATTACATTCGATTACATTTCATTAGATTAGATTTCATTAGATTACATTACATTACATCACATTAGGTTTCATTAGATTACATTAGTTTAGATTTCATTACATTAGATTAGATTACATTAGATTAGATTTGATTACATTACATTAGATTACATTAGTTTAGGCTACATTACATTAGATTAGATTACATCACATTACATTACATTCGGTTACATTAGATGACATTACACTAGATTACAGTACATTAGATCTTATTACATTTATTACATTACATTAGATTAGATTACATTATATTAGATTACAGTACATTAGATCTTATTACATTAATTACATTACATTAGATTAGATTACATTACATTAGATTACAGTACATTAGATCTTATTACATTAATTACATTACATTAGATTAGATTACATTACATTAGATTTCAGTACATTAGATCTTATTACATTAATTACATTACATTAGATAACATTACATTTGATTAGATTACATTAGATTACATTAGATAAGTGAGTTAATTTTGTTTCATTGAAACGTTTGATTCATTGAATCAATGATTTAAGTTTCATTCAATGAAGTAATGAATGAAGGTGGTGAGCTTCTCTCATTCATTCAATGTGTTAAGCTGAACGTTTCTTTTAATGAATCAAACTGTATTCATTGTTTTAATGAAACAAACTGACCTCACTTATTTAGTGAATAAATCTGCACACGTTCATTCATTGAGACTGCACTTGACAATTCAATGAGTAGAATCAAAGTGTACGCATTCATTCAAAGAAATGCACTGTATGTCTTAATTAAAAGAGTAGAGCTCCCGCCATTCATTCAATGCCACGAGCAAAACCTATTCATTCAATGGAGCAAACTGCACTCATGATAAAGACTGCCTGCATCAATTCAATGAGTAGAGCTTCTCTCATTCATTGAATGTGTCAAGCTCACCGTTTTCATTTAATGAAACAAACTGCATTGATTGAATCATTGAACCAAACTAGAATCACTGATTCAATGAATCAAACCTTATTCCTTGTTTCATTCGAACAAACCTAACTCACTTATTTAGTGAATCCTACTACACTCATTCATTCAATGAAACAGACTGCACATGATAATTCAATGAAGGTACTCTTTACGCATTGATTCAACCAAACAAATTGCACACATTTAGTTCATGAAGCAAACTGCATTTGTCAATTGAATGAATACGGCTACTCATTCATTCAATGTCACACATTGTCACAATCAAACTGCACACATTCACTCCATGAACCAAACTACACGTGTTAATTCAATCAGCAGAGCTTCTCTCACCAGTCAATGATGAGCTTAACGCTTTCATTCAATGAAACAAACAGCTTTCGTTGAATCATTGAATCAAATTCTAAAGATGGATTCAATGTAGATTAGATTACATTAGATTAGATTACATTAGATTAGATTACATTACATTAGATTAGACTACATTATATTAGATTACATTACATTAGATTTCATCAGATTAGATTACAGTATATTAGATTAGATTAGATTACATTGCATTAGATTACATTAAATTAGATGATATTACATTAGATTTCATCAGATTAGATTACAGTACATTAGATTAGATAACATTACATTGCATTAGATGACATTAGATTAGATGAGATTACATTAGATTACATTACATTAGATTACATTTCATTTGATTAGATTGCATTAGATTACATTACATTACATTAGGTTTCATTAGATTACATTACAGTAGATTACATTACATTAGATTCGATTACATTAGATTAGATTTAATTACATTACATTAGATTACACTAGTTTAGATTACATTACATTAGATTAGATGACATTAGACTAGATTACATGACATTACATTAGGTTACATTAGATTACATTACACTAGATTACATTACATTAGATTACATTTGTTTAGATTACGTTACTTTAGATTACATTACATTAGATTACTTTACGTTAGATTACATTACATTAGATTAGATTACATTACATTAGCTTACATTACATTACATTCGATTACATTACTTTAGATTACATTAGAGTAGATTAGAATAGATTACATTCCATTCCATTCCATTACATTACATTACATTAGATTACATTACATTAGATTAGATTACTTTATATTACAGTATATTAGATTAGACTACATTACATTAGATTACATTACATTAGATTTCATCAGATTAGATTACATTACATTAGATTAGATTACATTACATTAGATTACAGTACATTAGATCTTATTACATTATTTACATTACATTAGATTAGATTACATTACATTAGATTTCAGTACATTAGATCTTATTACATTAATTACATTACATTAGATAACATTACATTTGATTAGATTACATTAGATTACATTAGATAAGTGAGATAATTTTGTTTCATTGAAACGTTTGATTCATTGAATCAATGATTTAAGTTTCATTCAATGAAGTAATGACTGAACGTGGTGAGCTTCTCTCATTCATTCAATGTGTTAAGCTGAACGGTTTTTTCAATGAATCAAACGGTATTCATTGTTTTAATGAAACAAACTGACCTCACTTATTTAGTGAATGAATCTGCACACGTTTATTCATTGAGACTGCAATTGACAATTCAATGAGTAGAATCAAAGTGTACGCATTCATTCACTGTATGTGTTAATTAAAAGAGTAGAGCTCCCGCCATTCATTCAATGCCACGAGCAAAACCTATTCATTCAATGGAGCAAACTGCACTCATGATAAAGACTGCCTGCATCAATTCAATGAGTAGAGCTTCTCTCATTCATTGAATGTGTCAAGCTCACCGTTTTCATTTAATGAAACAAACTGCATTGATTGAATCATTGAACCAAACTAGAATCACTGATTCAATGAATCAAACCTTATTCCTTGTTTCATTCGAACAAACCTAACTCACTTATTTAGTGAATCCTACTACACTCATTCATTCAATGAAACAGACTGCACATGATAATTCAATGAAGGTACTCTTAACGCATTGATTCAACCAAACAAATTGCACACATTTAGTTCATGAAGCAAACTGCATTTGTCAATTGAATGAATACAGCTACTCATTCATTCAATGTCACACATTGTCACAATCAAACTGCACACATTCACTCCATGAACCAAACTACACGTGTTAATTCAATCAGCAGAGCTTCTCTCACCAGTCAATGATGAGCTTAACGCTTTCATTCAATGAAACAAACAGCTTTCGTTGAATCATTGAATCAAATTCTAAAGATGGATTCAATGTAGATTAGATTACATGAGATTAGATTACATTACATTAGATTACATTAGATTAGATTACATTACATTAGATTAGACTACATTACATTAGATTTCATCAGATTAGATTACAGTATATTAGATTAGATTACATTACATTGCATTAGATTACATGAGATTAGATGATATTACATTAGATTACATTACATTAGATTTCATCAGATTAGATTACAGTACATTAGATTAGATAACATTACATTGCATTAGATTACATTAGATTAGATGAGATTACATTAGATTACATTACATTAGATTACATTTCATTAGATTAGATTGCATTAGATTACATTACATTACATTAGGTTTCATTAGATTACATTACAGTAGATTACATTACATTAGATTCGATTACATTAGATTAGATTTGATTACATTACATTAGATTACACTAGTTTAGATTACATTACATTAGATTATATTATATTAGATTAGATTACATGACATTACATTAGGTTACATTAGATTACATTACACTAGATTACATTACATTAGATTACATTTGTTTAGATTACATTACATTAGATTAGATTACATTACATTAGATTACTTTACATTAGATTACATTAGATTAGATTAGATTACATTACATTGGGCTTACATTACATTACATTCGATTACATTACTTTAGATTACATTAGAGTAGATTAGAATAGATTACATTACATTCCATTCCATTACATTACATTACATTAGATTACATTACATTAGATTAGATTACTTTATATTACAGTATATTAGATTAGACTACATTACATTAGATTACATTACATTAGATTTCATCAGATTAGATTACATTACATTAGATTAGTTTACATTACATTGCATTAGATTACATTAGATTACATTACATTAGATTACATTAGACAACATTACATTAGATTAGATTACATTAGATTACATTACATTTCATTGCTTTACTTTACGTTACATTAGATTACATTACATTAGATTACATTACATTATCTTATGTTACATTACATTACATTGCAATACATTAGTCTACAACACATTAGTTTACCTTACATTATAATACATTAGTTTAGTTTACATTATTTTACATTACATTACATTACATTACATTACATTGCATTACTTTAGATTACATTACATTAGATTAGATTACATTACATTAGATTACATTACATTATATTACATTCGATTACATTACATTAGATTACATTACATTGCATTAGATTACATTACATTACATTAGATTACATTAGATTACATTACATTAGATTAGATTACATGAGATTACATTACATTACCTTATGTTACACTACATTACATTCCAATACATTAGACTACAATACATTAGATTAAATTACATTACATTGCATTACATTAGATAACATTACATTAGATTAGATTAGATTAGATTACATTTCATTACATTAGATTAGATTACTTTACATTAGTTAGATTACATTACATTAGATTACAGTATATTAGATCTCATTACATTACTTACATTACATTAGCTAACATTACATTCGATTACATTTCATTAGATTAGATTTCATTAGATTACATTACATTACATCACATTAGGTTTCATTAGATTACATTAGTTTAGATTTCATTACATTAGATTAGATTACATTAGATTAGATTTGATTACATTACATTAGATTACATTAGTTTAGGCTACATTACATTAGATTAGATTACATCACATTACATTACATTCGGTTACATTAGATTACATTACACTAGATTACAGTACATTAGATCTTATTACATTTATTACATTACATTAGATTAGATTACATTATATTAGATTAAGTACATTAGATCTTATTACATTAATTACATTACATTAGATTAGATTACATTACATTAGATTTCAGTACATTAGATCTTATTACATTAATTACATTACATTAGATAACATTACATTTGATTAGATTACATTAGATTACATTAGATAACTGAGTTAATTTTGTTTCATTGAAACGTTTGATTCATTGAATCAATGATTTAAGTTTCATTCAATGAAGCAATGAATGAAGGTGGTGAGCTTCTCTCATTCATTCAATGTGTTAAGCTGAACGTTTCTTTTAATGAATCAAACTGTATTCATTGTTTTAATGAAACAAACTGACCTCACTTATTTAGTGAATAAATCTGCACACGTTCATTCATTGAGACTGCACTTGACAATTCAATGAGTAGAATCAAAGTGTACGCATTCATTCAAAGAAATGCACTGTATGTCTTAATTAAAAGAGTAGAGCTCCCGCCATTCATTCAATGCCACGAGCAAAACCTATTCATTCAATGGAGCAAACTGCACTCATGATAAAGACTGCCTGCATCAATTCAATGAGTAGAGCTTCTCTCATTCATTGAATGTGTCAAGCTCACCGTTTTCATTTAATGAAACAAACTGCATTGATTGAATCATTGAACCAAACTAGAATCACTGATTCAATGAATCAAACCTTATTCCTTGTTTCATTCGAACAAACCTAACTCACTTATTTAGTGAATCCTACTACACTCATTCATTCAATGAAACAGACTGCACATGATAATTCAATGAAGGTACTCTTAACGCATTGATTCAACCAAACAAATTGCACACATTTAGTTCATGAAGCAAACTGCATTTGTCAATTGAATGAATACGGCTACTCATTCATTCAATGTCACACATTGTCACAATCAAACTGCACACATTCACTCCATGAACCAAACTACACGTGTTAATTCAATCAGCAGAGCTTCTCTCACCAGTCAATGATGAGCTTAACGCTTTCATTCAATGAAACAAACAGCTTTCGTTGAATCATTGAATCAAATTCTAAAGATGGATTCAATGTAGATTAGATTACATTAGATTAGATTACATTAGATTAGATTACATTACATTAGATTAGACTACATTATATTAGATTACATTACATTAGATTTCATCAGATTAGATTACAGTATATTAGATTAGATTAGATTACATTGCATTAGATTACATTAGATTAGATGATATTACATTAGATTTCATCAGATTAGATCACAGTACATTAGATTAGATAACATTACATTGCATTAGATGACATTAGATTAGATGAGATTACATTAGATTACATTACATTAGATTACATTTCATTTGATTAGATTGCATTAGATTACATTACATTACATTAGGTTTCATTAGATTACATTACAGTAGATTACATTACATTAGATTCGATTACATTAGATTAGATTTAATTACATTACATTAGATTACACTAGTTTAGATTACATTACATTAGATTAGATGACATTAGACTAGATTACATGACATTACATTAGGTTACATTAGATTACATTACACTAGATTACATTACATTAGATTACATTTGTTTAGATTACGTTACTTTAGATTACATTACATTAGATTAGATTACATTACATTAGTTTACTTTACGTTAGATTACATTACATTAGATTAGATTACATTACATTAGCTTACATTACATTACATTCGATTACATTACTTTAGATTACATTAGAGTAGATTAGAATAGATTACATTCCATTCCATTCCATTCCATTACATTACATTAGATTACATTACATTAGATTAGATTACTTTATATTACAGTATATTAGATTAGACTACATTACATTAGATTACATTACATTAGATTTCATCAGATTAGATTACATTACATTAGATTAGATTACATTACATTAGATTACAGTACATTAGATCTTATTACATTATTTACATTACATTAGATTAGATTACATTACATTAGATTTCAGTACATTAGATCTTATTACATTAATTACATTACATTAGATAACATTACATTTGATTAGATTACATTAGATTACATTAGATTCGTGAGTTAATTTTGTTTCATTGAAACGTTTGATTCATTGAATCAATGATTTAAGTTTCATTCAAATGAAGTAATGAATGAACGTGGTGAGCTTCTCTCATTCATTCAATGTGTTAAGCTGAACGGTTTTTTCAATGAATCAAACGGTATTCATTGTTTTAATGAAACAAACTGACCTCACTTATTTAGTGAATGAATCTGCACACGTTTATTCATTGAGACTGCAATTGACAATTCAATGAGTAGAATCAAAGTGTACGCATTCATTCACTATATGTCTTAATTAAAAGAGTAGAGCTCCCGCCATTCATTCAATGCCACCAGCAAAAGCTATTCATTCAATGGAGCAAACTGCACTCATGATAAAGACTGCCTGCATCAATTCAATGAGTAGAGCTTCTCTCATTCATTGAATGTGTCAAGCTCACCGTTTTCATTTAATGAAACAAACTGCATTGATTGAATCATTGAACCAAACTAGAATCACTGATTCAATGAATCAAACCTTATTCCTTGTTTCATTCGAACAAACCTAACTCACTTATTTAGTGAATCCTACTACACTCATTCATTCAATGAAACAGACTGCACATGATAATTCAATGAAGGTACTCTTAACGCATTGATTCAACCAAACAAATTGCACACATTTCGTTCATGAAGCAAACTGCATTTGTCAATTGAATGAATACAGCTACTCATTCATTCAATGTCACACATTGTCACAATCAAACTGCACACATTCACTCCATGAACCAAACTACACGTGTTAATTCAATGAGCAGAGCTTCTCTCACCAGTCAATGATGAGCTTAACGCTTTCATTCAATGAAACAAACAGCTTTCGTTGAATCATTGAATCAAATTCTAAAGATGGATTCAATGTAGATTAGATTACATTAGATTAGATTACATTACATTAGATTACATTACATTAGATTAGACTGCATTACATTAGATTACATTACATTAGATTTCATCAGATTAGATTACAGTATATTAGATTAGATTAGATTACATTGCATTAGATTACATGAGATTAGATGATATTACATTAGATTACATTACATTAGATTTCATCAGATTAGATTACAGTACATTAGATTAGATTACATACATTGCATTAGATGACATTAGATTAGATGAAATTACATTAGATTACATTACATTTCATTAGATTAGATTGCATTAGATTACATTACATTACATTAGGTTTCATTAGATTACATTACAGTAGATTACATTACATTAGATTCGATTACATTAGATTACATTACATTAGATTACATTAGTTTAGATTACATTACATTAGATTAGATTACATGACATTACATTAGGTTACATTAGATTACATTTCACTAGATTACATTACATTTGATTAGATTACATTACATTAGATTACATTTGTTTAGATTACATTAGTTTAGATTAGATTACATTACATTAGATTACTTTACATTAGATCACATTACTTTAGATTAGATTACATTACATTAGCTTACATTACATTACATTGCATTAGATTAATGTAATAAGATTAGATGAGATTACATTAGATTAAATTACATTAGATCAGTTTATATTATATTAGATTACATTACATTAGATTACATTACATTAGATTCGATTACATTAGATTAGATTTGATTACATTACATTAGAGTAGATTACATTAGATTACATTGCATTACATTACATGAAATTACATTACTTTAGATTAGATTACATTACTTTAGCTTACATTACATTACATTTGATTATATTACATTAGATTACATTACATTAGATTACATTACATTACCTTATGTTACATTACATTACATTGCAATACATTAGAATACAATACATTAGATTACCTTACATTATATTACATTAGGCTAGTTTACATTATTTTACATTACATTACATTAGATTACATTACATTAGATTAGATTACATTAGATTAGATTACATTACATTGCATTACATTAGATTACATTAAATTTGATTAGATTACATTAGATAAGTGAGATAATTTTGTTTCATTGCAACGTTTGATTCATTGAATCAATGATTTAAGTTTCATTCAATGAAGTAATGAATGAACGTGGTGAGCTTCTCTCATTCATTCAATGTGTTAAGCTGAACGGTTTTTTCAATGAATCAAACGGTATTCATTGTTTTAATGAAACAAACTGACCTCACTTATTTAGTGAATGAATCTGCACACGTTTATTCATTGAGAATGCAATTGACAATTCAATGAGTAGAATCAAAGTGCACGCATTCATTCACTGTATGTCTTAATTAAAAGAGTAGAGCTCCCGCCATTCATTCAATGCCACGAGCAAAACCTATTCATTCAATGGAGCAAACTGCACTCATGATAAAGACTGCCTGCATCAATTCAATGAGTAGAGCTTCTCTCATTCATTGAATGTGTCAAGCTCACCGTTTTCATTTAATGAAACAAACTGCATTGATTGAATCATTGAACCAAACTAGAATCACTGATTCAATGAATCAAACCTTATTCCTTGTTTCATTCGAACAAACCTAACTCACTTATTTAGTGAATCCTACTACACTCATTCATTCAATGAAACAGACTGCACATGATAATTCAATGAAGGTACTCTTAATGCATTGATTCAACCAAACAAATTGCACACATTTAGTTCATGAAGCAAACTGCATTTGTCAATTGAATGAATACAGCTACTCATTCATTCAATGTCACACATTGTCACAATCAAACTGCACACATTCACTCCATGAACCAAACTACACGTGTTAATTCAATGAGCAGAGCTTCTCTCACCAGTCAATGATGAGCTTAACGCTTTCATTCAATGAAACAAACAGCTTTCGTTGAATCATTGAATCAAATTCTAAAGATGGATTCAATGTAGATTAGATTACATTAGATTAGATTACATTACATTAGATTACATTAGATTAGAATACATTACATTAGATTAGACTACATTACATTAGATTTCATCAGATTAGATTACAGTATATTAGATTAGATTAGATTACATTGCATTAGATTACATGAGATTAGATGATATTACATTAGATTACATTACATTAGATTTCATCAGATTAGATTACAGTACATTAGATTAGATTACATACATTGCATTAGATGACATTAGATTAGATGAAATTACATTAGATTACATTACATTTCATTAGATTAGATTGCATTAGATTACATTACATTACATTAGGTTTCATTAGATTACATTACAGTAGATTACATTACATTAGATTCGATTACATTAGATTACATTACATTAGATTACATTAGTTTAGATTACATTACATTAGATTAGATTACATGACATTACATTAGGTTACATTAGATTACATTTCACTAGATTACATTACATTTGATTAGATTACATTACATTAGATTACATTTGTTTAGATTACATTAGTTTAGATTATATTAGTTTAGATTAGATTACATTACATTAGATTACTTTACATTAGATCACATTACTTTAGATTAGATTACATTACATTAGCTTACATTACATTACATTGCATTAGATTAATGTAATAAGATTAGATGAGATTACATTAGATTAAATTACATTAGATCAGTTTATATTATATTAGATTACATTACATTAGATTACATTACATTAGATTCGATTACATTAGATTAGATTTGATTACATTACATTAGAGTAGATTACATTAGATTACATTGCATTACATTACATGAAATTACATTACTTTAGATTAGATTACATTACTTTAGCTTACATTACATTACATTTGATTATATTACATTAGATTACATTACATTAGATTACATTACATTACCTTATGTTACATTACATTACATTGCAATACATTAGAATACAATACATTAGATTACCTTACATTATATTACATTAGGCTAGTTTACATTATTTTACATTACATTACATTAGATTACATTACATTAGATTAGATTACATTAGATTAGATTACATTACATTGCATTACATTAGATTACATTAAATTTGATTAGATTACATTAGATAAGTGAGATAATTTTGTTTCATTGAAACGTTTGATTCATTGAATCAATGATTTAAGTTTCATTCAATGAAGTAATGAATGAACGTGGTGAGCTTCTCTCATTCATTCAATGTGTTAAGCTGAACGGTTTTTTCAATGAATCAAACGGTATTCATTGTTTTAATGAAACAAACTGACCTCACTTATTTAGTGAATGAATCTGCACACGTTTATTCATTGAGAATGCAATTGACAATTCAATGAGTAGAATCAAAGTGCACGCATTCATTCACTGTATGTCTTAATTAAAAGAGTAGAGCTCCCGCCATTCATTCAATGCCACGAGCAAAACCTATTCATTCAATGGAGCAAACTGCACTCATGATAAAGACTGCCTGCATCAATTCAATGAGTAGAGCTTCTCTCATTCATTGAATGTGTCAAGCTCACCGTTTTCATTTAATGAAACAAACTGCATTGATTGAATCATTGAACCAAACTAGAATCACTGATTCAATGAATCAAACCTTATTCCTTGTTTCATTCGAACAAACCTAACTCACTTATTTAGTGAATCCTACTACACTCATTCATTCAATGAAACAGACTGCACATGATAATTCAATGAAGGTACTCTTAATGCATTGATTCAACCAAACAAATTGCACACATTTAGTTCATGAAGCAAACTGCATTTGTCAATTGAATGAATACAGCTACTCATTCATTCAATGTCACACATTGTCACAATCAAACTGCACACATTCACTCCATGAACCAAACTACACGTGTTAATTCAATGAGCAGAGCTTCTCTCACCAGTCAATGATGAGCTTAACGCTTTCATTCAATGAAACAAACAGCTTTCGTTGAATCATTGAATCAAATTCTAAAGATGGATTCAATGTAGATTAGATTACATTAGATTAGATTACATTACATTAGATTACATTACATTAGACTGCATTACATTAGATTACATTACATTAGATTTCATCAGATTAGATTACAGTATATTAGATTAGATTAGATTACATTGCATTAGATTACATGAGATTAGATGATATTACATTAGATTACATTACATTAGATTTCATCAGATTAGATTACAGTACATTAGATTAGATTACATACATTGCATTAGATGACATTAGATTAGATGAAATTACATTAGATTACATTACATTTCATTAGATTAGATTGCATTAGATTACATTACATTACATTAGGTTTCATTAGATTACATTACAGTAGATTACATTACATTAGATTCGATTACATTAGATTACATTACATTAGATTACATTAGTTTAGATTACATTACATTAGATTAGATTACATGACATTACATTAGGTTACATTAGATTACATTTCACTAGATTACATTACATTTGATTAGATTACATTACATTAGATTACATTTGTTTAGATTACATTAGTTTAGATTATATTAGTTTAGATTAGATTACATTACATTAGATTACTTTACATTAGATCACATTACTTTAGATTAGATTACATTACATTAGCTTACATTACATTACATTGCATTAGATTAATGTAATAAGATTAGATGAGATTACATTAGATTACATTACATTAGATCAGTTTATATTATATTAGATTACATTACATTAGATTACATTACATTAGATTCGATTACATTAGATTAGATTTGATTACATTACATTAGAGTAGATTACATTAGATTACATTGCATTACATTACATGAAATTACATTACTTTAGATTAGATTACATTACTTTAGCTTACATTACATTACATTCGATGACATTACATTAGATTAGATTACATTAGATTACATTACATTAGATTACATTACATTACCTTATGTTACATTACATTACATTGCAATACATTAGAATACAATACATTAGATTACCTTACATTATATTACATTAGGCTAGTTTACATTATTTTACATTACATTACATTAGATTACATTACATTAGATTAGATTACATTAGATTAGATTACATTACATTGCATTACATTAGATTACATTAAATTTGATTAGATTACATTAGATAAGTGAGATAATTTTGTTTCATTGAAACGTTTGATTCATTGAATCAATGATTTAAGTTTCATTCAATGAAGTAATGAATGAACGTGGTGAGCTTCTCTCATTCATTCAATGTGTTAAGCTGAACGGTTTTTTCAATGAATCAAACGGTATTAATTGTTTTAATGAAACAAACTGACCTCACTTATTTAGTGAATAAATCTGCACACGTTTATTCATTGAGACTGCAATTGACAATTCAATGAGTAGAATCAAAGTGTACGCATTCATTCACTATATGTCTTAATTAAAAGAGTAGAGCTCCCGCCATTCATTCAATGCCACCAGCAAAAGCTATTCATTCAATGGAGCAAACTGCACTCATGATAAAGACTGCCTGCATCAATTCAATGAGTAGAGCTTCTCTCATTCATTGAATGTGTCAAGCTCACCGTTTTCATTTAATGAAACAAACTGCATTGATTGAATCATTGAACCAAACTAGAATCACTGATTCAATGAATCAAACCTTATTCCTTGTTTCATTCGAACAAACCTAACTCACTTATTTAGTGAATCCTACTACACTCATTCATTCAATGAAACAGACTGCACATGATAATTCAATGAAGGTACTCTTAACGCATTGATTCAACCAAACAAATTGCACACATTTCGTTCATGAAGCAAACTGCATTTGTCAATTGAATGAATACAGCTACTCATTCATTCAATGTCACACATTGTCACAATCAAACTGCACACATTCACTCCATGAACCAAACTACACGTGTTAATTCAATGAGCAGAGCTTCTCTCACCAGTCAATGATGAGCTTAACGCTTTCATTCAATGAAACAAACAGCTTTCGTTGAATCATTGAATCAAATTCTAAAGATGGATTCAATGTAGATTAGATTACATTACATTAGATTACATTACATTAGATTACATTACATTAGATTAGACTGCATTACATTAGATTACATTACATTAGATTTCATCAGATTAGATTACAGTATATTAGATTAGATTAGATTACATTGCATTAGATTACATGAGATTAGATGATATTACATTAGATTACATTACATTAGATTTCATCAGATTAGATTACAGTACATTAGATTAGATTACATACATTGCATTAGATGACATTAGATTAGATGAAATTACATTAGATTACATTACATTTCATTAGATTAGATTGCATTAGATTACATTACATTACATTAGGTTTCATTAGATTACATTACAGTAGATTACATTACATTAGATTCGATTACATTAGATTACATTACATTAGTTTAGATTACATTACATTAGATTAGATTACATGACATTACATTAGGTTACATTAGATTACATTTCACTAGATTACATTACATTTGATTAGATTACATTACATTAGATTACATTTGTTTAGATTACATTAGTTTAGATTATATTAGTTTAGATTAGATTACATTACATTAGATTACTTTACATTAGATCACATTACTTTAGATTAGATTACATTACATTAGCTTACATTACATTACATTGCATTAGATTAATGTAATAAGATTAGATGAGATTACATTAGATTACATTACATTAGATCAGTTTATATTATATTAGATTACATTACATTAGATTACATTACATTAGATTCGATTACATTAGATTAGATTTGATTACATTACATTAGAGTAGATTACATTAGATTACATTGCATTACATTACATGAAATTACATTACTTTAGATTAGATTACATTACTTTAGCTTACATTACATTACATTAGATTAGATTAGATTACATTAGATTACATTACATTAGATTACATTACATTAGATTACATTACATTACCTTATGTTACATTACATTAGATTACATACATTTAGTGAATCCTACTACACTCATTCATTCAATGAAACAGACTGCACATGATAATTCAATGAAGGTACTCTTAACGCATTGATTCAACCAAACAAATTGCACACATTTAGTTCATGAAGCAAACTGCATTTGTCAATTGAATGAATACAGCTACTCATTCATTCAATGGCACACATTGTCACAATCAAACTGCACACATTCACTCCATGAACCAAACTACACGTGTTAATTCAATGAGCAGAGCTTCTCTCACCAGTCAATGATGAGCTTAACGCTTTCATTCAATGAAACAAACAGCTTTCGTTGAATCATTGAATCAAATTCTAAAGATGGATTCAATGTAGATTAGATTACATTAGATTAGATTACATTACATTAGATTACATTAGATTAGAATACATTACATTAGATTAGACTACATTACATTAGATTTCATCAGATTAGATTACAGTATATTAGATTAGATTACATTACATTGCATTAGATTACGTTAGATTAGATGATATTACATTAGATTACATTACATTAGATTTCATCAGATCAGATTACAGTACATTAGATTAGATAACATTACATTGCATTAGATTACATTAGATTAGATGAGATTACATTAGATTACATTACATTCGATTACATTACATTAGATTACATTACATTGCATTAGATTACATTACATTACATTAGATTACATTAGATTACATTACATTAGATTAGATTACATGAGATTACATTACATTACCTTATGTTACACTACATTACATTCCAATACATTAGACTACAATACATTAGATTAAATTACATTACATTGCATTACATTAGATAACATTACATTAGATTACATTACATTACATTACATTACATTACATTAGATTACTTTACATTAGTTAGATTACATTACATTAGATTACAGTATATTAGATCTCATTACATTAATTACATTACATTAGCTAACATTACATTCGATTACATTTCATTAGATTAGATTTCATTAGATTCCATTACATTACATCACATTAGGTTTCATTAGATTACATTAGTTTAGATTTCATTACATTAGATTAGATTACATTAGATTAGATTTGATTACATTACATTAGATTACATTAGTTTAGGCTACATTACATTAGATTAGATTACATCACATTACATTACATTCGGTTACATTAGATGACATTACACTAGATTACAGTACATTAGATCTTATTACATTTATTACATTACATTAGATTAGATTACATTATATTAGATTACAGTACATTAGATCTTATTACATTAATTACATTACATTAGATTAGATTACATTACATTAGATTACAGTACATTAGATCTTATTACATTAATTACATTACATTAGATTAGATTACATTACATTAGATTTCAGTACATTAGATCTTATTACATTAATTACATTACATTAGATAACATTACATTTGATTAGATTACATTAGATTACATTAGATAACTGAGTTAATTTTGTTTCATTGAAACGTTTAATTCATTGAATCAATGATTTAAGTTTCATTCAATGAAGTAATGAATGAAGGTGGTGAGCTTCTCTCATTCATTCAATGTGTTAAGCTGAACGTTTCTTTTAATGAATCAAACTGTATTCATTGTTTTAATGAAACAAACTGACCTCACCGTTTGCATTTAATGAAACAAACTGCATTGTGTGAATAAATCTGCACACGTTCATTCATTGAGACTGCACTTGACAATTCAATGAGTAGAATCAAAGTGTACGCATTCATTCAAAGAAATGCACTGTATGTCTTAATTAAAGAGTAGAGCTCCCGCCATTCATTCAATGCCACGAGCAAAACCTATTCATTCAATGGAGCAAACTGCACTCATGATAAAGACTGCCTGCACCAATTCAATGAGTAGAGCTTCTCTCATTCATTGAATGTGTCAAGCTCACCGTTTTCATTTACTGAAACAAACTGCATTGATTGAATCATTGAACCAAACTAGAATCACTGATTCAATGAATCAAACCTTATTCCTTGTTTCATTCGAACAAACCTAACTCACTTATTTAGTGAATCCGACTACACTCATTCATTCAATGAAACAGACTGCACATGATAATTCAATGAAGGTACTCTTAACGCATTGATTCAACCAAACAAATTGCACACATTTAGTTCATGAAGCAAACTGCATTTGTCAATTGAATGAATACGGCTACTCATTCATTCAATGTCACACATTGTCACAATCAAACTGCACACATTCACTCCATGAACCAAACTACACGTGTTAATTCAATGAGCAGAGCTTCTCTCACCAGTCAATGATGATCTTAACGCTTTCATTCAATGAAACAAACAGCTTTCGTTGAATCATTGAATCAAATTCTAAAGATGGATTAAATGTAGATTAGATTACATTAGATTAGATTACATTACATTAGATTAGACTACATTATATTAGATTACATTACATTAGATTTCATCAGATTAGATTACAGTATATTAGATTAGATTACATTACATTGCATTAGATTACATTAGATTAGATGATATTACATTAGATTACATTACATTAGATTTCATCAGATTAGATTACAGTACATTAGATTAGATAACATTACATTGCATTAGATGACATTAGATTAGATGAGATTACATTAGATTACATTACATTAGATTACATTTCATTTGATTAGATTGCATTAGATTACATTACATTACATTAGGTTTCATTAGATTACATTACAGTAGATTACATTACATTAGATTCGATTACATTAGATTAGATTTAATTACATTACATTAGATTACACTAGTTTAGATTACATTACATTAGATTAGATGACATTAGACTAGATTACATGACATTACATTAGGTTACATTAGATTACATTACACTAGATTACATTACATTAGATTACATTTGTTTAGATTACGTTACTTTAGATTACATTACATTAGATTAGATTACATTACATTAGATTACTTTACGTTAGATTACATTACATTAGATTAGATTACATTACATTAGCTTACATTACATTACATTCGATTACATTACTTTAGATTACATTAGAGTAGATTAGAATAGATTACATTCCATTCCATTCCATTCCATTACATTACATTAGATTACATTACATTAGATTAGATTACTTTATATTACAGTATATTAGATTAGAGTACATTACATTAGATTACATTACATTAGATTTCATCAGATTAGATTACATTACATTAGATTAGATTACATTACATTAGATTACAGTACATTAGATCTTATTACATTATTTACATTACATTAGATTAGATTACATTACATTAGATTTCAGTACATTAGATCTTATTACATTAATTACATTACATTAGATAACATTACATTTGATTAGATTACATTAGATTACATTAGATTAGTGAGTTAATTTTGTTTCATTGAAACGTTTGATTCATTGAATCAATGATTTAAGTTTCATTCAATGAAGTAATGAATGAACGTGGTGAGCTTCTCTCATTCATTCAATGTGTTAAGCTGAACGGTTTTTTCAATGAATCAAACGGTATTCATTGTTTTAATGAAACAAACTGACCTCACTTATTTAGTGAATAAATCTGCACACGTTTATTCATTGAGACTGCAATTGACAATTCAATGAGTAGAATCAAAGTGTACGCATTCATTCACTGTATGTCTTAATTAAAAGAGTAGAGCTCCCGCCATTCATTCAATGCCACCAGCAAAACCTATTCATTCAATGGAGCAAACTGCACTCATGATAAAGACTGCCTGCATCAATTCAATGAGTAGAGCTTCTCTCATTCATTGAATGTGTCAAGCTCACCGTTTTCATTTAATGAAACAAACTGCATTGATTGAATCATTGAACCAAACTAGAATCACTGATTCAATGAATCAAACCTTATTCCTTGTTTCATTCGAACAAACCTAACTCACTTATTTAGTGAATCCTACTACACTCATTCATTCAATGAAACAGACTGCACATGATAATTCAATGAAGGTACTCTTAACGCATTGATTCAACCAAACAAATTGCACACATTTAGTTCATGAAGCAAACTGCATTTGTCAATTGAATGAATACAGCTGCTCATTCATTCAATGGCACACATTGTCACAATCAAACTGCACACATTCACTCCATGAACCAAACTACACGTGTTAATTCAATGAGCAGAGCTTCTCTCACCAGTCAATGATGAGCTTAACGCTTTCATTCAATGAAACAAACAGCTTTCGTTGAATCATTGAATCAAATTCTAAAGATGGATTCAATGTAGATTAGATTACATTCGATTAGATTACATTACATTAGGTTAGACTACATTACATTAGATTTCATCAGATTAGTTTACAGTATATTAGATTAGATTACATTACATTGCATTAGATTACATTAGATTAGATGATATTACATTAGATTACATTACATTAGATTTCATCAGATTAGATTACAGTACATTAGATTAGATAACATTACATTGCATTAGATTACATTAGATTAGATGAGATTACATTAGATTACATTACATTAGATTACATTTCATTAGATTAGATTGCATTAGATTACATTACATTACATTAGGTTTCATTAGATTACATTACAGTAGATTACATTACATTAGATTCGATTACATTAGATTAGATTTGATTACATTACATTAGATTACACTAGTTTGGATTACATTACATTACATTATATTATATTAGATTAGATTAAATGACATTACATTAGGTTACATTAGATTACATTACACTAGATTACATTACATTAGATTACATTTGTTTAGATTACATTACTTTAGATTACATTACATTAGATTAGATTACATTACATTAGATTACTTTACATTAGATTACATTACATTAGATTAGATTACATTACATTGGGCTTACATTACATTACATTCGATTACATTACTTTAGATTACATTAGAGTAGATTAGAATAGATTACATTACATTCCATTCCATTACATTACATTACATTAGATTACATTAGAGTAGATTAGAATAGATTACATTACATTCCATTCCATTACATTACATTACATTAGATTACATTACATTAGATTAGATTACATTACATTAGTTTACTTTACGTTAGATTACATTACATTAGATTAGATTACATTACATTAGCTTACATTACATTACATTCGATTACATTACTTTAGATTACATTAGAGTAGATTAGAATAGATTACATTCCATTCCATTCCATTACATTACATTACATTAGATTACATTACATTAGATTAGATTACTTTATATTACAGTATATTAGATTAGACTACATTACATTAGATTACATTACATTAGATTTCATCAGATTAGATTACATTACATTAGATTAGATTACATTACATTAGATTACAGTACATTAGATCTTATTACATTATTTACATTACATTAGATTAGATTACATTACATTAGATTTCAGTACATTAGATCTTATTACATTAATTACATTACATTAGATAACATTACATTTGATTAGATTACATTAGATTACATTAGATAAGTGAGTTAATTTTGTTTCATTGAAACGTTTGATTCATTGAATCAATGATTTAAGTTTCATTCAATGAAGTAATGAATGAACGTGGTGAGCTTCTCTCATTCATTCAATGTGTTAAGCTGAACGGTTTTTTCAATGAATCAAACGGTATTCATTGTTTTAATGAAACAAACTGACCTCACTTATTTAGTGAATGAATCTGCACACGTTTATTCATTGAGACTGCAATTGACAATTCAATGAGTAGAATCAAAGTGTACGCATTCATTCACTATATGTCTTAATTAAAAGAGTAGAGCTCCCGCCATTCATTCAATGCCACCAGCAAAAGCTATTCATTCAATGGAGCAAACTGCACTCATGATAAAGACTGCCTGCATCAATTCAATGAGTAGAGCTTCTCTCATTCATTGAATGTGTCAAGCTCACCGTTTTCATTTAATGAAACAAACTGCATTGATTGAATCATTGAACCAAACTAGAATCACTGATTCAATGAATCAAACCTTATTCCTTGTTTCATTCGAACAAACCTAACTCACTTATTTAGTGAATCCTACTACACTCATTCATTCAATGAAACAGACTGCACATGATAATTCAATGAAGGTACTCTTAACGCATTGATTCAACCAAACAAATTGCACACATTTCGTTCATGAAGCAAACTGCATTTGTCAATTGAATGAATACAGCTACTCATTCATTCAATGTCACACATTGTCACAATCAAACTGCACACATTCACTCCATGAACCAAACTACACGTGTTAATTCAATGAGCAGAGCTTCTCTCACCAGTCAATGATGAGCTTAACGCTTTCATTCAATGAAACAAACAGCTTTCGTTGAATCATTGAATCAAATTCTAAAGATGGATTCAATGTAGATTAGATTACATTAGATTAGATTACATTACATTAGATTACATTACATTAGATTAGACTGCATTACATTAGATTACATTACATTAGATTTCATCAGATTAGATTACAGTATATTAGATTAGATTAGATTACATTGCATTAGATTACATGAGATTAGATGATATTACATTAGATTACATTACATTAGATTTCATCAGATTAGATTACAGTACATTAGATTAGATTACATACATTGCATTAGATGACATTAGATTAGATGAAATTACATTAGATTACATTACATTTCATTAGATTAGATTGCATTAGATTACATTACATTACATTAGGTTTCATTAGATTACATTACAGTAGATTACATTACATTAGATTCGATTACATTAGATTACATTACATTAGATTACATTAGTTTAGATTACATTACATTAGATTAGATTACATGACATTACATTAGGTTACATTAGATTACATTTCACTAGATTACATTACATTTGATTAGATTACATTACATTAGATTACATTTGTTTAGATTACATTAGTTTAGATTATATTAGTTTAGATTAGATTACATTACATTAGATTACTTTACATTAGATCACATTACTTTAGATTAGATTACATTACATTAGCTTACATTACATTACATTGCATTAGATTAATGTAATAAGATTAGATGAGATTACATTAGATTAAATTACATTAGATCAGTTTATATTATATTAGATTACATTACATTAGATTACATTACATTAGATTCGATTACATTAGATTAGATTTGATTACATTACATTAGAGTAGATTACATTAGATTACATTGCATTACATTACATGAAATTACATTACTTTAGATTAGATTACATTACTTTAGCTTACATTACATTACATTCGATGACATTACATTAGATTAGATTACATTAGATTACATTACATGAGATTACATTACATTACCTTATGTTACATTACATTACATTGCAATACATTAGAATACAATACATTAGATTACCTTACATTATATTACATTAGGCTAGTTTACATTATTTTACATTACATTACATTAGATTACATTACATTAGATTAGATTACATTAGATTAGATTACATTACATTGCATTACATTAGATTACATTAAATTTGATTAGATTACATTAGATAAGTGAGATAATTTTGTTTCATTGAAACGTTTGATTCATTGAATCAATGATTTAAGTTTCATTCAATGAAGTAATGAATGAACGTGGTGAGCTTCTCTCATTCATTCAATGTGTTAAGCTGAACGGTTTTTTCAATGAATCAAACGGTATTAATTGTTTTAATGAAACAAACTGACCTCACTTATTTAGTGAATAAATCTGCACACGTTTATTCATTGAGACTGCAATTGACAATTCAATGAGTAGAATCAAAGTGTACGCATTCATTCACTATATGTCTTAATTAAAAGAGTAGAGCTCCCGCCATTCATTCAATGCCACGAGCAAAACCTATTCATTCAATGGAGCAAACTGCACTCATGATAAAGACTGCCTGCATCAATTCAATGAGTAGAGCTTCTCTCATTCATTGAATGTGTCAAGCTCACCGTTTTCATTTAATGAAACAAACTGCATTGATTGAATCATTGAACCAAACTAGAATCACTGATTCAATGAATCAAACCTTATTCCTTGTTTCATTCGAACAAACCTAACTCACTTATTTAGTGAATCCTACTACACTCATTCATTCAATGAAACAGACTGCACATGATAATTCAATGAAGGTACTCTTAACGCATTGATTCAACCAAACAAATTGCACACATTTCGTTCATGAAGCAAACTGCATTTGTCAATTGAATGAATACAGCTACTCATTCATTCAATGTCACACATTGTCACAATCAAACTGCACACATTCACTCCATGAACCAAACTACACGTGTTAATTCAATGAGCAGAGCTTCTCTCACCAGTCAATGATGAGCTTAACGCTTTCATTCAATGAAACAAACAGCTTTCGTTGAATCATTGAATCAAATTCTAAAGATGGATTCAATGTAGATTAGATTACATTAGATTAGATTACATTACATTAGATTACATTACATTAGATTAGACTGCATTACATTAGATTACATTACATTAGATTTCATCAGATTAGATTACAGTATATTAGATTAGATTAGATTACATTGCATTAGATTACATGAGATTAGATGATATTACATTAGATTACATTACATTAGATTTCATCAGATTAGATTACAGTACATTAGATTAGATTACATACATTGCATTAGATGACATTAGATTAGATGAAATTACATTAGATTACATTACATTTCATTAGATTAGATTGCATTAGATTACATTACATTACATTAGGTTTCATTAGATTACATTACAGTAGATTACATTACATTAGATTCGATTACATTAGATTACATTACATTAGTTTAGATTACATTACATTAGATTAGATTACATGACATTACATTAGGTTACATTAGATTACATTTCACTAGATTACATTACATTTGATTAGATTACATTACATTAGATTACATTTGTTTAGATTACATTAGTTTAGATTATATTAGTTTAGATTAGATTACATTACATTAGATTACTTTACATTAGATCACATTACTTTAGATTAGATTACATTACATTAGCTTACATTACATTACATTGCATTAGATTAATGTAATAAGATTAGATGAGATTACATTAGATTACATTACATTAGATCAGTTTATATTATATTAGATTACATTACATTAGATTACATTACATTAGATTCGATTACATTAGATTAGATTTGATTACATTACATTAGAGTAGATTACATTAGATTACATTGCATTACATTACATGAAATTACATTACTTTAGATTAGATTACATTACTTTAGCTTACATTACATTACATTAGATTAGATTAGATTACATTAGATTACATTACATTAGATTACATTACATTAGATTACATTACATTACCTTATGTTACATTACATTAGATTACATACATTTAGTGAATCCTACTAACACTCATTCATTCAATGAAACAGACTGCACATGATAATTCAATGAAGGTACTCTTAACGCATTGATTCAACCAAACAAATTGCACACATTTAGTTCATGAAGCAAACTGCATTTGTCAATTGAATGAATACAGCTACTCATTCATTCAATGGCACACATTGTCACAATCAAACTGCACACATTCACTCCATGAACCAAACTACACGTGTTAATTCAATGAGCAGAGCTTCTCTCACCAGTCAATGATGAGCTTAACGCTTTCATTCAATGAAACAAACAGCTTTCGTTGAATCATTGAATCAAATTCTAAAGATGGATTCAATGTAGATTAGATTACATTAGATTAGATTACATTACATTAGATTACATTAGATTAGAATACATTACATTAGATTAGACTACATTACATTAGATTTCATCAGATTAGATTACAGTATATTAGATTAGATTACATTACATTGCATTAGATTACGTTAGATTAGATGATATTACATTAGATTACATTACATTAGATTTCATCAGATCAGATTACAGTACATTAGATTAGATAACATTACATTGCATTAGATTACATTAGATTAGATGAGATTACATTAGATTACATTACATTCGATTACATTACATTAGATTACATTACATTGCATTAGATTACATTACATTACATTAGATTACATTAGATTACATTACATTAGATTAGATTACATGAGATTACATTACATTACCTTATGTTACACTACATTACATTCCAATACATTAGACTACAATACATTAGATTAAATTACATTACATTGCATTACATTAGATAACATTACATTAGATTAGATTACATTACATTACATTACATTACATTAGATTACTTTACATTAGTTAGATTACATTACATTAGATTACAGTATATTAGATCTCATTACATTAATTACATTACATTAGCTAACATTACATTCGATTACATTTCATTAGATTAGATTTCATTAGATTACATTACATTACATCACATTAGGTTTCATTAGATTACATTAGTTTAGATTTCATTACATTAGATTAGATTACATTAGATTAGATTTGATTACATTACATTAGATTACATTAGTTTAGGCTACATTACATTAGATTAGATTACATCACATTACATTACATTCGGTTACATTAGATGACATTACACTAGATTACAGTACATTAGATCTTATTACATTTATTACATTACATTAGATTAGATTACATTATATTAGATTACAGTACATTAGATCTTATTACATTAATTACATTACATTAGATTAGATTACATTACATTAGATTACAGTACATTAGATCTCATTACATTAATTACATTACATTAGATTAGATTACATTACATTAGATTTCAGTACATTAGATCTTATTACATTAATTACATTACATTAGATAACATTACATTTGATTAGATTACATTAGATTACATTAGATAACTGAGTTAATTTTGTTTCATTGAAACGTTTGATTCATTGAATCAATGATTTAAGTTTCATTCAATGAAGTAATGAATGAAGGTGGTGAGCTTCTCTCATTCATTCAATGTGTTAAGCTGAACGTTTCTTTTAATGAATCAAACTGTATTCATTGTTTTAATGAAACAAACTGACCTCACCGTTTGCATTTAATGAAACAAACTGCATTGTGTGAATAAATCTGCACACGTTCATTCATTGAGACTGCACTTGACAATTCAATGAGTAGAATCAAAGTGTACGCATTCATTCAAAGAAATGCACTGTATGTCTTAATTAAAGAGTAGAGCTCCCGCCATTCATTCAATGCCACGAGCAAAACCTATTCATTCAATGGAGCAAACTGCACTCATGATAAAGACTGCCTGCACCAATTCAATGAGTAGAGCTTCTCTCATTCATTGAATGTGTCAAGCTCACCGTTTTCATTTACTGAAACAAACTGCATTGATTGAATCATTGAACCAAACTAGAATCACTGATTCAATGAATCAAACCTTATTCCTTGTTTCATTCGAACAAACCTAACTCACTTATTTAGTGAATCCGACTACACTCATTCATTCAATGAAACAGACTGCACATGATAATTCAATGAAGGTACTCTTAACGCATTGATTCAACCAAACAAATTGCACACATTTAGTTCATGAAGCAAACTGCATTTGTCAATTGAATGAATACGGCTACTCATTCATTCAATGTCACACATTGTCACAATCAAACTGCACACATTCACTCCATGAACCAAACTACACGTGTTAATTCAATGAGCAGAGCTTCTCTCACCAGTCAATGATGATCTTAACGCTTTCATTCAATGAAACAAACAGCTTTCGTTGAATCATTGAATCAAATTCTAAAGATGGATTAAATGTAGATTAGATTACATTAGATTAGATTACATTACATTAGATTAGACTACATTATATTAGATTACATTACATTAGATTTCATCAGATTAGATTACAGTATATTAGATTAGATTACATTACATTGCATTAGATTACATTAGATTAGATGATATTACATTAGATTACATTACATTAGATTTCATCAGATTAGATTACAGTACATTAGATTAGATAACATTACATTGCATTAGATGACATTAGATTAGATGAGATTACATTAGATTACATTACATTAGATTACATTTCATTTGATTAGATTGCATTAGATTACATTACATTACATTAGGTTTCATTAGATTACATTACAGTAGATTACATTACATTAGATTCGATTACATTAGATTAGATTTAATTACATTACATTAGATTACACTAGTTTAGATTACATTACATTAGATTAGATGACATTAGACTAGATTACATGACATTACATTAGGTTACATTAGATTACATTACACTAGATTACATTACATTAGATTACATTTGTTTAGATTACGTTACTTTAGATTACATTACATTAGATTAGATTACATTACATTAGATTACTTTACGTTAGATTACATTACATTAGATTAGATTACATTACATTAGCTTACATTACATTACATTCGATTACATTACTTTAGATTACATTAGAGTAGATTAGAATAGATTACATTCCATTCCATTCCATTCCATTACATTACATTAGATTACATTACATTAGATTAGATTACTTTATATTACAGTATATTAGATTAGACTACATTACATTAGATTACATTACATTAGATTTCATCAGATTAGATTACATTACATTAGATTAGATTACATTACATTAGATTACAGTACATTAGATCTTATTACATTATTTACATTACATTAGATTAGATTACATTACATTAGATTTCAGTACATTAGATCTTATTACATTAATTACATTACATTAGATAACATTACATTTGATTAGATTACATTAGATTACATTAGATTCGTGAGTTAATTTTGTTTCATTGAAACGTTTGATTCATTGAATCAATGATTTAAGTTTCATTCAATGAAGTAATGAATGAACGTGGTGAGCTTCTCTCATTCATTCAATGTGTTAAGCTGAACGGTTTTTTCAATGAATCAAACGGTATTCATTGTTTTAATGAAACAAACTGACCTCACTTATTTAGTGAATAAATCTGCACACGTTTATTCATTGAGACTGCAATTGACAATTCAATGAGTAGAATCAAAGTGTACGCATTCATTCACTGTATGTCTTAATTAAAAGAGTAGAGCTCCCGCCATTCATTCAATGCCACCAGCAAAACCTATTCATTCAATGGAGCAAACTGCACTCATGATAAAGACTGCCTGCATCAATTCAATGAGTAGAGCTTCTCTCATTCATTGAATGTGTCAAGCTCACCGTTTTCATTTAATGAAACAAACTGCATTGATTGAATCATTGAACCAAACTAGAATCACTGATTCAATGAATCAAACCTTATTCCTTGTTTCATTCGAACAAACCTAACTCACTTATTTAGTGAATCCTACTACACTCATTCATTCAATGAAACAGACTGCACATGATAATTCAATGAAGGTACTCTTAACGCATTGATTCAACCAAACAAATTGCACACATTTAGTTCATGAAGCAAACTGCATTTGTCAATTGAATGAATACAGCTGCTCATTCATTCAATGGCACACATTGTCACAATCAAACTGCACACATTCACTCCATGAACCAAACTACACGTGTTAATTCAATGAGCAGAGCTTCTCTCACCAGTCAATGATGAGCTTAACGCTTTCATTCAATGAAACAAACAGCTTTCGTTGAATCATTGAATCAAATTCTAAAGATGGATTCAATGTAGATTAGATTACATTCGATTAGATTACATTACATTAGATTAGACTACATTACATTAGATTTCATCAGATTAGTTTACAGTATATTAGATTAGATTACATTACATTGCATTAGATTACATTAGATTAGATGATATTACATTAGATTACATTACATTAGATTTCATCAGATTAGATTACAGTACATTAGATTAGATAACATTACATTGCATTAGATTACATTAGATTAGATGAGATTACATTAGATTACATTACATTAGATTACATTTCATTAGATTAGATTGCATTAGATTACATTACATTACATTAGGTTTCATTAGATTACATTACAGTAGATTACATTACATTAGATTCGATTACATTAGATTAGATTTGATTACATTACATTAGATTACACTAGTTTGGATTACATTACATTACATTATATTATATTAGATTAGATTAAATGACATTACATTAGGTTACATTAGATTACATTACACTAGATTACATTACATTAGATTACATTTGTTTAGATTACATTACTTTAGATTACATTACATTAGATTAGATTACATTACATTAGATTACTTTACATTAGATTACATTACATTAGATTAGATTACATTACATTGGGCTTACATTACATTACATTCGATTACATTACTTTAGATTACATTAGAGTAGATTAGAATAGATTACATTACATTCCATTCCATTACATTACATTACATTAGATTACATTAGAGTAGATTAGAATAGATTACATTACATTCCATTCCATTACATTACATTACATTAGATTACATTACATTAGATTACATCAGATTAGATTACATTACATTAGATTAGCTTACATTAGATTGCTTTAGATTACATTAGATTGCATTACATTAGATTACATTAGACGACATTACATTAGATTAGATTACATTAGATTACATTACATTTCATTGCTTTACTTTACGTTACATTAGATTACATTACATTATATTACATTCGATTACATTACATTAGATTACATTACATTGCATTAGATTACATTACATTACATTAGATTACATTAGATTACATTACATTAGATTAGATTACATGAGATTACATTACATTACCTTATGTTACACTACATTACATTCCAATACATTAGACTACAATACATTAGATTAAATTACATTACATTGCATTACATTAGATAACAATACATTAGATTAGATTACATTACATTACATTAGATTAGATTACTTTACATTAGTTAGATTACATTACATTAGATTACAGTATATTAGATCTCATTACATTAATTACATTACATTAGCTAACATTACATTCGATTACATTTCATTAGATTAGATTTCATTAGATTACATTACATTACATCACATTAGGTTTCATTAGATTACATTAGTTTAGATTTCATTACATTAGATTAGATTACATTAGATTGGATTTGATTACATTACATTAGATTACATTAGTTTAGGCTACATTACATTAGATTAGATTACATCACATTACATTACATTCGGTTACATTAGATTACATTACACTAGATTACAGTACATTAGATCTTATTACATTTATTACATTACATTAGATTAGATTACATTATATTAGATTACAGTACATTAGATCTTATTACATTAATTACATTACATTAGATTAGATTACATTACATTAGATTACAGTACATTAGATCTTATTACATTAATTACATTACATTAGATTAGATTACATTACATTAGATTTCAGTACATTAGATCTTATTACATTAATTACATTACATTAGATAACATTACATTTGATTAGATTACATTAGATTACATTAGATAACTGAGTTAATTTTGTTTCATTGAAACGTTTGATTCATTGAATCAATGATTTAATTTTCATTCAATGAAGTAATGAATGAAGGTGGTGAGCTTCTCTCATTCATTCAATGTGTTAAGCTGAACGTTTCTTTTAATGAATCAAACTGTATTCATTGTTTTAATGAAACAAACTGACCTCACTTATTTAGTGAATAAATCTGCACACGTTCATTCATTGAGACTGCACTTGACAATTCAATGAGTAGAATCAAAGTGTACGCATTCATTCAAAGAAATGCACTGTATGTCTTAATTAAAAGAGTAGAGCTCCCGCCATTCATTCAATGCCACGAGCAAAACCTAATCATTCAATGGAGCAAACTGCACTCATGATAAAGACTGCCTGCACCAATTCAATGAGTAGAGCTTCTCTCATTCATTGAATGTGTCAAGCTCACCGTTTTCATTTAATGAAACAAACTGCATTGATTGAATCATTGAACCAAACTAGAATCACTGATTCAATGAATCAAACCTTATTCCTTGTTTCATTCGAACAAACCTAACTCACTTATTTAGTGAATCCTACTACACTCATTCATTCAATGAAACAGACTGCACATGATAATTCAATGAAGGTACTCTTAACGCATTGATTCAACCAAACAAATTGCACACATTTAGTTCATGAAGCAAACTGCATTTGTCAATTGAATGAATACGGCTACTCATTCATTCAATGTCACACATTGTCACAATCAAACTGCACACATTCACTCCATGAACCAAACTACACGTGTTAATTCAATGAGCAGAGCTTCTCTCACCAGTCAATGATGATCTTAACGCTTTCATTCAATGAAACAAACAGCTTTCGTTGAATCATTGAATCAAATTCTAAAGATGGATTCAATGTAGATTAGATTACATTAGATTAGATTACATTACATTAGATTAGACATCATTATATTAGATTACATTACATTAGATTTCATCAGATTAGATTACAGTATATTAGATTAGATTACATTACATTGCATTAGATTACATGAGATTAGATGATATTACATTAGATTACATTACATTAGATTTCATCAGATTAGATTACAGTACATTAGATTAGATAACATTACATTGCATTAGATGACATTAGATTAGATGAGATTACATTAGATTACATTACATTAGATTACATTTCATTAGATTAGATTGCATTAGATTACATTACATTACATTAGGTTTCATTAGATTACATTACAGTAGATTACATTACATTAGATTCGATTACATTAGATTAGATTTAATTACATTACATTAGATTACACTAGTTTAGATTACATTACATTAGATTAGATGACATTAGACTAGATTACATGACATTACATTAGGTTACATTAGATTACATTACACTAGATTACATTACATTAGATTACATTTGTTTAGATTACGTTACTTTAGATTACATTACATTAGATTAGATTACATTACATTAGATTACTTTACGTTAGATTACATTACATTAGATTAGATTACATTACATTAGCTTACATTACATTACATTCGATTACATTACTTTAGATTACATTAGAGTAGATTAGAATAGATTACATTCCATTCCATTCCATTACATTACATTACATTAGATTACATTACATTAGATTAGATTACTTTATATTACAGTATATTAGATTAGACTACATTACATTAGATTACATTACATTAGATTTCATCAGATTAGATTACATTACATTAGATTAGATTACATTACATTAGATTACAGTACATTAGATCTTATTACATTATTTACATTACATTAGATTAGATTACATTACATTAGATTTCAGTACATTAGATCTTATTACATTAATTACATTACATTAGATAACATTACATTTGATTAGATTACATTAGATTACATTAGATAAGTGAGTTAATTTTGTTTCATTGAAACGTTTGATTCATTGAATCAATGATTTAAGTTTCATTCAATGAAGTAATGAATGAACGTGGTGAGCTTCTCTCATTCATTCAATGTGTTAAGCTGAACGGTTTTTTCAATGAATCAAACGGTATTCATTGTTTTAATGAAACAAACTGACCTCACTTATTTAGTGAATGAATCTGCACACGTTTATTCATTGAGACTGCAATTGACAATTCAATGAGTAGAATCAAAGTGTACGCATTCATTCACTATATGTCTTAATTAAAAGAGTAGAGCTCCCGCCATTCATTCAATGCCACCAGCAAAAGCTATTCATTCAATGGAGCAAACTGCACTCATGATAAAGACTGCCTGCATCAATTCAATGAGTAGAGCTTCTCTCATTCATTGAATGTGTCAAGCTCACCGTTTTCATTTAATGAAACAAACTGCATTGATTGAATCATTGAACCAAACTAGAATCACTGATTCAATGAATCAAACCTTATTCCTTGTTTCATTCGAACAAACCTAACTCACTTATTTAGTGAATCCTACTACACTCATTCATTCAATGAAACAGACTGCACATGATAATTCAATGAAGGTACTCTTAACGCATTGATTCAACCAAACAAATTGCACACATTTAGTTCATGAAGCAAACTGCATTTGTCAATTGAATGAATACAGCTACTCATTCATTCAATGTCACACATTGTCACAATCAAACTGCACACATTCACTCCATGAACCAAACTACACGTGTTAATTCAATGAGCAGAGCTTCTCTCACCAGTCAATGATGAGCTTAACGCTTTCATTCAATGAAACAAACAGCATTCGTTGAATCATTGAATCAAATTCTAAAGATGGATTCAATGTAGATTAGATTACATTAGATTAGATTACATTACATTAGATTACATTACATTAGATTAGACTGCATTACATTAGATTACATTACATTAGATTTCATCAGATTAGATTACAGTATATTAGATTAGATTAGATTACATTGCATTAGATTACATGAGATTAGATGATATTACATTAGATTACATTACATTAGATTTCATCAGATTAGATTACAGTACATTAGATTAGATTACATACATTGCATTAGATGACATTAGATTAGATGAAATTACATTAGATTACATTACATTTCATTAGATTAGATTGCATTAGATTACATTACATTACATTAGGTTTCATTAGATTACATTACAGTAGATTACATTACATTAGATTCGATTACATTAGATTACATTACATTAGATTACATTAGTTTAGATTACATTACATTAGATTAGATTACATGACATTACATTAGGTTACATTAGATTACATTTCACTAGATTACATTACATTTGATTAGATTACATTACATTAGATTACATTTGTTTAGATTACATTAGTTTAGATTATATTAGTTTAGATTAGATTACATTACATTAGATTACTTTACATTAGATCACATTACTTTAGATTAGATTACATTACATTAGCTTACATTACATTACATTGCATTAGATTAATGTAATAAGATTAGATGAGATTACATTAGATTAAATTACATTAGATCAGTTTATATTATATTAGATTACATTACATTAGATTACATTACATTAGATTCGATTACATTAGATTAGATTTGATTACATTACATTAGAGTAGATTACATTAGATTACATTGCATTACATTACATGAAATTACATTACTTTAGATTAGATTACATTACTTTAGCTTACATTACATTACATTAGATTATATTACATTAGATTACATTACATTAGATTACATTACATTACCTTATGTTACATTACATTACATTGCAATACATTAGAATACAATACATTAGATTACCTTACATTATATTACATTAGGCTAGTTTACATTATTTTACATTACATTACATTAGATTACATTACATTAGATTAGATTACATTAGATTAGATTACATTACATTGCATTACATTAGATTACATTAAATTTGATTAGATTACATTAGATAAGTGAGATAATTTTGTTTCATTGAAACGTTTGATTCATTGAATCAATGATTTAAGTTTCATTCAATGAAGTAATGAATGAACGTGGTGAGCTTCTCTCATTCATTCAATGTGTTAAGCTGAACGGTTTTTTCAATGAATCAAACGGTATTCATTGTTTTAATGAAACAAACTGACCTCACTTATTTAGTGAATGAATCTGCACACGTTTATTCATTGAGACTGCAATTGACAATTCAATGAGTAGAATCAAAGTGCACGCATTCATTCACTGTATGTCTTAATTAAAAGAGTAGAGCTCCCGCCATTCATTCAATGCCACGAGCAAAACCTATTCATTCAATGGAGCAAACTGCACTCATGATAAAGACTGCCTGCATCAATTCAATGAGTAGAGCTTCTCTCATTCATTGAATGTGTCAAGCTCACCGTTTTCATTTAATGAAACAAACTGCATTGATTGAATCATTGAACCAAACTAGAATCACTGATTCAATGAATCAAACCTTATTCCTTGTTTCATTCGAACAAACCTAACTCACTTATTTAGTGAATCCTACTACACTCATTCATTCAATGAAACAGACTGCACATGATAATTCAATGAAGGTACTCTTAATGCATTGATTCAACCAAACAAATTGCACACATTTAGTTCATGAAGCAAACTGCATTTGTCAATTGAATGAATACAGCTACTCATTCATTCAATGTCACACATTGTCACAATCAAACTGCACACATTCACTCCATGAACCAAACTACACGTGTTAATTCAATGAGCAGAGCTTCTCTCACCAGTCAATGATGAGCTTAACGCTTTCATTCAATGAAACAAACAGCTTTCGTTGAATCATTGAATCAAATTCTAAAGATGGATTCAATGTAGATTAGATTACATTAGATTAGATTACATTACATTAGATTACATTACATTAGACTGCATTACATTAGATTACATTACATTAGATTTCATCAGATTAGATTACAGTATATTAGATTAGATTAGATTACATTGCATTAGATTACATGAGATTAGATGATATTACATTAGATTACATTACATTAGATTTCATCAGATTAGATTACAGTACATTAGATTAGATTACATACATTGCATTAGATGACATTAGATTAGATGAAATTACATTAGATTACATTACATTTCATTAGATTAGATTGCATTAGATTACATTACATTACATTAGGTTTCATTAGATTACATTACAGTAGATTACATTACATTAGATTCGATTACATTAGATTACATTACATTAGATTACATTAGTTTAGATTACATTACATTAGATTAGATTACATGACATTACATTAGGTTACATTAGATTACATTTCACTAGATTACATTACATTTGATTAGATTACATTACATTAGATTACATTTGTTTAGATTACATTAGTTTAGATTATATTAGTTTAGATTAGATTACATTACATTAGATTACTTTACATTAGATCACATTACTTTAGATTAGATTACATTACATTAGCTTACATTACATTACATTGCATTAGATTAATGTAATAAGATTAGATGAGATTACATTAGATTACATTACATTAGATCAGTTTATATTATATTAGATTACATTACATTAGATTACATTACATTAGATTCGATTACATTAGATTAGATTTGATTACATTACATTAGAGTAGATTACATTAGATTACATTGCATTACATTACATGAAATTACATTACTTTAGATTAGATTACATTACTTTAGCTTACATTACATTACATTCGATGACATTACATTAGATTAGATTACATTAGATTACATTACATTAGATTACATTACATTACCTTATGTTACATTACATTACATTGCAATACATTAGAATACAATACATTAGATTACCTTACATTATATTACATTAGGCTAGTTTACATTATTTTACATTACATTACATTAGATTACATTACATTAGATTAGATTACATTAGATTAGATTACATTACATTAGATTACATTAAATTTGATTAGATTACATTAGATAAGTGAGATAATTTTGTTTCATTGAAACGTTTGATTCATTGAATCAAGGATTTAAGTTTCATTCAATGAAGTAATGAATGAACGTGGTGAGCTTCTCTCATTCATTCAATGTGTTAAGCTGAACGGTTTTTTCAATGAATCAAACGGTATTCATTGTTTTAATGAAACAAACTGACCTCACTTATTTAGTGAATAAATCTGCACACGTTTATTCATTGAGACTGCAATTGACAATTCAATGAGTAGAATCAAAGTGTACGCATTCATTCACTATATGTCTTAATTAAAAGAGTAGAGCTCCCGCCATTCATTCAATGCCACCAGCAAAAGCTATTCATTCAATGGAGCAAACTGCACTCATGATAAAGACTGCCTGCATCAATTCAATGAGTAGAGCTTCTCTCATTCATTGAATGTGTCAAGCTCACCGTTTTCATTTAATGAAACAAACTGCATTGATTGAATCATTGAACCAAACTAGAATCACTGATTCAATGAATCAAACCTTATTCCTTGTTTCATTCGAACAAACCTAACTCACTTATTTAGTGAATCCTACTACACTCATTCATTCAATGAAACAGACTGCACATGATAATTCAATGAAGGTACTCTTAACGCATTGATTCAACCAAACAAATTGCACACATTTAGTTCATGAAGCAAACTGCATTTGTCAATTGAATGAATACAGCTACTCATTCATTCAATGTCACACATTGTCACAATCAAACTGCACACATTCACTCCATGAACCAAACTACACGTGTTAATTCAATGAGCAGAGCTTCTCTCACCAGTCAATGATGAGCTTAACGCTTTCATTCAATGAAACAAACAGCTTTCGTTGAATCATTGAATCAAATTCTAAAGATGGATTCAATGTAGATTAGATTACATTAGATTAGATTACATTAGATTAGATTACATTACATTAGATTAGACTGCATTACATTAGATTACATTACATTAGATTTCATCAGATTAGATTACAGTATATTAGATTAGATTAGATTACATTGCATTAGATTACATGAGATTAGATGATATTACATTAGATTACATTACATTAGATTTCATCAGATTAGATTACAGTACATTAGATTAGATTACATACATTGCATTAGATGACATTCGATTAGATGAAATTACATTAGATTACATTACATTTCATTAGATTAGATTGCATTAGATTACATTACATTACATTAGGTTTCATTAGATTACATTACAGTAGATTACATTAGATTCGATTACATTAGATTACATTACATTAGTTTAGATTACATTACATTAGATTAGATTACATGACATTACATTAGGTTACATTAGATTACATTTCACTAGATTACATTACATTTGATTAGATTACATTACATTAGATTACATTTGTTTAGATTACATTAGTTTAGATTATATTAGTTTAGATTAGATTACATTACATTAGATTACTTTACATTAGATCACATTACTTTAGATTAGATTACATTACATTAGCTTACATTACATTACATTGCATTAGATTAATGTAATAAGATTAGATGAGATTACATTAGATTACATTACATTAGATCAGTTTATATTATATTAGATTACATTACATTAGATTACATTACATTAGATTCGATTACATTAGATTAGATTTGATTACATTACATTAGAGTAGATTACATTAGATTACATTGCATTACATTACATGAAATTACATTACTTTAGATTAGATTACATTACTTTAGCTTACATTACATTACATTAGATTAGATTAGATTACATTAGATTACATTACATTAGATTACATTACATTAGATTACATTACATTACCTTATGTTACATTACATTAGATTACATACATTTAGTGAATCCTACTACACTCATTCATTCAATGAAACAGACTGCACATGATAATTCAATGAAGGTACTCTTAACGCATTGATTCAACCAAACAAATTGCACACATTTAGTTCATGAAGCAAACTGCATTTGTCAATTGAATGAATACAGCTACTCATTCATTCAATGGCACACATTGTCACAATCAAACTGCACACATTCACTCCATGAACCAAACTACACGTGTTAATTCAATGAGCAGAGCTTCTCTCACCAGTCAATGATGAGCTTAACGCTTTCATTCAATGAAACAAACAGCTTTCGTTGAATCATTGAATCAAATTCTAAAGATGGATTCAATGTAGATTAGATTACATTAGATTAGATTACATTACATTAGATTACATTAGATTAGAATACATTACATTAGATTAGACTACATTACATTAGATTTCATCAGATTAGATTACAGTATATTAGATTAGATTACATTACATTGCATTAGATTACGTTAGATTAGATGATATTACATTAGATTACATTACATTAGATTTCATCAGATCAGATTACAGTACATTAGATTAGATAACATTACATTGCATTAGATTACATTAGATTAGATGAGATTACATTAGATTACATTACATTCGATTACATTACATTAGATTACATTACATTGCATTAGATTACATTACATTACATTAGATTACATTAGATTACATTACATTAGATTAGATTACATGAGATTACATTACATTACCTTATGTTACACTACATTACATTCCAATACATTAGACTACAATACATTAGATTAAATTACATTACATTGCATTACATTAGATAACATTACATTAGATTAGATTACATTACATTACATTACATTAGATTACTTTACATTAGTTAGATTACATTACATTAGATTACAGTATATTAGATCTCATTACATTAATTACATTACATTAGCTAACATTACATTCGATTACATTTCATTAGATTAGATTTCATTAGATTACATTACATTACATCACATTAGGTTTCATTAGATTACATTAGTTTAGATTTCATTACATTAGATTAGATTACATTAGATTAGATTTGATTACATTACATTAGATTACATTAGTTTAGGCTACATTACATTAGATTAGATTACATCACATTACATTACATTCGGTTACATTAGATGACATTACACTAGATTACAGTACATTAGATCTTATTACATTTATTACATTACATTAGATTAGATTACATTATATTAGATTACAGTACATTAGATCTTATTACATTAATTACATTACATTAGATTAGATTACATTACATTAGATTACAGTACATTAGATCTTATTACATTAATTACATTACATTAGATTAGATTACATTACATTAGATTTCAGTACATTAGATCTTATTACATTAATTACATTACATTAGATAACATTACATTTGATTAGATTACATTAGATTACATTAGATAACTGAGTTAATTTTGTTTCATTGAAACGTTTGATTCATTGAATCAATGATTTAAGTTTCATTCAATGAAGTAATGAATGAAGGTGGTGAGCTTCTCTCATTCATTCAATGTGTTAAGCTGAACGTTTCTTTTAATGAATCAAACTGTATTCATTGTTTTAATGAAACAAACTGACCTCACCGTTTGCATTTAATGAAACAAACTGCATTGTGTGAATAAATCTGCACACGTTCATTCATTGAGACTGCACTTGACAATTCAATGAGTAGAATCAAAGTGTACGCATTCATTCAAAGAAATGCACTGTATGTCTTAATTAAAGAGTAGAGCTCCCGCCATTCATTCAATGCCACGAGCAAAACCTATTCATTCAATGGAGCAAACTGCACTCATGATAAAGACTGCCTGCACCAATTCAATGAGTAGAGCTTCTCTCATTCATTGAATGTGTCAAGCTCACCGTTTTCATTTACTGAAACAAACTGCATTGATTGAATCATTGAACCAAACTAGAATCACTGATTCAATGAATCAAACCTTATTCCTTGTTTCATTCGAACAAACCTAACTCACTTATTTAGTGAATCCGACTACACTCATTCATTCAATGAAACAGACTGCACATGATAATTCAATGAAGGTACTCTTAACGCATTGATTCAACCAAACAAATTGCACACATTTAGTTCATGAAGCAAACTGCATTTGTCAATTGAATGAATACGGCTACTCATTCATTCAATGTCACACATTGTCACAATCAAACTGCACACATTCACTCCATGAACCAAACTACACGTGTTAATTCAATGAGCAGAGCTTCTCTCACCAGTCAATGATGATCTTAACGCTTTCATTCAATGAAACAAACAGCTTTCGTTGAATCATTGAATCAAATTCTAAAGATGGATTCAATGTAGATTAGATTACATTAGATTAGATTACATTACATTAGATTAGACATCATTATATTAGATTACATTACATTAGATTTCATCAGATTAGATTACAGTATATTAGATTAGATTACATTACATTGCATTAGATTACATGAGATTAGATGATATTACATTAGATTACATTACATTAGATTTCATCAGATTAGATTACAGTACATTAGATTAGATAACATTACATTGCATTAGATGACATTAGATTAGATGAGATTACATTAGATTACATTACATTAGATTACATTTCATTAGATTAGATTGCATTAGATTACATTACATTACATTAGGTTTCATTAGATTACATTACAGTAGATTACATTACATTAGATTCGATTACATTAGATTAGATTTAATTACATTACATTAGATTACACTAGTTTAGATTACATTACATTAGATTAGATGACATTAGACTAGATTACATGACATTACATTAGGTTACATTAGATTACATTACACTAGATTACATTACATTAGATTACATTTGTTTAGATTACGTTACTTTAGATTACATTACATTAGATTAGATTACATTACATTAGATTACTTTACGTTAGATTACATTACATTAGATTAGATTACATTACATTAGCTTACATTACATTACATTCGATTACATTACTTTAGATTACATTAGAGTAGATTAGAATAGATTACATTCCATTCCATTCCATTCCATTACATTACATTAGATTACATTACATTAGATTAGATTACTTTATATTACAGTATATTAGATTAGACTACATTACATTAGATTACATTACATTAGATTTCATCAGATTAGATTACATTACATTAGATTAGATTACATTACATTAGATTACAGTACATTAGATCTTATTACATTATTTACATTACATTAGATTAGATTACATTACATTAGATTTCAGTACATTAGATCTTATTACATTAATTACATTACATTAGATAACATTACATTTGATTAGATTACATTAGATTACATTAGATTAGTGAGTTAATTTTGTTTCATTGAAACGTTTGATTCATTGAATCAATGATTTAAGTTTCATTCAATGAAGTAATGAATGAACGTGGTGAGCTTCTCTCATTCATTCAATGTGTTAAGCTGAACGGTTTTTTCAATGAATCAAACGGTATTCATTGTTTTAATGAAACAAACTGACCTCACTTATTTAGTGAATAAATCTGCACACGTTTATTCATTGAGACTGCAATTGACAATTCAATGAGTAGAATCAAAGTGTACGCATTCATTCACTGTATGTCTTAATTAAAAGAGTAGAGCTCCCGCCATTCATTCAATGCCACCAGCAAAACCTATTCATTCAATGGAGCAAACTGCACTCATGATAAAGACTGCCTGCATCAATTCAATGAGTAGAGCTTCTCTCATTCATTGAATGTGTCAAGCTCACCGTTTTCATTTAATGAAACAAACTGCATTGATTGAATCATTGAACCAAACTAGAATCACTGATTCAATGAATCAAACCTTATTCCTTGTTTCATTCGAACAAACCTAACTCACTTATTTAGTGAATCCTACTACACTCATTCATTCAATGAAACAGACTGCACATGATAATTCAATGAAGGTACTCTTAACGCATTGATTCAACCAAACAAATTGCACACATTTAGTTCATGAAGCAAACTGCATTTGTCAATTGAATGAATACAGCTGCTCATTCATTCAATGGCACACATTGTCACAATCAAACTGCACACATTCACTCCATGAACCAAACTACACGTGTTAATTCAATGAGCAGAGCTTCTCTCACCAGTCAATGATGAGCTTAACGCTTTCATTCAATGAAACAAACAGCTTTCGTTGAATCATTGAATCAAATTCTAAAGATGGATTCAATGTAGATTAGATTACATTCGATTAGATTACATTACATTAGATTAGACTACATTACATTAGATTTCATCAGATTAGTTTACAGTATATTAGATTAGATTACATTACATTGCATTAGATTACATTAGATTAGATGATATTACATTAGATTACATTACATTAGATTTCATCAGATTAGATTACAGTACATTAGATTAGATAACATTACATTGCATTAGATTACATTAGATTAGATGAGATTACATTAGATTACATTACATTAGATTACATTTCATTAGATTAGATTGCATTAGATTACATTACATTACATTAGGTTTCATTAGATTACATTACAGTAGATTACATTACATTAGATTCGATTACATTAGATTAGATTTGATTACATTACATTAGATTACACTAGTTTGGATTACATTACATTACATTATATTATATTAGATTAGATTAAATGACATTACATTAGGTTACATTAGATTACATTACACTAGATTACATTACATTAGATTACATTTGTTTAGATTACATTACTTTAGATTACATTACATTAGATTAGATTACATTACATTAGATTACTTTACATTAGATTACATTACATTAGATTAGATTACATTACATTGGGCTTACATTACATTACATTCGATTACATTACTTTAGATTACATTAGAGTAGATTAGAATAGATTACATTACATTCCATTCCATTACATTACATTACATTAGATTACATTAGAGTAGATTAGAATAGATTACATTACATTCCATTCCATTACATTACATTACATTAGATTACATTACATTAGATTTCATCAGATTAGATTACATTACATTAGATTAGCTTACATTAGATTGCTTTAGATTACATTAGATTGCATTACATTAGATTACATTAGACGACATTACATTAGATTAGATTACATTAGATTACATTACATTTCATTGCTTTACTTTACGTTACATTAGATTACATTACATTATATTACATTCGATTACATTACATTAGATTACATTACATTGCATTAGATTACATTACATTACATTAGATTACATTACATTAGATTAGATTACATGAGATTACATTACATTACCTTATGTTACACTACATTACATTCCAATACATTAGACTACAATACATTAGATTAAATTACATTACATTGCATTACATTAGATAACATTACATTAGATTAGATTACATTACATTACATTAGATTAGATTACTTTACATTAGTTAGATTACATTACATTAGATTACAGTATATTAGATCTCATTACATTAATTACATTACATTAGCTAACATTACATTCGATTACATTTCATTAGATTAGATTTCATTAGATTACATTACATTACATCACATTAGGTTTCATTAGATTACATTAGTTTAGATTTCATTACATTAGATTAGATTACATTAGATTGGATTTGATTACATTACATTAGATTACATTAGTTTAGGCTACATTACATTAGATTAGATTACATCACATTACATTACATTCGGTTACATTAGATTACATTACACTAGATTACAGTACATTAGATCTTATTACATTTATTACATTACATTAGATTAGATTACATTATATTAGATTACAGTACATTAGATCTTATTACATTAATTACATTACATTAGATTAGATTACATTACATTAGATTACAGTACATTAGATCTTATTACATTAATTACATTACATTAGATTAGATTACATTACATTAGATTTCAGTACATTAGATCTTATTACATTAATTACATTACATTAGATAACATTACATTTGATTAGATTACATTAGATTACATTAGATAACTGAGTTAATTTTGTTTCATTGAAACGTTTGATTCATTGAATCAATGATTTAAGTTTCATTCAATGAAGTAATGAATGAAGGTGGTGAGCTTCTCTCATTCATTCAATGTGTTAAGCTGAACGTTTCTTTTAATGAATCAAACTGTATTCATTGTTTTAATGAAACAAACTGACCTCACTTATTTAGTGAATAAATCTGCACACGTTCATTCATTGAGACTGCACTTGACAATTCAATGAGTAGAATCAAAGTGTACGCATTCATTCAAAGAAATGCACTGTATGTCTTAATTAAAAGAGTAGAGCTCCCGCCATTCATTCAATGCCACGAGCAAAACCTAATCATTCAATGGAGCAAACTGCACTCATGATAAAGACTGCCTGCACCAATTCAATGAGTAGAGCTTCTCTCATTCATTGAATGTGTCAAGCTCACCGTTTTCATTTAATGAAACAAACTGCATTGATTGAATCATTGAACCAAACTAGAATCACTGATTCAATGAATCAAACCTTATTCCTTGTTTCATTCGAACAAACCTAACTCACTTATTTAGTGAATCCTACTACACTCATTCATTCAATGAAACAGACTGCACATGATAATTCAATGAAGGTACTCTTAACGCATTGATTCAACCAAACAAATTGCACACATTTAGTTCATGAAGCAAACTGCATTTGTCAATTGAATGAATACGGCTACTCATTCATTCAATGTCACACATTGTCACAATCAAACTGCACACATTCACTCCATGAACCAAACTACACGTGTTAATTCAATGAGCAGAGCTTCTCTCACCAGTCAATGATGATCTTAACGCTTTCATTCAATGAAACAAACAGCTTTCGTTGAATCATTGAATCAAATTCTAAAGATGGATTCAATGTAGATTAGATTACATTAGATTAGATTACATTACATTAGATTAGACATCATTATATTAGATTACATTACATTAGATTTCATCAGATTAGATTACAGTATATTAGATTAGATTACATTACATTGCATTAGATTACATGAGATTAGATGATATTACATTAGATTACATTACATTAGATTTCATCAGATTAGATTACAGTACATTAGATTAGATAACATTACATTGCATTAGATGACATTAGATTAGATGAGATTACATTAGATTACATTACATTAGATTACATTTCATTAGATTAGATTGCATTAGATTACATTACATTACATTAGGTTTCATTAGATTACATTACAGTAGATTACATTACATTAGATTCGATTACATTAGATTAGATTTAATTACATTACATTAGATTACACTAGTTTAGATTACATTACATTAGATTAGATGACATTAGACTAGATTACATGACATTACATTAGGTTACATTAGATTACATTACACTAGATTACATTACATTAGATTACATTTGTTTAGATTACGTTACTTTAGATTATATTACATTAGATTAGATTACATTACATTAGATTACTTTACGTTAGATTACATTACATTAGATTAGATTACATTACATTAGCTTACATTACATTACATTCGATTACATTACTTTAGATTACATTAGAGTAGATTAGAATAGATTACATTCCATTCCATTCCATTACATTACATTACATTAGATTACATTACATTAGATTAGATTACTTTATATTACAGTATATTAGATTAGACTACATTACATTAGATTACATTACATTAGATTTCATCAGATTAGATTACATTACATTAGATTAGATTACATTACATTAGATTACAGTACATTAGATCTTATTACATTATTTACATTACATTAGATTAGATTACATTACATTAGATTTCAGTACATTAGATCTTATTACATTAATTACATTACATTAGATAACATTACATTTGATTAGATTACATTAGATTACATTAGATAAGTGAGTTAATTTTGTTTCATTGAAACGTTTGATTCATTGAATCAATGATTTAAGTTTCATTCAATGAAGTAATGAATGAACGTGGTGAGCTTCTCTCATTCATTCAATGTGTTAAGCTGAACGGTTTTTTCAATGAATCAAACGGTATTCATTGTTTTAATGAAACAAACTGACCTCACTTATTTAGTGAATAAATCTGCACACGTTTATTCATTGAGTCTGCAATTGACAATTCAATGAGTAGAATCAAAGTGTACGCATTCATTCACTATATGTCTTAATTAAAAGAGTAGAGCTCCCGCCATTCATTCAATGCCACCAGCAAAAGCTATTCATTCAATGGAGCAAACTGCACTCATGATAAAGACTGCCTGCATCAATTCAATGAGTAGAGCTTCTCTCATTCATTGAATGTGTCAAGCTCACCGTTTTCATTTAATGAAACAAACTGCATTGATTGAATCATTGAACCAAACTAGAATCACTGATTCAATGAATCAAACCTTATTCCTTGTTTCATTCGAACAAACCTAACTCACTTATTTAGTGAATCCTACTACACTCATTCATTCAATGAAACAGACTGCACATGATAATTCAATGAAGGTACTCTTAACGCATTGATTCAACCAAACAAATTGCACACATTTAGTTCATGAAGCAAACTGCATTTGTCAATTGAATGAATACAGCTACTCATTCATTCAATGTCACACATTGTCACAATCAAACTGCACACATTCACTCCATGAACCAAACTACACGTGTTAATTCAATGAGCAGAGCTTCTCTCACCAGTCAATGATGAGCTTAACGCTTTCATTCAATGAAACAAACAGCTTTCGTTGAATCATTGAATCAAATTCTAAAGATGGATTCAATGTAGATTAGATTACATTAGATTAGATTACATTACATTAGATTACATTACATTAGATTAGACTGCATTACATTAGATTACATTACATTAGATTTCATCAGATTAGATTACAGTATATTAGATTAGATTAGATTACATTGCATTAGATTACATGAGATTAGATGATATTACATTAGATTACATTACATTAGATTTCATCAGATTAGATTACAGTACATTAGATTAGATTACATACATTGCATTAGATGACATTAGATTAGATGAAATTACATTAGATTACATTACATTTCATTAGATTAGATTGCATTAGATTACATTACATTACATTAGGTTTCATTAGATTACATTACAGTAGATTACATTACATTAGATTCGATTACATTAGATTACATTACATTAGATTACATTAGTTTAGATTACATTACATTAGATTAGATTACATGACATTACATTAGGTTACATTAGATTACATTTCACTAGATTACATTACATTTGATTAGATTACATTACATTAGATTACATTTGTTTAGATTACATTAGTTTAGATTATATTAGTTTAGATTAGATTACATTACATTAGATTACTTTACATTAGATCACATTACTTTAGATTAGATTACATTACATTAGCTTACATTACATTACATTGCATTAGATTAATGTAATAAGATTAGATGAGATTACATTAGATTAAATTACATTAGATCAGTTTATATTATATTAGATTACATTACATTAGATTACATTACATTAGATTCGATTACATTAGATTAGATTTGATTACATTACATTAGAGTAGATTACATTAGATTACATTGCATTACATTACATGAAATTACATTACTTTAGATTAGATTACATTACTTTAGCTTACATTACATTACATTAGATTATATTACATTAGATTACATTACATTAGATTACATTACATTACCTTATGTTACATTACATTACATTGCAATACATTAGAATACAATACATTAGATTACCTTACATTATATTACATTAGGCTAGTTTACATTATTTTACATTACATTACATTAGATTACATTACATTAGATTAGATTACATTAGATTAGATTACATTACATTGCATTACATTAGATTACATTAAATTTGATTAGATTACATTAGATAAGTGAGATAATTTTGTTTCATTGAAACGTTTGATTCATTGAATCAATGATTTAAGTTTCATTCAATGAAGTAATGAATGAACGTGGTGAGCTTCTCTCATTCATTCAATGTGTTAAGCTGAACGGTTTTTTCAATGAATCAAACGGTATTCATTGTTTTAATGAAACAAACTGACCTCACTTATTTAGTGAATGAATCTGCACACGTTTATTCATTGAGACTGCAATTGACAATTCAATGAGTAGAATCAAAGTGCACGCATTCATTCACTGTATGTCTTAATTAAAAGAGTAGAGCTCCCGCCATTCATTCAATGCCACGAGCAAAACCTATTCATTCAATGGAGCAAACTGCACTCATGATAAAGACTGCCTGCATCAATTCAATGAGTAGAGCTTCTCTCATTCATTGAATGTGTCAAGCTCACCGTTTTCATTTAATGAAACAAACTGCATTGATTGAATCATTGAACCAAACTAGAATCACTGATTCAATGAATCAAACCTTATTCCTTGTTTCATTCGAACAAACCTAACTCACTTATTTAGTGAATCCTACTACACTCATTCATTCAATGAAACAGACTGCACATGATAATTCAATGAAGGTACTCTTAATGCATTGATTCAACCAAACAAATTGCACACATTTAGTTCATGAAGCAAACTGCATTTGTCAATTGAATGAATACAGCTACTCATTCATTCAATGTCACACATTGTCACAATCAAACTGCACACATTCACTCCATGAACCAAACTACACGTGTTAATTCAATGAGCAGAGCTTCTCTCACCAGTCAATGATGAGCTTAACGCTTTCATTCAATGAAACAAACAGCTTTCGTTGAATCATTGAATCAAATTCTAAAGATGGATTCAATGTAGATTAGATTACATTAGATTAGATTACATTACATTAGATTACATTACATTAGACTGCATTACATTAGATTACATTACATTAGATTTCATCAGATTAGATTACAGTATATTAGATTAGATTAGATTACATTGCATTAGATTACATGAGATTAGATGATATTACATTAGATTACATTACATTAGATTTCATCAGATTAGATTACAGTACATTAGATTAGATTACATACATTGCATTAGATGACATTAGATTAGATGAAATTACATTAGATTACATTACATTTCATTAGATTAGATTGCATTAGATTACATTACATTACATTAGGTTTCATTAGATTACATTACAGTAGATTACATTACATTAGATTCGATTACATTAGATTACATTAGTTTAGATTACATTACATTAGATTAGATTACATGACATTACATTAGGTTACATTAGATTACATTTCACTAGATTACATTACATTTGATTAGATTACATTACATTAGATTACATTTGTTTAGATTACATTAGTTTAGATTATATTAGTTTAGATTAGATTACATTACATTAGATTACTTTACATTAGATCACATTACTTTAGATTAGATTACATTACATTAGCTTACATTACATTACATTGCATTAGATTAATGTAATAAGATTAGATGAGATTACATTAGATTACATTACATTAGATCAGTTTATATTATATTAGATTACATTACATTAGATTACATTACATTAGATTCGATTACATTAGATTAGATTTGATTACATTACATTAGAGTAGATTACATTAGATTACATTGCATTACATTACATGAAATTACATTACTTTAGATTAGATTACATTACTTTAGCTTACATTACATTACATTCGATGACATTACATTAGATTAGATTACATTAGATTACATTACATTAGATTACATTACATTACCTTATGTTACATTACATTACATTGCAATACATTAGAATACAATACATTGGATTACCTTACATTATATTACATTAGGCTAGTTTACATTATTTTACATTACATTACATTAGATTACATTACATTAGATTAGATTACATTAGATTAGATTACATTACATTAGATTACATTAAATTTGATTAGATTACATTAGATAAGTGAGATAATTTTGTTTCATTGAAACGTTTGATTCATTGAATCAATGATTTAAGTTTCATTCAATGAAGTAATGAATGAACGTGGTGAGCTTCTCTCATTCATTCAATGTGTTAAGCTGAACGGTTTTTTCAATGAATCAAACGGTATTCATTGTTTTAATGAAACAAACTGACCTCACTTATTTAGTGAATAAATCTGCACACGTTTATTCATTGAGACTGCAATTGACAATTCAATGAGTAGAATCAAAGTGTACGCATTCATTCACTATATGTCTTAATTAAAAGAGTAGAGCTCCCGCCATTCATTCAATGCCACCAGCAAAAGCTATTCATTCAATGGAGCAAACTGCACTCATGATAAAGACTGCCTGCATCAATTCAATGAGTAGAGCTTCTCTCATTCATTGAATGTGTCAAGCTCACCGTTTTCATTTAATGAAACAAACTGCATTGATTGAATCATTGAACCAAACTAGAATCACTGATTCAATGAATCAAACCTTATTCCTTGTTTCATTCGAACAAACCTAACTCACTTATTTAGTGAATCCTACTACACTCATTCATTCAATGAAACAGACTGCACATGATAATTCAATGAAGGTACTCTTAACGCATTGATTCAACCAAACAAATTGCACACATTTCGTTCATGAAGCAAACTGCATTTGTCAATTGAATGAATACAGCTACTCATTCATTCAATGTCACACATTGTCACAATCAAACTGCACACATTCACTCCATGAACCAAACTACACGTGTTAATTCAATGAGCAGAGCTTCTCTCACCAGTCAATGATGAGCTTAACGCTTTCATTCAATGAAACAAACAGCTTTCGTTGAATCATTGAATCAAATTCTAAAGATGGATTCAATGTAGATTAGATTACATTAGATTAGATTACATTACATTAGATTACATTACATTAGATTAGACTGCATTACATTAGATTACATTACATTAGATTTCATCAGATTAGATTACAGTATATTAGATTAGATTAGATTACATTGCATTAGATTACATGAGATTAGATGATATTACATTAGATTACATTACATTAGATTTCATCAGATTAGATTACAGTACATTAGATTAGATTACATACATTGCATTAGATGACATTCGATTAGATGAAATTACATTAGATTACATTACATTTCATTAGATTAGATTGCATTAGATTACATTACATTACATTAGGTTTCATTAGATTACATTACAGTAGATTACATTAGATTCGATTACATTAGTTTAGATTACATTACATTAGATTAGATTACATGACATTACATTAGGTTACATTAGATTACATTTCACTAGATTACATTACATTTGATTAGATTACATTACATTAGATTACATTTGTTTAGATTACATTAGTTTAGATTATATTAGTTTAGATTAGATTACATTACATTAGATTACTTTACATTAGATCACATTACTTTAGATTAGATTACATTACATTAGCTTACATTACATTACATTGCATTAGATTAATGTAATAAGATTAGATGAGATTACATTAGATTACATTACATTAGATCAGTTTATATTATATTAGATTACATTACATTAGATTACATTACATTAGATTCGATTACATTAGATTAGATTTGATTACATTACATTAGAGTAGATTACATTAGATTACATTGCATTACATTACATGAAATTACATTACTTTAGATTAGATTACATTACTTTAGCTTACATTACATTACATTAGATTAGATTAGATTACATTAGATTACATTACATTAGATTACATTACATTAGATTACATTACATTACCTTATGTTACATTACATTAGATTACATACATTTAGTGAATACTACTACACTCATTCATTCAATGAAACAGACTGCACATGATAATTCAATGAAGGTACTCTTAACGCATTGATTCAACCAAACAAATTGCACACATTTAGTTCATGAAGCAAACTGCATTTGTCAATTGAATGAATACAGCTACTCATTCATTCAATGGCACACATTGTCACAATCAAACTGCACACATTCACTCCATGAACCAAACTACACGTGTTAATTCAATGAGCAGAGCTTCTCTCACCAGTCAATGATGAGCTTAACGCTTTCATTCAATGAAACAAACAGCTTTCGTTGAATCATTGAATCAAATTCTAAAGATGGATTCAATGTAGATTAGATTACATTAGATTAGATTACATTACATTAGATTACATTAGATTAGAATACATTACATTAGATTAGCCTACATTACATTAGATTTCATCAGATTAGATTACAGTATATTAGATTAGATTACATTACATTGCATTAGATTACGTTAGATTAGATGATATTACATTAGATTACATTACATTAGATTTCATCAGATCAGATTACAGTACATTAGATTAGATAACATTACATTGCATTAGATTACATTAGATTAGATGAGATTACATTAGATTACATTACATTCGATTACATTACATTAGATTACATTACATTGCATTAGATTACATTACATTACATTAGATTACATTAGATTACATTACATTAGATTAGATTACATGAGATTACATTACATTACCTTATGTTACACTACATTACATTCCAATACATTAGACTACAATACATTAGATTAAATTACATTACATTGCATTACATTAGATAACATTACATTAGATTAGATTACATTACATTACATTACATTAGATTACTTTACATTAGTTAGATTACATTACATTAGATTACAGTATATTAGATCTAATTACATTAATTACATTACATTAGCTAACATTACATTCGATTACATTTCATTAGATTAGATTTCATTAGATTACATTACATTACATCACATTAGGTTTCATTAGATTACATTAGTTTAGATTTCATTACATTAGATTAGATTACATTAGATTAGATTTGATTACATTACATTAGATTACATTAGTTTAGGCTACATTACATTAGATTAGATTACATCACATTACATTACATTCGGTTACATTAGATGACATTACACTAGATTACAGTACATTAGATCTTATTACATTTATTACATTACATTAGATTAGATTACATTATATTAGATTACAGTACATTAGATCTTATTACATTAATTACATTACATTAGATTAGATTACATTACATTAGATTACAGTACATTAGATCTTATTACATTAATTACATTACATTAGATTAGATTACATTACATTAGATTTCAGTACATTAGATCTTATTACATTAATTACATTACATTAGATAACATTACATTTGATTAGATTACATTAGATTACATTCGATAACTGAGTTAATTTTGTTTCATTGAAACGTTTGATTCATTGAATCAATGATTTAAGTTTCATTCAATGAAGTAATGAATGAAGGTGGTGAGCTTCTCTCATTCATTCAATGTGTTAAGCTGAACGTTTCTTTTAATGAATCAAACTGTATTCATTGTTTTAATGAAACAAACTGACCTCACCGTTTGCATTTAATGAAACAAACTGCATTGTGTGAATAAATCTGCACACGTTCATTCATTGAGACTGCACTTGACAATTCAATGAGTAGAATCAAAGTGTACGCATTCATTCAAAGAAATGCACTGTATGTCTTAATTAAAGAGTAGAGCTCCCGCCATTCATTCAATGCCACGAGCAAAACCTATTCATTCAATGGAGCAAACTGCACTCATGATAAAGACTGCCTGCACCAATTCAATGAGTAGAGCTTCTCTCATTCATTGAATGTGTCAAGCTCACCGTTTTCATTTACTGAAACAAACTGCATTGATTGAATCATTGAACCAAACTAGAATCACTGATTCAATGAATCAAACCTTATTCCTTGTTTCATTCGAACAAACCTAACTCACTTATTTAGTGAATCCGACTACACTCATTCATTCAATGAAACAGACTGCACATGATAATTCAATGAAGGTACTCTTAACGCATTGATTCAACCAAACAAATTGCACACATTTAGTTCATGAAGCAAACTGCATTTGTCAATTGAATGAATACGGCTACTCATTCATTCAATGTCACACATTGTCACAATCAAACTGCACACATTCACTCCATGAACCAAACTACACGTGTTAATTCAATGAGCAGAGCTTCTCTCACCAGTCAATGATGATCTTAACGCTTTCATTCAATGAAACAAACAGCTTTCGTTGAATCATTGAATCAAATTCTAAAGATGGATTCAATGTAGATTACATTACATTAGATTACATTTGTTTAGATTACGTTACTTTAGATTACATTACATTAGATTAGATTACATTACATTAGATTAGATTACATTACATTAGATTACATTTGTTTAGATTACGTTACTTTAGATTACATTACATTAGATTAGATTACATTACATTAGATTAGACTACATTATATTAGATTACATTACATTAGATTTCATCAGATTAGATTACAGTATATTAGATTAGATTACATTACATTGCATTAGATTACATTAGATTAGATGATATTACATTAGATTACATTACATTAGATTTCATCAGATTAGATTACAGTACATTAGATTAGATAACATTACATTGCATTAGATTACATTAGATTAGATGAGATTACATTAGATTACATTACATTAGATTACATTTCATTTGATTAGATTGCATTAGATTACATTACATTACATTAGGTTTCATTAGATTACATTACAGTAGATTACATTACATTAGATTCGATTACATTAGATTAGATTTAATTACATTACATTAGATTACACTAGTTTAGATTACATTACATTAGATTAGATGACATTCGACTAGATTACATGACATTACATTAGGTTACATTAGATTACATTACACTAGATTACATTACATTAGATTACATTTGTTTAGATTACGTTACTTTAGATTACATTACATTAGATTAGATTACATTACATTAGATTACTTTACGTTAGATTACATTACATTAGATTAGATTACATTACATTAGCTTACATTACATTACATTCGATTACATTACTTTAGATTACATTAGAGTAGATTAGAATAGATTACATTCCATTCCATTCCATTCCATTACATTACATTAGATTACATTACATTAGATTAGATTACTTTATATTACAGTATATTAGATTAGACTACATTACATTAGATTACATTACATTAGATTTCATCAGATTAGATTACATTACATTAGATTAGATTACATTACATTAGATTACAGTACATTAGATCTTATTACATTATTTACATTACATTAGATTAGATTACATTACATTAGATTTCAGTACATTAGATCTTATTACATTAATTACATTACATTAGATAACATTACATTTGATTAGATTACATTAGATTACATTAGATTAGTGAGTTAATTTTGTTTCATTGAAACGTTTGATTCATTGAATCAATGATTTAAGTTTCATTCAATGAAGTAATGAATGAACGTGGTGAGCTTCTCTCATTCATTCAATGTGTTAAGCTGAACGGTTTTTTCAATGAATCAAACGGTATTCATTGTTTTAATGAAACAAACTGACCTCACTTATTTAGTGAATAAATCTGCACACGTTTATTCATTGAGACTGCAATTGACAATTCAATGAGTAGAATCAAAGTGTACGCATTCATTCACTGTATGTCTTAATTAAAAGAGTAGAGCTCCCGCCATTCATTCAATGCCACCAGCAAAACCTATTCATTCAATGGAGCAAACTGCACTCATGATAAAGACTGCCTGCATCAATTCAATGAGTAGAGCTTCTCTCATTCATTGAATGTGTCAAGCTCACCGTTTTCATTTAATGAAACAAACTGCATTGATTGAATCATTGAACCAAACTAGAATCACTGATTCAATGAATCAAACCTTATTCCTTGTTTCATTCGAACAAACCTAACTCACTTATTTAGTGAATCCTACTACACTCATTCATTCAATGAAACAGACTGCACATGATAATTCAATGAAGGTACTCTTAACGCATTGATTCAACCAAACAAATTGCACACATTTAGTTCATGAAGCAAACTGCATTTGTCAATTGAATGAATACAGCTGCTCATTCATTCAATGGCACACATTGTCACAATCAAACTGCACACATTCACTCCATGAACCAAACTACACGTGTTAATTCAATGAGCAGAGCTTCTCTCACCAGTCAATGATGAGCTTAACGCTTTCATTCAATGAAACAAACAGCTTTCGTTGAATAATTGAATCAAATTCTAAAGATGGATTCAATGTAGATAAGATTACATTCGATTAGATTACATTACATTAGATTAGACTACATTACATTAGATTTCATCAGATTAGTTTACAGTATATTAGATTAGATTACATTACATTGCATTAGATTACATTAGATTAGATGATATTACATTAGATTACATTACATTAGATTTCATCAGATTAGATTACAGTACATTAGATTAGATAACATTACATTGCATTAGATTACATTAGATTAGATGAGATTACATTAGATTACATTACATTAGATTACATTTCATTAGATTAGATTGCATTAGATTACATTACATTACATTAGGTTTCATTAGATTACATTACAGTAGATTACATTACATTAGATTCGATTACATTAGATTAGATTTGATTACATTACATTAGATTACACTAGTTTGGATTACATTACATTACATTATATTATATTAGATTAGATTAAATGACATTACATTAGGTTACATTAGATTACATTACACTAGATTACATTACATTAGATTACATTTGTTTAGATTACATTACTTTAGATTACATTACATTAGATTAGATTACATTACATTAGATTACTTTACATTAGATTACATTACATTAGATTAGATTACATTACATTGGGCTTACATTACATTACATTCGATTACATTACTTTAGATTACATTAGAGTAGATTAGAATAGATTACATTACATTCCATTCCATTACATTACATTACATTAGATTACATTAGAGTAGATTAGAATAGATTACATAACATTCCATTCCATTACATTACATTACATTAGATTACATTACATTAGATTTCATCAGATTAGATTACATTACATTAGATTAGCTTACATTACATTGCTTTAGATTACATTAGATTGCATTACATTAGATTACATTAGACGACATTACATTAGATTAGATTACTTTAGATTACATTACATTTCATTGCTTTACTTTACGTTACATTAGATTACATTACATTATATTACATTCGATTACATTACATTAGATTACATTACATTGCATTAGATTACATTACATTACATTAGATTACATTAGATTACATTACATTAGATTAGATTACATGAGATTACATTACATTACCTTATGTTACACTACATTACATTCCAATACATTAGACTACAATACATTAGATTAAATTACATTACATTGCATTACATTAGATAACATTACATTAGATTAGATTACATTACATTACATTAGATTAGATTACTTTACATTAGTTAGATTACATTACATTAGATTACAGTATATTAGATCTCATTACATTAATTACATTACATTAGCTAACATTACATTCGATTACATTTCATTAGATTAGATTTCATTAGATTACATTACATTACATCACATTAGGTTTCATTAGATTACATTAGTTTAGATTTCATTACATTAGATTAGATTACATTAGATTAGATTTGATTACATTACATTAGATTACATTAGTTTAGGCTACATTACATTAGATTAGATTACATCACATTACATTACATTCGGTTACATTAGATTACATTACACTAGATTACAGTACATTAGATCTTATTACATTTATTACATTACATTAGATTAGATTACATTATATTAGATTACAGTACATTAGATCTTATTACATTAATTACATTACATTAGATTAGATTACATTACATTAGATTACAGTACATTAGATCTTATTACATTAATTACATTACATTAGATTAGATTACATTACATTAGATTTCAGTACATTAGATCTTATTACATTAATTACATTACATTAGATAACATTACATTTGATTAGATTACATTAGATTACATTAGATAACTGAGTTAATTTTGTTTCATTGAAACGTTTGATTCATTGAATCAATGATTTAAGTTTCATTCAATGAAGTAATGAATGAAGGTGGTGAGCTTCTCTCATTCATTCAATGTGTTAAGCTGAACGTTTCTTTTAATGAATCAAACTGTATTCATTGTTTTAATGAAACAAACTGACCTCACTTATTTAGTGAATAAATCTGCACACGTTCATTCATTGAGACTGCACTTGACAATTCAATGAGTAGAATCAAAGTGTACGCATTCATTCAAAGAAATGCACTGTATGTCTTAATTAAAAGAGTAGAGCTCCCGCCATTCATTCAATGCCACGAGCAAAACCTATTCATTCAATGGAGCAAACTGCACTCATGATAAAGACTGCCTGCACCAATTCAATGAGTAGAGCTTCTCTCATTCATTGAATGTGTCAAGCTCACCGTTTTCATTTACTGAAACAAACTGCATTGATTGAATCATTGAACCAAACTAGAATCACTGATTCAATGAATCAAACCTTATTCCTTGTTTCATTCGAACAAACCTAACTCACTTATTTAGTGAATCCGACTACACTCATTCATTCAATGAAACAGACTGCACATGATAATTCAATGAAGGTACTCTTAACGCATTGATTCAACCAAACAAATTGCACACATTTAGTTCATGAAGCAAACTGCATTTGTCAATTGAATGAATACGGCTACTCATTCATTCAATGTCACACATTGTCACAATCAAACTGCACACATTCACTCCATGAACCAAACTACACGTGTTAATTCAATGAGCAGAGCTTCTCTCACCAGTCAATGATGATCTTAACGCTTTCATTCAATGAAACAAACAGCTTTCGTTGAATCATTGAATCAAATTCTAAAGATGGATTCAATGTAGATTAGATTACATTAGATTAGATTACATTACATTAGATTAGACTACATTATAGATTACATTACATTAGATTTCATCAGATTAGATTACAGTATATTAGATTAGATTACATTACATTGCATTAGATTACATGAGATTAGATGATATTACATTAGATTACATTACATTAGATTTCATCAGATTAGATTACAGTACATTAGATTAGATAACATTACATTGCATTAGATGACATTAGATTAGATGAGATTACATTAGATTACATTACATTAGATTACATTTCATTAGATTAGATTGCATTAGATTACATTACATTACATTAGGTTTCATTAGATTACATTACAGTAGATTACATTACATTAGATTCGATTACATTAGATTAGATTTAATTACATTACATTAGATTACACTAGTTTAGATTACATTACATTAGATTAGATGACATTAGACCAGATTACATGACATTACATTAGGTTACATTAGATTACATTACACTAGATTACATTACATTAGATTACATTTGTTTAGATTACGTTACTTTACATTACATTACATTAGATTAGATTACATTACATTAGATTACTTTACGTTAGATTACATTACATTAGATTAGATTACATTACATTAGCTTACATTACATTACATTCGATTACATTACTTTAGATTACATTAGAGTCGATTAGAATAGATTACATTCCATTCCATTACATTCCATTACATTACATTAGATTACATTACATTAGATTAGATTACTTTATATTACAGTATATTAGATTAGACTACATTACATTAGATTACATTACATTAGATTTCATCAGATTAGATTACATTACATTAGATTAGATTACATTACATTAGATTACAGTACATTAGATCTTATTACATTATTTACATTACATTAGATTAGATTACATTACATTAGATTACAGTACATTAGATCTTATTACATTAATTACATTACATTAGATAACATTACATTTGATTAGATTACATTAGATTACATTAGATTAGTGAGTTAATTTTGTTTCATTGAAACGTTTGATTCATTGAATCAATGATTTAAGTTTCATTCAATGAAGTAATGAATGAACGTGGTGAGCTTCTCTCATTCATTCAATGTGTTAAGCTGAACGGTTTTTTCAATGAATCAAACGGTATTCATTGTTTTAATGAAACAAACTGACCTCACTTATTTAGTGAATAAATCTGCACACGTTTATTCATTGAGACTGCAATTGACAATTCAATGAGTAGAATCAAAGTGTACGCATTCATTCACTGTATGTCTTAATTAAAAGAGTAGAGCTCCCGCCATTCATTCAATGCCACCAGCAAAACCTATTCATTCAATGGAGCAAACTGCACTCATGATAAAGACTGCCTGCATCAATTCAATGAGTAGAGCTTCTCTCATTCATTGAATGTGTCAAGCTCACCGTTTTCATTTAATGAAACAAACTGCATTGATTGAATCATTGAACCAAACTAGAATCACTGATTCAATGAATCAAACCTTATTCCTTGTTTCATTCGAACAAACCTAACTCACTTATTTAGTGAATCCTACTACACTCATTCATTCAATGAAACAGACTGCACATGATAATTCAATGAAGGTACTCTTAACGCATTGATTCAACCAAACAAATTGCACACATTTAGTTCATGAAGCAAACTGCATTTGTCAATTGAATGAATACAGCTACTCATTCATTCAATGGCACACATTGTCACAATCAAACTGCACACATTCACTCCATGAACCAAACTACACGTGTTAATTCAATGAGCAGAGCTTCTCTCACCAGTCAATGATGAGCTTAACGCTTTCATTCAATGAAACAAACAGCTTTCGTTGAATCATTGAATCAAATTCTAAAGATGGATTCAATGTAGATTAGATTACATTAGATTAGATTACATTACATTAGATTAGACTACATTATATTAGATTACATTACATTAGATTTCATCAGATTAGATTACAGTATATTAGATTAGATTACATTACATTGCATTAGATTACATGAGATTAGATGATATTACATTAGATTACATTACATTAGATTTCATCAGATTAGATTACAGTACATTAGATTAGATAACATTACATTGCATTAGATGACATTAGATTAGATGAGATTACATTAGATTACATTACATTAGATTACATTTCATTTGATTAGATTGCATTAGATTACATTACATTACATTAGGTTTCATTAGATTACATTACAGTAGATTACATTACATTAGATTCGATTACATTAGATTAGATTTAATTACATTACATTAGATTACACTAGTTTAGATTACATTACATTAGATTAGATGACATTAGACTAGATTACATGACATTACATTAGGTTACATTAGATTACATTACACTAGATTACATTACATTAGATTACATTTGTTTAGATTACGTTACTTTAGATTACATTACATTAGATTAGATTACATTACATTAGATTACTTTACGTTAGATTACATTACATTAGATTAGATTACATTACATTAGCTTACAATACATTACATTCGATTACATTACTTTAGATTACATTAGAGTAGATTAGAATAGATTACATTCCATTCCATTCCATTACATTACATTACATTAGATTACATTACATTAGATTAGATTACTTTATATTACAGTATATTAGATTAGACTACATTACATTAGATTACATTACATTAGATTTCATCAGATTAGATTACATTACATTAGATTAGATTACATTACATTAGATTACAGTACATTAGATCTTATTACATTATTTACATTACATTAGATTAGATTACATTACATTAGATTTCAGTACATTAGATCTTATTACATTAATTACATTACATTAGATAACATTACATTTGATTAGATTACATTAGATTACATTAGATAAGTGAGTTAATTTTGTTTCATTGAAACGTTTGATTCATTGAATCAATGATTTAAGTTTCATTCAATGAAGTAATGAATGAAGGTGGTGAGCTTCTCTCATTCATTCAATGTGTTAAGCTGAACGGTTTTTTCAATGAATCAAACGGTATTCATTGTTTTAATGAAACAAACTGACCTCACTTATTTAGTGAATAAATCTGCACACGTTTATTCATTGAGACTGCAATTGACAATTCAATGAGTAGAATCAAAGTGTACGCATTCATTCACTGTATGTCTTAATTAAAAGAGTAGAGCTCCCGCCATTCATTCAATGCCACCAGCAAAACCTATTCATTCAATGGAGCAAACTGCACTCATGATAAAGACTGCCTGCATCAATTCAATGAGTAGAGCTTCTCTCATTCATTGAATGTGTCAAGCTCACCGTTTTCATTTAATGAAACAAACTGCATTGATTGAATCATTGAACCAAACTAGAATCACTGATTCAATGAATCAAACCTTATTCCTTGTTTCATTCGAACAAACCTAACTCACTTATTTAGTGAATCCTACTACACTCATTCATTCAATGAAACAGACTGCACATGATAATTCAATGAAGGTACTCTTAACGCATTGATTCAACCAAACAAATTGCACACATTTAGTTCATGAAGCAAACTCCATTTGTCAATTGAATGAATACAGCTACTCATTCATTCAATGGCACACATTGTCACAATCAAACTGCACACATTCACTCCATGAACCAAACTACACGTGTTAATTCAATGAGCAGAGCTTCTCTCACCAGTCAATGATGAGCTTAACGCTTTCATTCAATGAAACAAACAGCTTTCGTTGAATCATTGAATCAAATTCTAAAGATGGATTCAATGTAGATTAGATTACATTAGATTAGATTACATTACATTAGATTATATTAGATTAGATTACATTACATTAGATTAGACTACATTACATTAGATTTCATCAGATTAGATTACAGTATATTAGATTAGATTACATTACATTGCATTAGATTACATGAGATTAGATGATATTACATTAGATTACATTACATTAGATTTCATCAGATTAGATTACAGTACATTAGATTAGATAACATTACATTGCATTAGATTACATTAGATTAGATGAGATTACATTAGATTACATTACATTAGATTCGATTACATTAGATTAGATTTGATTACATTACATTAGATTACACTAGTTTAGATTACATTACATTAGATTATATTATATTAGATTAGATTACATGACATTACATTAGGTTACATTAGATTACATTACACTAGATTACATTACATTAGATTACATTTGTTTAGATTACATTACTTTAGATTACATTACATTAGATTAGATTACATTACATTAGATTACTTTACATTAGATTACATTACATTAGATTAGATTACATTACATTGGGCTTACATTACATTACATTCGATTACATTACTTTAGATTACATTAGAGTAGATTAGAATAGATTACATTACATTCCATTCCATTACATTACATTACATTACATTAGATTACTTTACATTACAGTATATTAGATTAGACTACATTACATTAGATTACATTACATTAGATTTCATCAGATTAGATTACATTACATTAGATTAGCTTACATTACATTGCATTAGATTACATTAGATTACATTACATTAGATTACATTAGACGACATTACATTAGATTAGATTACATTAGATTACATTACATTTCATTGCTTTACTTTACGTTACATTAGATTACATTACATTAGATTACATTACATTATCTTATGTTACATTACATTACATTGGAATACATTAGACTACATTACATTAGATTAGATTACATTACATTAGATTACATTACATTATATTACATTCGATTACATTACATTAGATTACATTACATTGCATTAGATTACATTACATTACATTAGATTACATTAGATTACATTACATTAGATTAGATTACATGAGATTACATTACATTACCTTATGTTACACTACATTACATTCCAATACATTAGACTACAATACATTAGATTAAATTACATTACATTGCATTACATTAGATAACATTACATTAGATTAGATTAGATTACATTACATTACATTACATTACATTAGATAACTTTACATTAGTTAGATTACATTACATTAGATTACAGTATATTAGATCTCATTACATTACTTACATTACATTAGCTAACATTACATTCGATTACATTTCATTAGATTAGATTTCATTAGATTACATTACATTACATCACATTAGGTTTCATTAGATTACATTAGTTTAGATTTCATTACATTAGATTAGATTACATTAGATTAGATTTGATTACATTACATTAGATTACATTAGTTTAGGCTACATTACATTAGATTAGATTACATCACATTACATTACATTCGGTTACATTAGATGACATTACACTAGATTACAGTACATTAGATCTTATTACATTTATTACATTACATTAGATTAGATTACATTATATTAGATTACAGTACATTAGATCTTATTACATTAATTACATTACATTAGATTAGATTACATTACATTAGATTTCAGTACATTAGATCTTATTACATTAATTACATTACATTAGATAACATTACATTTGATTAGATTACATTAGATTACATTAGATAACTGAGTTAATTTTGTTTCATTGAAACGTTTGATTCATTGAATCAATGATTTAAGTTTCATTCAATGAAGTAATGAATGAACGTGGTGAGCTTCTCTCATTCATTCAATGTGTTAAGCTGAACGTTTCTTTTAATGAATCAAACTGTATTCATTGTTTTAATGAAACAAACTGACCTCACTTATTTAGTGAATAAATCTGCACACGTTCATTCATTGAGACTGCACTTGACAATTCAATGAGTAGAATCAAAGTGTACGCATTCATTCAAAGAAATGCACTGTATGTCTTAATTAAAAGAGTAGAGCTCCCGCCATTAATTCAATGCCACGAGCAAAACCTATTCATTCAATGGAGCAAACTGCACTCATGATAAAGACTGCCTGCACCAATTCAATGAGTAGAGCTTCTCTCATTCATTGAATGTGTCAAGCTCACCGTTTTCATTTAATGAAACAAACTGCATTGATTGAATCATTGAACCAAACTAGAATCACTGATTCAATGAATCAAACCTTATTCCTTGTTTCATTCGAACAAACCTAACTCACTTATTTAGTGAATCCTACTACACTCATTCATTCAATGAAACAGACTGCACATGATAATTCAATGAAGGTACTCTTAACGCATTGATTCAACCAAACAAATTGCACACATTTAGTTCATGAAGCAAACTGCATTTGTCAATTGAATGAATACGGCTACTCATTCATTCAATGTCACACATTGTCACAATCAAACTGCACACATTCACTCCATGAACCAAACTACACGTGTTAATTCAATGAGCAGAGCTTCTCTCACCAGTCAATGATGAGCTTAACGCTTTCATTCAATGAAACAAACAGCTTTCGTTGAATCATTGAATCAAATTCTAAAGATGGATTCAATGTAGATTAGATTACATTAGATTAGATTACATTAGATTAGTTTACATTACATTAGATTAGACTACATTATATTAGATTACATTACATTAGATTTCATCAGATTAGATTACAGTATATTAGATTAGATTACATTACATTGCATTAGATTACATTAGATTAGATGATATTACATTAGATTACATTACATTAGATTTCATCAGATTAGATTACAGTACATTAGATTAGATAACATTACATTGCATTAGATTACATTAGATTAGATGAGATTACATTAGATTACATTACATTAGATTAGATTGCATTAGATTACATTACATTACATTAGGTTTCATTAGATTAAATTACAGTAGATTACATTACATTAGATTACATTTGTTTAGATTACATTACTTTAGATTACATTACATTAGATTACTTTACATTAGATTACATTACATTAGATTAGATTACATTACATTGGGCTTACATTACATTACATTCGATTACATTACATTACATTCGATTACATTACTTTAGATTACATTAGAGTAGATTAGAATAGATTACATTACATTCCATTCCATTACATTACATTACATTAGATTACATTACATTAGATTAGATTACTTTATATTACAGTATATTAGATTAGACTACATTACATTAGATTATATTACATTAGATTTCATCAGATTAGATTACATTACATTAGATTAGCTTACATTACATTGCATTAGATTACATTAGATTACATTACATTAGATTACATTAGACGACATTACATTAGATTAGATTACATTAGATTACATTACATTTCATTGCTTTACTTTACGTTACATTAGATTACATTACATTAGATTACATTACATTATCTTATGTTACATTACATTACATTGCAATACATTAGACTACAACACATTAGTTTACCTTACATTATAATACATTAGTTTAGTTTACATTATTTTACATTACATTACATTATTTTACATTACATTACATTACATTACATTGCATTACTTTAGATTACATTACATTAGATTAGATTACATTACATTAGATTACATTACATTATATTACATTCGATTACATTACATTAGATTACATTACATTACATTAGATTACATTAGATTACATTACATTAGATTAGATTACATGAGTTTACATTACATTACCTTATGTTACACTACATTACATTCCAATACATTAGACTACAATACATTAGATTAAATTACATTACATTGCATTACATTAGATTAGATTAGATTACATTACATTACATTACATTACATTAGATAACTTTACATTAGTTAGATTACATTACATTAGATTACAGTATATTAGATCTCATTACATTAATTACATTACATTAGCTAACATTACATTCGATTACATTTCATTAGATTAGATTTCATTAGATTACATTACATTACATCACATTAGGTTTCATTAGATTACATTAGTTTAGATTTCATTACATTAGATTAGATTACATTAGATTAGATTTGATTACATTACATTAGATTACATTAGTTTAGGCTACATTACATTAGATTAGATTACATCACATTACATTACATTCGGTTACATTAGATGACATTATACTAGATTACAGTACATTAGATCTTATTACATTTATTACATTACATTAGATTAGATTACATTATATTAGATTACAGTACATTAGATCTTATTACATTAATTACATTACATTAGATTAGATTACATTACATTAGATTTCAGTACATTAGATCTTATTACATTAATTACATTACATTAGATAACATTACATTTGATTAGATTACATTAGATTACATTAGATAACTGAGTTAATTTTGTTTCATTGAAACGTTTGATTCATTGAATCAATGATTTAAGTTTCATTCAATGAAGTAATGAATGAAGGTGGTGAGCTTCTCTCATTCATTCAATGTGTTAAGCTGAACGTTTCTTTTAATGAATCAAACTGTATTCATTGTTTTAATGAAACAAACTGACCTCACTTATTTAGTGAATAAATCTGCACACGTTCATTCATTGAGACTGCACTTGACAATTCAATGAGTAGAATCAAAGTGTACGCATTCATTCAAAGAAATGCACTGTATGTCTTAATTAAAAGAGTAGAGCTCCCGCCATTCATTCAATGCCACCAGCAAAACCTATTCATTCAATGGAGCAAACTGCACTCATGATAAAGACTGCCTGCATCAATTCAATGAGTAGAGCTTCTCTCATTCATTGAATGTGTCAAGCTCACCGTTTTCATTTAATGAAACAAACTGCATTGATTGAATCATTGAACCAAACTAGAATCACTGATTCAATGAATCAAACCTTATTCCTTGTTTCATTCGAACAAACCTAACTCACTTATTTAGTGAATCCTACTACACTCATTCATTCAATGAAACAGACTGCACATGATAATTCAATGAAGGTACTCTTAACGCATTGATTCAACCAAACAAATTGCACACATTTAGTTCATGAAGCAAACTGCATTTGTCAATTGAATGAATACAGCTACTCATTCATTCAATGGCACACATTGTCACAATCAAACTGCACACATTCACTCCATGAACCAAACTACACGTGTTAATTCAATGAGCAGAGCTTCTCTCACCAGTCAATGATGAGCTTAACGCTTTCATTCAATGAAACAAACAGCATTCGTTGAATCATTGAATCAAATTCTAAAGATGGATTCAATGTAGATTAGATTACATTAGATTAGATTACATTACATTAGATTAGACTACATTATATTAGATTACATTACATTAGATTTCATCAGATTAGATTACAGTATATTAGATTAGATTACATTACATTGCATTAGATTACATGAGATTAGATGATATTACATTAGATTACATTACATTAGATTTCATCAGATTAGATTACAGTACATTAGATTAGATAACATTACATTGCATTAGATGACATTAGATTAGATGAGATTACATTAGATTACATTACATTAGATTACATTTCATTTGATTAGATTGCATTAGATTACATTACATTACATTAGGTTTCATTAGATTACATTACAGTAGATTACATTACATTAGATTCGATTACATTAGATTAGATTTAATTACATTACATTAGATTACACTAGTTTAGATTACATTACATTAGATTAGATGACATTAGACTAGATTACATGACATTACATTAGGTTACATTAGATTACATTACACTAGATTACATTACATTAGATTACATTTGTTTAGATTACGTTACTTTAGATTACATTACATTAGATTAGATTACATTACATTAGATTACTTTACGTTAGATTACATTACATTAGATTAGATTACATTACATTAGCTTACAATACATTACATTCGATTACATTACTTTAGATTACATTAGAGTAGATTAGAATAGATTACATTCCATTCCATTCCATTACATTACATTACATTAGATTACATTACATTAGATTAGATTACTTTATATTACAGTATATTAGATTAGACTACATTACATTAGATTACATTACATTAGATTTCATCAGATTAGATTACATTACATTAGATTAGATTACATTACATTAGATTACAGTACATTAGATCTTATTACATTATTTACATTACATTAGATTAGATTACATTACATTAGATTTCAGTACATTAGATCTTATTACATTAATTACATTACATTAGATAACATTACATTTGATTAGATTACATTAGATTACATTAGATAAGTGAGTTAATTTTGTTTCATTGAAACGTTTGATTCATTGAATCAATGATTTAAGTTTCATTCAATGAAGTAATGAATGAAGGTGGTGAGCTTCTCTCATTCATTCAATGTGTTAAGCTGAACGGTTTTTTCAATGAATCAAACGGTATTCATTGTTTTAATGAAACAAACTGACCTCACTTATTTAGTGAATAAATCTGCACACGTTTATTCATTGAGACTGCAATTGACAATTCAATGAGTAGAATCAAAGTGTACGCATTCATTCACTGTATGTCTTAATTAAAAGAGTAGAGCTCCCGCCATTCATTCAATGCCACCAGCAAAACCTATTCATTCAATGGAGCAAACTGCACTCATGATAAAGACTGCCTGCATCAATTCAATGAGTAGAGCTTCTCTCATTCATTGAATGTGTCAAGCTCACCGTTTTCATTTAATGAAACAAACTGCATTGATTGAATCATTGAACCAAACTAGAATCACTGATTCAATGAATCAAACCTTATTCCTTGTTTCATTCGAACAAACCTAACTCACTTATTTAGTGAATCCTACTACACTCATTCATTCAATGAAACAGACTGCACATGATAATTCAATGAAGGTACTCTTAACGCATTGATTCAACCAAACAAATTGCACACATTTAGTTCATGAAGCAAACTCCATTTGTCAATTGAATGAATACAGCTACTCATTCATTCAATGGCACACATTGTCACAATCAAACTGCACACATTCACTCCATGAACCAAACTACACGTGTTAATTCAATGAGCAGAGCTTCTCTCACCAGTCAATGATGAGCTTAACGCTTTCATTCAATGAAACAAACAGCTTTCGTTGAATCATTGAATCAAATTCTAAAGATGGATTCAATGTAGATTAGATTACATTAGATTAGATTACATTACATTAGATTATATTAGATTAGATTACATTACATTAGATTAGACTACATTACATTAGATTTCATCAGATTAGATTACAGTATATTAGATTAGATTACATTACATTGCATTAGATTACATGAGATTAGATGATATTACATTAGATTACATTACATTAGATTTCATCAGATTAGATTACAGTACATTAGATTAGATAACATTACATTGCATTAGATTACATTAGATTAGATGAGATTACATTAGATTACATTACATTAGATTCGATTACATTAGATTAGATTTGATTACATTACATTAGATTACACTAGTTTAGATTACATTACATTAGATTATATTATATGAGATTAGATTACATGACATTACATTAGGTTACATTAGATTACATTACACTAGATTACATTACATTAGATTACATTTGTTTAGATTACATTACTTTAGATTACATTACATTAGATTAGATTACATTACATTAGATTACTTTACATTAGATTACATTACATTAGATTAGATTACATTACATTGGGCTTACATTACATTACATTCGATTACATTACTTTAGATTACATTAGAGTAGATTAGAATAGATTACATTACATTCCATTCCATTACATTACATTACATTACATTAGATTACTTTATATTACAGTATATTAGATTAGACTACATTACATTAGATTACATTACATTAGATTTCATCAGATTAGATTACATTACATTAGATTAGCTTACATTACATTGCATTAGATTACATTAGATTACATTACATTAGATTACATTAGACGACATTACATTAGATTAGATTACATTAGATTACATTACATTTCATTGCTTTACTTTACGTTACATTAGATTACATTACATTAGATTACATTACATTATCTTATGTTACATTACATTACATTGGAATACATTAGACTACATTACATTAGATTAGATTACATTACATTAGATTACATTACATTATATTACATGCGATTACATTACATTAGATTACATTACATTGCATTAGATTACATTACATTACATTAGATTACATTACATTAGATTAGATTACATGAGATTACATTACATTACCTTATGTTACACTACATTACATTCCAATACATTAGACTACAATACATTAGATTAAATTACATTACATTGCATTACATTAGATAACATTACATTAGATTAGATTAGATTACATTACATTACATTACATTACATTAGATAACTTTACATTAGTTAGATTACATTACATTAGATTACAGTATATTAGATCTCATTACATTACTTACATTACATTTGCTAACATTACATTCGATTACATTTCATTAGATTAGATTTCATTAGATTACATTACATTACATCACATTAGGTTTCATTAGATTACATTAGTTTAGATTTCATTACATTAGATTAGATTACATTAGATTAGATTTGATTACATTACATTAGATTACATTAGTTTAGGCTACATTACATTAGATTAGATTACATCACATTACATTACATTCGGTTACATTAGATGACATTACACTAGATTACAGTACATTAGATCTTATTACATTTATTACATTACATTAGATTAGATTACATTATATTAGATTACAGTACATTAGATCTTATTACATTAATTACATTACATTAGATTAGATTACATTACATTAGATTTCAGTACATTAGATCTTATTACATTAATTACATTACATTAGATAACATTACATTTGATTAGATTACATTAGATTACATTAGATAACTGAGTTAATTTTGTTTCATTGAAACGTTTGATTCATTGAATCAATGATTTAAGTTTCATTCAATGAAGTAATGAATGAACGTGGTGAGCTTCTCTCATTCATTCAATGTGTTAAGCTGAACGTTTCTTTTAATGAATCAAACTGTATTCATTGTTTTAATGAAACAAACTGACCTCACTTATTTAGTGAATAAATCTGCACACGTTCATTCATTGAGACTGCACTTGACAATTCAATGAGTAGAATCAAAGTGTACGCATTCATTCAAAGAAATGCACTGTATGTCTTAATTAAAAGAGTAGAGCTCCCGCCATTCATTCAATGCCACGAGCAAAACCTATTCATTCAATGGAGCAAACTGCACTCATGATAAAGACTGCCTGCACCAATTCAATGAGTAGAGCTTCTCTCATTCATTGAATGTGTCAAGCTCACCGTTTTCATTTAATGAAACAAACTGCATTGATTGAATCATTGAACCAAACTAGAATCACTGATTCAATGAATCAAACCTTATTCCTTGTTTCATTCGAACAAACCTAACTCACTTATTTAGTGAATCCTACTACACTCATTCATTCAATGAAACAGACTGCACATGATAATTCAATGAAGGTACTCTTAACGCATTGATTCAACCAAACAAATTGCACACATTTAGTTCATGAAGCAAACTGCATTTGTCAATTGAATGAATACGGCTACTCATTCATTCAATGTCACACATTGTCACAATCAAACTGCACACATTCACTCCATGAACCAAACTACACGTGTTAATTCAATGAGCAGAGCTTCTCTCACCAGTCAATGATGAGCTTAACGCTTTCATTCAATGAAACAAACAGCTTTCGTTGAATCATTGAATCAAATTCTAAAGATGGATTCAATGTAGATTAGATTACATTAGATTAGATTACATTAGATTAGTTTACATTACATTAGATTAGACTACATTATATTAGATTACATTACATTAGATTTCATCAGATTAGATTACAGTATATTAGATTAGATTACATTACATTGCATTAGATTACATTAGATTAGATGATATTACATTAGATTACATTACATTAGATTTCATCAGATTAGATTACAGTACATTAGATTAGATAACATTACATTGCATTAGATTACATTAGATTAGATGAGATTACATTAGATTACATTACATTAGATTAGATTGCATTAGATTACATTACATTACATTAGGTTTCATTAGATTACATTACAGTAGATTACATTACATTAGATTACATTTGTTTAGATTACATTACTTTAGATTACATTACATTAGATTACTTTACATTAGATTACATTACATTAGATTAGATTACATTACATTGGGCTTACATTACATTACATTCGATTACATTACATTACATTCGATTACATTACTTTAGATTACATTAGAGTAGATTAGAATAGATTACATTACATTCCATTCCATTACATTACATTACATTAGATTACATTACATTAGATTAGATTACTTTATATTACAGTATATTAGATTAGACTACATTACATTAGATTATATTACATTAGATTTCATCAGATTAGATTACATTACATTAGATTAGCTTACATTACATTGCATTAGATTACATTAGATTACATTACATTAGATTACATTAGACGACATTACATTAGATTAGATTACATTAGATTACATTACATTTCATTGCTTTACTTTACGTTACATTAGATTACATTACATTAGATTACATTACATTATCTTATGTTACATTACATTACATTGCAATACATTAGACTACAACACATTAGTTTACCTTACATTATAATACATTAGTTTAGTTTACATTATTTTACATTACATTACATTATTTTACATTACATTACATTACATTACATTGCATTACTTTAGATTACATTACATTAGATTAGATTACATTACATTAGATTACATTACATTATATTACATTCGATTACATTACATTAGATTACATTACATTACATTAGATTACATTACATTAGATTAGATTACATGAGTTTACATTACATTACCTTATGTTACACTACATTACATTCCAATACATTAGACTACAATACATTAGATTAAATTACATTACATTGCATTACATTAGATTAGATTAGATGACATTACATTACATTACATTACATTAGATAACTTTACATTAGTTAGATTACATTACATTAGATTACAGTATATTAGATCTCATTACATTAATTACATTACATTAGCTAACATTACATTCGATTACATTTCATTAGATTAGATTTCATTAGATTACATTACATTACATCACATTAGGTTTCATTAGATTACATTAGTTTAGATTTCATTACATTAGATTAGATTACATTAGATTAGATTTGATTACATTACATTAGATTACATTAGTTTAGGCTACATTACATTAGATTAGATTACATCACATTACATTACATTCGGTTACATTAGATGACATTATACTAGATTACAGTACATTAGATCTTATTACATTTATTACATTACATTAGATTAGATTACATTATATTAGATTACAGTACATTAGATCTTATTACATTAATTACATTACATTAGATTAGATTACATTACATTAGATTTCAGTACATTAGATCTTATTACATTAATTACATTACATTAGATAACATTACATTTGATTAGATTACATTAGATTACATTAGATAACTGAGTTAATTTTGTTTCATTGAAACGTTTGATTCATTGAATCAATGATTTAAGTTTCATTCAATGAAGTAATGAATGAAGGTGGTGAGCTTCTCTCATTCATTCAATGTGTTAAGCTGAACGTTTCTTTTAATGAATCAAACTGTATTCATTGTTTTAATGAAACAAACTGACCTCACTTATTTAGTGAATAAATCTGCACACGTTCATTCATTGAGACTGCACTTGACAATTCAATGAGTAGAATCAAAGTGTACGCATTCATTCAAAGAAATGCACTGTATGTCTTAATTAAAAGAGTAGAGCTCCCGCCATTCATTCAATGCCACGAGCAAAACCTATTCATTCAATGGAGCAAACTGCACTCATGATAAAGACTGCCTGCATCAATTCAATGAGTAGAGCTTCTCTCATTCATTGAATGTGTCAAGCTCACCGTTTTCATTTAATGAAACAAACTGCATTGATTGAATCATTGAACCAAACTAGAATCACTGATTCAATGAATCAAACCTTATTCCTTGTTTCATTCGAACAAACCTAACTCACTTATTTAGTGAATCCTACTACACTCATTCATTCAATGAAACAGACTGCACATGATAATTCAATGAAGGTACTCTTAACGCATTGATTCAACCAAACAAATTGCACACATTTAGTTCATGAAGCAAACTGCATTTGTCAATTGAATGAATACGGCTACTCATTCATTCAATGTCACACATTGTCACAATCAAACTGCACACATTCACTCCATGAACCAAACTACACGTGTTAATTCAATGAGCAGAGCTTCTCTCACCAGTCAATGATGAGCTTAACGCTTTCATTCAATGAAACAAACAGCTTTCGTTGAATCATTGAATCAAATTCTAAAGATGGATTCAATGTAGATTAGATTACATTAGATTAGATTACATTAGATTAGATTACATTACATTAGATTAGACTACATTATATTAGATTACATTACATTAGATTTCATCAGATTAGATTACAGTATATTAGATTAGATTAGATTACATTGCATTAGATTACATTAGATTAGATGATATTACATTAGATTTCATCAGATTAGATCACAGTACATTAGATTAGATAACATTACATTGCATTAGATGACATTAGATTAGATGAGATTACATTAGATTACATTACATTAGATTACATTTCATTTGATTAGATTGCATTAGATTACATTACATTACATTAGGTTTCATTAGATTACATTACAGTAGATTACATTACATTAGATTCGATTACATTAGATTAGATTTAATTACATTACATTAGATTACACTAGATTAGATTACATTACATTAGATTAGATGACATTAGACTAGATTACATGACATTACATTAGGTTACATTAGATTACATTACACTAGATTACATTACATTTGATTACATTTGTTTAGATTACGTTACTTTAGATTACATTACATTAGATTAGATTACATTACATTAGATTACTTTACGTTAGATTACATTACATTAGATTAGATTACATTACATTAGCTTACATTACATTACATTCGATTACATTACTTTAGATTACATTAGAGTAGATTAGAATAGATTACATTCCATTCCATTCCATTACATTACATTACATTAGATTACATTACATTAGATTAGATTACTTTATATTACAGTATATTAGATTAGACTACATTACATTAGATTACATTACATTAGATTTCATCAGATTAGATTTCATTACATTAGATTAGATTACATTATATTAGATTACAGTACATTAGATCTTATTACATTATTTACATTAGATTAGATTAGATTACATTACACTAGATTTCAGTACATTAGATCTTATTACATTAATTACATTACATTAGATAACATTACATTTGATTAGATTACATTAGATTACATTAGATAAGTGAGTTAATTTTGTTTCATTGAAACGTTTGATTCATTGAATCAATGATTTAAGTTTCATTCAATGAAGTAATGAATGAACGTGGTGAGCTTCTCTCATTCATTCAATGTGTTAAGCTGAACGTTTCTTTTAATGAATCAAACTGTATTCATTGTTTTAATGAAACAAACTGACCTCACTTATTTAGTGAATAAATCTGCACACGTTTATTCATTGAGACTGCAATTGACAATTCAATGAGTAGAATCAAAGTGTACGCATTCATTCACTGTATGTCTTAATTAAAAGAGTAGAGCTCCCGCCATTCATTCAATGCCACGAGCAAAACCTATTCATTCAATGGAGCAAACTGCACTCATGATAAAGACTGCCTGCATCAATTCAATGAGTAGAGCTTCTCTCATTCATTGAATGTGTCAAGCTCACCGTTTTCATTTAATGAAACAAACTGCATTGATTGAATCATTGAACCAAACTAGAATCACTGATTCAATGAATCAAACCTTATTCCTTGTTTCATTCGAACAAACCTAACTCACTTATTTAGTGAATCCTACTACACTCATTCATTCAATGAAACAGACTGCACATGATAATTCAATGAAGGTACTCTTAATGCATTGATTCAACCAAACAAATTGCACACATTTAGTTCATGAAGCAAACTGCATTTGTCAATTGAATGAATACAGCTACTAATTCATTCAATGGCACACATTGTCACAATCAAACTGCACACATTCACTCCATGAACCAAACTACACGTGTTAATTCAATGAGCAGAGCTTCTCTCACCAGTCAATGATGAGCTTAACGCTTTCATTCAATGAAACAAACAGCTTTCGTTGAATCATTGAATCAAATTCTAAAGATGGATTCAATGTAGATTAGATTACATTAGATTAGATTACATTACATTAGATTACATTAGATTAGATTACATTACATTAGATTAGATTACATTACATTAGATTACATTACATTATATTACATTCGATTACATTACATTAGATTACATTACATTGCATTAGATTACATTACATTACATTAGATTACATTACATTAGATTAGATTGCATGAGATTACATTACATTACCTAATGTTACACTACATTACATTCCAATACATTAGACTACAATACATTAGATTAAATTACATTACATTGCATTACATTAGATAACATTACATTAGATTAGATTAGATTACATTACATTACATTACATTACATTAGATTACTTTACTTTAGTTAGATTACATTACATTAGATTACAGTATATTAGATCTCATTACATTACTTACATTACATTAGCTAACATTACATTCGATTACATTTCATTAGATTAGATTTCATTAGATTACATTACATTACATCACATTAGGTTTCATTAGATTACATTAGTTTAGATTTCATTACATTAGATTAGATTACATTAGATTAGATTTGATTACATTACATTAGATTACATTAGTTTAGGCTACATTACATTAGATTAGATTACATCACATTACATTACATTCGGTTACATTAGATGACATTACACTAGATTACAGTACATTAGATCTTATTACATTTATTACATTACATTAGATTAGATTACATTATATTAGATTACAGTACATTAGATCTTATTACATTAATTACATTACATTAGATTAGATTACATTACATTAGATTACAGTACATTAGATCTTATTACATTAATTACATTACATTAGATTAGATTACATTACATTAGATTTCAGTACATTAGATCTTATTACATTAATTACATTACATTAGATAACATTACATTTGATTAGATTACATTAGATTACATTAGATAACTGAGTTAATTTTGTTTCATTGAAACGTTTGATTCATTGAATCAATGATTTAAGTTTCATTCAATGAAGTAATGAATGAAGGTGGTGAGCTTCTCTCATTCATTCAATGTGTTAAGCTGAACGTTTCTTTTAATGAATCAAACTGTATTCATTGTTTTAATGAAACAAACTGACCTCACTTATTTAGTGAATAAATCTGCACACGTTCATTCATTGAGACTGCACTTGACAATTCAATGAGTAGAATCAAAGTGTACGCATTCATTCAAAGAAATGCACTGTATGTCTTAATTAAAAGAGTAGAGCTCCCGCCATTCATTCAATGCCACGAGCAAAACCTATTCATTCAATGGAGCAAACTGCACTCATGATAAAGACTGCCTGCATCAATTCAATGAGTAGAGCTTCTCTCATTCATTGAATGTGTCAAGCTCACCGTTTTCATTTAATGAAACAAACTGCATTGATTGAATCATTGAACCAAACTAGAATCACTGATTCAATGAATCAAACCTTATTCCTTGTTTCATTCGAACAAACCTAACTCACTTATTTAGTGAATCCTACTACACTCATTCATTCAATGAAACAGACTGCACATGATAATTCAATGAAGGTACTCTTTACGCATTGATTCAACCAAACAAATTGCACACATTTAGTTCATGAAGCAAACTGCATTTGTCAATTGAATGAATACGGCTACTCATTCATTCAATGTCACACATTGTCACAATCAAACTGCACACATTCACTCCATGAACCAAACTACACGTGTTAATTCAATCAGCAGAGCTTCTCTCACCAGTCAATGATGAGCTTAACGCTTTCATTCAATGAAACAAACAGCTTTCGTTGAATCATTGAATCAAATTCTAAAGATGGATTCAATGTAGATTAGATTACATTAGATTAGATTACATTAGATTAGATTACATTACATTAGATTAGACTACATTATATGAGATTACATTACATTAGATTTCATCAGATTAGATTACAGTATATTAGATTAGATTAGATTACATTGCATTAGATTACATTAAATTAGATGATATTACATTAGATTTCATCAGATTAGATTACAGTACATTAGATTAGATAACATTACATTGCATTAGATGACATTAGATTAGATGAGATTACATTAGATTACATTACATTAGATTACATTTCATTTGATTAGATTGCATTAGATTACATTACATTACATTAGGTTTCATTAGATTACATTACAGTAGATTACATTACATTAGATTCGATTACATTAGATTAGATTTAATTACATTACATTAGATTACACTAGTTTAGATTACATGACATTACATTAGGTTACATTAGATTACATTACACTAGATTACATTACATTAGATTACATTTGTTTAGATTACGTTACTTTAGATTACATTACATTAGATTACTTTACGTTAGATTACATTACATTAGATTAGATTACATTACATTAGCTTACATTACATTACATTCGATTACATTACTTTAGATTACATTAGAGTAGATTAGAATAGATTACATTCCATTCCATTCCATTACATTACATTACATTAGATTACATTACATTAGATTAGATTACTTTATATTACAGTATATTAGATTAGACTACATTACATTAGATTACATTACATTAGATTTCATCAGATTAGATTACATTACATTAGATTAGATTACATTACATTAGATCTTATTACATTATTTACATTACATTAGATTAGATTACATTACATTAGATTTCAGTACATTAGATCTTATTACATTAATTACATTACATTAGATAACATTACATTTGATTAGATTACATTAGATTACATTAGATAAGTGAGATAATTTTGTTTCATTGAAACGTTTGATTCATTGAATCAATGATTTAAGTTTCATTCAATGAAGTAATGAATGAACGTGGTGAGCTTCTCTCATTCATTCAATGTGTTAAGCTGAACGGTTTTTTCAATGAATCAAATGGTATTCATTGTTTTAATGAAACAAACTGACCTCACTTATTTAGTGAATGAATCTGCACACGTTTATTCATTGAGACTGCAATTGACAATTCAATGAGTGGAATCACAAAGTGTACGCATTCATTCACTGTATGTCTTAATTAAAAGAGTAGAGCTCCCGCCATTCATTCAATGCCACCAGCAAAACCTATTCATTCAATGGAGCAAACTGCACTCATGATAAAGACTGCCTGCATCAATTCAATGAGTAGAGCTTCTCTCATTCATTGAATGTGTCAAGCTCACCGTTTTCATTTAATGAAACAAACTGCATTGATTGAATCATTGAACCAAACTAGAATCACTGATTCAATGAATCAAACCTTATTCCTTGTTTCATTCGAACAAACCTAACTCACTTATTTAGTGAATCCTACTACACTCATTCATTCAATGAAACAGACTGCACATGATAATTCAATGAAGGTACTCTTTACGCATTGATTCAACCAAACAAATTGCACACATTTAGTTCATGAAGCAAACTGCATTTGTCAATTGAATGAATACAGCTACTCATTCATTCAATGTCACACATTGTCACAATCAAACTGCACACATTCACTCCATGAACCAAACTACACGTGTTAATTCAATGAGCAGAGCTTCTCTCACCAGTCAATGATGAGCTTAACGCTTTCATTCAATGAAACAAACAGCTTTCGTTGAATCATTGAATCAAATTCTAAAGATGGATTCAATGTAGATTAGATTACATGAGATTAGATTACATTACATTAGATTACATTAAATTAGATTACATTACATTAGATTAGACTACATTACATTAGATTTCATCAGATTAGATTACAGTATATTAGATTAGATTACATTACATTGCATTAGATTACATTAGATTAGATGATATTACATTAGATTACATTACATTAGATTTCATCAGATTAGATTACAGTACATTAGATTAGATAACATTACATTGCATTAGATTAGATGAGATTACATTAGATTACATTACATTAGATTACATTTCATTAGATTAGATTGCATTAGATTACATTACATTACATTAGGTTTCATTAGATTACATTACAGTAGATTACATTACATTAGATTCGATTACATTAGATTAGATTTGATTACATTACATTAGATTACACTAGTTTAGATTACATTACATTAGATTATATTATATTAGATTAGATTACATGACATTACATTAGGTTACATTAGATTACATTACACTACATTACATTAGATTACATTTGTTTAGATTACATTACATTAGATTAGATTACATTACATTAGATTACTTTACATTAGATTACATTACATTAGATTAGATTACATTACATTGGGCTTACATTACATTACATTCGATTACATTACTTTAGATTACATTAGAGTAGATTAGAATAGATTACATTACATTCCATTCCATTCCATTACATTACATTCGGTTACATTAGATGACATTATACTAGATTACAGTACATTAGATCTTATTACATTTATTACATTACATTAGATTAGATTACATTATATTAGATTACAGTACATTAGATCTTATTACATTAATTACATTACATTAGATTAGATTACATTACATTAGATTTCAGTACATTAGATCTTATTACATTAATTACATTACATTAGATAACATTACATTTGATTAGATTACATTAGATTACATTAGATAAGTGAGTTAATTTTGTTTCATTGAAACGTTTGATTCATTGAATCAATGATTTAAGTTTCATTCAATGAAGTAATGAATGAAGGTGGTGAGCTTCTCTCATTCATTCAATGTGTTAAGCTGAACGTTTCTTTTAATGAATCAAACTGTATTCATTGTTTTAATGAAACAAACTGACCTCACTTATTTAGTGAATAAATCTGCACACGTTCATTCATTGAGACTGCACTTGACAATTCAATGAGTAGAATCAAAGTGTACGCATTCATTCAAAGAAATGCACTGTATGTCTTAATTAAAAGAGTAGAGCTCCCGCCATTCATTCAATGCCACGAGCAAAACCTATTCATTCAATGGAGCAAACTGCACTCATGATAAAGACTGCCTGCATCAATTCAATGAGTAGAGCTTCTCTCATTCATTGAATGTGTCAAGCTCACCGTTTTCATTTAATGAAACAAACTGCATTGATTGAATCATTGAACCAAACTAGAATCACTGATTCAATGAATCAAACCTTATTCCTTGTTTCATTCGAACAAACCTAACTCACTTATTTAGTGAATCCTACTACACTCATTCATTCAATGAAACAGACTGCACATGATAATTCAATGAAGGTACTCTTAACGCATTGATTCAACCAAACAAATTGCACACATTTAGTTCATGAAGCAAACTGCATTTGTCAATTGAATGAATACGGCTACTCATTCATTCAATGTCACACATTGTCACAATCAAACTGCACACATTCACTCCATGAACCAAACTACACGTGTTAATTCAATGAGCAGAGCTTCTCTCACCAGTCAATGATGAGCTTAACGCTTTCATTCAATGAAACAAACAGCTTTCGTTGAATCATTGAATCAAATTCTAAAGATGGATTCAATGTAGATTAGATTACATTAGATTAGATTACATTACATTAGATTAGACTACATTATATTAGATTACATTACATTAGATTTCATCAGATTAGATTACAGTATATTAGATTAGATTAGATTACATTGCATTAGATTACATTAGATTAGATGATATTACATTAGATTTCATCAGATTAGATCACAGTACATTAGATTAGATAACATTACATTGCATTAGATGACATTAGATTAGATGAGATTACATTAGATTACATTACATTAGATTACATTTCATTTGATTAGATTGCATTAGATTACATTACATTACATTAGGTTTCATTAGATTACATTACAGTAGATTACATTACATTAGATTCGATTACATTAGATTAGATTTAATTACATTACATTAGATTACACTAGATTAGATTACATTACATTAGATTAGATGACATTAGACTAGATTACATGACATTACATTAGGTTACATTAGATTACATTACACTAGATTACATTACATTTGATTACATTTGTTTAGATTACGTTACTTTAGATTACATTACATTAGATTAGATTACATTACATTAGATTACTTTACGTTAGATTACATTACATTAGATTAGATTACATTACATTATCTTACATTACATTACATTCGATTACATTACTTTAGATTACATTAGAGTAGATTAGAATAGATTACATTCCATTCCATTCCATTACATTACATTACATTAGATTACATTACATTAGATTAGATTACTTTATATTACAGTATATTAGATTAGACTACATTACATTAGATTACATTACATTAGATTTCATCAGATTAGATTTCATTACATTAGATTAGATTACATTATATTAGATTACAGTACATTAGATCTTATTACATTATTTACATTAGATTAGATTAGATTACATTACACTAGATTTCAGTACATTAGATCTTATTACATTAATTACATTACATTAGATAACATTACATTTGATTAGATTACATTAGATTACATTAGATAAGTGAGTTAATTTTGTTTCATTGAAACGTTTGATTCATTGAATCAATGATTTAAGTTTCATTCAATGAAGTAATGAATGAACGTGGTGAGCTTCTCTCATTCATTCAATGTGTTAAGCTGAACGTTTCTTTTAATGAATCAAACTGTATTCATTGTTTTAATGAAACAAACTGACCTCACTTATTTAGTGAATAAATCTGCACACGTTTATTCATTGAGACTGCAATTGACAATTCAATGAGTAGAATCAAAGTGTACGCATTCATTCACTGTATGTCTTAATTAAAAGAGTAGAGCTCCCGCCATTCATTCAATGCCACGAGCAAAACCTATTCATTCAATGGAGCAAACTGCACTCATGATAAAGACTGCCTGCATCAATTCAATGAGTAGAGCTTCTCTCATTCATTGAATGTGTCAAGCTCACCGTTTTCATTTAATGAAACAAACTGCATTGATTGAATCATTGAACCAAACTAGAATCACTGATTCAATGAATCAAACCTTATTCCTTGTTTCATTCGAACAAACCTAACTCACTTATTTAGTGAATCCTACTACACTCATTCATTCAATGAAACAGACTGCACATGATAATTCAATGAAGGTACTCTTAATGCATTGATTCAACCAAACAAATTGCACACATTTAGTTCATGAAGCAAACTGCATTTGTCAATTGAATGAATACAGCTACTAATTCATTCAATGGCACACATTGTCACAATCAAACTGCACACATTCACTCCATGAACCAAACTACACGTGTTAATTCAATGAGCAGAGCTTCTCTCACCAGTCAATGATGTGCTTAACGCTTTCATTCAATGAAACAAACAGCTTTCGTTGAATCATTGAATCAAATTCTAAAGATGGATTCAATGTAGATTAGATTACATTAGATTAGATTACATTACATTAGATTACATTAGATTAGATTACATTACATTATATTACATTCGATTACATTACATTAGATTACATTACATTGCATTAGATTACATTACATTACATTAGATTACATTACATTAGATTAGATTACATGAGATTACATTACATTACCTAATGTTACACTACATTACATTCCAATACATTAGACTACAATACATTAGATTAAATTACATTACATTGCATTACATTAGATAACATTACATTAGATTAGATTAGATTACATTACATTACATTACATTAGATTAGATTACTTTACTTTAGTTAGATTACATTACATTAGATTACAGTATATTAGATCTCATTACATTACTTACATTACATTAGCTAACATTACATTCGATTACATTTCATTAGATTAGATTTCATTAGATTACATTACATTACATCACATTAGGTTTCATTAGATTACATTAGTTTAGATTTCATTACATTAGATTAGATTACATTAGATTAGATTTGATTACATTACATTAGATTACATTAGTTTAGGCTACATTACATTAGATTAGATTACATCACATTACATTACATTCGGTTACATTAGATGACATTACACTAGATTACAGTACAGTAGAGCTCCCGCCATTCATTCAATGCCACGAGCAAAACCTATTCATTCAATGGAGCAAACTGCACTCATGATAAAGACTGCCTGCATCAATTCAATGAGTAGAGCTTCTCTCATTCATTGAATGTGTCAAGCTCACCGTTTTCATTTAATGAAACAAACTGCATTGATTGAATCATTGAACCAAACTAGAATCACTGATTCAATGAATCAAACCTTATTCCTTGTTTCATTCGAACAAACCTAACTCACTTATTTAGTGAATCCTACTACACTCATTCATTCAATGAAACAGACTGCACATGATAATTCAATGAAGGTACTCTTTACGCATTGATTCAACCAAACAAATTGCACACATTTAGTTCATGAAGCAAACTGCATTTGTCAATTGAATGAATACGGCTACTCATTCATTCAATGTCACACATTGTCACAATCAAACTGCACACATTCACTCCATGAACCAAACTACACGTGTTAATTCAATCAGCAGAGCTTCTCTCACCAGTCAATGATGATCTTAACGCTTTCATTCAATGAAACAAACAGCTTTCGTTGAATCATTGAATCAAATTCTAAAGATGGATTCAATGTAGATTAGATTACATTAGATTAGATTACATTAGATTAGATTACATTACATTAGATTAGACTACATTATATTAGATTACATTACATTAGATTTCATCAGATTAGATTACAGTATATTAGATTAGATTAGATTACATTGCATTAGATTACATTAAATTAGATGATATTACATTAGATTTCATCAGATTAGATTACAGTACATTAGATTAGATAACATTACATTGCATTAGATGACATTAGATTAGATGAGATTACATTAGATTACATTACATTAGATTACATTTCATTTGATTAGATTGCATTAGATTACATTACATTACATTAGGTTTCATTAGATTACATTACAGTAGATTACATTACATTAGATTCGATTACATTAGATTAGATTTAATTACATTACATTAGATTACACTAGTTTAGATTACATTACATTAGATTAGATGACATTAGACTAGATTACATGACATTACATTAGGTTACATTAGATTACATTACACTAGATTACATTACATTAGATTACATTTGTTTAGATTACGTTACTTTAGATTACATTACATTAGATTACTTTACGTTAGATTACATTACATTAGATTAGATTACATTACATTAGCTTACATTACATTACATTCGATTACATTACTTTAGATTACATTAGAGTAGATTAGAATAGATTACATTCCATTCCATTCCATTACATTACATTAAATTAGATTACATTACATTAGATTAGATTACTTTATATTACAGTATATTAGATTAGACTACATTACATTAGATTACATTACATTAGATTTCATCAGATTAGATTACATTACATTAGATTAGATTACATTACATTAGATTACAGTACATTAGATCTTATTACATTATTTACATTACATTAGATTAGATTACATTACATTAGATTTCAGTACATTAGATCTTATTACATTAATTACATTACATTAGATAACATTACATTTGATTAGATTACATTAGATTACATTAGATAAGTGAGATAATTTTGTTTCATTGAAACGTTTGATTCATTGAATCAATGATTTAAGTTTCATTCAATGAAGTAATGAATGAACGTGGTGAGCTTCTCTCATTCATTCAATGTGTTAAGCTGAACGGTTTTTTCAATGAATCAAATGGTATTCATTGTTTTAATGAAACAAACTGACCTCACTTATTTAGTGAATGAATCTGCACACGTTTATTCATTGAGACTGCAATTGACAATTCAATGAGTGGAATCAAAGTGTACGCATTCATTCACTGTATGTCTTAATTAAAAGAGTAGAGCTCCCGCCATTCATTCAATGCCACCAGCAAAACCTATTCATTCAATGGAGCAAACTGCACTCATGATAAAGACTGCCTGCATCAATTCAATGAGTAGAGCTTCTCTCATTCATTGAATGTGTCAAGCTCACCGTTTTCATTTAATGAAACAAACTGCATTGATTGAATCATTGAACCAAACTAGAATCACTGATTCAATGAATCAAACCTTATTCCTTGTTTCATTCGAACAAACCTAACTCACTTATTTAGTGAATCCTACTACACTCATTCATTCAATGAAACAGACTGCACATGATAATTCAATGAAGGTACTCTTAACGCATTGATTCAACCAAACAAATTGCACACATTTAGTTCATGAAGCAAACTGCATTTGTCAATTGAATGAATACAGCTACTCATTCATTCAATGTCACACATTGTCACAATCAAACTGCACACATTCACTCCATGAACCAAACTACACGTGTTAATTCAATGAGCAGAGCTTCTCTCACCAGTCAATGATGAGCTTAACGCTTTCATTCAATGAAACAAACAGCTTTCGTTGAATCATTGAATCAAATTCTAAAGATGGATTCAATGTAGATTAGATTACATGAGATTAGATTACATTACATTAGATTACATTAAATTAGATTACATTACATTAGATTAGACTACATTACATTAGATTTCATCAGATTAGATTACAGTATATTAGATTAGATTACATTACATTGCATTAGATTACATTAGATTAGATGATATTACATTAGATTACATTACATTAGATTTCATCAGATTAGATTACAGTACATTAGATTAGATAACATTACATTGCATTAGATTACATTAGATTAGATGAGATTACATTAGATTACATTACATTAGATTACATTTCATTAGATTAGATTGCATTAGATTACATTACATTACATTAGGTTTCATTAGATTACATTACAGTAGATTACATTACATTAGATTCGATTACATTAGATTAGATTTGATTACATTACATTAGATTACACTAGTTTAGATTACATTACATTAGATTATATTATATTAGATTAGATTACATGACATTACATTAGGTTACATTAGATTACATTACACTACATTACATTAGATTACATTTGTTTAGATTACATTACATTAGATTAGATTACATTACATTAGATTACTTTACATTAGATTACATTACATTAGATTAGATTACATTACATTGGGCTTACATTACATTACATTCGATTACATTACTTTAGATTACATTAGAGTAGATTAGAATAGATTACATTACATTCCATTCCATTCCATTACATTTCATTCGGTTACATTAGATGACATTATACTAGATTACAGTACATTAGATCTTATTACATTAATTACATTACATTAGATTAGATTACATTACATTAGATTACATTACATTACATTAGATTAGATTACATGAGATTACATTACATTACCTAATGTTACACTACATTACATTCCAATACATTAGACTACAATACATTAGATTAAATTACATTACATTGCATTACATTAGATAACATTACATTAGATTAGATTAGATTACATTACATTACATTACATTAGATTAGATTACTTTACTTTAGTTAGATTACATTACATTAGATTACAGTATATTAGATCTCATTACATTACTTACATTACATTAGCTAACATTACATTCGATTACATTTCATTAGATTAGATTTCATTAGATTACATTACATTACATCACATTAGGTTTCATTAGATTACATTAGTTTAGATTTCATTACATTAGATTAGATTACATTAGATTAGATTTGATTACATTACATTAGATTACATTAGTTTAGGCTACATTACATTAGATTAGATTACATCACATTACATTACATTCGGTTACATTAGATGACATTACACTAGATTACAGTACATTAGATCTTATTACATTTATTACATTACATTAGATTAGATTACATTATATTAGATTACAGTACATTAGATCTTATTACATTAATTACATTACATTAGATTAGATTACATTACATTAGATTACAGTACATTAGATCTTATTACATTAATTACATTACATTAGATTAGATTACATTACATTAGATTTCAGTACATTAGATCTTATTACATTAATTACATTACATTAGATAACATTACATTTGATTAGATTACATTAGATTACATTAGATAACTGAGTTAATTTTGTTTCATTGAAACGTTTGATTCATTGAATCAATGATTTAAGTTTCATTCAATGAAGTAATGAATGAAGGTGGTGAGCTTCTCTCATTCATTCAATGTGTTAAGCTGAACGTTTCTTTTAATGAATCAAACTGTATTCATTGTTTTAATGAAACAAACTGACCTCACTTATTTAGTGAATAAATCTGCACACGTTCATTCATTGAGACTGCACTTGACAATTCAATGAGTAGAATCAAAGTGTACGCATTCATTCAAAGAAATGCACTGTATGTCTTAATTAAAAGAGTAGAGCTCCCGCCATTCATTCAATGCCACGAGCAAAACCTATTCATTCAATGGAGCAAACTGCACTCATGATAAAGACTGCCTGCATCAATTCAATGAGTAGAGCTTCTCTCATTCATTGAATGTGTCAAGCTCACCGTTTTCATTTAATGAAACAAACTGCATTGATTGAATCATTGAACCAAACTAGAATCACTGATTCAATGAATCAAACCTTATTCCTTGTTTCATTCGAACAAACCTAACTCACTTATTTAGTGAATCCTACTACACTCATTCATTCAATGAAACAGACTGCACATGATAATTCAATGAAGGTACTCTTTACGCATTGATTCAACCAAACAAATTGCACACATTTAGTTCATGAAGCAAACTGCATTTGTCAATTGAATGAATACGGCTACTCATTCATTCAATGTCACACATTGTCACAATCAAACTGCACACATTCACTCCATGAACCAAACTACACGTGTTAATTCAATCAGCAGAGATTTTCTCACCAGTCAATGATGATCTTAACGCTTTCATTCAATGAAACAAACAGCTTTCGTTGAATCATTGAATCAAATTCTAAAGATGGATTCAATGTAGATTAGATTACATTAGATTAGATTACATTAGATTAGATTACATTACATTAGATTAGACTACATTATATTAGATTACATTACATTAGATTTCATCAGATTAGATTACAGTATATTAGATTAGATTAGATTACATTGCATTAGATTACATTAAATTAGATGATATTACATTAGATTTCATCAGATTAGATTACAGTACATTAGATTAGATAACATTACATTGCATTAGATGACATTAGATTAGATGAGATTACATTAGATTACATTACATTAGATTACATTTCATTTGATTAGATTGCATTAGATTACATTACATTACATTAGGTTTCATTAGATTACATTACAGTAGATTACATTACATTAGATTCGATTACATTAGATTAGATTTAATTGCATTACATTAGATTGCACTAGTTTAGATTACATTACATTAGATTAGATGACATTAGACTAGATTACATGACATTACATTAGGTTACATTAGATTACATTACACTAGATTACATTACATTAGATTACATTTGTTTAGATTACGTTACTTTAGATTACATTACATTAGATTACTTTACGTTAGATTACATTACATTAGATTAGATTACATTACATTAGCTTACATTACATTACATTCGATTACATTACTTTAGATTACATTAGAGTAGATTAGAATAGATTACATTCCATTCCATTCCATTACATTACATTACATTAGATTACATTACATTAGATTAGATTACTTTATATTACAGTATATTAGATTAGACTACATTACATTAGATTACATTACATTAGATTTCATCAGATTAGATTACATTACATTAGATTAGATTACATTACATTAGATTACAGTACATTAGATCTTATTACATTATTTACATTACATTAGATTAGATTACATTACATTAGATTTCAGTACATTAGATCTTATTACATTAATTACATTACATTAGATAACATTACATTTGATTAGATTACATTAGATTACATTAGATAAGTGAGATAATTTTGTTTCATTGAAACGTTTGATTCATTGAATCAATGATTTAAGTTTCATTCAATGAAGTAATGAATGAACGTGGTGAGCTTCTCTCATTCATTCAATGTGTTAAGCTGAACGGTTTTTTCAATGAATCAAATGGTATTCATTGTTTTAATGAAACAAACTGACCTCACTTATTTAGTGAATGAATCTGCACACGTTTATTCATTGAGACTGCAATTGACAATTCAATGAGTGGAATCAAAGTGTACGCATTCATTCACTGTATGTCTTAATTAAAAGAGTAGAGCTCCCGCCATTCATTCAATGCCACCAGCAAAACCTATTCATTCAATGGAGCAAACTGCACTCATGATAAAGACTGCCTGCATCAATTCAATGAGTAGAGCTTCTCTCATTCATTGAATGTGTCAAGCTCACCGTTTTCATTTAATGAAACAAACTGCATTGATTGAATCATTGAACCAAACTAGAATCACTGATTCAATGAATCAAACCTTATTCCTTGTTTCATTCGAACAAACCTAACTCACTTATTTAGTGAATCCTACTACACTCATTCATTCAATGAAACAGACTGCACATGATAATTCAATGAAGGTACTCTTAACGCATTGATTCAACCAAACAAATTGCACACATTTAGTTCATGAAGCAAACTGCATTTGTCAATTGAATGAATACAGCTACTCATTCATTCAATGTCACACATTGTCACAATCAAACTGCACACATTCACTCCATGAACCAAACTACACGTGTTAATTCAATGAGCAGAGCTTCTCTCACCAGTCAATGATGAGCTTAACGCTTTCATTCAATGAAACAAACAGCTTTCGTTGAATCATTGAATCAAATTCTAAAGATGGATTCAATGTAGATTAGATTACATGAGATTAGATTACATTACATTAGATTACATTAGATTAGATTACATTACATTAGATTAGACTACATTACATTAGATTTCATCAGATTAGATTACAGTATATTAGATTAGATTACATTACATTGCATTAGATTACATTAGATTAGATGATATTACATTAGATTACATTACATTAGATTTCATCAGATTAGATTACAGTACATTAGATTAGATAACATTACATTGCATTAGATTACATTAGATTAGATGAGATTACATTAGATTACATTACATTAGATTACATTTCATTAGATTAGATTGCATTAGATTACATTACATTACATTAGGTTTCATTAGATTACATTACAGTAGATTACATTACATTAGATTCGATTACATTAGATTAGATTTGATTACATTACATTAGATTACACTAGTTTAGATTACATTACATTAGATTATATTATATTAGATTAGATTACATGACATTACATTAGGTTACATTAGATTACATTACACTACATTACATTAGATTACATTTGTTTAGATTACATTACATTAGATTAGATTACATTACATTAGATTACTTTACATTAGATTACATTACATTAGATTAGATTACATTACATTGGGCTTACATTACATTACATTCGATTACATTACTTTAGATTACATTAGAGTAGATTAGAATAGATTACATTACATTCCATTCCATTACATTACATTACATTAGATTACATTACATTAGATTAGATTACTTTATATTACAGTATATTAGATTAGACTACATTACATTAGATTACATTACATTAGATTTCATCAGATTAGATTACATTACATTAGATTAGCTTACATTACATTGCATTAGATTACATTAGATTACATTACATTAGATTACATTAGACGACATTACATTAGATTAGATTACATTACATTAGATTACATTAGACGACATTACATTAGATTAGATTACATTAGATTACATTACATTGGGCTTACATTACATTACATTCGATTACATTACTTTAGATTACATTAGAGTAGATTAGAATAGATTACATTACATTCCATTCCATTACATTACATTACATTAGATTACATTACATTAGATTAGATTACTTTATATTACAGTATATTAGATTAGACTACATTACATTAGATTACATTACATTAGATTTCATCAGATTAGATTACATTACATTAGATTAGCTTACATTACATTGCATTAGATTACATTAGATTACATTACATTAGATTACATTAGACGACATTACATTAGATTAGATTACATTAGATTACATTACATTTCATTGCTTTACTTTACGTTACATTAGATTACATTACATTAGATTACATTACATTATCTTATGTTACATTACATTACATTGCAATACATTAGACTACAACACATTAGTTTACCTTACATTATAATACATTAGTTTAGTTTACATTATTTTACATTACATTACATTACATTACATTGCATTACTTTAGATTACATTACATTAGATTAGATTACATTACATTAGATTACATTACATTATATTACATTCGATTACATTACATTAGATTACATTACATTGCATTAGATTACATTACATTACATTAGATTACATTAGATTACATTACATTAGATTAGATTACATGAGATTACATTACATTACCTTATGTTACACTACATTACATTCCAATACATTAGACTACAATACATTAGATTAAATTACATTACATTGCATTACATTAGATAACATTACATTAGATTAGATTAGATTACATTACATTACATTACATTAGATTAGATTACTTTACATTAGTTAGATTACATTACATTAGATTACAGTATATTAGATCTCATTACATTACTTACATTACATTAGCTAACATTACATTCGATTACATTTCATTAGATTAGATTTCATTAGATTACATTACATTACATCACATTAGGTTTCATTAGATTACATTAGTTTAGATTTCATTACATTAGATTAGATTACATTAGATTAGATTTGATTACATTACATTAGATTACATTAGTTTAGGCTACATTACATTAGATTAGATTACATCACATTACATTACATTCGGTTACATTAGATTACATTACACTAGATTACAGTACATTAGATCTTATTACATTTATTACATTACATTAGATTAGATTACATTATATTAGATTAAGTACATTAGATCTTATTACATTAATTACATTACATTAGATTAGATTACATTACATTAGATTACAGTACATTAGATCTTATTACATTAATTACATTACATTAGATTAGATTACATTACATTAGATTTCAGTACATTAGATCTTATTACATTAATTACATTACATTAGATAACATTACATTTGATTAGATTACATTAGATTACATTAGATAACTGAGTTAATTTTGTTTCATTGAAACGTTTGATTCATTGAATCAATGATTTAAGTTTCATTCAATGAAGTAATGAATGAAGGTGGTGAGCTTCTCTCATTCTTTCAATGTGTTAAGCTGAACGTTTCTTTTAATGAATCAAACTGTATTCATTGTTTTAATGAAACAAACTGACCTCACTTATTTAGTGAATAAATCTGCACACGTTCATTCATTGAGACTGCACTTGACAATTCAATGAGTAGAATCAAAGTGTACGCATTCATTCAAAGAAATGCACTGTATGTCTTAATTAAAAGAGTAGAGCTCCCGCCATTCATTCAATGCCACGAGCAAAACCTATTCATTCAATGGAGCAAACTGCACTCATGATAAAGACTGCCTGCATCAATTCAATGAGTAGAGCTTCTCTCATTCATTGAATGTGTCAAGCTCACCGTTTTCATTTAATGAAACAAACTGCATTGATTGAATCATTGAACCAAACTAGAATCACTGATTCAATGAATCAAACCTTATTCCTTGTTTCATTCGAACAAACCTAACTCACTTATTTAGTGAATCCTACTACACTCATTCATTCAATGAAACAGACTGCACATGATAATTCAATGAAGGTACTCTTAACGCATTGATTCAACCAAACAAATTGCACACATTTAGTTCATGAAGCAAACTGCATTTGTCAATTGAATGAATACGGCTACTCATTCATTCAATGTCACACATTGTCACAATCAAACTGCACACATTCACTCCATGAACCAAACTACACGTGTTAATTCAATGAGCAGAGCTTCTCTCACCAGTCAATGATGAGCTTAACGCTTTCATTCAATGAAACAAACAGCTTTCGTTGAATCATTGAATCAAATTCTAAAGATGGATTCAATGTAGATTACATTACATTAGATTAGATTACATTAGATTAGATTACATTACATTAGATTAGACTACATTATATTAGATTACATTACATTAGATTTCATCAGATTAGATTACAGTATATTAGATTAGATTAGATTACATTGCATTAGATTACATTAGATTAGATTACATTACATTAGATTAGACTACATTATATTAGATTACATTACATTAGATTTCATCAGATTAGATTACAGTATATTAGATTAGATTAGATTACATTGCATTAGATTACATTAAATTAGATGATATTACATTAGATTTCATCAGATTAGATTACAGTACATTAGATTAGATAACATTACATTGCATTAGATGACATTAGATTAGATGAGATTACATTAGATTACATTACATTAGATTACATTTCATTTGATTAGATTGCATTAGATTACATTACATTACATTAGGTTTCATTAGATTACATTACAGTAGATTACATTACATTAGATTCGATTACATTAGATTAGATTTAATTACATTACATTAGATTACACTAGTTTAGATTACATTACATTAGATTAGATGACATTAGACTAGATTACATGACATTACATTAGGTTACATTAGATTACATTACACTAGATTACATTACATTAGATTACATTTGTTTAGATTACGTTACTTTAGATTACATTACATTAGATTACTTTACGTTAGATTACATTACATTAGATTAGATTACATTACATTAGCTTACATTACATTACATTCGATTACATTACTTTAGATTACATTAGAGTAGATTAGAATAGATTGCATTCCATTCCATTCCATTACATTACATTACATTAGATTACATTACATTAGATTAGATTACTTTATATTACAGTATATTAGATTAGACTACATTACATTAGATTACATTACATTAGATTTCATCAGATTAGATTACATTACATTAGATTAGATTACATTACATTAGATTACAGTACATTAGATCTTATTACATTATTTACATTACATTAGATTAGATTACATTACATTAGATTTCAGTACATTAGATCTTATTACATTAATTACATTACATTAGATAACAATACATTTGATTAGATTACATTAGATTACATTAGATAAGTGAGATAATTTTGTTTCATTGAAACGTTTGATTCATTGAATCAATGATTTAAGTTTCATTCAATGAAGTAATGAATGAACGTGGTGAGCTTCTCTCATTCATTCAATGTGTTAAGCTGAACGGTTTTTTCAATGAATCAAATGGTATTCATTGTTTTAATGAAACAAACTGACCTCACTTATTTAGTGAATGAATCTGCACACGTTTATTCATTGAGACTGCAATTGACAATTCAATGAGTGGAATCAAAGTGTACGCATTCATTCACTGTATGTCTTAATTAAAAGAGTAGAGCTCCCGCCATTCATTCAATGCCACCAGCAAAACCTATTCATTCAATGGAGCAAACTGCACTCATGATAAAGACTGCCTGCATCAATTCAATGAGTAGAGCTTCTCTCATTCATTGAATGTGTCAAGCTCACCGTTTTCATTTAATGAAACAAACTGCATTGATTGAATCATTGAACCAAACTAGAATCACTGATTCAATGAATCAAACCTTATTCCTTGTTTCATTCGAACAAACCTAACTCACTTATTTAGTGAATCCTACTACACTCATTCATTCAATGAAACAGACTGCACATGATAATTCAATGAAGGTACTCTTAACGCATTGATTCAACCAAACAAATTGCACACATTTAGTTCATGAAGCAAACTGCATTTGTCAATTGAATGAATACAGCTACTCATTCATTCAATGTCACACATTGTCACAATCAAACTGCACACATTCACTCCATGAACCAAACTACACGTGTTAATTCAATGAGCAGAGCTTCTCTCACCAGTCAATGATGAGCTTAACGCTTTCATTCAATGAAACAAACAGCTTTCGTTGAATCATTGAATCAAATTCTAAAGATGGATTCAATGTAGATTAGATTACATGAGATTAGATTACATTACATTAGATTACATTAGATTAGATTACATTACATTAGATTAGACTACATTACATTAGATTTCATCAGATTAGATTACAGTATATTAGATTAGATTACATTACATTGCATTAGATTACATTAGATTAGATGATATTACATTAGATTACATTACATTAGATTTCATCAGATTAGATTACAGTACATTAGATTAGATAACATTACATTGCATTAGATTACATTAGATTAGATGAGATTACATTAGATTACATTACATTAGATTACATTTCATTAGATTAGATTGCATTAGATTACATTACATTACATTAGGTTTCATTAGATTACATTACAGTAGATTACATTACATTAGATTCGATTACATTAGATTAGATTTGATTACATTACATTAGATTACACTAGTTTAGATTACATTACATTAGATTATATTATATTAGATTAGATTACATGACATTACATTAGGTTACATTAGATTACATTACACTACATTACATTAGATTACATTTGTTTAGATTACATTACATTAGATTAGATTACATTACATTAGATTACTTTACATTAGATTACATTACATTAGATTAGATTACATTACATTGGGCTTACATTACATTACATTCGATTACATTACTTTAGATTACATTAGAGTAGATTAGAATAGATTACATTACATTCCATTCCATTACATTACATTACATTAGATTACATTACATTAGATTAGATTACTTTATATTACAGTATATTAGATTAGACTACATTACATTAGATTACATTACATTAGATTTCATCAGATTAGATTACATTACATAAGATTAGCTTACATTACATTGCATTAGATTACATTAGATTACATTACATTAGATTACATTAGACGACATTACATTAGATTAGATTACATTACATTAGATTACATTAGACGACATTACATTAGATTAGATTACATTAGATTACATTACATTGGGCTTACATTACATTACATTCGATTACATTACTTTAGATTACATTAGAGTAGATTAGAATAGATTACATTACATTCCATTCCATTACATTACATTACATTAGATTACATTACATTAGATTAGATTACTTTATATTACAGTATATTAGATTAGACTACATTACATTAGATTACATTACATTAGATTTCATCAGATTAGATTACATTACATTAGATTAGCTTACATTACATTGCATTAGATTACATTAGATTACATTACATTAGATTACATTAGACGACATTACATTAGATTAGATTACATTAGATTACATTACATTTCATTGCTTTACTTTACGTTACATTAGATTACATTACATTACATTACATTGCAATACATTAGACTACAACACATTAGTTTACCTTACATTATAATACATTAGTTTAGTTTACATTATTTTACATTACATTACATTACATTACATTGCATTACTTTAGATTACATTACATTAGATTAGATTACATTACATTAGATTACATTACATTATATTACATTCGATTACATTACATTAGATTACATTACATTGCATTAGATTACATTACATTACATTAGATTACATTACATTAGATTAGATTACATGAGATTACATTACATTACCTTATGTTACACTACATTACATTCCAATACATTAGACTACAATACATTAGATTAAATTACATTACATTGCATTACATTAGATAACATTACATTAGATTAGATTAGATTACATTACATTACATTACATTAGATTAGATTACTTTACATTAGTTAGATTACATTACATTAGATTACAGTATATTAGATCTCATTACATTACTTACATTACATTAGCTAACATTACATTCGATTACATTTCATTAGATTAGATTTCATTAGATTACATTACATTACATCACATTAGGTTTCATTAGATTACATTAGTTTAGATTTCATTACATTAGATTAGATTACATTAGATTAGATTTGATTACATTACATTAGATTACATTAGTTTAGGCTACATTACATTAGATTAGATTACATCACATTACATTACATTCGGTTACATTAGATTACATTACACTAGATTACAGTACATTAGATCTTATTACATTTATTACATTACATTAGATTAGATTACATTATATTAGATTAAGTACATTAGATCTTATTACATTAATTACATTACATTAGATTAGATTACATTACATTAGATTACAGTACATTAGATCTTATTACATTAATTACATTACATTAGATTAGATTACATTACATTAGATTTCAGTACATTAGATCTTATTACATTAATTACATTACATTAGATAACATTACATTTGATTAGATTACATTAGATTACATTAGATAACTGAGTTAATTTTGTTTCATTGAAACGTTTGATTCATTGAATCAATGATTTAAGTTTCATTCAATGAAGTAATGAATGAAGGTGGTGAGCTTCTCTCATTCTTTCAATGTGTTAAGCTGAACGTTTCTTTTAATGAATCAAACTGTATTCATTGTTTTAATGAAACAAACTGACCTCACTTATTTAGTGAATAAATCTGCACACGTTCATTCATTGAGACTGCACTTGACAATTCAATGAGTAGAATCAAAGTGTACGCATTCATTCAAAGAAATGCACTGTATGTCTTAATTAAAAGAGTAGAGCTCCCGCCATTCATTCAATGCCACGAGCAAAACCTATTCATTCAATGGAGCAAACTGCACTCATGATAAAGACTGCCTGCATCAATTCAATGAGTAGAGCTTCTCTCATTCATTGAATGTGTCAAGCTCACCGTTTTCATTTAATGAAACAAACTGCATTGATTGAATCATTGAACCAAACTAGAATCACTGATTCAATGAATCAAACCTTATTCCTTGTTTCATTCGAACAAACCTAACTCACTTATTTAGTGAATCCTACTACACTCATTCATTCAATGAAACAGACTGCACATGATAATTCAATGAAGGTACTCTTAACGCATTGATTCAACCAAACAAATTGCACACATTTAGTTCATGAAGCAAACTGCATTTGTCAATTGAATGAATACGGCTACTCATTCATTCAATGTCACACATTGTCACAATCAAACTGCACACATTCACTCCATGAACCAAACTACACGTGTTAATTCAATGAGCAGAGCTTCTCTCACCAGTCAATGATGAGCTTAACGCTTTCATTCAATGAAACAAACAGCTTTCGTTGAATCATTGAATCAAATTCTAAAGATGGATTCAATGTAGATTACATTACATTAGATTAGATTACATTAGATTAGATTACATTACATTAGATTAGACTACATTATATTAGATTACATTACATTAGATTTCATCAGATTAGATTACAGTATATTAGATTAGATTAGATTACATTGCATTAGATTACATTAGATTAGATGATATTACATTAGATTTCATCAGATTAGATCACAGTACATTAGATTAGATAACATTACATTGCATTAGATGACATTAGATTAGATGAGATTACATTAGATTACATTACATTAGATTACATTTCATTTGATTAGATTGCATTAGATTACATTACATTACATTAGGTTTCATTAGATTACATTACAGTAGATTACATTACATTAGATTCGATTACATTAGATTAGATTTAATTACATTACATTAGATTACACTAGTTTAGATTACATTACATTAGATTAGATGACATTAGACTAGATTACATGACATTACATTAGGTTACATTAGATTACATTACACTAGATTACATTACATTAGATTACATTTGTTTAGATTACGTTACTTTAGATTACATTACATTAGATTAGATTACATTACATTAGATTACTTTACGTTAGATTACATTACATTAGATTAGATTACATTACATTAGCTTACAATACATTACATTCGATTACATTACTTTAGATTACATTACATTAGATTAGATTACATTACATTGCATTACATTAGATTACATTAAATTTGATGAGATTACATTAGATAAGTGAGATAATTTTGTTTCATTGAAACGTATGATTCATTGAATCAATGATTTAAGTTTCATTCAATGAAGTAATGAATGAACGTGGTGAGCTTCTCTCATTCATTCAATGTGTTAAGCTGAACGGTTTTTTCAATGAATCAAACGGTATTCATTGTTTTAATGAAACAAACTGCATTGATTGAATCATTGAACCAAACTAGAATCACTGATTCAATGAATCAAACCTTATTCCTTGTTTCATTCGAACAAACCTAACTCACTTATTTAGTGAATCCTACTACACTCATTCATTCAATGAAACAGACTGCACATGATAATTCAATGAAGGTACTCTTAACGCATTGATTCAACCAAACAAATTGCACACATTTAGTTCATGAAGCAAACTGCATTTGTCAATTGAATGAATACAGCTACTCATTCATTCAATGTCACACATTGTCACAATCAAACTGCACACATTCACTCCATGAACCAAACTACACGTGTTAATTCAATGAGCAGAGCTTCTCTCACCAGTCAATGATGAGCTTAACGCTTTCATTCAATGAAACAAACAGCTTTCGTTGAATCATTGAATCAAATTCTAAAGATGGATTCAATGTAGATTAGATTACATGAGATTAGATTACATTACATTAGATTACATTAGATTAGATTACATTACATTAGATTAGACTACATTACATTAGATTTCATCAGATTAGATTACAGTATATTAGATTAGATTACATTACATTGCATTAGATTACATGAGATTAGATGATATTACATTAGATTACATTACATTAGATTTCATCAGATTAGATTACAGTACATTAGATTAGATAACATTACATTGCATTAGATTACATTAGATTAGATGAGATTACATTAGATTACATTACATTAGATTACATTTCATTAGATTAGATTGCATTAGATTACATTACATTACATTTGGTTTCATTAGATTACATTACAGTAGATTACATTACATTAGATTCGATTACATTAGATTAGATTTGATTACATTACATTAGATTACACTAGTTTAGATTACATTACATTAGATTATATTATATTAGATTAGATTACATGACATTACATTAGGTTACATTAGATTACATTACACTAGATTACATTACATTAGATTACATTTGTTTAGATTACATTACATTAGATTAGATTACATTACATTAGATTACTTTACATTAGATTACATTACATTAGATTAGATTACATTACATTGGGCTTACATTACATTACATTCGATTACATTACTTTAGATTACATTAGAGTAGATTAGAATAGATTACATTACATTCCATTCCATTACATTACATTACATTAGATTACATTACATTAGATTAGATTACTTTATATTACAGTATATTAGATTAGACTACATTACATTAGATTACATTACATTAGATTTCATCAGATTAGATTACATTACATTAGATTACATTAGACGACATTACATTAGATTAGATTACATTACATTAGATTACATTAGACGACATTACATTAGATTAGATTACATTAGATTACATTACATTGGGCTTACATTACATTACATTCGATTACATTACTTTAGATTACATTAGAGTAGATTAGAATAGATTACATTACATTCCATTCCATTACATTACATTACATTAGATTACATTACATTAGATTAGATTACTTTATATTACAGTATATTAGATTAGACTACATTACATTAGATTACATTACATTAGATTTCATCAGATTAGATTACATTACATTAGATTAGCTTACATTACATTGCATTAGATTACATTAGATTACATTACATTAGATTACATTAGACGACATTACATTAGATTAGATTACATTAGATTACATTACATTTCATTGCTTTACTTTACGTTACATTAGATTACATTACATTAGATTACATTACATTATCTTATGTTACATTACATTACATTGCAATACATTAGACTACAACACATTAGTTTACCTTACATTATAATACATTAGTTTAGTTTACATTATTTTACATTACATTACATTACATTACATTACATTGCATTACTTTAGATTACATTGCATTAGATTACATTACATTACATTAGATTACATTAGATTACATTACATTAGATTAGATTACATGAGATTACATTACATTACCTTATGTTACACTACATTACATTCCAATACATTAGACTACAATACATTAGATTAAATTACATTACATTGCATTACATTAGATAACATTACATTAGATTAGATTAGATTAGATTACATTTCATTACATTAGATTAGATTACTTTACATTAGTTAGATTACATTACATTAGATTACAGTATATTAGATCTCATTACATTACTTACATTACATTAGCTAACATTACATTCGATTACATTTCATTAGATTAGATTTCATTAGATTACATTACATTACATCACATTAGGTTTCATTAGATTACATTAGTTTAGATTTCATTACATTAGATTAGATTACATTAGATTAGATTTGATTACATTACATTAGATTACATTAGTTTAGGCTACATTACATTAGATTAGATTACATCACATTACATTACATTCGGTTACATTAGATTACATTACACTAGATTACAGTACATTAGATCTTATTACATTTATTACATTACATTAGATTAGATTACATTATATTAGATTAAGTACATTAGATCTTATTACATTAATTACATTACTTTAGATTAGATTACATTACATTAGATTTCAGTACATTAGATCTTATTACATTAATTACATTACATTAGATAACATTACATTTGATTAGATTACATTAGATTACATTAGATAACTGAGTTAATTTTGTTTCATTGAAACGTTTGATTCATTGAATCAATGATTTAAGTTTCATTCAATGAAGTAATGAATGAAGGTGGTGAGCTTCTCTCATTCATTCAATGTGTTAAGCTGAACGTTTCTTTTAATGAATCAAACTGTATTCATTGTTTTAATGAAACAAACTGACCTCACTTATTTAGTGAATAAATCTGCACACGTTCATTCATTGAGACTGCACTTGACAATTCAATGAGTAGAATCAAAGTGTACGCATTCATTCAAAGAAATGCACTGTATGTCTTAATTAAAAGAGTAGAGCTCCCGCCATTCATTCAATGCCACGAGCAAAACCTATTCATTCAATGGAGCAAACTGCACTCATGATAAAGACTGCCTGCATCAATTCAATGAGTAGAGCTTCTCTCATTCATTGAATGTGTCAAGCTCACCGTTTTCATTTAATGAAACAAACTGCATTGATTGAATCATTGAACCAAACTAGAATCACTGATTCAATGAATCAAACCTTATTCCTTGTTTCATTCGAACAAACCTAACTCACTTATTTAGTGAATCCTACTACACTCATTCATTCAATGAAACAGACTGCACATGATAATTCAATGAAGGTACTCTTAACGCATTGATTCAACCAAACAAATTGCACACATTTAGTTCATGAAGCAAACTGCATTTGTCAATTGAATGAATACGGCTACTCATTCATTCAATGTCACACATTGTCACAATCAAACTGCACACATTCACTCCATGAACCAAACTACACGTGTTAATTCAATGAGCAGAGCTTCTCTCACCAGTCAATGATGAGCTTAACGCTTTCATTCAATGAAACAAACAGCTTTCGTTGAATCATTGAATCAAATTCTAAAGATGGATTCAATGTAGATTACATTACATTAGATTAGATTACATTAGATTAGATTACGTTACATTAGATTAGACTACATTATATTAGATTACATTACATTAGATTTCATCAGATTAGATTACAGTATATTAGATTAGATTAGATTACATTGCATTAGATTACATTAGATTAGATGATATTACATTAGATTTCATCAGATTAGATCACAGTACATTAGATTAGATAACATTACATTGCATTAGATGACATTAGATTAGATGAGATTACATTAGATTACATTACATTAGATTACATTTCATTTGATTAGATTGCATTAGATTACATTACATTACATTAGGTTTCATTAGATTACATTACAGTAGATTACATTACATTAGATTCGATTACATTAGATTAGATTTAATTACATTACATTAGATTACACTAGTTTAGATTACATTACATTAGATTAGATGACATTAGACTAGATTACATGACATTACATTAGGTTACATTAGATTACATTACACTAGATTACATTACATTAGATTACATTTGTTTAGATTACGTTACTTTAGATTACATTACATTAGATTAGATTACATTACATTACATTAGATTACTTTACGTTAGATTACATTACATTAGATTAGATTACATTACATTACATTCGATTACATTACTTTAGATTACATTAGAGTAGATTAGAATAGATTACATTCCATTCCATTCCATTCCATTACATTACATTAGATTACATTACATTAGATTAGATTACTTTATATTACAGTATATTAGATTAGACTACATTACATTAGATTACATTACATTAGATTTCATCAGATTAGATTACATTACATTAGATTAGATTACATTACATTAGATTACAGTACATTAGATCTTATTACATTATTTACATTACATTAGATTAGATTACATTACATTAGATTTCAGTACATTAGATCTTATTACATTAATTACATTACATTAGATAACATTACATTTGATTAGATTACATTAGATTACATTAGATAAGTGAGTTAATTTTGTTTCATTGAAACGTTTGATTCATTGAATCAATGATTTAAGTTTCATTCAATGAAGTAATGAATGAACGTGGTGAGCTTCTCTCATTCATTCAATGTGTTAAGCTGAACGGTTTTTTCAATGAATCAAACGGTATTCATTGTTTTAATGAAACAAACTGACCTCACTTATTTAGTGAATGAATCTGCACACGTTTATTCATTGAGACTGCAATTGACAATTCAATGAGTAGAATCAAAGTGTACGCATTCATTCACTGTATGTCTTAATTAAAAGAGTAGAGCTCCCGCCATTCATTCAATGCCACCAGCAAAACCTATTCATTCAATGGAGCAAACTGCACTCATGATAAAGACTGCCTGCATCAATTCAATGAGTAGAGCTTCTCTCATTCATTGAATGTGTCAAGCTCACCGTTTTCATTTAATGAAACAAACTGCATTGATTGAATCATTGAACCAAACTAGAATCACTGATTCAATGAATCAAACCTTATTCCTTGTTTCATTCGAACAAACCTAACTCACTTATTTAGTGAATCCTACTACACTCATTCATTCAATGAAACAGACTGCACATGATAATTCAATGAAGGTACTCTTTACGCATTGATTCAACCAAACAAATTGCACACATTTAGTTCATGAAGCAAACTGCATTTGTCAATTGAATGAATACAGCTACTCATTCATTCAATGTCACACATTGTCACAATCAAACTGCACACATTCACTCCATGAACCAAACTACACGTGTTAATTCAATGAGCAGAGCTTCTCTCACCAGTCAATGATGAGCTTAACGCTTTCATTCAATGAAACAAACAGCTTTCGTTGAATCATTGAATCAAATTCTAAAGATGGATTCAATGTAGATTAGATTACATTAGATTAGATTACATTACATTAGATTACATTACATTAGATTAGACTGCATTACATTAGATTACATTACATTAGATTTCATCAGATTAGATTACAGTATATTAGATTAGATTAGATTACATTGCATTAGATTACATGAGATTAGATGATATTACATTATATTACATTACATTAGATTTCATCAGATTAGATTACAGTACATTAGATTAGATTACATACATTGCATTAGATGACATTAGATTAGATGAAATTACATTAGATTACATTACATTTCATTAGATTAGATTGCATTAGATTACATTACATTACATTAGGTTTCATTAGATTACATTACAGTAGATTACATGACATTAGATTCGATTACATTAGATTACATTACATTAGATTACATTAGTTTAGATTACATTACATTAGATTAGATTACATGACATTACATTAGGTTACATTAGATTACATTTCACTAGATTACATTACATTTGATTAGATTACATTACATTAGATTACATTTGTTTAGATTACATTAGTTTAGATTATATTAGTTTAGATTAGATTACATTACATTAGATTACTTTACATTAGATCACATTACTTTAGATTAGATTACATTACATTAGCTTACATTACATTACATTGCATTAGATTAATGTAATAAGATTAGATGAGATTACATTAGATTAAATTACATTAGATCAGTTTATATTATATTAGATTACATTACATTAGATTACATTACATTAGATTCGATTACATTAGATTAGATTTGATTACATTACATTAGAGTAGATTACATTAGATTACATTGCATTACATTACATGAAATTACATTACTTGAGATTAGATTACATTACTTTAGCTTACATTACATTACATTAGATTATATTACATTAGATTACATTACATTAGATTACATTACATTACCTTATGTTACATTACATTACATTGCAATACATTAGAATACAATACATTAGATTACCTTACATTATATTACATTAGGCTAGTTTACATTATTTTACATTACATTACATTAGATTACATTACATTAGATTAGATTACATTAGATTAGATTACATTACATTGCATTACATTAGATTACATTAAATTTGATTAGATTACATTAGATAAGTGAGATAATTTTGTTTCATTGAAACGTTTGATTCATTGAATCAATGATTTAAGTTTCATTCAATGAAGTAATGAATGAACGTGGTGAGCTTCTCTCATTCATTCAATGTGTTAAGCTGAACGGTTTTTTCAATGAATCAAACGGTATTCATTGTTTTAATGAAACAAACTGACCTCACTTATTTAGTGAATAAATCTGCACACGTTTATTCATTGAGACTGCAATTGACAATTCAATGAGTAGAATCAAAGTGCACGCATTCATTCACTGTATGTCTTAATTAAAAGAGTAGAGCTCCCGCCATTCATTCAATGCCACGAGCAAAACCTATTCATTCAATGGAGCAAACTGCACTCATGATAAAGACTGCCTGCATCAATTCAATGAGTAGAGCTTCTCTCATTCATTGAATGTGTCAAGCTCACCGTTTTCATTTAATGAAACAAACTGCATTGATTGAATCATTGAACCAAACTAGAATCACTGATTCAATGAATCAAACCTTATTCCTTGTTTCATTCGAACAAACCTAACTCACTTATTTAGTGAATCCTACTACACTCATTCATTCAATGAAACAGACTGCACATGATAATTCAATGAAGGTACTCTTAACGCATTGATTCAACCAAACAAATTGCACACATTTAGTTCATGAAGCAAACTGCATTTGTCAATTGAATGAATACGGCTACTCATTCATTCAATGTCACACATTGTCACAATCAAACTGCACACATTCACTCCATGAACCAAACTACACGTGTTAATTCAATGAGCAGAGCTTCTCTCACCAGTCAATGATGAGCTTAACGCTTTCATTCAATGAAACAAACAGCTTTCGTTGAATCATTGAATCAAATTCTAAAGATGGATTCAATGTAGATTAGATTACATTAGATTAGATTACATTACATTAGATTACATTACATTAGATTAGACTGCATTACATTAGATTACATTACATTAGATTTCATCAGATTAGATTACAGTATATTAGATTAGATTAGATTACATTGCATTAGATTACATGAGATTAGATGATATTACATTAGATTACATTACATTAGATTTCATCAGATTAGATTACAGTACATTAGATTAGATTACATACATTGCATTAGATGACATTAGATTAGATGAAATTACATTAGATTACATTACATTTCATTAGATTAGATTGCATTAGATTACATTACATTACATTAGGTTTCATTAGATTACATTACAGTAGATTACATGACATTAGATTCGATTACATTAGATTACATTACATTAGATTACATTAGTTTAGATTACATTACATTAGATTAGATTACATGACATTACATTAGGTTACATTAGATTACATTTCACTAGATTACATTACATTTGATTAGATTACATTACATTAGATTACATTTGTTTAGATTACATTAGTTTAGATTATATTAGTTTAGATTAGATTACATTACATTAGATTACTTTACATTAGATCACATTACTTTAGATTAGATTACATTACATTAGCTTACATTACATTACATTGCATTAGATTAATGTAATAAGATTAGATGAGATTACATTAGATTAAATTACATTAGATCAGTTTATATTATATTAGATTACATTACATTAGATTACATTACATTAGATTCGATTACATTAGATTAGATTTGATTACATTACATTAGAGTAGATTACATTAGATTACATTAGATTACATTACATGAAATTACATTACTTTAGATTAGATTACATTACTTTAGCTTACATTACATTACATTAGATTATATTACATTAGATTACATTACATTAGATTACATTACATTACCTTATGTTACATTACATTACATTGCAATACATTAGAATACAATACATTAGATTACCTTACATTATATTACATTAGGCTAGTTTACATTATTTTACATTACATTACATTAGATTACATTACATTAGATTAGATTACATTAGATTAGATTACATTACATTGCATTACATTAGATTACATTAAATTTGATTAGATTACATTAGATAAGTGAGATAATTTTGTTTCATTGAAACGTTTGATTCATTGAATCAATGATTTAAGTTTCATTCAATGAAGTAATGAATGAACGTGGTGAGCTTCTCTCATTCATTCAATGTGTTAAGCTGAACGGTTTTTTCAATGAATCAAACGGTATTCATTGTTTTAATGAAACAAACTGACCTCACTTATTTAGTGAATAAATCTGCACACGTTTATTCATTGAGACTGCAATTGACAATTCAATGAGTAGAATCAAAGTGCACGCATTCATTCACTGTATGTCTTAATTAAAAGAGTAGAGCTCCCGCCATTCATTCAATGCCACGAGCAAAACCTATTCATTCAATGGAGCAAACTGCACTCATGATAAAGACTGCCTGCATCAATTCAATGAGTAGAGCTTCTCTCATTCATTGAATGTGTCAAGCTCACCGTTTTCATTTAATGAAACAAACTGCATTGATTGAATCATTGAACCAAACTAGAATCACTGATTCAATGAATCAAACCTTATTCCTTGTTTCATTCGAACAAACCTAACTCACTTATTTAGTGAATCCTACTACACTCATTCATTCAATGAAACAGACTGCACATGATAATTCAATGAAGGTACTCTTAACGCATTGATTCAACCAAACAAATTGCACACATTTAGTTCATGAAGCAAACTGCATTTGTCAATTGAATGAATACGGCTACTCATTCATTCAATGTCACACATTGTCACAATCAAACTGCACACATTCACTCCATGAACCAAACTACACGTGTTAATTCAATGAGCAGAGCTTCTCTCACCAGTCAATGATGAGCTTAACGCTTTCATTCAATGAAACAAACAGCTTTCGTTGAATCATTGAATCAAATTCTAAAGATGGATTCAATGTAGATTAGATTACATTAGATTAGATTACATTACATTAGATTACATTACATTAGATTAGACTGCATTACATTAGATTACATTACATTAGATTTCATCAGATTAGATTACAGTATATTAGATTAGATTAGATTACATTGCATTAGATTACATGAGATTAGATGATATTACATTAGATTACATTACATTAGATTTCATCAGATTAGATTACAGTACATTAGATTAGATTACATACATTGCATTAGATGACATTAGATTAGATGAAATTACATTAGATTACATTACATTTCATTAGATTAGATTGCATTAGATTACATTACATTACATTAGGTTTCATTAGATTACATTACAGTAGATTACATGACATTAGATTCGATTACATTAGATTACATTACATTAGATTACATTAGTTTAGATTACATTACATTAGATTAGATTACATGACATTACATTAGGTTACATTAGATTACATTTCACTAGATTACATTACATTTGATTAGATTACATTACATTAGATTACATTTGTTTAGATTACATTAGTTTAGATTATATTAGTTTAGATTAGATTACATTACATTAGATTACTTTACATTAGATCACATTACTTTAGATTAGATTACATTACATTAGCTTACATTACATTACATTGCATTAGATTAATGTAATAAGATTAGATGAGATTACATTAGATTAAATTACATTAGATCAGTTTATATTATATTAGATTACATTACATTAGATTACATTACATTAGATTCGATTACATTAGATTAGATTTGATTACATTACATTAGAGTAGATTACATTAGATTACATTGCATTACATTACATGAAATTACATTACTTTAGATTAGATTACATTACTTTAGATTACATTACATTACATTAGATTATATTACATTAGATTACATTACATTAGATTACATTACATTACCTTATGTTACATTACATTACATTGCAATACATTAGAATACAATACATTAGATTACCTTACATTATATTACATTAGGCTAGTTTACATTATTTTACATTACATTACATTAGATTACATTACATTAGATTAGATTACATTAGATTAGATTACATTACATTGCATTACATTAGATTACATTAAATTTGATTAGATTACATTAGATAAGTGAGATAATTTTGTTTCATTGAAACGTTTGATTCATTGAATCAATGATTTAAGTTTCATTCAATGAAGTAATGAATGAACGTGGTGAGCTTCTCTCATTCATTCAATGTGTTAAGCTGAACGGTTTTTTCAATGAATCAAACGGTATTCATTGTTTTAATGAAACAAACTGACCTCACTTATTTAGTGAATAAATCTGCACACGTTTATTCATTGAGACTGCAATTGACAATTCAATGAGTAGAATCAAAGTGCACGCATTCATTCACTGTATGTCTTAATTAAAAGAGTAGAGCTCCCGCCATTCATTCAATGCCACGAGCAAAACCTATTCATTCAATGGAGCAAACTGCACTCATGATAAAGACTGCCTGCATCAATTCAATGAGTAGAGCTTCTCTCATTCATTGAATGTGTCAAGCTCACCGTTTTCATTTAATGAAACAAACTGCATTGATTGAATCATTGAACCAAACTAGAATCACTGATTCAATGAATCAAACCTTATTCCTTGTTTCATTCGAACAAACCTAACTCACTTATTTAGTGAATCCTACTACACTCATTCATTCAATGAAACAGACTGCACATGATAATTCAATGAAGGTACTCTTAATGCATTGATTCAACCAAACAAATTGCACACATTTAGTTCATGAAGCAAACTGCATTTGTCAATTGAATGAATACAGCTACTCATTCATTCAATGTCACACATTGTCACAATCAAACTGCACACATTCACTCCATGAACCAAACTACACGTGTTAATTCAATGAGCAGAGCTTCTCTCACCAGTCAATGATGAGCTTAACGCTTTCATTCAATGAAACAAACAGCTTTCGTTGAATCATTGAATCAAATTCTAAAGATGGATTCAATGTAGATTAGATTACATTAGATTAGATTACATTACATTAGATTACATTACATTAGATTAGACTGCATTACATTAGATTACATTACATTAGATTTCATCAGATTAGATTACAGTATATTAGATTAGATTAGATTACATTGCATTAGATTACATGAGATTAGATGATATTACATTAGATTACATTACATTAGATTTCATCAGATTAGATTACAGTACATTAGATTGGATTACATACATTGCATTAGATGACATTAGATTAGATGAAATTACATTAGATTACATTACATTTCATTAGATTAGATTGCATTAGATTACATTACATTACATTAGGTTTCATTAGATTACATTACAGTAGATTACATTACATTAGATTCGATTACATTAGATTACATTACATTAGATTACATTAGTTTAGATTACATTACATTAGATTAGATTACATGACATTACATTAGGTTACATTAGATTACATTTCACTAGATTACATTACATTTGATTAGATTACATTACATTAGATTACATTTGTTTAGATTACATTAGTTTAGATTATATTAGTTTAGATTAGATTACATTACATTAGATTACTTTACATTAGATCACATTACTTTAGATTAGATTACATTACATTAGCTTACATTACATTACATTGCATTAGATTAATGTAATAAGATTAGATGAGATTACATTAGATTACATTACATTAGATCAGTTTATATTATATTAGATTACATTACATTAGATTACATTACATTAGATTCGATTACATTAGATTAGATTTGATTACATTACATTAGAGTAGATTACATTAGATTACATTGCATTACATTACATGAAATTACATTACTTTAGATTAGATTACATTACTTTAGCTTACATTACATTACATTCGATGACATTACATTAGATTAGATTACATTAGATTACATTACATTAGATTACATTACATTACCTTATGTTACATTACATTACATTGCAATACATTAGAATACAATACATTAGATTACCTTACATTATATTACATTAGGCTAGTTTACATTATTTTACATTACATTACATTAGATTACATTACATTAGATTAGATTACATTAGATTAGATTACATTACATTGCATTACATTAGATTACATTAAATTTGATTAGATTACATTAGATAAGTGAGATAATTTAGTTTCATTGAAACGTTTGATTCATTGAAACAATGATTTAAGTTTCATTCAATGAAGTAATGAATGAACGTGGTGAGCTTCTCTCATTCATTCAATGTGTTAAGCTGAACGGTTTTTTCAATGAATCAAACGGTATTCATTGTTTTAATGAAACAAACTGACCTCACTTATTTAGTGAATAAATCTGCACACGTTTATTCATTGAGACTGCAATTGACAATTCAATGAGTAGAATCAAAGTGTACGCATTCATTCACTGTATGTCTTAATTAAAAGAGTAGAGCTCCCGCCATTCATTCAATGCCACCAGCAAAACCTATTCATTCAATGGAGCAAACTGCACTCATGATAAAGACTGCCTGCATCAATTCAATGAGTAGAGCTTCTCTCATTCATTGAATGTGTCAAGCTCACCGTTTTCATTTAATGAAACAAACTGCATTGATTGAATCATTGAACCAAACTAGAATCACTGATTCAATGAATCAAACCTTATTCCTTGTTTCATTCGAACAAACCTAACTCACTTATTTAGTGAATCCTACTACACTCATTCATTCAATGAAACAGACTGCACATGATAATTCAATGAAGGTACTCTTAACGCATTGATTCAACCAAACAAATTGCACACATTTAGTTCATGAAGCAAACTGCATTTGTCAATTGAATGAATACAGCTACTCATTCATTCAATGTCACACATTGTCACAATCAAACTGCACACATTCACTCCATGAACCAAACTACACGTGTTAATTCAATGAGCAGAGCTTCTCTCACCAGTCAATGATGAGCTTAACGCTTTCATTCAATGAAACAAACAGCTTTCGTTGAATCATTGAATCAAATTCTAAAGATGGATTCAATGTAGATTAGATTACATTAGATTAGATTACATTACATTAGATTACATTACATTAGATTAGACTGCATTACATTAGATTACATTACATTAGATTTCATCAGATTAGATTACAGTATATTAGATTAGATTAGATTACATTGCATTAGATTACATGAGATTAGATGATATTACATTAGATTACATTACATTAGATTTCATCAGATTAGATTACAGTACATTAGATTAGATTACATACATTGCATTAGATGACATTAGATTAGATGAAATTACATTAGATTACATTACATTTCATTAGATTAGATTGCATTAGATTACATTACATTACATTAGGTTTCATTAGATTACATTACAGTAGATTACATGACATTAGATTCGATTACATTAGATTACATTACATTAGATTACATTAGTTTAGATTACATTACATTAGATTAGATTACATGACATTACATTAGGTTACATTAGATTACATTTCACTAGATTACATTACATTTGATTAGATTACATTACATTAGATTACATTTGTTTAGATTACATTAGTTTAGATTATATTAGTTTAGATTAGATTACATTACATTAGATTACTTTACATTAGATCACATTACTTTAGATTAGATTACATTACATTAGCTTACATTACATTACATTGCATTAGATTAATGTAATAAGATTAGATGAGATTACATTAGATTAAATTACATTAGATCAGTTTATATTATATTAGATTACATTACATTAGATTACATTACATTAGATTCGATTACATTAGATTAGATTTGATTACATTACATTAGAGTAGATTACATTAGATTACATTGCATTACATTACATGAAATTACATTACTTTAGATTAGATTACATTACTTTAGCTTACATTACATTACATTAGATTAGATTACATTAGATTACATTACATTAGATTACATTACATTAGATTACATTACATTACCTTATGTTACATTACATTACATTGCAATACATTAGAATACAATACATTAGATTACCTTACATTATATTACATTAGGCTAGTTTACATTATTTTACATTACATTACATTAGATTACATTACATTAGATTAGATTACATTAGATTAGATTACATTACATTGCATTACATTAGATTACATTAAATTTGATTAGATTACATTAGATAAGTGAGATAATTTTGTTTCATTGAAACGTTTGATTCATTGAATCAATGATTTAAGTTTCATTCAATGAAGTAATGAATGAACGTGGTGAGCTTCTCTCATTCATTCAATGTGTTAAGCTGAACGGTTTTTTCAATGAATCAAACGGTATTCATTGTTTTAATGAAACAAACTGACCTCACTTATTTAGTGAATAAATCTGCACACGTTTATTCATTGAGACTGCAATTTACAATTCAATGAGTAGAATCAAAGTGTACGCATTCATTCACTGTATGTCTTAATTAAAAGAGTAGAGCTCCCGCCATTCATTCAATGCCACCAGCAAAACCTATTCATTCAATGGAGCAAACTGCACTCATGATAAAGACTGCCTGCATCAATTCAATGAGTAGAGCTTCTCTCATTCATTGAATGTGTCAAGCTCACCGTTTTCATTTAATGAAACAAACTGCATTGATTGAATCATTGAACCAAACTAGAATCACTGATTCAATGAATCAAACCTTATTCCTTGTTTCATTCGAACAAACCTAACTCATTTATTTAGTGAATCCTACTACACTCATTCATTCAATGAAACAGACTGCACATGATAATTCAATGAAGGTACTCTTAACGCATTGATTCAACCAAACAAATTGCACACATTTAGTTCATGAAGCAAACTGCATTTGTCAATTGAATGAATACAGCTACTCATTCATTCAATGTCACACATTGTCACAATCAAACTGCACACATTCACTCCATGAACCAAACTACACGTGTTAATTCAATGAGCAGAGCTTCTCTCACCAGTCAATGATGAGCTTAACGCTTTCATTCAATGAAACAAACAGCATTCGTTGAATCATTGAATCAAATTCTAAAGATGGATTCAATGTAGATTAGATTACATTAGATTAGATTACATTACATTAGATTTCATTACATTAGATTAGACTGCATTACATTAGATTACATTACATTAGATTTCATCAGATTAGATTACAGTATATTAGATTAGATTAGATTACATTGCATTAGATTACATGAGATTAGATGATATTACATTAGATTACATTACATTAGATTTCATCAGATTAGATTACAGTACATTAGATTAGATTACATACATTGCATTAGATGACATTAGATTAGATGAAATTACATTAGATTACATTACATTTCATTAGATTAGATTGCATTAGATTACATTACATTACATTAGGTTTCATTAGATTATATTACAGTAGATTACATTACATTAGATTCGATTACATTAGATTACAGTACATTAGATTACATTAGTTTAGATTACATTACATTTGATTAGATTACATGACATTACATTAGGTTACATTAGATTACATTTCACTAGATTACATTACATTTGATTAGATTACATTACATTAGATTACATTTGTTTAGATTACATTAGTTTAGATTATATTAGTTTAGATTAGATTATATTACATTAGATTACTTTACATTAGATCACATTACTTTAGATTAGATTACATTACATTAGCTTACATTACATTACATTGCATTAGATTAATGTAATAAGATTAGATGAGATTACATTAGATTACATTACATTAGATCAGTTTATATTATATTAGATTACATTACATTAGATTACATTACATTAGATTCGATTACATTAGATTAGATTTGATTACATTACATTAGAGTAGATTACATTAGATTACATTGCATTACATTACATGAAATTACATTACTTTAGATTAGATTACATTACTTTAGCTTACATTACATTACATTCGATGACATTACATTAGATTAGATTACATTAGATTACATTACATTAGATTACATTACATTACCTTATGTTACATTACATTACATTGCAATACATTAGAATACAATACATTAGATTACCTTACATTATATTACATTAGGCTAGTTTACATTATTTTACATTACATTACATTAGATTACATTACATTAGATTAGATTACATTAGATTAGATTACATTACATTGCATTACATTAGATTACATTAAATTTGATTAGATTACATTAGATAAGTGAGATAATTTTGTTTCATTGAAACGTTTGATTCATTGAATCAATGATTTAAGTTTCATTCAATGAAGTAATGAATGAACGTGGTGAGCTTCTCTCATTCATTCAATGTGTTAAGCTGAACGGTTTTTTCAATGAATCAAACGGTATTCATTGTTTTAATGAAACAAACTGACCTCACTTATTTAGTGAATAAATCTGCACACGTTTATTCATTGAGACTGCAATTGACAATTCAATGAGTAGAATCAAAGTGTACGCATTCATTCACTGTATGTCTTAATTAAAAGAGTAGAGCTCCCGCCATTCATTCAATGCCACCAGCAAAACCTATTCATTCAATGGAGCAAACTGCACTCATGATAAAGACTGCCTGCATCAATTCAATGAGTAGAGCTTCTCTCATTCATTGAATGTGTCAAGCTCACCGTTTTCATTTAATGAAACAAACTGCATTGATTGAATCATTGAACCAAACTAGAATCACTGATTCAATGAATCAAACCTTATTCCTTGTTTCATTCGAACAAACCTAACTCACTTATTTAGTGAATCCTACTACACTCATTCATTCAATGAAACAGACTGCACATGATAATTCAATGAAGGTACTCTTAACGCATTGATTCAACCAAACAAATTGCACACATTTAGTTCATGAAGCAAACTGCATTTGTCAATTGAATGAATACAGCTACTCATTCATTCAATGTCACACATTGTCACAATCAAACTGCACACATTCACTCCATGAACCAAACTACACGTGTTAATTCAATGAGCAGAGCTTCTCTCACCAGTCAATGATGAGCTTAACGCTTTCATTCAATGAAACAAACAGCATTCGTTGAATCATTGAATCAAATTCTAAAGATGGATTCAATGTAGATTAGATTACATTAGATTAGATTACATTACATTAGATTACATTACATTAGATTAGACTGCATTACATTAGATTACATTACATTAGATTTCATCAGATTAGATTACAGTATATTAGATTAGATTAGATTACATTGCATTAGATTACATGAGATTAGATGATATTACATTAGATTACATTACATTAGATTTCATCAGATTAGATTACAGTACATTAGATTAGATTACATACATTGCATTAGATGACATTAGATTAGATGAAATTACATTAGATTACATTACATTTCATTAGATTAGATTGCATTAGATTACATTACATTACATTAGGTTTCATTAGATTACATTACAGTAGATTACATTACATTAGATTCGATTACATTAGATTACATTACATTAGTTTAGATTACATTACATTAGATTAGATTACATGACATTACATTAGGTTACATTAGATTACATTTCACTAGATTACATTACATTTGATTAGATTACATTACATTAGATTACATTTGTTTAGATTACATTAGTTTAGATTATATTAGTTTAGATTAGATTACATTACATTAGATTACTTTACATTAGATCACATTACTTTAGATTAGATTACATTACATTAGCTTACATTACATTACATTGCATTAGATTAATGTAATAAGATTAGATGAGATTACATTAGATTACATTACATTAGATCAGTTTATATTATATTAGATTACATTACATTAGATTACATTACATTAGATTCGATTACATTAGATTAGATTTGATTACATTACATTAGAGTAGATTACATTAGATTACATTGCATTACATTACATGAAATTACATTACTTTAAATTAGATTACATTACTTTAGCTTACATTACATTACATTAGATTAGATTACATTAGATTACATTACATTAGATTACATTACATTACCTTATGTTACATTACATTACATTGCAATACATTAGAATACAATACATTAGATTACCTTACATTATATTACATTAGGCTAGTTTACATTATTTTACATTACATTACATTAGATTAGATTACATTAGATTAGATTACATTACATTGCATTACATTAGATTACATTAAATTTGATTAGATTACATTAGATAAGTGAGATAATTTTGTTTCATTGAAACGTTTGATTCATTGAATCAATGATTTAAGTTTCATTCAATGAAGTAATGAATGAACGTGGTGAGCTTCTCTCATTCATTCAATGTGTTAAGCTGAACGGTTTTTTCAATGAATCAAACGGTATTCATTGTTTTAATGAAACAAACTGACCTCACTTATTTAGTGAATGAATCTGCACACGTTTATTCATTGAGACTGCAATTGACAATTCAATGAGTAGAATCAAAGTGTACGCATTCATTCACTATATGTCTTAATTAAAAGAGTAGAGCTCCCGCCATTCATTCAATGCCACCAGCAAAAGCTATTCATTCAATGGAGCAAACTGCACTCATGATAAAGACTGCCTGCATCAATTCAATGAGTAGAGCTTCTCTCATTCATTGAATGTGTCAAGCTCACCGTTTTCATTTAATGAAACAAACTGCATTGATTGAATCATTGAACCAAACTAGAATCACTGATTCAATGAATCAAACCTTATTCCTTGTTTCATTCGAACAAACCTAACTCACTTATTTAGTGAATCCTACTACACTCATTCATTCAATGAAACAGACTGCACATGATAATTCAATGAAGGTACTCTTAACGCATTGATTCAACCAAACAAATTGCACACATTTAGTTCATGAAGCAAACTGCATTTGTCAATTGAATGAATACAGCTACTCATTCATTCAATGTCACACATTGTCACAATCAAACTGCACACATTCACTCCATGAACCAAACTACACGTGTTAATTCAATGAGCAGAGCTTCTCTCACCAGTCAATGATGAGCTTAACGCTTTCATTCAATGAAACAAACAGCTTTCGTTGAATCATTGAATCAAATTCTAAAGATGGATTCAATGTAGATTAGATTACATTAGATTAGATTACATTACATTAGATTACATTACATTAGATTAGACTGCATTACATTAGATTACATTACATTAGATTTCATCAGATTAGATTACAGTATATTAGATTAGATTAGATTACATTGCATTAGATTACATGAGATTAGATGATATTACATTAGATTACATTACATTAGATTTCATCAGATTAGATTACAGTACATTAGATTAGATTACATACATTGCATTAGATGACATTAGATTAGATGAAATTACATTAGATTACATTACATTTCATTAGATTAGATTGCATTAGATTACATTACATTACATTAGGTTTCATTAGATTACATTACAGTAGATTACATGACATTAGATTCGATTACATTAGATTACATTACATTAGATTACATTAGTTTAGATTACATTACATTAGATTAGATTACATGACATTACATTAGGTTACATTAGATTACATTTCACTAGATTACATTACATTTGATTAGATTACATTACATTAGATTACATTTGTTTAGATTACATTAGTTTAGATTATATTAGTTTAGATTAGATTACATTACATTAGATTACTTTACATTAGATCACATTACTTTAGATTAGATTACATTACATTAGCTTACATTACATTACATTGCATTAGATTAATGTAATAAGATTAGATGAGATTACATTAGATTAAATTACATTAGATCAGTTTATATTATATTAGATTACATTACATTAGATTACATTACATTAGATTCGATTACATTAGATTAGATTTGATTACATTACATTAGAGCAGATTACATTAGATTACATTGCATTACATTACATGAAATTACATTACTTTAGATTAGATTACATTACTTTAGCTTACATTACATTACATTAGATTATATTACATTAGATTACATTACATTAGATTACATTACATTACCTTATGTTACATTACATTACATTGCAATACATTAGAATACAATACATTAGATTACCTTACATTATATTACATTAGGCTAGTTTACATTATTTTACATTACATTACATTAGATTACATTACATTAGATTAGATTACATTAGATTAGATTACATTACATTGCATTACATTAGATTACATTAAATTTGATTAGATTACATTAGATAAGTGAGATAATTTTGTTTCATTGAAACGTTTGATTCATTGAATCAATGATTTAAGTTTCATTCAATGAAGTAATGAATGAACGTGGTGAGCTTCTCTCATTCATTCAATGTGTTAAGCTGAACGGTTTTTTCAATGAATCAAACGGTATTCATTGTTTTAATGAAACAAACTGACCTCACTTATTTAGTGAATAAATCTGCACACGTTTATTCATTGAGACTGCAATTGACAATTCAATGAGTAGAATCAAAGTGCACGCATTCATTCACTGTATGTCTTAATTAAAAGAGTAGAGCTCCCGCCATTCATTCAATGCCACGAGCAAAACCTATTCATTCAATGGAGCAAACTGCACTCATGATAAAGACTGCCTGCATCAATTCAATGAGTAGAGCTTCTCTCATTCATTGAATGTGTCAAGCTCACCGTTTTCATTTAATGAAACAAACTGCATTGATTGAATCATTGAACCAAACTAGAATCACTGATTCAATGAATCAAACCTTATTCCTTGTTTCATTCGAACAAACCTAACTCATTTATTTAGTGAATCCTACTACACTCATTCATTCAATGAAACAGACTGCACATGATAATTCAATGAAGGTACTCTTAATGCATTGATTCAACCAAACAAATTGCACACATTTAGTTCATGAAGCAAACTGCATTTGTCAATTGAATGAATACAGCTACTCATTCATTCAATGTCACACATTGTCACAATCAAACTGCACACATTCACTCCATGAACCAAACTACACGTGTTAATTCAATGAGCAGAGCTTCTCTCACCAGTCAATGATGAGCTTAACGCTTTCATTCAATGAAACAAACAGCATTCGTTGAATCATTGAATCAAATTCTAAAGATGGATTCAATGTAGATTAGATTACATTAGATTAGATTACATTACATTAGATTACATTACATTAGATTAGACTGCATTACATTAGATTACATTACATTAGATTTCATCAGATTAGATTACAGTATATTAGATTAGATTAGATTACATTGCATTAGATTACATGAGATTAGATGATATTACATTAGATTACATTACATTAGATTTCATCAGATTAGATTACAGTACATTAGATTAGATTACATACATTGCATTAGATGACATTAGATTAGATGAAATTACATTAGATTACATTACATTTCATTAGATTAGATTGCATTAGATTACATTACATTACATTAGGTTTCATTAGATTACATTACAGTAGATTACATTACATTAGATTCGATTACATTAGATTACATTACATTAGATTACATTAGTTTAGATTACATTACATTAGATTAGATTACATGACATTACATTAGGTTACATTAGATTACATTTCACTAGATTACATTACATTTGATTAGATTACATTACATTAGATTACATTTGTTTAGATTACATTAGTTTAGATTATATTAGTTTAGATTAGATTACATTACATTAGATTACTTTACATTAGATCACATTACTTTAGATTAGATTACATTACATTAGGTTACATTACATTACATTGCATTAGATTAATGTAATAAGATTAGATGAGATTACATTAGATTACATTACATTAGATCAGTTTATATTATATTAGATTACATTACATTAGATTACATTACATTAGATTCGATTACATTAGATTAGATTTGATTACATTACATTAGAGTACATAACATTAGATTACATTGCATTACATTACATGAAATTACATTACTTTAGATTAGATTACATTACTTTAGCTTACATTACATTACATTCGATGACATTACATTAGATTAGATTACATTAGATTACATTACATTAGATTACATTACATTACCTTATGTTACATTACATTACATTGCAATACATTAGAATACAATACATTAGATTACCTTACATTATATTACATTAGGCTAGTTTACATTATTTTACATTACATTACATTAGATTACATTACATTAGATTAGATTACATTAGATTAGATTACATTACATTGCATTACATTAGATTACATTAAATTTGATTAGATTACATTAGATAAGTGAGATAATTTTGTTTCATTGAAACGTTTGATTCATTGAATCAATGATTTAAGTTTCATTCAATGAAGTAATGAATGAACGTGGTGAGCTTCTCTCATTCATTCAATGTGTTAAGCTGAACGGTTTTTTCAATGAATCAAACGGTATTCATTGTTTTAATGAAACAAACTGACCTCACTTATTTAGTGAATAAATCTGCACACGTTTATTCATTGAGACTGCAATTGACAATTCAATGAGTAGAATCAAAGTGTACGCATTCATTCACTGTATGTCTTAATTAAAAGAGTAGAGCTCCCGCCATTCATTCAATGCCACGAGCAAAACCTATTCATTCAATGGAGCAAACTGCACTCATGATAAAGACTGCCTGCATCAATTCAATGAGTAGAGCTTCTCTCATTCATTGAATGTGTCAAGCTCACCGTTTTCATTTAATGAAACAAACTGCATTGATTGAATCATTGAACCAAACTAGAATCACTGATTCAATGAATCAAACCTTATTCCTTGTTTCATTCGAACAAACCTAACTCACTTATTTAGTGAATCCTACTACACTCATTCATTCAATGAAACAGACTGCACATGATAATTCAATGAAGGTACTCTTAACGCATTGATTCAACCAAACAAATTGCACACATTTAGTTCATGAAGCAAACTGCATTTGTCAATTGAATGAATACAGCTACTCATTCATTCAATGTCACACATTGTCACAATCAAACTGCACACATTCACTCCATGAACCAAACTACACGTGTTAATTCAATGAGCAGAGCTTCTCTCACCAGTCAATGATGAGCTTAACGCTTTCATTCAATGAAACAAACAGCTTTCGTTGAATCATTGAATCAAATTCTAAAGATGGATTCAATGTAGATTAGATTACATTAGATTAGATTACATTACATTAGATTACATTACATTAGATTAGACTGCATTACATTAGATTACATTACATTAGATTTCATCAGATTAGATTACAGTATATTAGATTAGATTAGATTACATTGCATTAGATTACATGAGATTAGGTGATATTACATTAGATTACATTACATTAGATTTCATCAGATTAGATTACAGTACATTAGATTAGATTACATACATTGCATTAGATGACATTAGATTAGATGAAATTACATTAGATTACATTACATTTCATTAGATTAGATTGCATTAGATTACATTACATTACATTAGGTTTCATTAGATTACATTACAGTAGATTACATTAGATTCGATTACATTAGATTACATTACATTACATTAGATTACATTAGTTTAGATTACATTACATTAGATTAGATTACATGACATTACATTAGGTTACATTAGATTACATTTCACTAGATTACATTACATTTGATTAGATTACATTACATTAGATTACATTTGTTTGGATTACATTAGTTTAGATGATATTAGTTTAGATTAGATTACATTACATTAGATTACTTTACATTAGATCACATTACTTTAGATTAGATTACATTACATTAGCTTACATTACATTACATTGCATTAGATTAATGTAATAAGATTAGATGAGATTACATTAGATTACATTACATTAGATCAGTTTATATTATATTAGATTACATTACATTAGATTACATTACATTAGATTCGATTACATTAGATTAGATTTGATTACATTACATTAGAGTAGATTACATTAGATTACATTGCATTACATTACATGAAATTACATTACTTTAGATTAGATTACATTACTTTAGCTTACATTACATTACATTAGATTAGATTACATTAGATTACATTACATTAGATTACATTACATTACCTTATGTTACATTACATTACATTGCAATACATTAGAATACAATACATTAGATTACCTTACATTATATTACATTAGGCTAGTTTACATTATTTTACATTACATTACATTAGATTACATTACATTAGATTAGATTACATTAGATTAGATTACATTACATTGCATTACATTAGATTACATTAAATTTGATTAGATTACATTAGATAAGTGAGATAATTTTGTTTCATTGAAACGTTTGATTCATTGAATCAATGATTTAAGTTTCATTCAATGAAGTAATGAATGAACGTGGTGAGCTTCTCTCATTCATTCAATGTGTTAAGCTGAACGGTTTTTTCAATGAATCAAACGGTATTCATTGTTTTAATGAAACAAACTGACCTCACTTATTTAGTGAATAAATCTGCACACGTTTATTCATTGAGACTGCAATTGACAATTCAATGAGTAGAATCAAAGTGTACGCATTCATTCACTGTATGTCTTAATTAAAAGAGTAGAGCTCCCGCCATTCATTCAATGCCACGAGCAAAACCTATTCATTCAATGGAGCAAACTGCACTCATGATAAAGACTGCCTGCATCAATTCAATGAGTAGAGCTTCTCTCATTCATTGAATGTGTCAAGCTCACCGTTTTCATTTAATGAAACAAACTGCATTGATTGAATCATTGAACCAAACTAGAATCACTGATTCAATGAATCAAACCTTATTCCTTGTTTCATTCGAACAAACCTAACTCACTTATTTAGTGAATCCTACTACACTCATTCATTCAATGAAACAGACTGCACATGATAATTCAATGAAGGTACTCTTAACGCATTGATTCAACCAAACAAATTGCACACATTTAGTTCATGAAGCAAACTGCATTTGTCAATTGAATGAATACAGCTACTCATTCATTCAATGTCACACATTGTCACAATCAAACTGCACACATTCACTCCATGAACCAAACTACACGTGTTAATTCAATGAGCAGAGCTTCTCTCACCAGTCAATGATGAGCTTAACGCTTTCATTCAATGAAACAAACAGCTTTCGTTGAATCATTGAATCAAATTCTAAAGATGGATTCAATGTAGATTAGATTACATTAGATTAGATTACATTACATTAGATTACATTACATTAGATTAGACTGCATTACATTAGATTACATTACATTAGATTTCATCAGATTAGATTACAGTATATTAGATTAGATTAGATTACATTGCATTAGATTACATGAGATTAGATGATATTACATTAGATTACATTACATTAGATTTCATCAGATTAGATTACAGTACATTAGATTAGATTACATACATTGCATTAGATGTCATTAGATTAGATGAAATTACATTAGATTACATTACATTTCATTAGATTAGATTGCATTAGATTACATTACATTACATTAGGTTTCATTAGATTACATTACAGTAGATTACATTACATTAGATTACATTACATTTGATTCGATTACATTAGATTACATTAGATTAGATTAGATTACATGACATTACATTAGGTTACATTAGATTACATTTCACTAGATTACATTACATTTGATTAGATTACATTACATTAGATTACATTTGTTTAGATTACATTAATTTAGATTATATTAGTTTAGATTAGATTACATTACATTAGATTACTTTACATTAGATCACATTACTTTAGATTAGATTACATTACATTAGCTTACATTACATTACATTGCATTAGATTAATGTAATAAGATTAGATGAGATTACATTAGATTACATTACATTAGATCAGTTTATATTATATTAGATTACATTACATTAGATTACATTACATTAGATTCGATTACATTAGATTAGATTTGATTACATTACATTAGAGTAGATTACATTAGATTGCATTGCATTACATTACATGAAATTACATTACTTTAGATTAGATTACATTACTTTAGCTTACATTACATTACATTCGATGACATTAGATTAGATTAGATTACATTAGATTACATTACATGAGATTACATTACATTACCTTATGTTACATTACATTACATTGCAATACATTAGAATACAATACATTAGATTACCTTACATTATATTACATTAGGCTAGTTTACATTATTTTACATTACATTACATTAGATTACATTACATTAGATTAGATTACATTAGATTAGATTACATTACATTGCATTACATTAGATTACATTAAATTTGATTAGATTACATTAGATAAGTGAGATAATTTTGTTTCATTGAAACGTTTGATTCATTGAATCAATGATTTAAGTTTCATTCAATGAAGTAATGAATGAACGTGGTGAGCTTCTCTCATTCATTCAATGTGTTAAGCTGAACGGTTTTTTCAATGAATCAAACGGTATTCATTGTTTTAATGAAACAAACTGACCTCACTTATTTAGTGAATAAATCTGCACACGTTTATTCATTGAGACTGCAATTGACAATTCAATGAGTAGAATCAAAGTGTACGCCGCATTCATTCACTGTATGTCTTAATTAAAGGAGTAGAGCTCCCGCCATTCATTCAATGCCACCAGCAAAACCTATTCATTCAATGGAGCAAACTGCACTCATGATAAAGACTGCCTGCATCAATTCAATGAGTAGAGCTTCTCTCATTCATTGAATGTGTCAAGCTCACCGTTTTCATTTAATGAAACAAACTGCATTGATTGAATCATTGAACCAAACTAGAATCACTGATTCAATGAATCAAACCTTATTCCTTGTTTCATTCGAACAAACCTAACTCACTTATTTAGTGAATCCTACTACACTCATTCATTCAATGAAACAGACTGCACATGATAATTCAATGAAGGTACTCTTAACGCATTGATTCAACCAAACAAATTGCACACATTTAGTTCATGAAGCAAACTGCATTTGTCAATTGAATGAATACAGCTACTCATTCATTCAATGTCACACATTGTCACAATCAAACTGCACACATTCACTCCATGAACCAAACTACACGTGTTAATTCAATGAGCAGAGCTTCTCTCACCAGTCAATGATGAGCTTAACGCTTTCATTCAATGAAACAAACAGCTTTCGTTGAATCATTGAATCAAATTCTAAAGATGGATTCAATGTAGATTAGATTACATTAGATTAGATTACATTACATTAGATTACATTACATTAGATTAGACTGCATTACATTAGATTACATTACATTAGATTTCATCAGATTAGATTACAGTATATTAGATTAGATTAGATTACATTGCATTAGATTACATGAGATTAGATGATATTACATTAGATTACATTACATTAGATTTCATCAGATTAGATTACAGTACATTAGATTAGATTACATACATTGCATTAGATGTCATTAGATTAGATGAAATTACATTAGATTACATTACATTTCATTAGATTAGATTGCATTAGATTACATTACATTACATTAGGTTTCATTAGATTACATTACAGTAGATTACATTACATTAGATTACATTACATTTGATTCGATTACATTAGATTAGATTAGATTACATGACATTACATTAGGTTACATTAGATTACATTTCACTAGATTACATTACATTTGATTAGATTACATTACATTAGATTACATTTGTTTAGATTACATTAATTTAGATTATATTAGTTTAGATTAGATTACATTACATTAGATTACTTTACATTAGATCACATTACTTTAGATTAGATTACATTACATTAGCTTACATTACATTACATTGCATTAGATTAATGTAATAAGATTAGATGAGATTACATTAGATTACATTACATTAGATCAGTTTATATTATATTAGATTACATTACATTAGATTACATTACATTAGATTCGATTACATTAGATTAGATTTGATTACATTACATTAGAGTAGATTACATTAGATTGCATTGCATTACATTACATGAAATTACATTACTTTAGATTAGATTACATTACTTTAGCTTACATTACATTACATTCGATGACATTACATTAGATTAGATTACATTAGATTACATTACATGAGATTACATTACATTACCTTATGTTACATTACATTACATTGCAATACATTAGAATACAATACATTAGATTACCTTACATTATATTACATTAGGCTAGTTTACATTATTTTACATTACATTACATTAGATTACATTACATTAGATTAGATTACATTAGATTAGATTACATTACATTGCATTACATTAGATTACATTAAATTTGATTAGATTACATTAGATAAGTGAGATAATTTTGTTTCATTGAAACGTTTGATTCATTGAATCAATGATTTAAGTTTCATTCAATGAAGTAATGAATGAACGTGGTGAGCTTCTCTCATTCATTCAATGTGTTAAGCTGAACGGTTTTTTCAATGAATCAAACGGTATTCATTGTTTTAATGAAACAAACTGACCTCACTTATTTAGTGAATAAATCTGCACACGTTTATTCATTGAGACTGCAATTGACAATTCAATGAGTAGAATCAAAGTGTACGCCGCATTCATTCACTGTATGTCTTAATTAAAAGAGTAGAGCTCCCGCCATTCATTCAATGCCACCAGCAAAACCTATTCATTCAATGGAGCAAACTGCACTCATGATAAAGACTGCCTGCATCAATTCAATGAGTAGAGCTTCTCTCATTCATTGAATGTGTCAAGCTCACCGTTTTCATTTAATGAAACAAACTGCATTGATTGAATCATTGAACCAAACTAGAATCACTGATTCAATGAATCAAACCTTATTCCTTGTTTCATTCGAACAAACCTAACTCACTTATTTAGTGAATCCTACTACACTCATTCATTCAATGAAACAGACTGCACATGATAATTCAATGAAGGTACTCTTAACGCATTGATTCAACCAAACAAATTGCACACATTTAGTTCATGAAGCAAACTGCATTTGTCAATTGAATGAATACGGCTACTCATTCATTCAATGTCACACATTGTCACAATCAAACTGCACACATTCACTCCATGAACCAAACTACACGTGTTAATTCAATGAGCAGAGCTTCTCTCACCAGTCAATGATGAGCTTAACGCTTTCATTCAATGAAACAAACAGCATTCGTTGAATCATTGAATCAAATTCTAAAGATGGATTCAATGTAGATTAGATTACATTAGATTAGATTACATTACATTAGATTACATTACATTAGATTAGACTGCATTACATTAGATTACATTACATTAGATTTCATCAGATTAGATTACAGTATATTAGATTAATTAGATTACATTGCATTAGATTACATGAGATTAGATGATATTACATTAGATTACATTACATTAGATTTCATCAGATTAGATTACAGTACATTACATTAGATTACATACATTGCATTAGATGACATTAGATTAGATGAAATTACATTAGATTACATTACATTTCATTAGATTAGATTGCATTAGATTACATTACATTACATTAGGTTTCATTAGATTACATTACAGTAGATTACATTACATTAGATTCGATTACATTAGATTACATTACATTAGATTACATTAGTTTAGATTACATTACATTAGATTAGATTACATGACATTACATTATGTTACATTAGATTACATTTCACTAGATTACATTACATTTGATTAGATTACATTACATTAGATTACATTTGTTTAGATTATATTAGTTTAGATTAGATTACATTACATTAGATTACTTTACATTAGATCACATTACTTTAGATTAGATTACATTACATTAGCTTACATTACATTACATTGCATTAGATTAATGTAATAAGATTAGATGAGATTACATTAGATTACATTACATTAGATCAGTTTATATTATATTAGATTACATTACATTAGATTACATTACATTAGATTCGATTACATTAGATTAGATTTGATTACATTACATTAGAGTAGATTACATTAGATTACATTGCATTACATTACATGAAATTACATTACTTTAGATTAGATTACATTACTTTAGCTTACATTACATTACATTAGATTATATTACATTAGATTACATTACATTAGATTACATTACATTACCTTATGTTACATTACATTACATTGCAATACATTAGAATACAATACATTAGATTACCTTACATTATATTACATTAGGCTAGTTTACATTATTTTACATTACATTACATTAGATTACATTACATTAGATTAGATTACATTAGATTAGATTACATTACATTGCATTACATTAGATTACATTAAATTTGATTAGATTACATTAGATAAGTGAGATAATTTTGTTTCATTGAAACGTTTGATTCATTGAATCAATGATTTAAGTTTCATTCAATGAAGTAATGAATGAACGTGGTGAGCTTCTCTCATTCATTCAATGTGTTAAGCTGAACGGTTTTTTCAATGAATCAAACGGTATTCATTGTTTTAATGAAACAAACTGACCTCACTTATTTAGTGAATAAATCTGCACACGTTTATTCATTGAGACTGCAATTGACAATTCAATGAGTAGAATCAAAGTGTACGCCGCATTCATTCACTGTATGTCTTAATTAAAAGAGTAGAGCTCCCGCCATTCATTCAATGCCACCAGCAAAACCTATTCATTCAATGGAGCAAACTGCACTCATGATAAAGACTGCCTGCATCAATTCAATGAGTAGAGCTTCTCTCATTCATTGAATGTGTCAAGCTCACCGTTTTCATTTAATGAAACAAACTGCATTGATTGAATCATTGAACCAAACTAGAATCACTGATTCAATGAATCAAACCTTATTCCTTGTTTCATTCGAACAAACCTAACTCACTTATTTAGTGAATCCTACTACACTCATTCATTCAATGAAACAGACTGCACATGATAATTCAATGAAGGTACTCTTAACGCATTGATTCAACCAAACAAATTGCACACATTTAGTTCATGAAGCAAACTGCATTTGTCAATTGAATGAATACAGCTACTCATTCATTCAATGTCACACATTGTCACAATCAAACTGCACACATTCACTCCATGAACCAAACTACACGTGTTAATTCAATGAGCAGAGCTTCTCTCACCAGTCAATGATGAGCTTAACGCTTTCATTCAATGAAACAAACAGCATTCGTTGAATCATTGAATCAAATTCTAAAGATGGATTCAATGTAGATTAGATTACATTAGATTAGACTACATTACATTAGATTAGACTGCATTACATTAGATTACATTACATTAGATTTCATCAGATTAGATTACAGTATATTAGATTAGATTAGATTACATTGCATTAGATTACATGAGATTAGATGATATTACATTAGATTACATTACATTAGATTTCATCAGATTAGATTACAGTACATTAGATTAGATTACATACATTGCATTAGATGACATTAGATTAGATGAAATTACATTAGATTACATTACATTTCATTAGATTAGATTGCATTAGATTACATTACATTACATTAGGTTTCATTAGATTACATTACAGTAGATTACATTACATTAGATTCGATTACATTAGATTACATTACATTAGATTACATTAGTTTAGATTACATTACATTAGATTAGATTACATGACATTACATTAGGTTACATTAGATTACATTTCACTAGATTACATTACATTTGATTAGATTACATTACATTAGATTACATTTGTTTAGATTATATTAGTTTAGATTAGATTACATTACATTAGATTACTTTACATTAGATCACATTACTTTAGATTAGATTACATTACATTAGCTTACATTACATTACATTGCATTAGATTAATGTAATAAGATTAGATGAGATTACATTAGATTACATTACATTAGATCAGTTTATATTATATTAGATTACATTACATTAGATTACATTACATTAGATTCGATTACATTAGATTAGATTTGATTACATTACATTAGAGTACATAACATTAGATTACATTGCATTACATTACATGAAAAAAAATTACTTTAGATTAGATTACATTACTTTAGCTTACATTACATTACATTCGATGACATTACATTAGATTATATTACATTAGATTACATTACATTAGATTACATTACATTACCTTATGTTACATTACATTACATTGCAATACATTAGAATACAATACATTAGATTACCTTACATTATATTACATTAGGCTAGTTTACATTATTTTACATTACATTACATTAGATTACATTACATTAGATTAGATTACATTAGATTAGATTACATTACATTGCATTACATTAGATTACATTAAATTTGATTAGATTACATTAGATAAGTGAGATAATTTTGTTTCATTGAAACGTTTGATTCATTGAATCAATGATTTAAGTTTCATTCAATGAAGTAATGAATGAACGTGGTGAGCTTCTCTCATTCATTCAATGTGTTAAGCTGAACGGTTTTTTCAATGAATCTAACGGTATTCATTGTTTTAATGAAACAAACTGACCTCACTTATTTAGTGAATAAATCTGCACACGTTTATTCATTGAGACTGCAATTGACAATTCAATGAGTAGAATCAAAGTGTACGCCGCATTCATTCACTGTATGTCTTAATTAAAAGAGTAGAGCTCCCGCCATTCATTCAATGCCACCAGCAAAACCTATTCATTCAATGGAGCAAACTGCACTCATGATAAAGACTGCCTGCATCAATTCAATGAGTAGAGCTTCTCTCATTCATTGAATGTGTCAAGCTCACCGTTTTCATTTAATGAAACAAACTGCATTGATTGAATCATTGAACCAAACTAGAATCACTGATTCAATGAATCAAACCTTATTCCTTGTTTCATTCGAACAAACCTAACTCACTTATTTAGTGAATCCTACTACACTCATTCATTCAATGAAACAGACTGCACATGATAATTCAATGAAGGTACTCTTAACGCATTGATTCAACCAAACAAATTGCACACATTTAGTTCATGAAGCAAACTGCATTTGTCAATTGAATGAATACAGCTACTCATTCATTCAATGTCACACATTGTCACAATCAAACTGCACAGATTCACTCCATGAACCAAACTACACGTGTTAATTCAATGAGCAGAGCTTCTCTCACCAGTCAATGATGAGCTTAACGCTTTCATTCAATGAAACAAACAGCTTTCGTTGAATCATTGAATCAAATTCTAAAGATGGATTCAATGTAGATTAGATTACATTAGATTAGATTACATTACATTAGATTACATTACATTAGATTAGACTGCATTACATTAGATTACATTACATTAGATTTCATCAGATTAGATTACAGTATATTAGATTAGATTAGATTACATTGCATTAGATTACATGAGATTAGATGATATTACATTAGATTACATTACATTAGATTTCATCAGATTAGATTACAGTGCATTAGATTAGATTACATACATTGCATTAGATGACATTAGATTAGATGAAATTACATTAGATTACATTACATTTCATTAGATTAGATTGCATTAGATTACATTACATTACATTAGGTTTCATTAGATTACATTACAGTAGATTACATTACATTAGATTACATTACATTTGATTCGATTACATTAGATTACATTACATTAGATTAGATTACATGACATTACATTAGGTTACATTAGATTACATTTCACTAGATTACATTACATTTGATTAGATTACATTACATTAGATTACATTTGTTTAGATTACATTAGTTTAGATTATATTAGTTTAGATTAGATTACATTACATTAGATTACTTTACATTAGATCACATTACTTTAGATTAGATTACATTACATTAGCTTACATTACATTACATTGCATTAGATTAATGTAATAAGATTAGATGAGATTACATTAGATTACATTACATTAGATCAGTTTATATTATATTAGATTACATTACATTAGATTACATTACATTAGATTGCATTGCATTACATTACATGAAATTACATTACTTTAGATTAGATTACATTACTTTAGCTTACATTACATTACATTCGATGACATTACATTAGATTAGATTACATTAGATTACATTACATTAGATTACATTACATTACCGTATGTTACATTACATTACATTGCAATACATTAGAATACAATACATTAGATTACCTTACATTATATTACATTAGGCTAGTTTACATTATTTTACATTACATTACATTAGATTACATTACATTAGATTAGATTACATTAGATTAGATTACATTACATTGCATTACATTAGATTACATTAAATTTGATTAGATTACATTAGATAAGTGAGATAATTTTGTTTCATTGAAACGTTTGATTCATTGAATCAATGATTTAAGTTTCATTCAATGAAGTAATGAATGAACGTGGTGAGCTTCTCTCATTCATTCAATGTGTTAAGCTGAACGGTTTTTTCAATGAATCAAACGGTATTCATTGTTTTAATGAAACAAACTGACCTCACTTATTTAGTGAATAAATCTGCACACGTTTATTCATTGAGACTGCAATTGACAATTCAATGAGTAGAATCAAAGTGTACGCCGCATTCATTCACTGTATGTCTTAATTAAAAGAGTAGAGCTCCCGCCATTCATTCAATGCCACCAGCAAAACCTATTCATTCAATGGAGCAAACTGCACTCATGATAAAGACTGCCTGCATCAATTCAATGAGTAGAGCTTCTCTCATTCATTGAATGTGTCAAGCTCACCGTTTTCATTTAATGAAACAAACTGCATTGATTGAATCATTGAACCAAACTAGAATCACTGATTCAATGAATCAAACCTTATTCCTTGTTTCATTCGAACAAACCTAACTCACTTATTTAGTGAATCCTACTACACTCATTCATTCAATGAAACAGACTGCACATGATAATTCAATGAAGGTACTCTTAACGCATTGATTCAACCAAACAAATTGCACACATTTAGTTCATGAAGCAAACTGCATTTGTCAATTGAATGAATACAGCTACTCATTCATTCAATGTCACACATTGTCACAATCAAACTGCACACATTCACTCCATGAACCAAACTACACGTGTTAATTCAATGAGCAGAGCTTCTCTCACCAGTCAATGATGAGCTTAACGCTTTCATTCAATGAAACAAACAGCATTCGTTGAATCATTGAATCAAATTCTAAAGATGGATTCAATGTAGATTAGATTACATTAGATTAGATTACATTACATTAGATTACATTACATTAGATTAGACTGCATTACATTAGATTACATTACATTAGATTTCATCAGATTAGATTACAGTATATTAGATTAGATTAGATTACATTGCATTAGATTACATGAGATTAGATGATATTACATTAGATTACATTACATTAGATTTCATCAGATTAGATTACAGTACATTAGATTAGATTACATACATTGCATTAGATGACATTAGATTAGATGAAATTACATTAGATTACATTACATTTCATTAGATTAGATTGCATTAGATTACATTACATTACATTAGGTTTCATTAGATTACATTACAGTAGATTACATTACATTAGATTCGATTACATTAGATTACATTACATTAGATTACATTAGTTTAGATTACATTACATTTGATTAGATTACATTACATTAGATTACATTTGTTTAGATTACATTAGTTTAGATTATATTAGTTTAGATTAGATTACATTACATTAGCTTACATTACATTACATTGCATTAGATTAATGTAATAAGATTAGATGAGATTACATTAGATTACATTACATTAGATCAGTTTATATTATATTAGATTACATTACATTAGATTACATTACATTAGATTCGATTACATTAGATTAGATTTGATTACATTACATTAGAGTACATAACATTAGATTACATTGCATTACATTACATGAAATTACATTACGTTAGATTAGATTACATTACTTTAGCTTACATTACATTACATTCGATGACATTACATTAGATTATATTACATTAGATTACATTACATTAGATTACATTACATTACCGTATGTTACATTACATTACATTGCAATACATTAGAATACAATACATTAGATTACCTTACATTATATTACATTAGGCTAGTTTACATTATTTTACATTACATTACATTAGATTACATTACATTAGATTAGATTACATTAGATTAGATTACATTACATTGCATTACATTAGATTACATTAAATTTGATTAGATTACATTAGATAAGTGAGATAATTTTGTTTCATTGAAACGTTTGATTCATTGAATCAATGATTTAAGTTTCATTCAATGAAGTAATGAATGAACGTGGTGAGCTTCTCTCATTCATTCAATGTGTTAAGCTGAACGGTTTTTTCAATGAATCAAACGGTATTCATTGTTTTAATGAAACAAACTGACCTCACTTATTTAGTGAATAAATCTGCACACGTTTATTCATTGAGACTGCAATTGACAATTCAATGAGTAGAATCAAAGTGCACGCATTCATTCACTGTATGTCTTAATTAAAAGAGTAGAGCTCCCGCCATTCATTCAATGCCACGAGCAAAACCTATTCATTCAATGGAGCAAACTGCACTCATGATAAAGACTGCCTGCATCAATTCAATGAGTAGAGCTTCTCTCATTCATTGAATGTGTCAAGCTCACCGTTTTCATTTAATGAAACAAACTGCATTGATTGAATCATTGAACCAAACTAGAATCACTGATTCAATGAATCAAACCTTATTCCTTGTTTCATTCGAACAAACCTAACTCACTTATTTAGTGAATCCTACTACACTCATTCATTCAATGAAACAGACTGCACATGATAATTCAATGAAGGTACTCTTAATGCATTGATTCAACCAAACAAATTGCACACATTTAGTTCATGAAGCAAACTGCATTTGTCAATTGAATGAATACAGCTACTCATTCATTCAATGTCACACATTGTCACAATCAAACTGCACACATTCACTCCATGAACCAAACTACACGTGTTAATTCAATGAGCAGAGCTTCTCTCACCAGTCAATGATGAGCTTAACGCTTTCATTCAATGAAACAAACAGCTTTCGTTGAATCATTGAATCAAATTCTAAAGATGGATTCAATGTAGATTAGATTACATTAGATTAGATTACATTACATTAGATTACATTACATTAGATTAGACTGCATTACATTAGATTACATTACATTAGATTTCATCAGATTAGATTACAGTATATTAGATTAGATTAGATTACATTGCATTAGATTACATGAGATTAGATGATATTACATTAGATTACATTACATTAGATTTCATCAGATTAGATTACAGTACATTAGATTAGATTACATACATTGCATTAGATGACATTAGATTAGATGAAATTACATTAGATTACATTACATTTCATTAGATTAGATTGCATTAGATTACATTACATTACATTAGGTTTCATTAGATTACATTACAGTAGATTACATTACATTAGATTCGATTACATTAGATTACATTACATTAGATTACATTAGTTTAGATTACATTACATTAGATTAGATTACATGACATTACATTAGGTTACATTAGATTACATTTCACTAGATTACATTACATTTGATTAGATTACATTACATTAGATTACATTTGTTTAGATTACATTAGTTTAGATTATATTAGTTTAGATTAGATTACATTACATTAGATTACTTTACATTAGATCACATTACTTTAGATTAGATTACATTACATTAGCTTACATTACATTACATTGCATTAGATTAATGTAATAAGATTAGATGAGATTACATTAGATTACATTACATTAGATCAGTTTATATTATATTAGATTACATTACATTAGATTACATTACATTAGATTCGATTACATTAGATTAGATTTGATTACATTACATTAGAGTAGATTACATTAGATTACATTGCATTACATTACATGAAATTACATTACTTTAGATTAGATTACATTACTTTAGCTTACATTACATTACATTCGATGACATTACATTAGATTAGATTACATTAGATTACATTACATTAGATTACATTACATTACCTTATGTTACATTACATTACATTGCAATACATTAGAATACAATACATTAGATTACCTTACATTATATTACATTAGGCTAGTTTACATTATTTTACATTACATTACATTAGATTACATTACATTAGATTAGATTACATTAGATTAGATTACATTACATTGCATTACATTAGATTACATTAAATTTGATTAGATTACATTAGATAAGTGAGATAATTTAGTTTCATTGAAACGTTTGATTCATTGAAACAATGATTTAAGTTTCATTCAATGAAGTAATGAATGAACGTGGTGAGCTTCTCTCATTCATTCAATGTGTTAAGCTGAACGGTTTTTTCAATGAATCAAACGGTATTCATTGTTTTAATGAAACAAACTGACCTCACTTATTTAGTGAATAAATCTGCACACGTTTATTCATTGAGACTGCAATTGACAATTCAATGAGTAGAATCAAAGTGTACGCATTCATTCACTGTATGTCTTAATTAAAAGAGTAGAGCTCCCGCCATTCATTCAATGCCACCAGCAAAACCTATTCATTCAATGGAGCAAACTGCACTCATGATAAAGACTGCCTGCATCAATTCAATGAGTAGAGCTTCTCTCATTCATTGAATGTGTCAAGCTCACCGTTTTCATTTAATGAAACAAACTGCATTGATTGAATCATTGAACCAAACTAGAATCACTGATTCAATGAATCAAACCTTATTCCTTGTTTCATTCGAACAAACCTAACTCACTTATTTAGTGAATCCTACTACACTCATTCATTCAATGAAACAGACTGCACATGATAATTCAATGAAGGTACTCTTAACGCATTGATTCAACCAAACAAATTGCACACATTTAGTTCATGAAGCAAACTGCATTTGTCAATTGAATGAATACAGCTACTCATTCATTCAATGTCACACATTGTCACAATCAAACTGCACACATTCACTCCATGAACCAAACTACACGTGTTAATTCAATGAGCAGAGCTTCTCTCACCAGTCAATGATGAGCTTAACGCTTTCATTCAATGAAACAAACAGCTTTCGTTGAATCATTGAATCAAATTCTAAAGATGGATTCAATGTAGATTAGATTACATTAGATTAGATTACATTACATTAGATTACATTACATTAGATTAGACTGCATTACATTAGATTACATTACATTAGATTTCATCAGATTAGATTACAGTATATTAGATTAGATTAGATTACATTGCATTAGATTACATGAGATTAGATGATATTACATTAGATTACATTACATTAGATTTCATCAGATTAGATTACAGTACATTAGATTAGATTACATACATTGCATTAGATGTCATTAGATTAGATGAAATTACATTAGATTACATTACATTTCATTAGATTAGATTGCATTAGATTACATTACATTACATTAGGTTTCATTAGATTACATTACAGTAGATTACATTACATTAGATTACATTACATTTGATTCGATTACATTAGATTACATTACATTAGATTAGATTACATGACATTACATTAGGTTACATTAGATTACATTTCACTAGATTACATTACATTTGATTAGATTACATTACATTAGATTACATTTGTTTAGATTACATTAGTTTAGATTATATTAGTTTAGATTAGATTACATTACATTAGATTACTTTACATTAGATCACATTACTTTAGATTAGATTACATTACATTAGCTTACATTACATTACATTGCATTAGATTAATGTAATAAGATTAGATGAGATTACATTAGATTACATTACATTAGATCAGTTTATATTATATTAGATTACATTACATTAGATTACATTACATTAGATCAGTTTATATTATATTAGATTACATTACATTAGATTACATTACATTAGATTGCATTGCATTACATTACATGAAATTACATTACTTTAGATTAGATTACATTACTTTAGCTTACATTACATTACATTCGATGACATTACATTAGATTAGATTACATTAGATTACATTACATTAGATTAGATTACATTACCTTATGTTACATTACATTACATTGCAATACATTAGAATACAATACATTAGATTACCTTACATTATATTACATTAGGCTAGTTTACATTATTTTACATTACATTACATTAGATTACATTACATTAGATTAGATTACATTAGATTAGATTACATTACATTGCATTACATTAGATTACATTAAATTTGATTAGATTACATTAGATAAGTGAGATAATTTTGTTTCATTGAAACGTTTGATTCATTGAATCAATGATTTAAGTTTCATTCAATGAAGTAATGAATGAACGTGGTGAGCTTCTCTCATTCATTCAATGTGTTAAGCTGAACGGTTTTTTCAATGAATCAAACGGTATTCATTGTTTTAATGAAACAAACTGACCTCACTTATTTAGTGAATAAATCTGCACACGTTTATTCATTGAGACTGCAATTGACAATTCAATGAGTAGAATCAAAGTGTACGCCGCATTCATTCACTGTATGTCTTAATTAAAAGAGTAGAGCTCCCGCCATTCATTCAATGCCACCAGCAAAACCTATTCATTCAATGGAGCAAACTGCACTCATGATAAAGACTGCCTGCATGAATTCAATGAGTAGAGCTTCTCTCATTCATTGAATGTGTCAAGCTCACCGTTTTCATTTAATGAAACAAACTGCATTGATTGAATCATTGAACCAAACTAGAATCACTGATTCAATGAATCAAACCTTATTCCTTGTTTCATTCGAACAAACCTAACTCACTTATTTAGTGAATCCTACTACACTCATTCATTCAATGAAACAGACTGCACATGATAATTCAATGAAGGTACTCTTAACGCATTGATTCAACCAAACAAATTGCACACATTTAGTTCATGAAGCAAACTGCATTTGTCAATTGAATGAATACAGCTACTCATTCATTCAATGTCACACATTGTCACAATCAAACTGCACACATTCACTCCATGAACCAAACTACACGTGTTAATTCAATGAGCAGAGCTTCTCTCACCAGTCAATGATGAGCTTAACGCTTTCATTCAATGAAACAAACAGCATTCGTTGAATCATTGAATCAAATTCTAAAGATGGATTCAATGTAGATTAGATTACATTAGATTAGATTACATTACATTAGATTACATTACATTAGATTAGACTGCATTACATTAGATTACATTACATTAGATTTCATCAGATTAGATTACAGTATATTAGATTAGATTAGATTAGATTACATGAGATTAGATGATATTACATTAGATTACATTACATTAGATTTCATCAGATTAGATTACAGTACATTAGATTAGATTACATACATTGCATTAGATGACATTAGATTAGATGAAATTACATTAGATTACATTACATTTCATTAGATTAGATTGCATTAGATTACATTACATTACATTAGGTTTCATTAGATTACATTACAGTAGATTACATTACATTAGATTCGATTACATTAGATTACATTACATTAGATTACATTAGTTTAGATTACATTACATTTGATTAGATTACATTACATTAGATTACATTTGTTTAGATTACATTAGTTTAGATTATATTAGTTTAGATTAGATTACATTACATTAGCTTACATTACATTACATTGCATTAGATTAATGTAATAAGATTAGATGAGATTACATTAGATTACATTACATTAGATCAGTTTATATTATATTAGATTACATTACATTAGATTACATTACATTAGATTCGATTACATTAGATTAGATTTGATTACATTACATTAGAGTACATAACATTAGATTACATTGCATTACATTACATGAAATTACATTACGTTAGATTAGATTACATTACTTTAGCTTACATTACATTACATTCGATGACATTACATTAGATTATATTACATTAGATTACATTACATTAGATTACATTACATTACCGTATGTTACATTACATTACATTGCAATACATTAGAATACAATACATTAGATTACCTTACATTATATTACATTAGGCTAGTTTACATTATTTTACATTACATTACATTAGATTACATTACATTAGATTAGATTACATTAGATTAGATTACATTACATTGCATTACATTAGATTACATTAAATTTGATTAGATTACATTAGATAAGTGAGATAATTTTGTTTCATTGAAACGTTTGATTCATTGAATCAATGATTTAAGTTTCATTCAATGAAGTAATGAATGAACGTGGTGAGCTTCTCTCATTCATTCAATGTGTTAAGCTGAACGGTTTTTTCAATGAATCAAACGGTATTCATTGTTTTAATGAAACAAACTGACCTCACTTATTTAGTGAATAAATCTGCACACGTTTATTCATTGAGACTGCAATTGACAATTCAATGAGTAGAATCAAAGTGTACGCATTCATTCACTGTATGTCTTAATTAAAAGAGTAGAGCTCCCGCCATTCATTCAATGCCACCAGCAAAACCTATTCATTCAATGGAGCAAACTGCACTCATGATAAAGACTGCCTGCATGAATTCAATGAGTAGAGCTTCTCTCATTCATTGAATGTGTCAAGCTCACCGTTTTCATTTAATGAAACAAACTGCATTGATTGAATCATTGAACCAAACTAGAATCACTGATTCAATGAATCAAACCTTATTCCTTGTTTCATTCGAACAAACCTAACTCACTTATTTAGTGAATCCTACTACACTCATTCATTCAATGAAACAGACTGCACATGATAATTCAATGAAGGTACTCTTAACGCATTGATTCAACCAAACAAATTGCACACATTTAGTTCATGAAGCAAACTGCATTTGTCAATTGAATGAATACAGCTACTCATTCATTCAATGTCACACATTGTCACAATCAAACTGCACACATTCACTCCATGAACCAAACTACACGTGTTAATTCAATGAGCAGAGCTTCTCTCACCAGTCAATGATGAGCTTAACGCTTTCATTCAATGAAACAAACAGCTTTCGTTGAATCATTGAATCAAATTCTAAAGATGGATTCAATGTAGATTAGATTACATTAGATTAGATTACATTACATTAGATTACATTACATTAGATTAGACTGCATTACATTAGATTACATTACATTAGATTTCATCAGATTAGATTACAGTATATTAGATTAGATTAGATTACATTGCATTAGATTACATGAGATTAGATGATATTACATTAGATTACATTACATTAGATTTCATCAGATTAGATTACAGTACATTAGATTAGATTACATACATTGCATTAGATGTCATTAGATTAGATGAAATTACATTAGATTACATTACATTTCATTAGATTAGATTGCATTAGATTACATTACATTACATTAGGTTTCATTAGATTACATTACAGTAGATTACATTACATTAGATTACATTACATTTGATTCGATTACATTAGATTACATTACATTAGATTAGATTACATGACATTACATTAGGTTACATTAGATTACATTTCACTAGATTACATTACATTTGATTAGATTACATTACATTAGATTACATTTGTTTAGATTACATTAGTTTAGATTATATTAGTTTAGATTAGATTACATTACATTAGATTACTTTACATTAGATCACATTACTTTAGATTAGATTACATTACATTAGCTTACATTACATTACATTGCATTAGATTAATGTAATAAGATTAGATGAGATTACATTAGATTACATTACATTAGATCAGTTTATATTATATTAGATTACATTACATTAGATTACATTACATTAGATTCGATTACATTAGATTAGATTTGATTACATTACATTAGAGTAGATTACATTAGATTGCATTGCATTACATTACATGAAATTACATTACTTTAGATTAGATTACATTACTTTAGCTTACATTACATTACATTCGATGACATTACATTAGATTAGATTACATTAGATTACATTACATTAGATTACATTACATTACCTTATGTTACATTACATTACATTGCAATACATTAGAATACAATACATTAGATTACCTTACATTATATTACATTAGGCTAGTTTACATTATTTTACATTACATTACATTAGATTACATTACATTAGATTAGATTACATTAGATTAGATTACATTACATTGCATTACATTAGATTACATTAAATTTGATTAGATTACATTAGATAAGTGAGATAATTTTGTTTCATTGAAACGTTTGATTCATTGAATCAATGATTTAAGTTTCATTCAATGAAGTAATGAATGAACGTGGTGAGCTTCTCTCATTCATTCAATGTGTTAAGCTGAACGGTTTTTTCAATGAATCAAACGGTATTCATTGTTTTAATGAAACAAACTGACCTCACTTATTTAGTGAATAAATCTGCACACGTTTATTCATTGAGACTGCAATTGACAATTCAATGAGTAGAATCAAAGTGTACGCCGCATTCATTCACTGTATGTCTTAATTAAAAGAGTAGAGCTCCCGCCATTCATTCAATGCCACCAGCAAAACCTATTCATTCAATGGAGCAAACTGCACTCATGATAAAGACTGCCTGCATCAATTCAATGAGTAGAGCTTCTCTCATTCATTGAATGTGTCAAGCTCACCGTTTTCATTTAATGAAACAAACTGCATTGATTGAATCATTGAACCAAACTAGAATCACTGATTCAATGAATCAAACCTTATTCCTTGTTTCATTCGAACAAACCTAACTCACTTATTTAGTGAATCCTACTACACTCATTCATTCAATGAAACAGACTGCACATGATAATTCAATGAAGGTACTCTTAACGCATTGATTCAACCAAACAAATTGCACACATTTAGTTCATGAAGCAAACTGCATTTGTCAATTGAATGAATACAGCTACTCATTCATTCAATGTCACACATTGTCACAATCAAACTGCACACATTCACTCCATGAACCAAACTACACGTGTTAATTCAATGAGCAGAGCTTCTCTCACCAGTCAATGATGAGCTTAACGCTTTCATTCAATGAAACAAACAGCATTCGTTGAATCATTGAATCAAATTCTAAAGATGGATTCAATGTAGATTAGATTACATTAGATTAGATTACATTACATTAGATTACATTACATTAGATTAGACTGCATTACATTAGATTACATTACATTAGATTTCATCAGATTAGATTACAGTATATTAGATTAGATTAGATTACATTGCATTAGATTACATGAGATTAGATGATATTACATTAGATTACATTACATTAGATTTCATCAGATTAGATTACAGTACATTAGATTAGATTACATACATTGCATTAGATGACATTAGATTAGATGAAATTACATTAGATTACATTACATTTCATTAGATTAGATTGCATTAGATTACATTACATTACATTAGGTTTCATTAGATTACATTACAGTAGATTACATTACATTAGATTCGATTACATTAGATTACATTACATTAGATTACATTAGTTTAGATTACATTACATTTGATTAGATTACATTACATTAGATTACATTTGTTTAGATTACATTAGTTTAGATTATATTAGTTTAGATTAGATTACATTACATTAGCTTACATTACATTACATTGCATTAGATTAATGTAATAAGATTAGATGAGATTACATTAGATTACATTACATTAGATCAGTTTATATTATATTAGATTACATTACATTAGATTACATTACATTAGATTCGATTACATTAGATTAGATTTGATTACATTACATTAGAGTACATAACATTAGATTACATTGCATTACATTACATGAAATTACATTACGTTAGATTAGATTACATTACTTTAGCTTACATTACATTACATTCGATGACATTACATTAGATTATATTACATTAGATTACATTACATTAGATTACATTACATTACCGTATGTTACATTACATTACATTGCAATACATTAGAATACAATACATTAGATTACCTTACATTATATTACATTAGGCTAGTTTACATTATTTTACATTACATTACATTAGATTACATTACATTAGATTAGATTACATTAGATTAGATTACATTACATTGCATTACATTAGATTACATTAAATTTGATTAGATTACATTAGATAAGTGAGATAATTTTGTTTCATTGAAACGTTTGATTCATTGAATCAATGATTTAAGTTTCATTCAATGAAGTAATGAATGAACGTGGTGAGCTTCTCTCATTCATTCAATGTGTTAAGCTGAACGGTTTTTTCAATGAATCAAACGGTATTCATTGTTTTAATGAAACAAACTGACCTCACTTATTTAGTGAATAAATCTGCACACGTTTATTCATTGAGACTGCAATTGACAATTCAATGAGTAGAATCAAAGTGTACGCATTCATTCACTGTATGTCTTAATTAAAAGAGTAGAGCTCCCGCCATTCATTCAATGCCACCAGCAAAACCTATTCATTCAATGGAGCAAACTGCACTCATGATAAAGACTGCCTGCATCAATTCAATGAGTAGAGCTTCTCTCATTCATTGAATGTGTCAAGCTCACCGTTTTCATTTAATGAAACAAACTGCATTGATTGAATCATTGAACCAAACTAGAATCACTGATTCAATGAATCAAACCTTATTCCTTGTTTCATTCGAACAAACCTAACTCACTTATTTAGTGAATCCTACTACACTCATTCATTCAATGAAACAGACTGCACATGATAATTCAATGAAGGTACTCTTAACGCATTGATTCAACCAAACAAATTGCACACATTTAGTTCATGAAGCAAACTGCATTTGTCAATTGAATGAATACAGCTACTCATTCATTCAATGTCACACATTGTCACAATCAAACTGCACACATTCACTCCATGAACCAAACTACACGTGTTAATTCAATGAGCAGAGCTTCTCTCACCAGTCAATGATGAGCTTAACGCTTTCATTCAATGAAACAAACAGCTTTCGTTGAATCATTGAATCAAATTCTAAAGATGGATTCAATGTAGATTAGATTACATTAGATTAGATTACATTACATTAGATTACATTACATTAGATTAGACTGCATTACATTAGATTACATTACATTAGATTTCATCAGATTAGATTACAGTATATTAGATTAGATTAGATTACATTGCATTAGATTACATGAGATTAGATGATATTACATTAGATTACATTACATTAGATTTCATCAGATTAGATTACAGTACATTAGATTAGATTACATACATTGCATTAGATGTCATTAGATTAGATGAAATTACATTAGATTACATTACATTTCATTAGATTAGATTGCATTAGATTACATTACATTACATTAGGTTTCATTAGATTACATTACAGTAGATTACATTACATTAGATTACATTACATTTGATTCGATTACATTAGATTACATTAGATTAGATTAGATTACATGACATTACATTAGGTTACATTAGATTACATTTCACTAGATTACATTACATTTGATTAGATTACATTACATTAGATTACATTTGTTTAGATTACATTAGTTTAGATTATATTAGTTTAGATTAGATTACATTACATTAGATTACTTTACATTAGATCACATTACTTTAGATTAGATTACATTACATTAGCTTACATTACATTACATTGCATTAGATTAATGTAATAAGATTAGATGAGATTACATTAGATTACATTACATTAGATCAGTTTATATTATATTAGATTACATTACATTAGATTACATTACATTAGATTCGATTACATTAGATTAGATTTGATTACATTACATTAGAGTAGATTACATTAGATTGCATTGCATTACATTACATGAAATTACATTACTTTAGATTAGATTACATTACTTTAGCTTACATTACATTACATTCGATGACATTACATTAGATTAGATTACATTAGATTACATTACATTAGATTACATTACATTACCTTATGTTACATTACATTACATTGCAATACATTAGAATACAATACATTAGATTACCTTACATTATATTACATTAGGCTAGTTTACATTATTTTACATTACATTACATTAGATTACATTACATTAGATTAGATTACATTAGATTAGATTACATTACATTGCATTACATTAGATTACATTAAATTTGATTAGATTACATTAGATAAGTGAGATAATTTTGTTTCATTGAAACGTTTGATTCATTGAATCAATGATTTAAGTTTCATTCAATGAAGTAATGAATGAACGTGGTGAGCTTCTCTCATTCATTCAATGTGTTAAGCTGAACGGTTTTTTCAATGAATCAAACGGTATTCATTGTTTTAATGAAACAAACTGACCTCACTTATTTAGTGAATAAATCTGCACACGTTTATTCATTGAGACTGCAATTGACAATTCAATGAGTAGAATCAAAGTGTACGCCGCATTCATTCACTGTATGTCTTAATTAAAAGAGTAGAGCTCCCGCCATTCATTCAATGCCACCAGCAAAACCTATTCATTCAATGGAGCAAACTGCACTCATGATAAAGACTGCCTGCATCAATTCAATGAGTAGAGCTTCTCTCATTCATTGAATGTGTCAAGCTCACCGTTTTCATTTAATGAAACAAACTGCATTGATTGAATCATTGAACCAAACTAGAATCACTGATTCAATGAATCAAACCTTATTCCTTGTTTCATTCGAACAAACCTAACTCACTTATTTAGTGAATCCTACTACACTCATTCATTCAATGAAACAGACTGCACATGATAATTCAATGAAGGTACTCTTAACGCATTGATTCAACCAAACAAATTGCACACATTTAGTTCATGAAGCAAACTGCATTTGTCAATTGAATGAATACAGCTACTCATTCATTCAATGTCACACATTTTCACAATCAAACTGCACACATTCACTCCATGAACCAAACTACACGTGTTAATTCAATGAGCAGAGCTTCTCTCACCAGTCAATGATGAGCTTAACGCTTTCATTCAATGAAACAAACAGCATTCGTTGAATCATTGAATCAAATTCTAAAGATGGATTCAATGTAGATTAGATTACATTAGATTAGATTACATTACATTAGATTACATTACATTAGATTAGACTGCATTACATTAGATTACATTACATTAGATTTCATCAGATTAGATTACAGTATATTAGATTAGATTAGATTACATTGCATTAGATTACATGAGATTAGATGATATTACATTAGATTACATTACATTAGATTTCATCAGATTAGATTACAGTACATTAGATTAGATTACATACATTGAATTAGATGACATTAGATTAGATGAAATTACATTAGATTACATTACATTTCATTAGATTAGATTGCATTAGATTACATTACATTACATTAGGTTTCATTAGATTACATTACAGTAGATTACATTACATTAGATTACATTACATTTGATTCGATTACATTAGATTACATTACATTAGATTAGATTACATGACATTACATTAGGTTACATTAGATTACATTTCACTAGATTACATTACATTTGATTAGATTACATTACATTAGATTACATTTGTTTAGATTACATTAATTTAGATTATATTAGTTTAGATTAGATTACATTACATTAGATTACTTTACATTAGATCACATTACTTTAGATTAGATTACATTACATTAGCTTACATTACATTACATTGCATTAGATTAATGTAATAAGATTAGATGAGATTACATTAGATTACATTACATTAGATCAGTTTATATTATATTAGATTACATTACATTAGATTACATTACATTAGATTCGATTACATTAGATTAGATTTGATTACATTACATTAGAGTAGATTACATTAGATTGCATTGCATTACATTACATGAAATTACATTACTTTAGATTAGATTACATTACTTTAGCTTACATTACATTACATTCGATGACATTACATTAGATTAGATTACATTAGATTACATTACATGAGATTACATTACATTACCTTATGTTACATTACATTACATTGCAATACATTAGAATACAATACATTAGATTACCTTACATTATATTACATTAGGCTAGTTTACATTATTTTACATTACATTACATTAGATTACATTACATTAGATTAGATTACATTAGATTAGATTACATTACATTGCATTACATTAGATTACATTAAATTTGATTAGATTACATTAGATAAGTGAGATAATTTTGTTTCATTGAAACGTTTGATTCATTGAATCAATGATTTAAGTTTCATTCAATGAAGTAATGAATGAACGTGGTGAGCTTCTCTCATTCATTCAATGTGTTAAGCTGAACGGTTTTTTCAATGAATCAAACGGTATTCATTGTTTTAATGAAACAAACTGACCTCACTTATTTAGTGAATAAATCTGCACACGTTTATTCATTGAGACTGCAATTGACAATTCAATGAGTAGAATCAAAGTGTACGCATTCATTCACTGTATGTCTTAATTAAAAGAGTAGAGCTCCCGCCATTCATTCAATGCCACGAGCAAAACCTATTCATTCAATGGAGCAAACTGCACTCATGATAAAGACTGCCTGCATCAATTCAATGAGTAGAGCTTCTCTCATTCATTGAATGTGTCAAGCTCACCGTTTTCATTTAATGAAACAAACTGCATTGATTGAATCATTGAACCAAACTAGAATCACTGATTCAATGAATCAAACCTTATTCCTTGTTTCATTCGAACAAACCTAACTCACTTATTTAGTGAATCCTACTACACTCATTCATTCAATGAAACAGACTGCACATGATAATTCAATGAAGGTACTCTTAACGCATTGATTCAACCAAACAAATTGCACACATTTAGTTCATGAAGCAAACTGCATTTGTCAATTGAATGAATACAGCTACTCATTCATTCAATGTCACACATTGTCACAATCAAACTGCACACATTCACTCCATGAACCAAACTACACGTGTTAATTCAATGAGCAGAGCTTCTCTCACCAGTCAATGATGAGCTTAACGCTTTCATTCAATGAAACAAACAGCATTCGTTGAATCATTGAATCAAATTCTAAAGATGGATTCAATGTAGATTAGATTACATTAGATTAGATTACATTACATTAGATTACATTACATTAGATTAGACTGCATTACATTAGATTACATTACATTAGATTTCATCAGATTAGATTACAGTATATTAGATTAGATTAGATTACATTGCATTAGATTACATGAGATTAGATGATATTACATGATAGAGCTCCCGCCATTCATTCAATGCCACCAGCAAAACCTATTCATTCAATGGAGCAAACTGCACTCATGATAAAGACTGCCTGCATCAATTCAATGAGTAGAGCTTCTCTCATTCATTGAATGTGTCAAGCTCACCGTTTTCATTTAATGAAACAAACTGCATTGATTGAATCATTGAACCAAACTAGAATCACTGATTCAATGAATCAAACCTTATTCCTTGTTTCATTCGAACAAACCTAACTCACTTATTTAGTGAATCCTACTACACTCATTCATTCAATGAAACAGACTGCACATGATAATTCAATGAAGGTACTCTTAACGCATTGATTCAACCAAACAAATTGCACACATTTAGTTCATGAAGCAAACTGCATTTGTCAATTGAATGAATACAGCTACTCATTCATTCAATGTCACACATTGTCACAATCAAACTGCACACATTCACTCCATGAACCAAACTACACGTGTTAATTCAATGAGCAGAGCTTCTCTCACCAGTCAATGATGAGCTTAACGCTTTCATTCAATGAAACAAACAGCATTCGTTGAATCATTGAATCAAATTCTAAAGATGGATTCAATGTAGATTAGATTACATTAGATTAGATTACATTACATTAGATTACATTACATTAGATTAGACTGCATTACATTAGATTACATTACATTAGATTTCATCAGATTAGATTACATTATATTAGATTAGATTAGATTACATTGCATTAGATTACATGAGATTAGATGATATTACATTAGATTACATTACATTAGATTTCATCAGCTTAGATTACAGTACATTAGATTAGATTACATACATTGCATTAGATGACATTAGATTAGATGAAATTACATTAGATTACATTACATTTCATTAGATTAGATTGCATTAGATTACATTACATTACATTAGGTTTCATTAGATTACATTACAGTAGATTACATTACATTAGATTCGATTACATTAGATTACATTACATTAGATTACATTTGTTTAGATTACATTAGTTTAGATTATATTAGTTTAGATTAGATTACATTACATTAGATTACTTTACATTAGATCACATTACTTTAGATTAGATTACATTACATTAGCTTACATTATATTACATTGCATTAGATTAATGTAATAAGATTAGATGAGATTACATTAGATTACATTACATTAGATCAGTTTATATTATATTAGATTACATTACATTAGATTACATTACATTAGATTCGATTACATTAGATTAGATTTGATTACATTACATTAGAGTAGATTACATTAGATTACATTGCATTACATTACATGAAATTACATTACTTTAGATTAGATTACATTACTTTAGCTTACATTACATTACATTAGATTAGATTACATTAGATTACATTACATTAGATTACATTACATTACCTTATGTTACATTACATTACATTGCAATACATTAGAATACAATACATTAGATTACCTTACATTATATTACATTAGGCTAGTTTACATTATTTTACATTACATTACATTAGATTACATTACATTAGATTAGATTACATTAGATTAGATTACATTACATTGCATTACATTAGATTACATTAAATTTGATTAGATTACATTAGATAAGTGAGATAATTTTGTTTCATTGAAACGTTTGATTCATTGAATCAATGATTTAAGTTTCATTCAATGAAGTAATGAATGAACGTGGTGAGCTTCTCTCATTCATTCAATGTGTTAAGCTGAACGGTTTTTTCAATGAATCAAACGGTATTCATTGTTTTAATGAAACAAACTGACCTCACTTATTTAGTGAATAAATCTGCACACGTTTATTCATTGAGACTGCAATTGACAATTCAATGAGTAGAATCAAAGTGTACGCATTCATTCACTGTATGTCTTAATTAAAAGAGTAGAGCTCCCGCCATTCATTCAATGCCACCAGCAAAACCTATTCATTCAATGGAGCAAACTGCACTCATGATAAAGACTGCCTGCATCAATTCAATGAGTAGAGCTTCTCTCATTCATTGAATGTGTCAAGCTCACCGTTTTCATTTAATGAAACAAACTGCATTGATTGAATCATTGAACCAAACTAGAATCACTGATTCAATGAATCAAACCTTATTCCTTGTTTCATTCGAACAAACCTAACTCACTTATTTAGTGAATCCTACTACACTCATTCATTCAATGAAACAGACTGCACATGATAATTCAATGAAGGTACTCTTAATGCATTGATTCAACCAAACAAATTGCACACATTTAGTTCATGAAGCAAACTGCATTTGTCAATTGAATGAATACAGCTACTCATTCATTCAATGTCACACATTGTCACAATCAAACTGCACACATTCACTCCATGAACCAAACTACACGTGTTAATTCAATGAGCAGAGCTTCTCTCACCAGTCAATGATGAGCTTAACGCTTTCATTCAATGAAACAAACAGCATTCGTTGAATCATTGAATCAAATTCTAAAGATGGATTCAATGTAGATTAGATTACATTAGATTAGATTACATTACATTAGATTACATTACATTAGATTAGACTGCATTACATTAGATTACATTACATTAGATTTCATCAGATTAGATTACAGTATATTAGATTAGATTAGATTACATTGCATTAGTTTACATGAGAGTAGATGATATTACATTAGATTACATTACATTACATTTCATCAGATTAGATTACAGTACATTAGATTAGATTACATACATTGCATTAGATGTCATTAGATTAGATGAAATTACATTAGATTACATTACATTTCATTAGATTAGATTGCATTAGATTACATTACATTACATTAGGTTTCATTAGATTACATTACAGTAGATTACATTACATTAGATTACATTACATTTGATTCGATTACATTAGATTACATTACATTAGATTAGATTACATGACATTACATTAGGTTACATTAGATTACATTTCACTAGATTACATTACATTTGATTAGATTACATTACATTAGATTACATTTGTTTAGATTACATTAGTTTAGATTATATTAGTTTAGATTAGATTACATTACATTAGATTACTTTACATTAGATCACATTACTTTAGATTAGATTACATTACATTAGCTTACATTACATTACATTGCATTAGATTAATGTAATAAGATTAGATGAGATTACATTAGATTACATTACATTAGATCAGTTTATATTATATTAGATTACATTACATTAGATTACATTACATTAGATTCGATTACATTAGATTAGATTTGATTACATTACATTAGAGTAGATTACATTAGATTGCATTGCATTACATTACATGAAATTACATTACTTTAGATTAGATTACATTACTTTAGCTTACATTACATTACATTCGATGACATTACATTAGATTAGATTACATTAGATTACATTACATTAGATTACATTACATTACCTTATGTTACATTACATTACATTGCAATACATTAGAATACAATACATTAGATTACCTTACATTATATTACGTTAGGCTAGTTTACATTATTTTACATTACATTACATTAGATTACATTACATTAGATTAGATTACATTAGATTAGATTACATTACATTGCATTACATTAGATTACATTAAATTTGATTAGATTACATTAGATAAGTGAGATAATTTTGTTTCATTGAAACGTTTGATTCATTGAATCAATGATTTAAGTTTCATTCAATGAAGTAATGAATGAACGTGGTGAGCTTCTCTCATTCATTCAATGTGTTAAGCTGAACGGTTTTTTCAATGAATCAAACGGTATTCATTGTTTTAATGAAACAAACTGACCTCACTTATTTAGTGAATAAATCTGCACACGTTTATTCATTGAGACTGCAATTGACAATTCAATGAGTAGAATCAAAGTGTACGCCGCATTCATTCACTGTATGTCTTAATTAAAAGAGTAGAGCTCCCGCCATTCATTCAATGCCACCAGCAAAACCTATTCATTCAATGGAGCAAACTGCACTCATGATAAAGACTGCCTGCATCAATTCAATGAGTAGAGCTTCTCTCATTCATTGAATGTGTCAAGCTCACCGTTTTCATTTAATGAAACAAACTGCATTGATTGAATCATTGAACCAAACTAGAATCACTGATTCAATGAATCAAACCTTATTCCTTGTTTCATTCGAACAAACCTAACTCACTTATTTAGTGAATCCTACTACACTCATTCATTCAATGAAACAGACTGCACATGATAATTCAATGAAGGTACTCTTAACGCATTGATTCAACCAAACAAATTGCACACATTTAGTTCATGAAGCAAACTGCATTTGTCAATTGAATGAATACAGCTACTCATTCATTCAATGTCACACATTGTCACAATCAAACTGCACACATTCACTCCATGAACCAAACTACACGTGTTAATTCAATGAGCAGAGCTTCTCTCACCAGTCAATGATGAGCTTAACGCTTTCATTCAATGAAACAAACAGCATTCGTTGAATCATTGAATCAAATTCTAAAGATGGATTCAATGTAGATTAGATTACATTAGATTAGATTACATTACATTAGATTACATTACATTAGATTAGACTGCATTACATTAGATTACATTACATTAGATTTCATCAGATTAGATTACAGTATATTAGATTAGATTAGATTACATTGCATTAGATTACATGAGATTAGATGATATTACATTAGATTACATTACATTAGATTTCATCAGATTAGATTACAGTACATTAGATTAGATTACATACATTGCATTAGATGACATTAGATTAGATGAAATTACATTAGATTACATTACATTTCATTAGATTAGATTGCATTAGATTACATTACATTACATTAGGTTTCATTAGATTACATTACAGTAGATTACATTACATTAGATTACATTACATTTGATTCGATTACATTAGATTACATTACATTAGATTAGATTACATGACATTACATTAGGTTACATTAGATTACATTTCACTAGATTACATTACATTTGATTAGATTACATTACATTAGATTACATTTGTTTAGATTACATTAATTTAGATTATATTAGTTTAGATTAGATTACATTACATTAGATTACTTTACATTAGATCACATTACTTTAGATTAGATTACATTACATTAGCTTACATTACATTACATTGCATTAGATTAATGTAATAAGATTAGATGAGATTACATTAGATTACATTACATTAGATCAGTTTATATTATATTAGATTACATTACATTAGATTACATTACATTAGATTCGATTACATTAGATTAGATTTGATTACATTACATTAGAGTAGATTACATTAGATTGCATTGCATTACATTACATGAAATTACATTACTTTAGATTAGATTACATTACTTTAGCTTACATTACATTACATTCGATGACATTACATTAGATTAGATTACATTAGATTACATTACATGAGATTACATTACATTACCTTATGTTACATTACATTACATTGCAATACATTAGAATACAATACATTAGATTACCTTACATTATATTACATTAGGCTAGTTTACATTATTTTACATTACATTACATTAGATTACATTACATTAGATTAGATTACATTAGATTAGATTACATTACATTGCATTACATTAGATTACATTAAATTTGATTAGATTACATTAGATAAGTGAGATAATTTTGTTTCATTGAAACGTTTGATTCATTGAATCAATGATTTAAGTTTCATTCAATGAAGTAATGAATGAACGTGGTGAGCTTCTCTCATTCATTCAATGTGTTAAGCTGAACGGTTTTTTCAATGAATCAAACGGTATTCATTGTTTTAATGAAACAAACTGACCTCACTTATTTAGTGAATAAATCTGCACACGTTTATTCATTGAGACTGCAATTGACAATTCAATGAGTAGAATCAAAGTGTACGCCGCATTCATTCACTGTATGTCTTAATTAAAAGAGTAGAGCTCCCGCCATTCATTCAATGCCACGAGCAAAACCTATTCATTCAATGGAGCAAACTGCACTCATGATAAAGACTGCCTGCATCAATTCAATGAGTAGAGCTTCTCTCATTCATTGAATGTGTCAAGCTCACCGTTTTCATTTAATGAAACAAACTGCATTGATTGAATCATTGAACCAAACTAGAATCACTGATTCAATGAATCAAACCTTATTCCTTGTTTCATTCGAACAAACCTAACTCACTTATTTAGTGAATCCTACTACACTCATTCATTCAATGAAACAGACTGCACATGATAATTCAATGAAGGTACTCTTAACGCATTGATTCAACCAAACAAATTGCACACATTTAGTTCATGAAGCAAACTGCATTTGTCAATTGAATGAATACAGCTACTCATTCATTCAATGTCACACATTGTCACAATCAAACTGCACACATTCACTCCATGAACCAAACTACACGTGTTAATTCAATGAGCAGAGCTTCTCTCACCAGTCAATGATGAGCTTAACGCTTTCATTCAATGAAACAAACAGCATTCGTTGAATCATTGAATCAAATTCTAAAGATGGATTCAATGTAGATTAGATTACATTAGATTAGATTACATTACATTAGATTACATTACATTAGATTAGACTGCATTACATTAGATTACATTACATTAGATTTCATCAGATTAGATTACAGTATATTAGATTAGATTAGATTACATTGCATTAGATTACATGAGATTAGATGATATTACATTATAGAGCTCCCGCCATTCATTCAATGCCACCAGCAAAACCTATTCATTCAATGGAGCAAACTGCACTCATGATAAAGACTGCCTGCATCAATTCAATGAGTAGAGCTTCTCTCATTCATTGAATGTGTCAAGCTCACCGTTTTCATTTAATGAAACAAACTGCATTGATTGAATCATTGAACCAAACTAGAATCACTGATTCAATGAATCAAACCTTATTCCTTGTTTCATTCGAACAAACCTAACTCACTTATTTAGTGAATCCTACTACACTCATTCATTCAATGAAACAGACTGCACATGATAATTCAATGAAGGTACTCTTAACGCATTGATTCAACCAAACAAATTGCACACATTTAGTTCATGAAGCAAACTGCATTTGTCAATTGAATGAATACAGCTACTCATTCATTCAATGTCACACATTGTCACAATCAAACTGCACACATTCACTCCATGAACCAAACTACACGTGTTAATTCAATGAGCAGAGCTTCTCTCACCAGTCAATGATGAGCTTAACGCTTTCATTCAATGAAACAAACAGCATTCGTTGAATCATTGAATCAAATTCTAAAGATGGATTCAATGTAGATTAGATTACATTAGATTAGATTACATTACATTAGATTACATTACATTAGATTAGACTGCATTACATTAGATTACATTACATTAGATTTCATCAGATTAGATTACAGTATATTAGATTAGATTAGATTACATTGCATTAGATTACATGAGATTAGATGATATTACATTAGATTACATTACATTAGATTTCATCAGATTAGATTACAGTACATTAGATTAGATTACATACATTGCATTAGATGACATTAGATTAGATGAAATTACATTAGATTACATTACATTTCATTAGATTAGATTGCATTAGATTACATTACATTACATTAGGTTTCATTAGATTACATTACAGTAGATTACATTACATTAGATTCGATTACATTAGATTACATTACATTAGATTACATTTGTTTAGATTACATTAGTTTAGATTATATTAGTTTAGATTAGATTACATTACATTAGATTACTTTACATTAGATCACATTACTTTAGATTAGATTACATTACATTAGCTTACATTACATTACATTGCATTAGATTAATGTAATAAGATTAGATGAGATTACATTAGATTACATTACATTAGATCAGTTTATATTATATTAGATTACATTACATTAGATTACATTACATTAGATTCGATTACATTAGATTAGATTTGATAACATTACATTAGAGTAGATTACATTAGATTACATTGCATTACATTACATGAAATTACATTACTTTAGATTAGATTACATTACTTTAGCTTACATTACATTACATTAGATTAGATTACATTAGATTACATTACATTAGATTACATTACATTACCTTATGTTACATTACATTACATTGCAATACATTAGAATACAATACATTAGATTACCTTACATTATATTACATTAGGCTAGTTTACATTATTTTACATTACATTACATTAGATTACATTACATTAGATTAGATTACATTAGATTAGATTACATTACATTGCATTACATTAGATTACATTAAATTTGATTAGATTACATTAGATAAGTGAGATAATTTTGTTTCATTGAAACGTTTGATTCATTGAATCAATGATTTAAGTTTCATTCAATGAAGTAATGAATGAACGTGGTGAGCTTCTCTCATTCATTCAATGTGTTAAGCTGAACGGTTTTTTCAATGAATCAAACGGTATTCATTGTTTTAATGAAACAAACTGACCTCACTTATTTAGTGAATAAATCTGCACACGTTTATTCATTGAGACTGCAATTGACAATTCAATGAGTAGAATCAAAGTGTACGCATTCATTCACTGTATGTCTTAATTAAAAGAGTAGAGCTCCCGCCATTCATTCAATGCCACCAGCAAAACCTATTCATTCAATGGAGCAAACTGCACTCATGATAAAGACTGCCTGCATCAATTCAATGAGTAGAGCTTCTCTCATTCATTGAATGTGTCAAGCTCACCGTTTTCATTTAATGAAACAAACTGCATTGATTGAATCATTGAACCAAACTAGAATCACTGATTCAATGAATCAAACCTTATTCCTTGTTTCATTCGAACAAACCTAACTCACTTATTTAGTGAATCCTACTACACTCATTCATTCAATGAAACAGACTGCACATGATAATTCAATGAAGGTACTCTTAACGCATTGATTCAACCAAACAAATTGCACACATTTAGTTCATGAAGCAAACTGCATTTGTCAATTGAATGAATACAGCTACTCATTCATTCAATGTCACACATTGTCACAATCAAACTGCACACATTCACTCCATGAACCAAACTACACGTGTTAATTCAATGAGCAGAGCTTCTCTCACCAGTCAATGATGAGCTTAACGCTTTCATTCAATGAAACAAACAGCTTTCGTTGAATCATTGAATCAAATTCTAAAGATGGATTCAATGTAGATTAGATTACATTAGATTAGATTACATTACATTAGATTACATTACATTAGATTAGACTGCATTACATTAGATTACATTACATTAGATTTCATCAGATTAGATTACAGTATATTAGATTAGATTAGATTACATTGCATTAGATTACATGAGATTAGATGATATTACATTAGATTACATTACATTAGATTTCATCAGATTAGATTACAGTACATTAGATTAGATTACATACATTGCATTAGATGACATTAGATTAGATGAAATTACATTAGATTACATTACATTTCATTAGATTAGATTGCATTAGATTACATTACATTACATTAGGTTTCATTAGATTACATTACAGTAGATTACATTACATTAGATTCGATTACATTAGATTACATTACATTAGATTACATTAGTTTAGATTACATTACATTAGATTAGATTACATGACATTACATTAGGTTACATTAGATTACATTTCACTAGATTACATTACATTTGATTAGATTACATTACATTAGATTACATTTGTTTAGATTACATTAGTTTAGATTATATTAGTTTAGATTAGATTACATTACATTAGATTACTTTACATTAGATCACATTACTTTAGATTAGATTACATTACATTAGCTTACATTACATTACATTGCATTAGATTAATGTAATAAGATTAGATGAGATTACATTAGATTACATTACATTAGATCAGTTTATATTATATTAGATTACATTACATTAGATTACATTACATTAGATTCGATTACATTAGATTAGATTTGATTACATTACATTAGAGTAGATTACATTAGATTACATTGCATTACATTACATGAAATTACATTACTTTAGATTAGATTACATTACTTTAGCTTACATTACATTACATTAGATTAGATTACATTAGATTACATTACATTAGATTACATTACATTACCTTATGTTACATTACATTACATTGCAATACATTAGAATACAATACATTAGATTACCTTACATTATATTACATTAGGCTAGTTTACATTATTTTACATTACATTACATTAGATTACATTACATTAGATTAGATTACATTAGATTAGATTACATTACATTGCATTACATTAGATTACATTAAATTTGATTAGATTACATTAGATAAGTGAGATAATTTTGTTTCATTGAAACGTTTGATTCATTGAATCAATGATTTAAGTTTCATTCAATGAAGTAATGAATGAACGTGGTGAGCTTCTCTCATTCATTCAATGTGTTAAGCTGAACGGTTTTTTCAATGAATCAAACGGTATTCATTGTTTTAATGAAACAAACTGACCTCACTTATTTAGTGAATAAATCTGCACACGTTTATTCATTGAGACTGCAATTGACAATTCAATGAGTAGAATCAAAGTGTACGCATTCATTCACTGTATGTCTTAATTAAAAGAGTAGAGCTCCCGCCATTCATTCAATGCCACCAGCAAAACCTATTCATTCAATGGAGCAAACTGCACTCATGATAAAGACTGCCTGCATCAATTCAATGAGTAGAGCTTCTCTCATTCATTGAATGTGTCAAGCTCACCGTTTTCATTTAATGAAACAAACTGCATTGATTGAATCATTGAACCAAACTAGAATCACTGATTCAATGAATCAAACCTTATTCCTTGTTTCATTCGAACAAACCTAACTCACTTATTTAGTGAATCCTACTACACTCATTCATTCAATGAAACAGACTGCACATGATAATTCAATGAAGGTACTCTTAATGCATTGATTCAACCAAACAAATTGCACACATTTAGTTCATGAAGCAAACTGCATTTGTCAATTGAATGAATACAGCTACTCATTCATTCAATGTCACACATTGTCACAATCAAACTGCACACATTCACTCCATGAACCAAACTACACGTGTTAATTCAATGAGCAGAGCTTCTCTCACCAGTCAATGATGAGCTTAACGCTTTCATTCAATGAAACAAACAGCATTCGTTGAATCATTGAATCAAATTCTAAAGATGGATTCAATGTAGATTAGATTACATTAGATTAGATTACATTACATTAGATTACATTACATTAGATTAGACTGCATTACATTAGATTACATTACATTAGATTTCATCAGATTAGATTACAGTATATTAGATTAGATTAGATTACATTGCATTAGATTACATGAGATTAGATGATATTACATTAGATTACATTACATTAGATTTCATCAGATTAGATTACAGTACATTAGATTAGATTACATACATTGCATTAGATGTCATTAGATTAGATGAAATTACATTAGATTACATTACATTTCATTAGATTAGATTGCATTAGATTACATTACATTACATTAGGTTTCATTAGATTACATTACAGTAGATTACATTACATTAGATTCGATTACATTAGATTACATTACATTAGATTACATTTGTTTAGATTACATTAGTTTAGATTATATTAGTTTAGATTAGATTACATTACATTAGATTACTTTACATTAGATCACATTACTTTAGATTAGATTACATTACATTAGCTTACATTACATTACATTGCATTAGATTAATGTAATAAGATTAGATGAGATTACATTAGATTACATTACATTAGATCAGTTTATATTATATTAGATTACATTACATTAGATTACATTACATTAGATTCGATTACATTAGATTAGATTTGATTACATTACATTAGAGTAGATTACATTAGATTACATTGCATTACATTACATGAAATTACATTACTTTAGATTAGATTACATTACTTTAGCTTACATTACATTACATTAGATTAGATTACATTAGATTACATTACATTAGATTACATTACATTACCTTATGTTACATTACATTACATTGCAATACATTAGAATACAATACATTAGATTACCTTACATTATATTACATTAGGCTAGTTTACATTATTTTACATTACATTACATTAGATTACATTACATTAGATTAGATTACATTAGATTAGATTACATTACATTGCATTACATTAGATTACATTAAATTTGATTAGATTACATTAGATAAGTGAGATAATTTTGTTTCATTGAAACGTTTGATTCATTGAATCAATGATTTAAGTTTCATTCAATGAAGTAATGAATGAACGTGGTGAGCTTCTCTCATTCATTCAATGTGTTAAGCTGAACGGTTTTTTCAATGAATCAAACGGTATTCATTGTTTTAATGAAACAAACTGACCTCACTTATTTAGTGAATAAATCTGCACACGTTTATTCATTGAGACTGCAATTGACAATTCAATGAGTAGAATCAAAGTGTACGCATTCATTCACTGTATGTCTTAATTAAAAGAGTAGAGCTCCCGCCATTCATTCAATGCCACCAGCAAAACCTATTCATTCAATGGAGCAAACTGCACTCATGATAAAGACTGCCTGCATCAATTCAATGAGTAGAGCTTCTCTCATTCATTGAATGTGTCAAGCTCACCGTTTTCATTTAATGAAACAAACTGCATTGATTGAATCATTGAACCAAACTAGAATCACTGATTCAATGAATCAAACCTTATTCCTTGTTTCATTCGAACAAACCTAACTCACTTATTTAGTGAATCCTACTACACTCATTCATTCAATGAAACAGACTGCACATGATAATTCAATGAAGGTACTCTTAACGCATTGATTCAACCAAACAAATTGCACACATTTAGTTCATGAAGCAAACTGCATTTGTCAATTGAATGAATACAGCTACTCATTCATTCAATGTCACACATTGTCACAATCAAACTGCACACATTCACTCCATGAACCAAACTACACGTGTTAATTCAATGAGCAGAGCTTCTCTCACCAGTCAATGATGAGCTTAACGCTTTCATTCAATGAAACAAACAGCTTTCGTTGAATCATTGAATCAAATTCTAAAGATGGATTCAATGTAGATTAGATTACATTAGATTAGATTACATTACATTAGATTACATTACATTAGATTAGACTGCATTACATTAGATTACATTACATTAGATTTCATCAGATTAGATTACAGTATATTAGATTAGATTAGATTACATTGCATTAGATTACATGAGATTAGATGATATTACATTAGATTACATTACATTAGATTTCATCAGATTAGATTACAGTACATTAGATTAGATTACATACATTGAATTAGATGTCATTAGATTAGATGAAATTACATTAGATTACATTACATTTCATTAGATTAGATTGCATTAGATTACATTACATTACATTAGGTTTCATTAGATTACATTACAGTAGATTACATTACATTAGATTACATTACATTTGATTCGATTACATTAGATTACATTACATTAGATTAGATTACATGACATTACATAAGGTTACATTAGATTACATTTCACTAGATTACATTACATTTGATTAGATTACATTACATTAGATTACATTTGTTTAGATTACATTAGTTTAGATTATATTAGTTTAGATTAGATTACATTACATTAGATTACTTTACATTAGATCACATTACTTTAGATTAGATTACATTACATTAGCTTACATTACATTACATTGCATTAGATTAATGTAATAAGATTAGATGAGATTACATTAGATTACATTACATTAGATCAGTTTATATTATATTAGATTACATTACATTAGATTACATTACATTAGATTCGATTACATTAGATTAGATTTGATTACATTACATTAGAGTAGATTACATTAGATTGCATTGCATTACATTACATGAAATTACATTACTTTAGATTAGATTACATTAGATTACATTACATTAGATTACATTAAATTTCCTTATGTTACATTACATTACATTGCAATACATTAGAATACAATACATTAGATTACCTTACATTATATTACATTAGGCTAGTTTACATTATTTTACATTACATTACATTAGATTACATTACATTAGATTAGATTACATTAGATTAGATTACATTACATTGCATTACATTAGATTACATTAAATTTGATTAGATTACATTAGATAAGTGAGATAATTTTGTTTCATTGAAACGTTTGATTCATTGAATCAATGATTTAAGTTTCATTCAATGAAGTAATGAATGAACGTGGTGAGCTTCTCTCATTCATTCAATGTGTTAAGCTGAACGGTTTTTTCAATGAATCAAACGGTATTCATTGTTTTAATGAAACAAACTGACCTCACTTATTTAGTGAATAAATCTGCACACGTTTATTCATTGAGACTGCAATTGACAATTCAATGAGTAGAATCAAAGTGTACGCATTCATTCACTGTATGTCTTAATTAAAAGAGTAGAGCTCCCGCCATTCATTCAATGCCACCAGCAAAACCTATTCATTCAATGGAGCAAACTGCACTCATGATAAAGACTGCCTGCATCAATTCAATGAGTAGAGCTTCTCTCATTCATTGAATGTGTCAAGCTCACCGTTTTCATTTAATGAAACAAACTGCATTGATTGAATCATTGAACCAAACTAGAATCACTGATTCAATGAATCAAACCTTATTCCTTGTTTCATTCGAACAAACCTAACTCACTTATTTAGTGAATCCTACTACACTCATTCATTCAATGAAACAGACTGCACATGATAATTCAATGAAGGTACTCTTAACGCATTGATTCAACCAAACAAATTGCACACATTTAGTTCATGAAGCAAACTGCATTTGTCAATTGAATGAATACAGCTACTCATTCATTCAATGTCACACATTGTCACAATCAAACTGCACACATTCACTCCATGAACCAAACTACACGTGTTAATTCAATGAGCAGAGCTTCTCTCACCAGTCAATGATGAGCTTAACGCTTTCATTCAATGAAACAAACAGCTTTCGTTGAATCATTGAATCAAATTCTAAAGATGGATTCAATGTAGATTAGATTACATTAGATTAGATTACATTACATTAGATTACATTACATTAGATTAGACTGCATTACATTAGATTACATTACATTAGATTTCATCAGATTAGATTACAGTATATTAGATTAGATTAGATTACATTGCATTAGATTACATGAGATTAGATGATATTACATTAGATTACATTACATTAGATTTCATCAGATTAGATTACAGTACATTAGATTAGATTACATACATTGCATTAGATGTCATTAGATTAGATGAAATTACATTAGATTACATTACATTTCATTAGATTAGATTGCATTAGATTACATTACATTACATTAGGTTTCATTAGATTACATTACAGTAGATTACATTACATTAGATTACATTACATTTGATTCGATTACATTAGATTACATTACATTAGATTAGATTACATGACATTACATAAGGTTACATTAGATTACATTTCACTAGATTACATTACATTTGATTAGATTACATTACATTAGATTACATTTGTTTAGATTACATTAGTTTAGATTATATTAGTTTAGATTAGATTACATTACATTAGATTACTTTACATTAGATCACATTACTTTAGATTAGATTACATTACATTAGCTTACATTACATTACATTGCATTAGATTAATGTAATAAGATTAGATGAGATTACATTAGATTACATTACATTAGATCAGTTTATATTATATTAGATTACATTACATTAGATTACATTACATTAGATTCGATTACATTAGATTAGATTTGATTACATTACATTAGAGTAGATTACATTAGATTGCATTGCATTACATTACATGAAATTACATTACTTTAGATTAGATTACATTAGATTACATTACATTAGATTACATTAAATTTCTTTATGTTACATTACATTACATTGCAATACATTAGAATACAATACATTAGATTACCTTACATTATATTACATTAGGCTAGTTTACATTATTTTACATTACATTACATTAGATTACATTACATTAGATTAGATTACATTAGATTAGATTACATTACATTGCATTACATTAGATTACATTAAATTTGATTAGATTACATTAGATAAGTGAGATAATTTTGTTTCATTGAAACGTTTGATTCATTGAATCAATGATTTAAGTTTCATTCAATGAAGTAATGAATGAACGTGGTGAGCTTCTCTCATTCATTCAATGTGTTAAGCTGAACGGTTTTTTCAATGAATCAAACGGTATTCATTGTTTTAATGAAACAAACTGACCTCACTTATTTAGTGAATAAATCTGCACACGTTTATTCATTGAGACTGCAATTGACAATTCAATGAGTAGAATCAAAGTGTACGCATTCATTCACTGTATGTCTTAATTAAAAGAGTAGAGCTCCCGCCATTCATTCAATGCCACCAGCAAAACCTATTCATTCAATGGAGCAAACTGCACTCATGATAAAGACTGCCTGCATCAATTCAATGAGTAGAGCTTCTCTCATTCATTGAATGTGTCAAGCTCACCGTTTTCATTTAATGAAACAAACTGCATTGATTGAATCATTGAACCAAACTAGAATCACTGATTCAATGAATCAAACCTTATTCCTTGTTTCATTCGAACAAACCTAACTCACTTATTTAGTGAATCCTACTACACTCATTCATTCAATGAAACAGACTGCACATGATAATTCAATGAAGGTACTCTTAACGCATTGATTCAACCAAACAAATTGCACACATTTAGTTCATGAAGCAAACTGCATTTGTCAATTGAATGAATACAGCTACTCATTCATTCAATGTCACACATTGTCACAATCAAACTGCACACATTCACTCCATGAACCAAACTACACGTGTTAATTCAATGAGCAGAGCTTCTCTCACCAGTCAATGATGAGCTTAACGCTTTCATTCAATGAAACAAACAGCTTTCGTTGAATCATTGAATCAAATTCTAAAGATGGATTCAATGTAGATTAGATTACATTAGATTAGATTACATTACATTAGATTACATTACATTAGATTAGACTGCATTACATTAGATTACATTACATTAGATTTCATCAGATTAGATTACAGTATATTAGATTAGATTAGATTACATTGCATTAGATTACATGAGATTAGATGATATTACATTAGATTACATTACATTAGATTTCATCAGATTAGATTACAGTACATTAGATTAGATTACATACATTGCATTAGATGTCATTAGATTAGATGAAATTACATTAGATTACATTACATTTCATTAGATTAGATTGCATTAGATTACATTACATTACATTAGGTTTCATTAGATTACATTACAGTAGATTACATTACATTAGATTACATTACATTTGATTCGATTACATTAGATTACATTACATTAGATTAGATTACATGACATTACATAAGGTTACATTAGATTACATTTCACTAGATTACATTACATTTGATTAGATTACATTACATTAGATTACATTTGTTTAGATTACATTAGTTTAGATTATATTAGTTTAGATTAGATTACATTACATTAGATTACTTTACATTAGATCACATTACTTTAGATTAGATTACATTACATTAGCTTACATTACATTACATTGCATTAGATTAATGTAATAAGATTAGATGAGATTACATTAGATTACATTACATTAGATCAGTTTATATTATATTAGATTACATTACATTAGATTACATTACATTAGATTCGATTACATTAGATTAGATTTGATTACATTACATTAGAGTAGATTACATTAGATTGCATTGCATTACATTACATGAAATTACATTACTTTAGATTAGATTACATTACTTTAGCTTACATTACATTACATTAGATTATATTACATTAGATTACATTACATTAGATTACATTACATTACCTTATGTTACATTACATTACATTGCAATACATTAGAATACAATACATTAGATTACCTTACATTATATTACATTAGGCTAGTTTACATTATTTTACATTACATTACATTAGATTACATTACATTAGATTAGATTACATTAGATTAGATTACATTACATTGCATTACATTAGATTACATTAAATTTGATTAGATTACATTAGATAAGTGAGATAATTTTGTTTCATTGAAACGTTTGATTCATTGAATCAATGATTTAAGTTTCATTCAATGAAGTAATGAATGAACGTGGTGAGCTTCTCTCATTCATTCAATGTGTTAAGCTGAACGGTTTTTTCAATGAATCAAACGGTATTCATTGTTTAATGAAACAAACTGACCTCACTTATTTAGTGAATAAATCTGCACACGTTTATTCATTGAGACTGCAATTGACAATTCAATGAGTAGAATCAAAGTGTACGCATTCATTCACTGTATGTCTTAATTAAAAGAGTAGAGCTCCCGCCATTCATTCAATGCCACCAGCAAAACCTATTCATTCAATGGAGCAAACTGCACTCATGATAAAGACTGCCTGCATCAATTCAATGAGTAGAGCTTCTCTCATTCATTGAATGTGTCAAGCTCACCGTTTTCATTTAATGAAACAAACTGCATTGATTGAATCATTGAACCAAACTAGAATCACTGATTCAATGAATCAAACCTTATTCCTTGTTTCATTCGAACAAACCTAACTCACTTATTTAGTGAATCCTACTACACTCATTCATTCAATGAAACAGACTGCACATGATAATTCAATGAAGGTACTCTTAACGCATTGATTCAACCAAACAAATTGCACACATTTAGTTCATGAAGCAAACTGCATTTGTCAATTGAATGAATACAGCTACTCATTCATTCAATGTCACACATTGTCACAATCAAACTGCACACATTCACTCCATGAACCAAACTACACGTGTTAATTCAATGAGCAGAGCTTCTCTCACCAGTCAATGATGAGCTTAACGCTTTCATTCAATGAAACAAACAGCATTCGTTGAATCATTGAATCAAATTCTAAAGATGGATTCAATGTAGATTAGATTACATTAGATTAGATTACATTACATTAGATTACATTACATTAGATTAGACTGCATTACATTAGATTACATTACATTAGATTTCATCAGATTAGATTACAGTATATTAGATTAGATTAGATTACATTGCATTAGATTACATGAGATTAGATGATATTACATTAGATTACATTACATTAGATTTCATCAGATTAGATTACAGTACATTAGATTAGATTACATACATTGCATTAGATGACATTAGATTAGATGAAATTACATTAGATTACATTACATTTCATTAGATTAGATTGCATTAGATTACATTACATTACATTAGGTTTCATTAGATTACATTACAGTAGATTACATTACATTAGATTCGATTACATTAGATTACATTACATTAGATTACATTAGTTTAGATTACATTACATTAGATTAGATTACATGACATTACATTAGGTTACATTAGATTACATTTCACTAGATTACATTACATTTGATTAGATTACATTACATTAGATTACATTTGTTTAGATTACATTAGTTTAGATTATATTAGTTTAGATTAGATTACATTACATTAGATTACTTTACATTAGATCACATTACTTTAGATTAGATTACATTACATTAGCTTACATTACATTACATTGCATTAGATTAATGTAATAAGATTAGATGAGATTACATTAGATTACATTACATTAGATCAGTTTATATTATATTAGATTACATTACATTAGATTACATTACATTAGATTCGATTACATTAGATTAGATTTGATTACATTACATTAGAGTAGATTACATTAGATTACATTGCATTACATTACATGAAATTACATTACTTTAGATTAGATTACATTACTTTAGCTTACATTACATTACATTAGATTAGATTACATTAGATTACATTACATTAGATTACATTACATTACCTTATGTTACATTACATTACATTGCAATACATTAGAATACAATACATTAGATTACCTTACATTATATTACATTAGGCTAGTTTACATTATTTTACATTACATTACATTAGATTACATTACATTAGATTAGATTACATTAGATTAGATTACATTACATTGCATTACATTAGATTACATTAAATTTGATTAGATTACATTAGATAAGTGAGATAATTTTGTTTCATTGAAACGTTTGATTCATTGAATCAATGATTTAAGTTTCATTCAATGAAGTAATGAATGAACGTGGTGAGCTTCTCTCATTCATTCAATGTGTTAAGCTGAACGGTTTTTTCAATGAATCAAACGGTATTCATTGTTTTAATGAAACAAACTGACCTCACTTATTTAGTGAATAAATCTGCACACGTTTATTCATTGAGACTGCAATTGACAATTCAATGAGTAGAATCAAAGTGTACGCATTCATTCACTGTATGTCTTAATTAAAAGAGTAGAGCTCCCGCCATTCATTCAATGCCACCAGCAAAACCTATTCATTCAATGGAGCAAACTGCACTCATGATAAAGACTGCCTGCATCAATTCAATGAGTAGAGCTTCTCTCATTCATTGAATGTGTCAAGCTCACCGTTTTCATTTAATGAAACAAACTGCATTGATTGAATCATTGAACCAAACTAGAATCACTGATTCAATGAATCAAACCTTATTCCTTGTTTCATTCGAACAAACCTAACTCACTTATTTAGTGAATCCTACTACACTCATTCATTCAATGAAACAGACTGCACATGATAATTCAATGAAGGTACTCTTAACGCATTGATTCAACCAAACAAATTGCACACATTTAGTTCATGAAGCAAACTGCATTTGTCAATTGAATGAATACAGCTACTCATTCATTCAATGTCACACATTGTCACAATCAAACTGCACACATTCACTCCATGAACCAAACTACACGTGTTAATTCAATGAGCAGAGCTTCTCTCACCAGTCAATGATGAGCTTAACGCTTTCATTCAATGAAACAAACAGCATTCGTTGAATCATTGAATCAAATTCTAAAGATGGATTCAATGTAGATTAGATTACATTAGATTAGATTACATTACATTAGATTACATTACATTAGATTAGACTGCATTACATTAGATTACATTACATTAGATTTCATCAGATTAGATTACAGTATATTAGATTAGATTAGATTACATTGCATTAGATTACATGAGATTAGATGATATTACATTAGATTACATTACATTAGATTTCATCAGATTAGATTACAGTACATTAGATTAGATTACATACATTGCATTAGATGACATTAGATTCGATGAAATTACATTAGATTACATTACATTTCATTAGATTAGATTGCATTAGATTACATTACATTACATTAGGTTTCATTAGATTACATTACAGTAGATTACATTACATTAGATTCGATTACATTAGATTACATTACATTAGATTACATTAGTTTAGATTACATTACATTAGATTAGATTACATGACATTACATTAGGTTACATTAGATTACATTTCACTAGATTACATTACATTTGATTAGATTACATTACATTAGATTACATTTGTTTAGATTACATTAGTTTAGATTATATTAGTTTAGATTAGATTACATTACATTAGATTACTTTACATTAGATCACATTACTTTAGATTAGATTACATTACATTAGCTTACATTACATTACATTGCATTAGATTAATGTAATAAGATTAGATGAGATTACATTAGATTACATTACATTAGATCAGTTTATATTATATTAGATTACATTACATTAGATTACATTACATTAGATTCGATTACATTAGATTAGATTTGATTACATTACATTAGAGTAGATTACATTAGATTACATTGCATTACATTACATGAAATTACATTACTTTAGATTAGATTACATTACTTTAGCTTACATTACATTACATTAGATTATATTACATTAGATTACATTACATTAGATTACATTACATTACCTTATGTTACATTACATTACATTGCAATACATTAGAATACAATACATTAGATTACCTTACATTATATTACATTAGGCTAGTTTACATTATTTTACATTACATTACATTAGATTACATTACATTAGATTAGATTACATTAGATTAGATTACATTACATTGCATTACATTAGATTACATTAAATTTGATTAGATTACATTAGATAAGTGAGATAATTTTGTTTCATTGAAACGTTTGATTCATTGAATCAATGATTTAAGTTTCATTCAATGAAGTAATGAATGAACGTGGTGAGCTTCTCTCATTCATTCAATGTGTTAAGCTGAACGGTTTTTTCAATGAATCAAACGGTATTCATTGTTTTAATGAAACAAACTGACCTCACTTATTTAGTGAATAAATCTGCACACGTTTATTCATTGAGACTGCAATTGACAATTCAATGAGTAGAATCAAAGTGTACGCATTCATTCACTGTATGTCTTAATTAAAAGAGTAGAGCTCCCGCCATTCATTCAATGTCACCAGCAAAACCTATTCATTCAATGGAGCAAACTGCACTCATGATAAAGACTGCCTGCATCAATTCAATGAGTAGAGCTTCTCTCATTCATTGAATGTGTCAAGCTCACCGTTTTCATTTAATGAAACAAACTGCATTGATTGAATCATTGAACCAAACTAGAATCACTGATTCAATGAATCAAACCTTATTCCTTGTTTCATTCGAACAAACCTAACTCACTTATTTAGTGAATCCTACTACACTCATTCATTCAATGAAACAGACTGCACATGATAATTCAATGAAGGTACTCTTAACGCATTGATTCAACCAAACAAATTGCACACATTTAGTTCATGAAGCAAACTGCATTTGTCAATTGAATGAATACAGCTACTCATTCATTCAATGTCACACATTGTCACAATCAAACTGCACACATTCACTCCATGAACCAAACTACACGTGTTAATTCAATGAGCAGAGCTTCTCTCACCAGTCAATGATGAGCTTAACGCTTTCATTCAATGAAACAAACAGCTTTCGTTGAATCATTGAATCAAATTCTAAAGATGGATTCAATGTAGATTAGATTACATTAGATTAGATTACATTACATTAGATTACATTACATTAGATTAGACTGCATTACATTAGATTACATTACATTAGATTTCATCAGATTAGATTACAGTATATTAGATTAGATTAGATTACATTGCATTAGATTACATGAGATTAGATGATATTACATTAGATTACATTACATTAGATTTCATCAGATTAGATTACAGTACATTAGATTAGATTACATACATTGCATTAGATGACATTAGATTAGATGAAATTACATTAGATTACATTACATTTCATTAGATTAGATTGCATTAGATTACATTACATTACATTAGGTTTCATTAGATTACATTACAGTAGATTACATTACATTAGATTCGATTACATTAGATTACATTACATTAGATTACATTAGTTTAGATTACATTACATTTGATTAGATTACATTACATTAGATTACATTTGTTTAGATTACATTAGTTTAGATTATATTAGTTTAGATTAGATTACATTACATTAGATTACTTTACATTAGATCACATTACTTTAGATTAGATTACATTACATTAGCTTACATTACATTACATTGCATTAGATTAATGTAATAAGATTAGATGAGATTACATTAGATTACATTACATTAGATCAGTGTATATTATATTAGATTACATTACATTAGATTACATTACATTAGATTCGATTACATTAGATTAGATTTGATTACATTACATTAGAGTACATAACATTAGATTACATTGCATTACATTACATGAAATTACATTACTTTAGATTAGATTACATTACTTTAGCTTACATTACATTACATTCGATGACATTACATTAGATTATATTACATTAGATTACATTACATTAGATTACATTACATTACCTTATGTTACATTACATTACATTGCAATACATTAGAATACAATACATTAGATTACCTTACATTATATTACATTAGGCTAGTTTACATTATTTTACATTACATTACATTAGATTACATTACATTAGATTAGATTACATTAGATTAGATTAAAATACATTGCATTACATTAGATTACATTAAATTTGATTAGATTACATTAGATAAGTGAGATAATTTTGTTTCATTGAAACGTTTGATTCATTGAATCAATGATTTAAGTTTCATTCAATGAAGTAATGAATGAACGTGGTGAGCTTCTCTCATTCATTCAATGTGTTAAGCTGAACGGTTTTTTCAATGAATCAAACGGTATTCATTGTTTTAATGAAACAAACTGACCTCACTTATTTAGTGAATAAATCTGCACACGTTTATTCATTGAGACTGCAATTGACAATTCAATGAGTAGAATCAAAGTGTACGCCGCATTCATTCACTGTATGTCTTAATTAAAAGAGTAGAGCTCCCGCCATTCATTCAATGCCACGAGCAAAACCTATTCATTCAATGGAGCAAACTGCACTCATGATAAAGACTGCCTGCATCAATTCAATGAGTAGAGCTTCTCTCATTCATTGAATGTGTCAAGCTCACCGTTTTCATTTAATGAAACAAACTGCATTGATTGAATCATTGAACCAAACTAGAATCACTGATTCAATGAATCAAACCTTATTCCTTGTTTCATTCGAACAAACCTAACTCACTTATTTAGTGAATCCTACTACACTCATTCATTCAATGAAACAGACTGCACATGATAATTCAATGAAGGTACTCTTAACGCATTGATTCAACCAAACAAATTGCACACATTTAGTTCATGAAGCAAACTGCATTTGTCAATTGAATGAATACAGCTACTCATTCATTCAATGTCACACATTGTCACAATCAAACTGCACACATTCACTCCATGAACCAAACTACACGTGTTAATTCAATGAGCAGAGCTTCTCTCACCAGTCAATGATGAGCTTAACGCTTTCATTCAATGAAACAAACAGCTTTCGTTGAATCATTGAATCAAATTCTAAAGATGGATTCAATGTAGATTAGATTACATTAGATTAGATTACATTACATTAGATTACATTACATTAGATTAGACTGCATTACATTAGATTACATTACATTAGATTTCATCAGATTAGATTACAGTATATTAGATTAGATTAGATTACATTGCATTAGATTACATGAGATTAGATGATATTACATTAGATTACATTACATTAGATTTCATCAGATTAGATTACACTACATTAGATTAGATTACATACATTGCATTAGATGTCATTAGATTAGATGAAATTACATTAGATTACATTACATTTCATTAGATTAGATTGCATTAGATTACATTACATTACATTAGGTTTCATTAGATTACATTACAGTAGATTACATTACATTAGATTACATTACATTTGATTCGATTACATTAGATTACATTACATTAGATTAGATTACATGACATTACAAAAGGTTACATTAGATTACATTTCACTAGATTACATTACATTTGATTAGATTACATTACATTAGATTACATTTGTTTAGATTACATTAGTTTAGATTATATTAGTTTAGATTAGATTACATTACATTAGATTACTTTACATTAGATCACATTACTTTAGATTAGATTACATTACATTAGCTTACATTACATTACATTGCATTAGATTAATGTAATAAGATTAGATGAGATTACATTAGATTACATTACATTAGATCAGTTTATATTATATTAGATTACATTACATTAGATTACATTACATTAGATTCGATTACATTAGATTAGATTTGATTACATTACATTAGAGTAGATTACATTAGATTGCATTGCATTACATTACATGAAATTACATTACTTTAGATTAGATTACATTACTTTAGCTTACATTACATTACATTAGATTATATTACATTAGATTACATTACATTAGATTACATTACATTACCTTATGTTACATTACATTACATTGCAATACATTAGAATACAATACATTAGATTACCTTACATTATATTACATTAGGCTAGTTTACATTATTTTACATTACATTACATTAGATTACATTACATTAGATTAGATTACATTAGATTAGATTACATTACATTGCATTACATTAGATTACATTAAATTTGATTAGATTACATTAGATAAGTGAGATAATTTTGTTTCATTGAAACGTTTGATTCATTGAATCAATGATTTAAGTTTCATTCAATGAAGTAATGAATGAACGTGGTGAGCTTCTCTCATTCATTCAATGTGTTAAGCTGAACGGTTTTTTCAATGAATCAAACGGTATTCATTGTTTTAATGAAACAAACTGACCTCACTTATTTAGTGAATAAATCTGCACACGTTTATTCATTGAGACTGCAATTGACAATTCAATGAGTAGAATCAAAGTGTACGCATTCATTCACTGTATGTCTTAATTAAAAGAGTAGAGCTCCCGCCATTCATTCAATGCCACCAGCAAAACCTATTCATTCAATGGAGCAAACTGCACTCATGATAAAGACTGCCTGCATCAATTCAATGAGTAGAGCTTCTCTCATTCATTGAATGTGTCAAGCTCACCGTTTTCATTTAATGAAACAAACTGCATTGATTGAATCATTGAACCAAACTAGAATCACTGATTCAATGAATCAAACCTTATTCCTTGTTTCATTCGAACAAACCTAACTCACTTATTTAGTGAATCCTACTACACTCATTCATTCAATGAAACAGACTGCACATGATAATTCAATGAAGGTACTCTTAACGCATTGATTCAACCAAACAAATTGCACACATTTAGTTCATGAAGCAAACTGCATTTGTCAATTGAATGAATACAGCTACTCATTCATTCAATGTCACACATTGTCACAATCAAACTGCACACATTCACTCCATGAACCAAACTACACGTGTTAATTCAATGAGCAGAGCTTCTCTCACCAGTCAATGATGAGCTTAACGCTTTCATTCAATGAAACAAACAGCTTTCGTTGAATCATTGAATCAAATTCTAAAGATGGATTCAATGTAGATTAGATTACATTAGATTAGATTACATTACATTAGATTACATTACATTAGATTAGACTGCATTACATTAGATTACATTACATTAGATTTCATCAGATTAGATTACAGTATATTAGATTAGATTAGATTACATTGCATTAGATTACATGAGAATAGATGATATTACATTAGATTACATTACATTAGATTTCATCAGATTAGATTACAGTACATTAGATTAGATTACATACATTGCATTAGATGTCATTAGATTAGATGAAATTACATTAGATTACATTACATTTCATTAGATTAGATTGCATTAGATTACATTACATTACATTAGGTTTCATTAGATTACATTACAGTACATTACATTAGATTCGATTACATTAGATTACATTACATTAGATTACATTAGTTTAGATTACATTACATTAGATTAGATTACATGACATTACATTAGGTTACATTAGATTACATTTCACTAGATTACATTACATTTGATGAGATTACATTACATTAGATTACATTTGTTTAGATTACATTAGTTTAGATTATATTAGTTTAGATTAGATTACATTACATTAGATTACTTTACATTAGATCACATTACTTTAGATTAGATTACATTACATTAGCTTACATTACATTACATTGCATTAGATTAATGTAATAAGATTAGATGAGATTACATTAGATTACATTACATTAGATCAGTTTATATTATATTAGATTACATTACATTAGATTACATTACATTAGATTCGATTACATTAGATTAGATTTGATTACATTACATTAGAGTAGATTACATTAGATTGCATTGCATTACATTACATGAAATTACATTACTTTAGATTAGATTACATTACTTTAGCTTACATAACATTACATTCGATGACATTACATTAGATTAGATTACATTAGATTACATTACATTAGATTACATTACATTACCTTATGTTACATTACATTACATTGCAATACATTAGAATACAATACATTAGATTACCTTACATTATATTACATTAGGCTAGTTTACATTATTTTACATTACATTACATTAGATTACATTACATTAGATTAGATTACATTAGATTAGATTACATTACATTGCATTACATTAGATTACATTAAATTTGATTAGATTACATTAGATAAGTGAGATAATTTTGTTTCATTGAAACGTTTGATTCATTGAATCAATGATTTAAGTTTCATTCAATGAAGTAATGAATGAACGTGGTGAGCTTCTCTCATTCATTCAATGTGTTAAGCTGAACGGTTTTTTCAATGAATCAAACGGTATTCATTGTTTTAATGAAACAAACTGACCTCACTTATTTAGTGAATAAATCTGCACACGTTTATTCATTGAGACTGCAATTGACAATTCAATGAGTAGAATCAAAGTGTACGCATTCATTCACTGTATGTCTTAATTAAAAGAGTAGAGCTCCCGCCATTCATTCAATGCCACCAGCAAAACCTATTCATTCAATGGAGCAAACTGCACTCATGATAAAGACTGCCTGCATCAATTCAATGAGTAGAGCTTCTCTCATTCATTGAATGTGTCAAGCTCACCGTTTTCATTTAATGAAACAAACTGCATTGATTGAATCATTGAACCAAACTAGAATCACTGATTCAATGAATCAAACCTTATTCCTTGTTTCATTCGAACAAACCTAACTCACTTATTTAGTGAATCCTACTACACTCATTCATTCAATGAAACAGACTGCACATGATAATTCAATGAAGGTACTCTTAACGCATTGATTCAACCAAACAAATTGCACACATTTAGTTCATGAAGCAAACTGCATTTGTCAATTGAATGAATACAGCTACTCATTCATTCAATGTCACACATTGTCACAATCAAACTGCACACATTCACTCCATGAACCAAACTACACGTGTTAATTCAATGAGCAGAGCTTCTCTCACCAGTCAATGATGAGCTTAACGCTTTCATTCAATGAAACAAACAGCTTTCGTTGAATCATTGAATCAAATTCTAAAGATGGATTCAATGTAGATTAGATTACATTAGATTAGATTACATTACATTAGATTACATTACATTAGATTAGACTGCATTACATTAGATTACATTACATTAGATTTCATCAGATTAGATTACAGTATATTAGATTAGATTAGATTACATTGCATTAGATTACATGAGATTAGATGATATTACATTAGATTACATTACATTAGATTTCATCAGATTAGATTACAGTACATTAGATTAGATTACATACATTGCATTAGATGTCATTAGATTAATGAAATTACATTAGATTACATTACATTTCATTAGATTAGATTGCATTAGATTACATTACATTACATTAGGTTTCATTAGATTACATTACAGTAGATTACATTACATTAGATTCGATTACATTAGATTACATTAGTTTAGATTACATTACATTAGATTAGATTACATGACATTACATTAGGTTACATTAGATTACATTTCACTAGATTACATTACATTTGATTAGATTACATTACATTAGATTACATTTGTTTAGATTACATTAGTTTAGATTATATTAGTTTAGATTAGATTACATTACATTAGATTACTTTACATTAGATCACATTACTTTAGATTAGATTACATTACATTAGCTTACATTACATTACATTGCATTAGATTAATGTAATAAGATTAGATGAGATTACATTAGATTACATTACATTAGATCAGTTTATATTATATTAGATTACATTACATTAGATTACATTACATTAGATTCGATTACATTAGATTAGATTTGATTACATTACATTAGAGTAGATTACATTAGATTACATTGCATTACATTACATGAAATTACATTACTTTAGATTAGTTTACATTACTTTAGCTTACATTACATTACATTCGATGACATTACATTAGATTAGATTACATTAGATTACATTACATGAGATTACATTACATTACCTTATGTTACATTACATTACATTGCAATACATTAGAATACAATACATTAGATTACCTTACATTATATTACATTAGGCTAGTTTACATTATTTTACATTACATTACATTAGATTACATTACATTAGATTAGATTACATTAGATTAGATTACATTACATTGCATTACATTAGATTACATTAAATTTGATTAGATTACATTAGATAAGTGAGATAATTTTGTTTCATTGAAACGTTTGATTCATTGAATCAATGATTTAAGTTTCATTCAATGAAGTAATGAATGAACGTGGTGAGCTTCTCTCATTCATTCAATGTGTTAAGCTGAACGGTTTTTTCAATGAATCAAACGGTATTCATTGTTTTAATGAAACAAACTGACCTCACTTATTTAGTGAATAAATCTGCACACGTTTATTCATTGAGACTGCAATTGACAATTCAATGAGTAGAATCAAAGTGTACGCATTCATTCACTGTATGTCTTAATTAAAAGAGTAGAGCTCCCGCCATTCATTCAATGCCACCAGCAAAACCTTTTCATTCAATGGAGCAAACTGCACTCATGATAAAGACTGCCTGCATCAATTCAATGAGTAGAGCTTCTCTCATTCATTGAATGTGTCAAGCTCACCGTTTTCATTTAATGAAACAAACTGCATTGATTGAATCATTGAACCAAACTAGAATCACTGATTCAATGAATCAAACCTTATTCCTTGTTTCATTCGAACAAACCTAACTCACTTATTTAGTGAATCCTACTACACTCATTCATTCAATGAAACAGACTGCACATGATAATTCAATGAAGGTACTCTTAACGCATTGATTCAACCAAACAAATTGCACACATTTAGTTCATGAAGCAAACTGCATTTGTCAATTGAATGAATACAGCTACTCATTCATTCAATGTCACACATTGTCACAATCAAACTGCACACATTCACTCCATGAACCAAACTACACGTGTTAATTCAATGAGCAGAGCTTCTCTCACCAGTCAATGATGAGCTTAACGCTTTCATTCAATGAAACAAACAGCATTCGTTGAATCATTGAATCAAATTCTAAAGATGGATTCAATGTAGATTAGATTACATTACATTAGATTACATTACATTAGATTACATTACATTAGATTAGACTGCATTACATTAGATTACATTACATTAGATTTCATCAGATTAGATTACAGTATATTAGATTAGATTAGATTACATTGCATTAGATTACATGAGATTAGATGATATTACATTAGATTACATTACATTAGATTTCATCAGATTAGATTACAGTACATTAGATTAGATTACATACATTGCATTAGATGAAATTACATTAGATTACATTACATTTCATTAGATTAGATTGCATTAGATTACATTACATTACATTAGGTTTCATTAGATTACATTACAGTAGATTACATTACATTAGATTCGATTACATTAGATTACATTACATTAGATTACATTAGTTTAGATTACATTACATTAGATTAGATTACATGACATTACATTAGGTTACATTAGATTACATTTCACTAGATTACATTACATTTGATTAGATTACATTACATTAGATTACATTTGTTTAGATTACATTAGTTTAGATTATATTAGTTTAGATTAGATTACATTACATTAGATTACTTTACATTAGATCACATTACTTTAGATTAGATTACATTACATTAGCTTACATTACATTACATTGCATTAGATTAATGTAATAAGATTAGATGAGATTACATTAGATTACATTACATTAGATCAGTTTATATTATATTAGATTACATTACATTAGATTACATTACATTAGATTCGATTACATTAGATTAGATTTGATTACATTACATTAGAGTAGATTACATTAGATTGCATTGCATTACATTACATGAAATTACATTACTTTAGATTAGATTACATTACTTTAGCTTACATAACATTACATTCGATGACATTACATTAGATTAGATTACATTAGATTACATTACATTAGATTACATTACATTACCTTATGTTACATTACATTACATTGCAATACATTAGAATACAATACATTAGATTACCTTACATTATATTACATTAGGCTAGTTTACATTATTTTACATTACAATACATTAGATTACATTACATTAGATTAGATTACATTAGATTAGATTACATTACATTGCATTACATTAGATTACATTAAATTTGATTAGATTACATTAGATAAGTGAGATAATTTTGTTTCATTGAAACGTTTGATTCATTGAATCAATGATTTAAGTTTCATTCAATGAAGTAATGAATGAACGTGGTGAGCTTCTCTCATTCATTCAATGTGTTAAGCTGAACGGTTTTTTCAATGAATCAAACGGTATTCATTGTTTTAATGAAACAAACTGACCTCACTTATTTAGTGAATAAATCTGCACACGTTTATTCATTGAGACTGCAATTGACAATTCAATGAGTAGAATCAAAGTGTACGCATTCATTCACTGTATGTCTTAATTAAAAGAGTAGAGCTCCCGCCATTCATTCAATGCCACCAGCAAAACCTATTCATTCAATGGAGCAAACTGCACTCATGATAAAGACTGCCTGCATCAATTCAATGAGTAGAGCTTCTCTCATTCATTGAATGTGTCAAGCTCACCGTTTTCATTTAATGAAACAAACTGCATTGATTGAATCATTGAACCAAACTAGAATCACTGATTCAATGAATCAAACCTTATTCCTTGTTTCATTCGAACAAACCTAACTCACTTATTTAGTGAATCCTACTACACTCATTCATTCAATGAAACAGACTGCACATGATAATTCAATGAAGGTACTCTTAACGCATTGATTCAACCAAACAAATTGCACACATTTAGTTCATGAAGCAAACTGCATTTGTCAATTGAATGAATACAGCTACTCATTCATTCAATGTCACACATTGTCACAATCAAACTGCACACATTCACTCCATGAACCAAACTACACGTGTTAATTCAATGAGCAGAGCTTCTCTCACCAGTCAATGATGAGCTTAACGCTTTCATTCAATGAAACAAACAGCTTTCGTTGAATCATTGAATCAAATTCTAAAGATGGATTCAATGTAGATTAGATTACATTAGATTAGATTACATTACATTAGATTACATTACATTAGATTAGACTGCATTACATTAGATTACATTACATTAGATTTCATCAGATTAGATTACAGTATATTAGATTAGATTAGATTACATTGCATTAGATTACATGAGATTAGATGATATTACATTAGATTACATTACATTAGATTTCATCAGATTAGATTACAGTACATTAGATTAGATTACATACATTGCATTAGATGTCATTAGATTAGATGAAATTACATTAGATTACATTACATTTCATTAGATTAGATTGCATTAGATTACATTACATTACATTAGGTTTCATTAGATTACATTACAGTAGATTACATTACATTAGATTCGATTACATTAGATTACATTACATTAGATTACATTAGTTTAGATTACATTACATTAGATTAGATTACATGACATTACATTAGGTTACATTAGATTACATTTCACTAGATTACATTACATTTGATTAGATTACATTACATTAGATTACATTTGTTTAGATTACATTAGTTTAGATTATATTAGTTTAGATTAGATTACATTACATTAGATTACTTTACATTAGATCACATTACTTTAGATTAGATTACATTACATTAGCTTACGTTACATTACATTGCATTAGATTAATGTAATAAGATTAGATGAGATTACATTAGATTACATTACATTAGATCAGTTTATATTATATTAGATTACATTACATTAGATTACATTACATTAGATTCGATTACATTAGATTAGATTTGATTACATTACATTAGAGTAGATTACATTAGATTGCATTGCATTACATTACATGAAATTACATTACTTTAGATTAGATTACATTACTTTAGCTTACATAACATTACATTCGATGACATTACATTAGATTAGATTACATTAGATTACATTACATTAGATTACATTACATTACCTTATGTTACATTACATTACATTGCAATACATTAGAATACAATACATTAGATTACCTTACATTATATTACATTAGGCTAGTTTACATTATTTTACATTACATTACATTAGATTACATTACATTAGATTAGATTACATTAGATTAGATTACATTACATTGCATTACATTAGATTACATTAAATTTGATTAGATTACATTAGATAAGTGAGATAATTTTGTTTCATTGAAACGTTTGATTCATTGAATCAATGATTTAAGTTTCATTCAATGAAGTAATGAATGAACGTGGTGAGCTTCTCTCATTCATTCAATGTGTTAAGCTGAACGGTTTTTTCAATGAATCAAACGGTATTCATTGTTTTAATGAAACAAACTGACCTCACTTATTTAGTGAATAAATCTGCACACGTTTATTCATTGAGACTGCAATTGACAATTCAATGAGTAGAATCAAAGTGCACGCATTCATTCACTGTATGTCTTAATTAAAAGAGTAGAGCTCCCGCCATTCATTCAATGCCACCAGCAAAACCTATTCATTCAATGGAGCAAACTGCACTCATGATAAAGACTGCCTGCATCAATTCAATGAGTAGAGCTTCTCTCATTCATTGAATGTGTCAAGCTCACCGTTTTCATTTAATGAAACAAACTGCATTGATTGAATCATTGAACCAAACTAGAATCACTGATTCAATGAATCAAACCTTATTCCTTGTTTCATTCGAACAAACCTAACTCACTTATTTAGTGAATCCTACTACACTCATTCATTCAATGAAACAGACTGCACATGATAATTCAATGAAGGTACTCTTAACGCATTGATTCAACCAAACAAATTGCACACATTTAGTTCATGAAGCAAACTGCATTTGTCAATTGAATGAATACAGCTACTCATTCATTCAATGTCACACATTGTCACAATCAAACTGCACACATTCACTCCATGAACCAAACTACACGTGTTAATTCAATGAGCAGAGCTTCTCTCACCAGTCAATGATGAGCTTAACGCTTTCATTCAATGAAACAAACAGCATTCGTTGAATCATTGAATCAAATTCTAAAGATGGATTCAATGTAGATTAGATTACATTAGATTAGATTACATTACATTAGATTACATTACATTAGATTAGACTGCATTACATTAGATTACATTACATTAGATTTCATCAGATTAGATTACAGTATATTAGATTAGATTAGATTACATTGCATTAGATTACATGAGATTAGATGATATTACATTAGATTACATTACATTAGATTTCATCAGATTAGATTACAGTACATTAGATTAGATTACATACATTGCATTAGATGACATTAGATTAGATGAAATTACATTAGATTACATTACATTTCATTAGATTAGATTGCATTAGATTACATTACATTACATTAGGTTTCATTAGATTACATTACAGTAGATTACATTACATTAGATTCGATTACATTAGATTACATTACATTAGTTTAGATTACATTACATTAGATTAGATTACATGACATTACATTAGGTTACATTAGATTACATTTCACTAGATTACATTACATTTGATTAGATTACATTACATTAGATTACATTTGTTTAGATTACATTAGTTTAGATTATATTAGTTTAGATTAGATTACATTACATTAGATTACTTTACATTAGATCACATTACTTTAGATTAGATTACATTACATTAGCTTACATTACATTACATTGCATTAGATTAATGTAATAAGATTAGATGAGATTACATTAGATTACATTACATTAGATCAGTTTATATTATATTAGATTACATTACATTAGATTACATTACATTAGATTCGATTACATTAGATTAGATTTGATTACATTACATTAGAGTAGATTACATTAGATTACATTGCATTACATTACATGAAATTACATTACTTTAGATTAGATTACATTACTTTAGCTTACATTACATTACATTAGATTAGATTACATTAGATTACATTACATTAGATTACATTACATTACCTTATGTTACATTACATTACATTGCAATACATTAGAATACAATACATTAGATTACCTTACATTATATTACATTAGGCTAGTTTACATTATTTTACATTACATTACATTAGATTACATTACATTAGATTAGATTACATTAGATTAGATTACATTACATTGCATTACATTAGATTACATTAAATTTGATTAGATTACATTAGATAAGTGAGATAATTTTGTTTCATTGAAACGTTTGATTCATTGAATCAATGATTTAAGTTTCATTCAATGAAGTAATGAATGAACGTGGTGAGCTTCTCTCATTCATTCAATGTGTTAAGCTGAACGGTTTTTTCAATGAATCAAATGGTATTCATTGTTTTAATGAAACAAACTGACCTCACTTATTTAGTGAATAAATCTGCACACGTTCATTCATTGAGACTGCAATTGACAATTCAATGAGTAGAATCAAAGTGTACGCATTCATTCACTGTATGTCTTAATTAAAAGAGTAGAGCTCCCGCCATTCATTCAATGCCACCAGCAAAACCTATTCATTCAATGGAGCAAACTGCACTCATGATAAAGACTGCCTGCATCAATTCAATGAGTAGAGCTTCTCTCATTCATTGAATGTGTCAAGCTCACCGTTTTCATTTAATGAAACAAACTGCATTCATTGAATCATTGAACCAAACTAGAATCACTGATTCAATGAATCAAACCTTATTCCTTGTTTCATTCGAACAAACCTAACTCACTTATTTAGTGAATCCTACTACACTCATTCATTCAATGAAACAGACTGCACATGATAATTCAATGAAGGTACTCTTAACGCATTGATTCAACCAAACAAATTGCACACATTTAGTTCATGAAGCAAACTGCATTTGTCAATTGAATGAATACAGCTACTCATTCATTCAATGTCACACATTGTCACAATCAAACTGCACACATTCACTCCATGAACCAAACTACACGTGTTAATTCAATGAGCAGAGCTTCTCTCACCAGTCAATGATGAGCTTAACGCTTTCATTCAATGAAACAAACAGCATTCGTTGAATCATTGAATCAAATTCTAAAGATGGATTCAATGTAGATTAGATTACATTAGATTAGATTACATTACATTAGATTACATTACATTAGATTAGACTGCATTACATTTGATTACATTACATTAGATTTCATCAGATTAGATTACAGTATATTAGATTAGATTAGATTACATTGCATTAGATTACATGAGATTAGATGATATTACATTAGATTACATTACATTAGATTTCATCAGATTAGATTACAGTACATTAGATTAGATTACATACATTGCATTAGATGACATTAGATTAGATGAAATTACATTAGATTACATTACATTTCATTAGATTAGATTGCATTAGATTACATTACATTACATTAGGTTTCATTAGATTACATTACAGTAGATTACATTACATTAGATCCGATTACATTAGATTACATTACATTAGATTACATTAGTTTAGATTACATTACATTAGATTAGATTACATGACATTACATTAGGTTACATTAGATTACATTTCACTAGATTACATTACATTTGATTAGATTACATTACATTAGATTACATTTGTTTAGATTACATTAGTTTAGATTATATTAGTTTAGATTAGATTACATTACATTAGATTACTTTACATTAGATCACATTACTTTAGATTAGATTACATTACATTAGCTTACATTACATTACATTGCATTAGATTAATGTAATAAGATTAGATGAGATTACATTAGATTACATTACATTAGATCAGTTTATATTATATTAGATTACATTACATTAGATTACATTACATTAGATTCGATTACATTAGATTAGATTTGATTACATTACATTAGAGTAGATTACATTAGATTACATTGCATTACATTACATGAAATTACATTACTTTAGATTAGATTACATTACTTTAGCTTACATAACATTACATTCGATGACATTACATTAGATTACATTACATTAGATTACATTACATTACCTTATGTTACATTACATTACATTGCAATACATTAGAATACAATACATTAGATTACCTTACATTATATTACATTAGGCTAGTTTACATTATTTTACATTACATTACATTAGATTACATTACATTAGATTAGATTACATTAGATTAGATTACATTACATTGCATTACATTAGATTACATTAAATTTGATTAGATTACATTAGATAAGTGAGATAATTTTGTTTCATTGAAACGTTTGATTCATTGAATCAATGATTTAAGTTTCATTCAATGAAGTAATGAATGAACGTGGTGAGCTTCTCTCATTCATTCAATGTGTTAAGCTGAACGGTTTTTTCAATGAATCAAACGGTATTCATTGTTTTAATGAAACAAACTGACCTCACTTATTTAGTGAATAAATCTGCACACGTTTATTCATTGAGACTGCAATTGACAATTCAATGAGTAGAATCAAAGTGTACGCATTCATTCACTGTATGTCTTAATTAAAAGAGTAGAGCTCCCGCCATTCATTCAATGCCACGAGCAAAACCTATTCATTCAATGGAGCAAACTGCACTCATGATAAAGACTGCCTGCATGAATTCAATGAGTAGAGCTTCTCTCATTCATTGAATGTGTCAAGCTCACCGTTTTCATTTAATGAAACAAACTGCATTGATTGAATCATTGAACCAAACTAGAATCAAACCTTATTCCTTGTTTCATTCGAACAAACCTAACTCACTTATTTAGTGAATCCTACTACACTCATTCATTCAATGAAACAGACTGCACATGATAATTCAATGAAGGTACTCTTAACGCATTGATTCAACCAAACAAATTGCACACATTTAGTTCATGAAGCAAACTGCATTTGTCAATTGAATGAATACAGCTACTCATTCATTCAATGTCACACATTGTCACAATCAAACTGCACACATTCACTCCATGAACCAAACTACACGTGTTAATTCAATGAGCAGAGCTTCTCTCACCAGTCAATGATGAGCTTAACGCTTTCATTCAATGAAACAAACAGCTTTCGTTGAATCATTGAATCAAATTCTAAAGATGGATTCAATGTAGATTAGATTACATTAGATTAGATTACATTACATTAGATTACATTACATTAGATTAGACTGCATTACATTAGATTACATTACATTAGATTTCATCAGATTAGATTACAGTATATTAGATTAGATTAGATTACATTGCATTAGATTACATGAGATTAGATGATATTACATTAGATTACATTACATTAGATTTCATCAGATTAGATTACATTACATTAGATTAGATTACATGACATTACATTAGGTTACATTAGATTACATTTCACTAGATTACATTACATTTGATTAGATTACATTACATTAGATTACATTTGTTTAGATTACATTAGTTTAGATTATATTAGTTTAGATTAGATTACATTACATTAGATTACTTTACATTAGATCACATTACTTTAGATTAGATTACATTACATTAGCTTACATTATATTACATTGCATTAGATTAATGTAATAAGATTAGATGAGATTACATTAGATTACATTACATTAGATCAGTTTATATTATATTAGATTACATTACATTAGATTACATTACATTAGATTCGATTACATTAGATTAGATTTGATTACATTACATTAGAGTAGATTACATTAGATTACATTTCATTACATTACATGAAATTACATTACTTTAGATTAGATTACATTACTTTAGCTTACATTACATTACATTAGATTATATTACATTAGATTACATTACATTAGATTACATTACATTACCTTATGTTACATTACATTACATTGCAATACATTAGAATACAATACATTAGATTACCTTACATTATATTACATTAGGCTAGTTTACATTATTTTACATTACATTACATTAGATTACATTACATTAGATTAGATTACATTAGATTAGATTACATTACATTGCATTACATTAGATTACATTAAATTTGATTAGATTACATTAGATAAGTGAGATAATTTTGTTTCATTGAAACGTTTGATTCATTGAATCAATGATTTAAGTTTCATTCAATGAAGTAATGAATGAACGTGGTGAGCTTCTCTCATTCATTCAATGTGTTAAGCTGAACGGTTTTTTCAATGAATCAAACGGTATTCATTGTTTTAATGAAACAAACTGACCTCACTTATTTAGTGAATAAATCTGCACACGTTTATTCATTGAGACTGCAATTGACAATTCAATGAGTAGAATCAAAGTGTACGCCGCATTCATTCACTGTATGTCTTAATTAAAAGAGTAGAGCTCCCGCCATTCATTCAATGCCACGAGCAAAACCTATTCATTCAATGGAGCAAACTGCACTCATGATAAAGACTGCCTGCATCAATTCAATGAGTAGAGCTTCTCTCATTCATTGAATGTGTCAAGCTCACCGTTTTCATTTAATGAAACAAACTGCATTGATTGAATCATTGAACCAAACTAGAATCACTGATTCAATGAATCAAACCTTATTCCTTGTTTCATTCGAACAAACCTAACTCACTTATTTAGTGAATCCTACTACACTCATTCATTCAATGAAACAGACTGCACATGATAATTCAATGAAGGTACTCTTAACGCATTGATTCAACCAAACAAATTGCACACATTTAGTTCATGAAGCAAACTGCATTTGTCAATTGAATGAATACAGCTACTCATTCATTCAATGTCACACATTGTCACAATCAAACTGCACACATTCACTCCATGAACCAAACTACACGTGTTAATTCAATGAGCAGAGCTTCTCTCACCAGTCAATGATGAGCTTAACGCTTTCATTCAATGAAACAAACAGCTTTCGTTGAATCATTGAATCAAATTCTAAAGATGGATTCAATGTAGATTAGATTACATTAGATTAGATTACATTACATTAGATTACATTACATTAGATTAGACTGCATTACATTAGATTACATTACATTAGATTTCATCAGATTAGATTACAGTATATTAGATTAGATTAGATTACATTGCATTAGATTACATGAGATTAGATGATATTACATTAGATTACATTACATTAGATTTCATCAGATTAGATTACAGTACATTAGATTAGATTACATACATTGCATTAGATGTCATTAGATTAGATGAAATTACATTAGATTACATTACATTTCATTAGATTAGATTGCATTAGATTACATTACATTACATTAGGTTTCATTAGATTACATTACAGTAGATTACATTACATTAGATTACATTACATTTGATTCGATTACATTAGATTACATTACATTAGATTAGATTACATGACATTACATAAGGTTACATTAGATTACATTTCACTAGATTACATTACATTTGATTAGATTACATTACATTAGATTACATTTGTTTAGATTACATTAGTTTAGATTATATTAGTTTAGATTAGATTACATTACATTAGATTACTTTACATTAGATCACATTACTTTAGATTAGATTACATTACATTAGCTTACATTACATTACATTGCATTAGATTAATGTAATAAGATTAGATGAGATTACATTAGATTACATTACATTAGATCAGTTTATATTATATTAGATTACATTACATTAGATTACATTACATTAGATTCGATTACATTAGATTAGATTTGATTACATTACATTAGAGTAGATTACATTAGATTGCATTGCATTACATTACATGAAATTACATTACTTTAGATTAGATTACATTACTTTAGCTTACATTACATTACATTAGATTATATTACATTAGATTACATTACATTAGATTACATTACATTACCTTATGTTACATTACATTACATTGCAATACATTAGAATACAATACATTAGATTACCTTACATTATATTACATTAGGCTAGTTTACATTATTTTACATTACATTACATTAGATTACATTACATTAGATTAGATTACATTAGATTAGATTACATTACATTGCATTACATTAGATTACATTAAATTTGATTAGATTACATTAGATAAGTGAGATAATTTTGTTTCATTGAAACGTTTGATTCATTGAATCAATGATTTAAGTTTCATTCAATGAAGTAATGAATGAACGTGGTGAGCTTCTCTCATTCATTCAATGTGTTAAGCTGAACGGTTTTTTCAATGAATCAAACGGTATTCATTGTTTTAATGAAACAAACTGACCTCACTTATTTAGTGAATAAATCTGCACACGTTTATTCATTGAGACTGCAATTGACAATTCAATGAGTAGAATCAAAGTGTACGCATTCATTCACTGTATGTCTTAATTAAAAGAGTAGAGCTCCCGCCATTCATTCAATGCCACCAGCAAAACCTATTCATTCAATGGAGCAAACTGCACTCATGATAAAGACTGCCTGCATCAATTCAATGAGTAGAGCTTCTCTCATTCATTGAATGTGTCAAGCTCACCGTTTTCATTTAATGAAACAAACTGCATTGATTGAATCATTGAACCAAACTAGAATCACTGATTCAATGAATCAAACCTTATTCCTTGTTTCATTCGAACAAACCTAACTCACTTATTTAGTGAATCCTACTACACTCATTCATTCAATGAAACAGACTGCACATGATAATTCAATGAAGGTACTCTTAACGCATTGATTCAACCAAACAAATTGCACACATTTAGTTCATGAAGCAAACTGCATTTGTCAATTGAATGAATACAGCTACTCATTCATTCAATGTCACACATTGTCACAATCAAACTGCACACATTCACTCCATGAACCAAACTACACGTGTTAATTCAATGAGCAGAGCTTCTCTCACCAGTCAATGATGAGCTTAACGCTTTCATTCAATGAAACAAACAGCATTCGTTGAATCATTGAATCAAATTCTAAAGATGGATTCAATGTAGATTAGATTACATTAGATTAGATTACATTACATTAGATTACATTACATTAGATTAGACTGCATTACATTAGATTACATTACATTAGATTTCATCAGATTAGATTACAGTATATTAGATTAGATTAGATTACATTGCATTAGATTACATGAGATTAGATGATATTACATTAGATTACATTACATTAGATTTCATCAGATTAGATTACAGTACATTAGATTAGATTACATACATTGCATTAGATGACATTAGATTAGATGAAATTACATTAGATTACATTACATTTCATTAGATTAGATTGCATTAGATTACATTACATTACATTAGGTTTCATTAGATTACATTACAGTAGATTACATTACATTAGATTCGATTACATTAGATTACATTACATTAGATTACATTAGTTTAGATTACATTACATTAGATTAGATTACATGACATTACATTAGGTTACATTAGATTACATTTCACTAGATTACATTACATTTGATTAGATTACATTACATTAGATTACATTTGTTTAGATTACATTAGTTTAGATTATATTAGTTTAGATTAGATTACATTACATTAGATTACTTTACATTAGATCACATTACTTTAGATTAGATTACATTACATTAGCTTACATTACATTACATTGCATTAGATTAATGTAATAAGATTAGATGAGATTACATTAGATTACATTACATTAGATCAGTTTATATTATATTAGATTACATTACATTAGATTACATTACATTAGATTCGATTACATTAGATTAGATTTGATTACATTACATTAGAGTAGATTACATTAGATTACATTGCATTACATTACATGAAATTACATTACTTTAGATTAGATTACATTACTTTAGCTTACATTACATTACATTAGATTAGATTACATTAGATTACATTACATTAGATTACATTACATTACCTTATGTTACATTACATTACATTGCAATACATTAGAATACAATACATTAGATTACCTTACATTATATTACATTAGGCTAGTTTACATTATTTTACATTACATTACATTAGATTACATTACATTAGATTAGATTACATTAGATTAGATTACATTACATTGCATTACATTAGATTACATTAAATTTGATTAGATTACATTAGATAAGTGAGATCATTTTGTTTCATTGAAACGTTTGATTCATTGAATCAATGATTTAAGTTTCATTCAATGAAGTAATGAATGAACGTGGTGAGCTTCTCTCATTCATTCAATGTGTTAAGCTGAACGGTTTTTTCAATGAATCAAACGGTATTCATTGTTTTAATGAAACAAACTGACCTCACTTATTTAGTGAATAAATCTGCACACGTTTATTCATTGAGACTGCAATTGACAATTCAATGAGTAGAATCAAAGTGTACGCCGCATTCATTCACTGTATGTCTTAATTAAAAGAGTAGAGCTCCCGCCATTCATTCAATGCCACGAGCAAAACCTATTCATTCAATGGAGCAAACTGCACTCATGATAAAGACTGCCTGCATGAATTCAATGAGTAGAGCTTCTCTCATTCATTGAATGTGTCAAGCTCACCGTTTTCATTTAATGAAACAAACTGCATTGATTGAATCATTGAACCAAACTAGAATCACTGATTCAATGAATCAAACCTTATTCCTTGTTTCATTCGAACAAACCTAACTCACTTATTTAGTGAATCCTACTACACTCATTCATTCAATGAAACAGACTGCACATGATAATTCAATGAAGGTACTCTTAACGCATTGATTCAACCAAACAAATTGCACACATTTAGTTCATGAAGCAAACTGCATTTGTCAATTGAATGAATACAGCTACTCATTCATTCAATGTCACACATTGTCACAATCAAACTGCACACATTCACTCCATGAACCAAACTACACGTGTTAATTCAATGAGCAGAGCTTCTCTCACCAGTCAATGATGAGCTTAACGCTTTCATTCAATGAAACAAACAGCTTTCGTTGAATCATTGAATCAAATTCTAAAGATGGATTCAATGTAGATTAGATTACATTAGATTAGATTACATTACATTAGATTACATTACATTAGATTAGACTGCATTACATTAGATTACATTACATTAGATTTCATCAGATTAGATTACAGTATATTAGATTAGATTAGATTACATTGCATTAGATTACATGAGATTAGATGATATTACATTAGATTACATTACATTAGATTTCATCAGATTAGATTACAGTACATTAGATTAGATTACATACATTGCATTAGATGACATTAGATTAGATGAAATTACATTAGATTACATTACATTTCATTAGATTAGATTGCATTAGATTACATTACATTACATTAGGTTTCATTAGATTACATTACAGTAGATTACATTACATTAGATTCGATTACATTAGATTACATTACATTAGATTACATTTGTTTAGATTACATTAGTTTAGATTATATTAGTTTAGATTAGATTACATTACATTAGATTACTTTACATTAGATCACATTACTTTAGATTAGATTACATTACATTAGCTTACATTACATTACATTGCATTAGATTAATGTAATAAGATTAGATGAGATTACATTAGATTACATTACATTAGATCAGTTTATATTATATTAGATTACATTACATTAGATTACATTACATTAGATTCGATTACATTAGATTAGATTTGATTACATTACATTAGAGTACATAACATTAGATTACATTGCATTACATTACATGAAATTACATTACTTTAGATTAGATTACATTACTTTAGCTTACATTACATTACATTAGATTATATTACATTAGATTACATTACATTAGATTACATTACATTACCTTATGTTACATTACATTACATTGCAATACATTAGAATACAATACATTAGATTACCTTACATTATATTACATTAGGCTAGTTTACATTATTTTACATTACATTACATTAGATTACATTACATTAGATTAGATTACATTAGATTAGATTACATTACATTGCATTACATTAGATTACATTAAATTTGATTAGATTACATTAGATAAGTGAGATAATTTTGTTTCATTGAAACGTTTGATTCATTGAATCAATGATTTAAGTTTCATTCAATGAAGTAATGAATGAACGTGGTGAGCTTCTCTCATTCATTCAATGTGTTAAGCTGAACGGTTTTTTCAATGAATCAAACGGTATTCATTGTTTTAATGAAACAAACTGACCTCACTTATTTAGTGAATAAATCTGCACACGTTTATTCATTGAGACTGCAATTGACAATTCAATGAGTAGAATCAAAGTGTACGCATTCATTCACTGTATGTCTTAATTAAAAGAGTAGAGCTCCCGCCATTCATTCAATGCCACGAGCAAAACCTATTCATTCAATGGAGCAAACTGCACTCATGATAAAGACTGCCTGCATCAATTCAATGAGTAGAGCTTCTCTCATTCATTGAATGTGTCAAGCTCACCGTTTTCATTTAATGAAACAAACTGCATTGATTGAATCATTGAACCAAACTAGAATCACTGATTCAATGAATCAAACCTTATTCCTTGTTTCATTCGAACAAACCTAACTCACTTATTTAGTGAATCCTACTACACTCATTCATTCAATGAAACAGACTGCACATGATAATTCAATGAAGGTACTCTTAACGCATTGATTCAACCAAACAAATTGCACACATTTAGTTCATGAAGCAAACTGCATTTGTCAATTGAATGAATACAGCTACTCATTCATTCAATGTCACACATTGTCACAATCAAACTGCACACATTCACTCCATGAACCAAACTACACGTGTTAATTCAATGAGCAGAGCTTCTCTCACCAGTCAATGATGAGCTTAACGCTTTCATTCAATGAAACAAACAGCTTTCGTTGAATCATTGAATCAAATTCTAAAGATGGATTCAATGTAGATTAGATTACATTAGATTAGATTACATTACATTAGATTACATTACATTAGATTAGACTGCATTACATTAGATTACATTACATTAGATTTCATCAGATTAGATTACAGTATATTAGATTAGATTAGATTACATTGCATTAGATTACATGAGATTAGATGATATTACATTAGATTACATTACATTAGATTTCATCAGATTAGATTACAGTACATTAGATTAGATTACATACATTGCATTAGATGTCATTAGATTAGATGAAATTACATTAGATTACATTACATTTCATTAGATTAGATTGCATTAGATTACATTACATTACATTAGGTTTCATTAGATTACATTACAGTCGATTACATTACATTAGATTACATTACATTTGATTCGATTACATTAGATTACATTACATTAGATTAGATTACATGACATTACATAAGGTTACATTAGATTACATTTCACTAGATTACATTACATTTGATTAGATTACATTACATTAGATTACATTTGTTTAGATTACATTAGTTTAGATTATATTAGTTTAGATTAGATTACATTACATTAGATTACTTTACATTAGATCACATTACTTTAGATTAGATTACATTACATTAGCTTACATTACATTACATTGCATTAGATTAATGTAATAAGATTAGATGAGATTACATTAGATTACATTACATTAGATCAGTTTATATTATATTTGATTACATTACATTAGATAACATTACATTAGATTCGATTACATTAGATTAGATTTGATTACATTACATTAGAGTAGATTACATTAGATTGCATTGCATTACATTACATGAAATTACATTACTTTAGATTAGATTACATTACTTTAGCTTACATTACATTACATTAGATTATATTACATTAGATTACATTAGATTACATTACATTACCTTATGTTACATTACATTACATTGCAATACATTAGAATACAATACATTAGATTACCTTACATTATATTACATTAGGCTAGTTTACATTATTTTACATTACATTACATTAGATTACATTACATTAGATTAGATTACATTAGATTAGATTACATTACATTGCATTACATTAGATTACATTAAATTTGATTAGATTACATTAGATAAGTGAGATAATTTTGTTTCATTGAAACGTTTGATTCATTGAATCAATGATTTAAGTTTCATTCAATGAAGTAATGAATGAACGTGGTGAGCTTCTCTCATTCATTCAATGTGTTAAGCTGAACGGTTTTTTCAATGAATCAAACGGTATTCATTGTTTTAATGAAACAAACTGACCTCACTTATTTAGTGAATAAATCTGCACACGTTTATTCATTGAGACTGCAATTGACAATTCAATGAGTAGAATCAAAGTGTACGCATTCATTCACTGTATGTCTTAATTAAAAGAGTAGAGCTCCCGCCATTCATTCAATGCCACCAGCAAAACCTATTCATTCAATGGAGCAAACTGCACTCATGATAAAGACTGCCTGCATCAATTCAATGAGTAGAGCTTCTCTCATTCATTGAATGTGTCAAGCTCACCGTTTTCATTTAATGAAACAAACTGCATTGATTGAATCATTGAACCAAACTAGAATCACTGATTCAATGAATCAAACCTTATTCCTTGTTTCATTCGAACAAACCTAACTCACTTATTTAGTGAATCCTACTACACTCATTCATTCAATGAAACAGACTGCACATGATAATTCAATGAAGGTACTCTTAACGCATTGATTCAACCAAACAAATTGCACACATTTAGTTCATGAAGCAAACTGCATTTGTCAATTGAATGAATACAGCTACTCATTCATTCAATGTCACACATTGTCACAATCAAACTGCACACATTCACTCCATGAACCAAACTACACGTGTTAATTCAATGAGCAGAGCTTCTCTCACCAGTCAATGATGAGCTTAACGCTTTCATTCAATGAAACAAACAGCTTTCGTTGAATCATTGAATCAAATTCTAAAGATGGATTCAATGTAGATTAGATTACATTAGATTAGATTACATTACATTAGATTACATTACATTAGATTAGACTGCATTACATTAGATTACATTACATTAGATTTCATCAGATTAGATTACAGTATATTAGATTAGATTAGATTACATTGCATTAGATTACATGAGATTAGATGATATTACATTAGATTACATTACATTAGATTTCATCAGATTAGATTACAGTACATTAGATTAGATTACATACATTGCATTAGATGTCATTAGATTAGATGAAATTACATTAGATTACATTACATTTCATTAGATTAGATTGCATTAGATTACATTACATTACATTAGGTTTCATTAGATTACATTACAGTAGATTACATTACATTAGATTCGATTACATTAGATTACATTACATTAGATTACATTAGTTTAGATTACATTACATTAGATTAGATTACATGACATTACATTAGGTTACATTAGATTACATTTCACTAGATTACATTACATTTGATTAGATTACTTTACATTAGATTACATTTGTTTAGATTACATTAGTTTAGATTATATTAGTTTAGATTAGATTACATTACATTAGATTACTTTACATTAGATCACATTACTTTAGATTAGATTACATTACATTAGCTTACATTACATTACATTGCATTAGATTAATGTAATAAGATTAGATGAGATTACATTAGATTACATTACATTAGATCAGTTTATATTATATTAGATTACATTACATTAGATTACATTACATTAGATTCGATTACATTAGATTAGATTTGATTACATTACATTAGAGTACATAACATTAGATTACATTGCATTACATTACATGAAATTACATTACGTTAGATTAGATTACATTACTTTAGCTTACATTACATTACATTCGATGACATTACATTAGATTATATTACATTAGATTAGATTACATGAGATTACATTACATTACCTTATGTTACATTACATTACATTGCAATACATTAGAATACAATACATTAGATTACCTTACATTATATTACATTAGGCTAGTTTACATTATTTTACATTACATTACATTAGATTACATTACATTAGATTAGATTACATTAGATTAGATTACATTACATTGCATTACATTAGATTACATTAAATTTGATTAGATTACATTAGATAAGTGAGATAATTTTGTTTCATTGAAACGTTTGATTCATTGAATCAATGATTTAAGTTTCATTCAATGAAGTAATGAATGAACGTGGTGAGCTTCTCTCATTCATTCAATGTGTTAAGCTGAACGGTTTTTTCAATGAATCAAACGGTATTCATTGTTTTAATGAAACAAACTGACCTCACTTATTTAGTGAATAAATCTGCACACGTTTATTCATTGAGACTGCAATTGACAATTCAATGAGTAGAATCAAAGTGTACGCATTCATTCACTGTATGTCTTAATTAAAAGAGTAGAGCTCCCGCCATTCATTCAATGCCACCAGCAAAACCTATTCATTCAATGGAGCAAACTGCACTCATGATAAAGACTGCCTGCATCAATTCAATGAGTAGAGCTTCTCTCATTCATTGAATGTGTCAAGCTCACCGTTTTCATTTAATGAAACAAACTGCATTGATTGAATCATTGAACCAAACTAGAATCACTGATTCAATGAATCAAACCTTATTCCTTGTTTCATTCGAACAAACCTAACTCACTTATTTAGTGAATCCTACTACACTCATTCATTCAATGAAACAGACTGCACATGATAATTCAATGAAGGTACTCTTAACGCATTGATTCAACCAAACAAATTGCACACATTTAGTTCATGAAGCAAACTGCATTTGTCAATTGAATGAATACAGCTACTCATTCATTCAATGTCACACATTGTCACAATCAAACTGCACACATTCACTCCATGAACCAAACTACACGTGTTAATTCAATGAGCAGAGCTTCTCTCACCAGTCAATGATGAGCTTAACGCTTTCATTCAATGAAACAAACAGCTTTCGTTGAATCATTGAATCAAATTCTAAAGATGGATTCAATGTAGATTAGATTACATTAGATTAGATTACATTACATTAGATTACATTACATTAGATTAGACTGCATTACATTAGATTACATTACATTAGATTTCATCAGATTAGATTACAGTATATTAGATTAGATTAGATTACATTGCATTAGATTACATGAGATTAGATGATATTACATTAGATTACATTACATTAGATTTCATCAGATTAGATTACAGTACATTAGATTAGATTACATACATTGCATTAGATGACATTAGATTAGATGAAATTACATTAGATTACATTACATTTCATTAGATTAGATTGCATTAGATTACATTACATTACATTAGGTTTCATTAGATTACATTACAGTAGATTACATTACATTAGATTCGATTACATTAGATTACATTACATTAGATTACATTAGTTTAGATTACATTACATTTGATTAGATTACATTACATTAGATTACATTTGTTTAGATTACATTAGTTTAGATTATATTAGTTTAGATTAGATTACATTACATTAGATTACTTTACATTAGATCACATTACTTTAGATTAGATTACATTACATTAGCTTACATTACATTACATTGCATTAGATTAATGTAATAAGATTAGATGAGATTACATTAGATTACATTACATTAGATCAGTGTATATTATATTAGATTACATTACATTAGATTACATTACATTAGATTCGATTACATTAGATTAGATTTGATTACATTACATTAGAGTACATAACATTAGATTACATTGCATTACATTACATGAAATTACATTACTTTAGATTAGATTACATTACTTTAGCTTACATTACATTACATTCGATGACATTACATTAGATTATATTACATTAGATTACATTACATTAGATTACATTACATTACCTTATGTTACATTACATTACATTGCAATACATTAGAATACAATACATTAGATTACCTTACATTATATTACATTAGGCTAGTTTACATTATTTTACATTACATTACATTAGATTACATTACATTAGATTAGATTACATTAGATTAGATTAAAATACATTGCATTACATTAGATTACATTAAATTTGATTAGATTACATTAGATAAGTGAGATAATTTTGTTTCATTGAAACGTTTGATTCATTGAATCAATGATTTAAGTTTCATTCAATGAAGTAATGAATGAACGTGGTGAGCTTCTCTCATTCATTCAATGTGTTAAGCTGAACGGTTTTTTCAATGAATCAAACGGTATTCATTGTTTTAATGAAACAAACTGACCTCACTTATTTAGTGAATAAATCTGCACACGTTTATTCATTGAGACTGCAATTGACAATTCAATGAGTAGAATCAAAGTGTACGCCGCATTCATTCACTGTATGTCTTAATTAAAAGAGTAGAGCTCCCGCCATTCATTCAATGCCACGAGCAAAACCTATTCATTCAATGGAGCAAACTGCACTCATGATAAAGACTGCCTGCATCAATTCAATGAGTAGAGCTTCTCTCATTCATTGAATGTGTCAAGCTCACCGTTTTCATTTAATGAAACAAACTGCATTGATTGAATCATTGAACCAAACTAGAATCACTGATTCAATGAATCAAACCTTATTCCTTGTTTCATTCGAACAAACCTAACTCACTTATTTAGTGAATCCTACTACACTCATTCATTCAATGAAACAGACTGCACATGATAATTCAATGAAGGTACTCTTAACGCATTGATTCAACCAAACAAATTGCACACATTTAGTTCATGAAGCAAACTGCATTTGTCAATTGAATGAATACAGCTACTCATTCATTCAATGTCACACATTGTCACAATCAAACTGCACACATTCACTCCATGAACCAAACTACACGTGTTAATTCAATGAGCAGAGCTTCTCTCACCAGTCAATGATGAGCTTAACGCTTTCATTCAATGAAACAAACAGCTTTCGTTGAATCATTGAATCAAATTCTAAAGATGGATTCAATGTAGGTTAGATTACATTACATTAGATTACATTACATTAGATTACATTACATTAGATTAGACTGCATTACATTAGATTACATTACATTAGATTTCATCAGATTAGATTACAGTATATTAGATTAGATTAGATTACATTGCATTAGATTACATGAGATTAGATGATATTACATTAGATTACATTACATTAGATTTCATCAGATTAGATTACAGTACATTAGATTAGATTACATACATTGCATTAGATGTCATTAGATTAGATGAAATTACATTAGATTACATTACATTTCATTAGATAGATTGCATTAGATTACATTACATTACATTAGGTTTCATTAGATTACATTACAGTAGATTACATTACATTAGATTACATTACATTTGATTCGATTACATTAGATTACATTACATTAGATTAGATTACATGACATTACATAAGGTTACATTAGATTACATTTCACTAGATTACATTACATTTGATTAGATTACATTACATTAGATTACATTTGTTTAGATTACATTAGTTTAGATTATATTAGTTTAGATTAGATTACATTACATTAGATTACTTTACATTAGATCACATTACTTTAGATTAGATTACATTACATTAGCTTACATTACATTACATTGCATTAGATTAATGTAATAAGATTAGATGAGATTACATTAGATTACATTACATTAGATCAGTTTATATTATATTAGATTACATTACATTAGATTACATTACATTAGATTCGATTACATTAGATTAGATTTGATTACATTACATTAGAGTAGATTACATTAGATTGCATTGCATTACATTACATGAAATTACATTACTTTAGATTAGATTACATTACTTTAGCTTACATTACATTACATTAGATTAGATTACATTAGATTACATTACATTAGATTACATTACATTACCTTATGTTACATTACATTACATTGCAATACATTAGAATACAATACATTAGATTACCTTACATTATATTACATTAGGCTAGTTTACATTATTTTACATTACATTACATTAGATTACATTACATTAGATTAGATTACATTAGATTAGATTACATTACATTGCATTACATTAGATTACATTAAATTTGATTAGATTACATTAGATAAGTGAGATAATTTTGTTTCATTGAAACGTTTGATTCATTGAATCAATGATTTAAGTTTCATTCAATGAAGTAATGAATGAACGTGGTGAGCTTCTCTCATTCATTCAATGTGTTAAGCTGAACGGTTTTTTCAATGAATCAAACGGTATTCATTGTTTTAATGAAACAAACTGACCTCACTTATTTAGTGAATAAATCTGCACACGTTTATTCATTGAGACTGCAATTGACAATTCAATGAGTAGAATCAAAGTGTACGCATTCATTCACTGTATGTCTTAATTAAAAGAGTAGAGCTCCCGCCATTCATTCAATGCCACCAGCAAAACCTATTCATTCAATGGAGCAAACTGCACTCATGATAAAGACTGCCTGCATCAATTCAATGAGTAGAGCTTCTCTCATTCATTGAATGTGTCAAGCTCACCGTTTTCATTTAATGAAACAAACTGCATTGATTGAATCATTGAACCAAACTAGAATCACTGATTCAATGAATCAAACCTTATTCCTTGTTTCATTCGAACAAACCTAACTCACTTATTTAGTGAATCCTACTACACTCATTCATTCAATGAAACAGACTGCACATGATAATTCAATGAAGGTACTCTTAACGCATTGATTCAACCAAACAAATTGCACACATTTAGTTCATGAAGCAAACTGCATTTGTCAATTGAATGAATACAGCTACTCATTCATTCAATGTCACACATTGTCACAATCAAACTGCACACATTCACTCCATGAACCAAACTACACGTGTTAATTCAATGAGCAGAGCTTCTCTCACCAGTCAATGATGAGCTTAACGCTTTCATTCAATGAAACAAACAGCATTCGTTGAATCATTGAATCAAATTCTAAAGATGGATTCAATGTAGATTAGATTACATTAGATTAGATTACATTACATTAGATTACATTACATTAGATTAGACTGCATTACATTAGATTACATTACATTAGATTTCATCAGATTAGATTACAGTATATTAGATTAGATTAGATTACATTGCATTAGATTACATGAGATTAGATGATATTACATTAGATTACATTACATTAGATTTCATCAGATTAGATTACAGTACATTAGATTAGATTACATACATTGCATTAGATGACATTAGATTAGATGAAATTACATTAGATTACATTACATTTCATTAGATTAGATTGCATTAGATTACATTACATTACATTAGGTTTCATTAGATTACATTACAGTAGATTACATTACATTAGATTCGATTACATTAGATTACATTACATTAGATTACATTAGTTTAGATTACATTACATTAGATTAGATTACATGACATTACATTAGGTTACATTAGATTACATTTCACTAGATTACATTACATTACATTAGATTACATTACATTAGATTACATTTGTTTAGATTACATTAGTTTAGATTATATTAGTTTAGATTAGATTACATTACATTAGATTACTTTACATTAGATCACATTACTTTAGATTAGATTACATTACATTAGCTTACATTACATTACATTGCATTAGATTAATGTAATAAGATTAGATGAGATTACATTAGATTACATTACATTAGATCAGTTTATATTATATTAGATTACATTACATTAGATTACATTACATTAGATTCGATTACATTAGATTAGATTTGATTACATTACATTAGAGTAGATTACATTAGATTACATTGCATTACATTACATGAAATTACATTACTTTAGCTTACATTACATTACATTAGATTAGATTACATTAGATTACATTACATTAGATTACATTACATTACCTTATGTTACATTACATTACATTGCAATACATTAGAATACAATACATTAGATTACCTTACATTATATTACATTAGGCTAGTTTACATTATTTTACATTACATTACATTTGATTACATTACATTAGATTAGATTACATTAGATTAGATTACATTACATTGCATTACATTAGATTACATTAAATTTGATTAGATTACATTAGATAAGTGAGATAATTTTGTTTCATTGAAACGTTTGATTCATTGAATCAATGATTTAAGTTTCATTCAATGAAGTAATGAATGAACGTGGTGAGCTTCTCTCATTCATTCAATGTGTTAAGCTGAACGGTTTTTTCAATGAATCAAACGGTATTCATTGTTTTAATGAAACAAACTGACCTCACTTATTTAGTGAATAAATCTGCACACGTTTATTCATTGAGACTGCAATTGACAATTCAATGAGTAGAATCAAAGTGTACGCATTCATTCACTGTATGTCTTAATTAAAAGAGTAGAGCTCCCGCCATTCATTCAATGCCACCAGCAAAACCTATTCATTCAATGGAGCAAACTGCACTCATGATAAAGACTGCCTGCATCAATTCAATGAGTAGAGCTTCTCTCATTCATTGAATGTGTCAAGCTCACCGTTTTCATTTAATGAAACAAACTGCATTGATTGAATCATTGAACCAAACTAGAATCACTGATTCAATGAATCAAACCTTATTCCTTGTTTCATTCGAACAAACCTAACTCACTTATTTAGTGAATCCTACTACACTCATTCATTCAATGAAACAGACTGCACATGATAATTCAATGAAGGTACTCTTAACGCATTGATTCAACCAAACAAATTGCACACATTTAGTTCATGAAGCAAACTGCATTTGTCAATTGAATGAATACAGCTACTCATTCATTCAATGTCACACATTGTCACAATCAAACTGCACACATTCACTCCATGAACCAAACTACACGTGTTAATTCAATGAGCAGAGCTTCTCTCACCAGTCAATGATGAGCTTAACGCTTTCATTCAATGAAACAAACAGCTTTCGTTGAATCATTGAATCAAATTCTAAAGATGGATTCAATGTAGATTAGATTACATTAGATTAGATTACATTACATTAGATTACATTACATTAGATTAGACTGCATTACATTAGATTACATTACATTAGATTTCATCAGATTAGATTACAGTATATTAGATTAGATTAGATTACTTTGCATTAGATTACATGAGATTAGATGATATTACATTAGATTACATTACATTAGATTTCATCAGATTAGATTACAGTACATTAGATTAGATTACATACATTGCATTAGATGTCATTAGATTAGATGAAATTACATTAGATTACATTACATTTCATTAGATTAGATTGCATTAGATTACATTACATTACATTAGGTTTCATTAGATTACATTACAGTAGATTACATTACATTAGATTACATTACATTTGATTCGATTACATTAGATTACATTACATTAGATTAGATTACATGACATTACATAAGGTTACATTAGATTACATTTCACTAGATTACATTACATTTGATTAGATTACATTACATTAGATTACATTTGTTTAGATTACATTAGTTTAGATTATATTAGTTTAGATTAGATTACATTACATTAGATTACTTTACATTAGATCACATTACTTTAGATTAGATTACATTACATTAGCTTACATTACATTACATTGCATTAGATTAATGTAATAAGATTAGATGAGATTACATTAGATTACATTACATTAGATCAGTTTATATTATATTAGATTACATTACATTAGATTACATTACATTAGATTCGATTACATTAGATTAGATTTGATTACATTACATTAGAGTACATAACATTAGATTACATTGCATTACATTACATGAAATTACATTACTTTAGATTAGATTACATTACTTTAGCTTACATTACATTACATTAGATTATATTACATTAGATTACATTACATTTGATTGCATTACATTACCTTATGTTACATTACATTACATTGCAATACATTAGAATACAATACATTAGATTACCTTACATTATATTACATTAGGCTAGTTTACATTATTTTACATTACATTACATTAGATTACATTACATTAGATTAGATTACATTAGATTAGATTACATTACATTGCATTACATTAGATTACATTAAATTTGATTAGATTACATTAGATAAGTGAGATAATTTTGTTTCATTGAAACGTTTGATTCATTGAATCAATGATTTAAGTTTCATTCAATGAAGTAATGAATGAACGTGGTGAGCTTCTCTCATTCATTCAATGTGTTAAGCTGAACGGTTTTTTCAATGAATCAAACGGTATTCATTGTTTTAATGAAACAAACTGACCTCACTTATTTAGTGAATAAATCTGCACACGTTTATTCATTGAGACTGCAATTGACAATTCAATGAGTAGAATCAAAGTGTACGCATTCATTCACTGTATGTCTTAATTAAAAGAGTAGAGCTCCCGCCATTCATTCAATGCCACCAGCAAAACCTATTCATTCAATGGAGCAAACTGCACTCATGATAAAGACTGCCTGCATCAATTCAATGAGTAGAGCTTCTCTCATTCATTGAATGTGTCAAGCTCACCGTTTTCATTTAATGAAACAAACTGCATTGATTGAATCATTGAACCAAACTAGAATCACTGATTCAATGAATCAAACCTTATTCCTTGTTTCATTCGAACAAACCTAACTCACTTATTTAGTGAATCCTACTACACTCATTCATTCAATGAAACAGACTGCACATGATAATTCAATGAAGGTACTCTTAACGCATTGATTCAACCAAACAAATTGCACACATTTAGTTCATGAAGCAAACTGCATTTGTCAATTGAATGAATACAGCTACTCATTCATTCAATGTCACACATTGTCACAATCAAACTGCACACATTCACTCCATGAACCAAACTACACGTGTTAATTCAATGAGCAGAGCTTCTCTCACCAGTCAATGATGAGCTTAACGCTTTCATTCAATGAAACAAACAGCTTTCGTTGAATCATTGAATCAAATTCTAAAGATGGATTCAATGTAGATTAGATTACATTAGATTAGATTACATTACATTAGATTACATTACATTAGATTAGACTGCATTACATTAGATTACATTACATTAGATTTCATCAGATTAGATTACAGTATATTAGATTAGATTAGATTACATTGCATTAGATTACATGAGATTAGATGATATTACATTAGATTACATTACATTAGATTTCATCAGATTAGATTACAGTACATTAGATTAGATTACATACATTGCATTAGATGTCATTAGATTAGATGAAATTACATTAGATTACATTACATTTCATTAGATTAGATTGCATTAGATTACATTACATTACATTAGGTTTCATTAGATTACATTACAGTAGATTACATTACATTAGATTACATTACATTTGATTCGATTACATTAGATTACATTACATTAGATTAGATTACATGACATTACATAAGGTTACATTAGATTACATTTCACTAGATTACATTACATTTGATTAGATTACATTACATTAGATTACATTTGTTTAGATTACATTAGTTTAGATTATATTAGTTTAGATTAGATTACATTACATTAGATTACTTTACATTAGATCACATTACTTTAGATTAGATTACATTACATTAGCTTACATTACATTACATTGCATTAGATTAATGTAATAAGATTAGATGAGATTACATTAGATTACATTACATTAGATCAGTTTATATTATATTAGATTACATTACATTAGATTACATTACATTAGATTCGATTACATTAGATTAGATTTGATTACATTACATTAGAGTAGATTACATTAGATTGCATTGCATTACATTACATGAAATTACATTACTTTAGATTAGATTACATTACTTTAGCTTACATTACATTACATTAGATTATATTACATTAGATTACATTACATTAGATTACATTACATTACCTTATGTTACATTACATTACATTGCAATACATTAGAATACAATACATTAGATTACCTTACATTATATTACATTAGGCTAGTTTACATTATTTTACATTACATTACATTAGATTACATTACATTAGATTAGATTACATTAGATTAGATTACATTACATTGCATTACATTAGATTACATTAAATTTGATTAGATTACATTAGATAAGTGAGATAATTTTGTTTCATTGAAACGTTTGATTCATTGAATCAATGATTTAAGTTTCATTCAATGAAGTAATGAATGAACGTGGTGAGCTTCTCTCATTCATTCAATGTGTTAAGCTGAACGGTTTTTTCAATGAATCAAACGGTATTCATTGTTTTAATGAAACAAACTGACCTCACTTATTTAGTGAATAAATCTGCACACGTTTATTCATTGAGACTGCAATTGACAATTCAATGAGTAGAATCAAAGTGTACGCATTCATTCACTGTATGTCTTAATTAAAAGAGTAGAGCTCCCGCCATTCATTCAATGCCACCAGCAAAACCTATTCATTCAATGGAGCAAACTGCACTCATGATAAAGACTGCCTGCATCAATTCAATGAGTAGAGCTTCTCTCATTCATTGAATGTGTCAAGCTCACCGTTTTCATTTAATGAAACAAACTGCATTGATTGAATCATTGAACCAAACTAGAATCACTGATTCAATGAATCAAACCTTATTCCTTGTTTCATTCGAACAAACCTAACTCACTTATTTAGTGAATCCTACTACACTCATTCATTCAATGAAACAGACTGCACATGATAATTCAATGAAGGTACTCTTAACGCATTGATTCAACCAAACAAATTGCACACATTTAGTTCATGAAGCAAACTGCATTTGTCAATTGAATGAATACAGCTACTCATTCATTCAATGTCACACATTGTCACAATCAAACTGCACACATTCACTCCATGAACCAAACTACACGTGTTAATTCAATGAGCAGAGCTTCTCTCACCAGTCAATGATGAGCTTAACGCTTTCATTCAATGAAACAAACAGCATTCGTTGAATCATTGAATCAAATTCTAAAGATGGATTCAATGTAGATTAGATTACATTAGATTAGATTACATTACATTAGATTACATTACATTAGATTAGACTGCATTACATTAGATTACATTACATTAGATTTCATCAGATTAGATTACAGTATATTAGATTAGATTAGATTACATTGCATTAGATTACATGAGATTAGATGATATTACATTAGATTACATTACATTAGATTTCATCAGATTAGATTACAGTACATTAGATTAGATTACATACATTGCATTAGATGACATGAGATTAGATGAAATTACATTAGATTACATTACATTTCATTAGATTAGATTGCATTAGATTACATTACATTACATTAGGTTTCATTAGATTACATTACAGTAGATTACATTACATTAGATTCGATTACATTAGATTACATTACATTAGATTACATTAGTTTAGATTACATTACATTAGATTAGATTACATGACATTACATTAGGTTACATTAGATTACATTTCACTAGATTACATTACATTTGATTAGATTACATTACATTAGATTACATTTGTTTAGATTACATTAGTTTAGATTATATTAGTTTAGATTAGATTACATTACATTAGATTACTTTACATTAGATCACATTACTTTAGATTAGATTACATTACATTAGCTTACATTACATTACATTGCATTAGATTAATGTAATAAGATTAGATGAGATTACATTAGATTACATTACATTAGATCAGTTTATATTATATTAGATTACATTACATTAGATTACATTACATTAGATTCGATTACATTAGATTAGATTTGATTACATTACATTAGAGTAGATTACATTAGATTACATTGCATTACATTACATGAAATTACATTACTTTAGATTAGATTACATTACTTTAGCTTACATTACATTACATTAGATTAGATTACATTAGATTACATTACATTAGATTACATTACATTACCTTATGTTACATTACATTACATTGCAATACATTAGAATACAATACATTAGATTACCTTACATTATATTACATTAGGCTAGTTTACATTATTTTACATTACATTACATTAGATTACATTACATTAGATTAGATTACATTAGATTAGATTACATTACATTGCATTACATTAGATTACATTAAATTTGATTAGATTACATTAGATAAGTGAGATAATTTTGTTTCATTGAAACGTTTGATTCATTGAATCAATGATTTAAGTTTCATTCAATGAAGTAATGAATGAACGTGGTGAGCTTCTCTCATTCATTCAATGTGTTAAGCTGAACGGTTTTTTCAATGAATCAAACGGTATTCATTGTTTTAATGAAACAAACTGACCTCACTTATTTAGTGAATAAATCTGCACACGTTTATTCATTGAGACTGCAATTGACAATTCAATGAGTAGAATCAAAGTGTACGCATTCATTCACTGTATGTCTTAATTAAAAGAGTAGAGCTCCCGCCATTCATTCAATGCCACGAGCAAAACCTATTCATTCAATGGAGCAAACTGCACTCATGATAAAGACTGCCTGCATCAATTCAATGAGTAGAGCTTCTCTCATTCATTGAATGTGTCAAGCTCACCGTTTTCATTTAATGAAACAAACTGCATTGATTGAATCATTGAACCAAACTAGAATCACTGATTCAATGAATCAAACCTTATTCCTTGTTTCATTCGAACAAACCTAACTCACTTATTTAGTGAATCCTACTACACTCATTCATTCAATGAAACAGACTGCACATGATAATTCAATGAAGGTACTCTTAACGCATTGATTCAACCAAACAAATTGCACACATTTAGTTCATGAAGCAAACTGCATTTGTCAATTGAATGAATACAGCTACTCATTCATTCAATGTCACACATTGTCACAATCAAACTGCACACATTCACTCCATGAACCAAACTACACGTGTTAATTCAATGAGCAGAGCTTCTCTCACCAGTCAATGATGAGCTTAACGCTTTCATTCAATGAAACAAACAGCATTCGTTGAATCATTGAATCAAATTCTAAAGATGGATTCAATGTAGATTAGATTACATTAGATTAGATTACATTACATTAGATTACATTACATTAGATTAGACTGCATTACATTAGATTACATTACATTAGATTTCATCAGATTAGATTACAGTATATTAGATTAGATTAGATTACATTGCATTAGATTACATGAGATTAGATGATATTACATTAGATTACATTACATTAGATTTCATCAGATTAGATTACAGTACATTAGATTAGATTACATACATTGCATTAGATGACATTAGATTAGATGAAATTACATTAGATTACATTACATTTCATTAGATTAGATTGCATTAGATTACATTACATTACATTAGGTTTCATTAGATTACATTACAGTAGATTACATTACATTAGATTCGATTACATTAGATTACATTACATTAGATTACATTAGTTTAGATTACATTACATTAGATTAGATTACATGACATTACATTAGGTTACATTAGATTACATTTCACTAGATTACATTACATTTGATTAGATTACATTACATTAGATTACATTTGTTTAGATTACATTAGTTTAGATTATATTAGTTTAGATTAGATTACATTACATTAGATTACTTTACATTAGATCACATTACTTTAGATTAGATTACATTACATTAGCTTACATTACATTACATTGCATTAGATTAATGTAATAAGATTAGATGAGATTACATTAGATTACATTACATTAGATCAGTTTATATTATATTAGATTACATTACATTAGATTACATTACATTAGATTCGATTACATTAGATTAGATTTGATTACATTACATTAGAGTAGATTACATTAGATTACATTGCATTACATTACATGAAATTACATTACTTTAGATTAGATTACATTACTTTAGCTTACATTACATTACATTAGATTATATTACATTAGATTACATTACATTAGATTACATTACATTACCTTATGTTACATTACATTACATTGCAATACATTAGAATACAATACATTAGATTACCTTACATTATATTACATTAGGCTAGTTTACATTATTTTACATTACATTACATTAGATTACATTACATTAGATTAGATTACATTAGATTAGATTACATTACATTGCATTACATTAGATTACATTAAATTTGATTAGATTACATTAGATAAGTGAGATAATTTTGTTTCATTGAAACGTTTGATTCATTGAATCAATGATTTAAGTTTCATTCAATGAAGTAATGAATGAACGTGGTGAGCTTCTCTCATTCATTCAATCTGTTAAGCTGAACGGTTTTTTCAATGAATCAAACGGTATTCATTGTTTTAATGAAACAAACTGACCTCACTTATTTAGTGAATAAATCTGCACACGTTTATTCATTGAGACTGCAATTGACAATTCAATGAGTAGAATCAAAGTGTACGCATTCATTCACTGTATGTCTTAATTAAAAGAGTAGAGCTCCCGCCATTCATTCAATGCCACCAGCAAAACCTATTCATTCAATGGAGCAAACTGCACTCATGATAAAGACTGCCTGCATCAATTCAATGAGTAGAGCTTCTCTCATTCATTGAATGTGTCAAGCTCACCGTTTTCATTTAATGAAACAAACTGCATTGATTGAATCATTGAACCAAACTAGAATCACTGATTCAATGAATCAAACCTTATTCCTTGTTTCATTCGAACAAACCTAACTCACTTATTTAGTGAATCCTACTACACTCATTCATTCAATGAAACAGACTGCACATGATAATTCAATGAAGGTACTCTTAACGCATTGATTCAACCAAACAAATTGCACACATTTAGTTCATGAAGCAAACTGCATTTGTCAATTGAATGAATACAGCTACTCATTCATTCAATGTCACACATTGTCACAATCAAACTGCACACATTCACTCCATGAACCAAACTACACGTGTTAATTCAATGAGCAGAGCTTCTCTCACCAGTCAATGATGAGCTTAACGCTTTCATTCAATGAAACAAACAGCTTTCGTTGAATCATTGAATCAAATTCTAAAGATGGATTCAATGTAGATTAGATTACATTAGATTAGATTACATTACATTAGATTACATTACATTAGATTAGACTGCATTACATTAGATTACATTACATTAGATTTCATCAGATTAGATTACAGTATATTAGATTAGATTAGATTACATTGCATTAGATTACATGAGATTAGATGATATTACATTAGATTACATTACATTAGATTTCATCAGATTAGATTACAGTACATTAGATTAGATTACATACATTGCATTAGATGTCATTAGATTAGATGAAATTACATTAGATTACATTACATTTCATTAGATTAGATTGCATTAGATTACATTACATTACATTAGGTTTCATTAGATTACATTACAGTAGATTACATTACATTAGATTCGATTACATTAGATTACATTACATTAGATTACATTAGTTTAGATTACATTACATTAGATTAGATTACATGACATTACATTAGGTTACATTAGATTACATTTCACTAGATTACATTACATTTGATTAGATTACATTACATTAGATTACATTTGTTTAGATTACATTAGTTTAGATTATATTAGTTTAGATTAGATTACATTACATTAGATTACTTTACATTAGATCACATTACTTTAGATTAGATTACATTACATTAGCTTACATTACATTACATTGCATTAGATTAATGTAATAAGATTAGATGAGATTACATTAGATTACATTACATTAGATCAGTTTATATTATATTAGATTACATTACATTAGATTACATTACATTAGATTCGATTACATTAGATTAGATTTGATTACATTACATTAGAGTACATAACATTAGATTACATTGCATTACATTACATGAAATTACATTACGTTAGATTAGATTACATTACTTTAGCTTACATTACATTACATTCGATGACATTACATTAGATTATATTACATTAGATTACATTACATTAGATTACATTACATTACCTTATGTTACATTACATTACATTGCAATACATTAGAATACAATACATTAGATTACCTTACATTATATTACATTAGGCTAGTTTACATTATTTTACATTACATTACATTAGATTACATTACATTAGATTAGATTACATTAGATTAGATTACATTACATTGCATTACATTAGATTACATTAAATTTGATTAGATTACATTAGATAAGTGAGATAATTTTGTTTCATTGAAACGTTTGATTCATTGAATCAATGATTTAAGTTTCATTCAATGAAGTAATGAATGAACGTGGTGAGCTTCTCTCATTCATTCAATGTGTTAAGCTGAACGGTTTTTTCAATGAATCAAACGGTATTCATTGTTTTAATGAAACAAACTGACCTCACTTATTTAGTGAATAAATCTGCACACGTTTATTCATTGAGACTGCAATTGACAATTCAATGAGTAGAATCAAAGTGTACGCATTCATTCACTGTATGTCTTAATTAAAAGAGTAGAGCTCCCGCCATTCATTCAATGCCACCAGCAAAACCTATTCATTCAATGGAGCAAACTGCACTCATGATAAAGACTGCCTGCATCAATTCAATGAGTAGAGCTTCTCTCATTCATTGAATGTGTCAAGCTCACCGTTTTCATTTAATGAAACAAACTGCATTGATTGAATCATTGAACCAAACTAGAATCACTGATTCAATGAATCAAACCTTATTCCTTGTTTCATTCGAACAAACCTAACTCACTTATTTAGTGAATCCTACTACACTCATTCATTCAATGAAACAGACTGCACATGATAATTCAATGAAGGTACTCTTAACGCATTGATTCAACCAAACAAATTGCACACATTTAGTTCATGAAGCAAACTGCATTTGTCAATTGAATGAATACAGCTACTCATTCATTCAATGTCACACATTGTCACAATCAAACTGCACACATTCACTCCATGAACCAAACTACACGTGTTAATTCAATGAGCAGAGCTTCTCTCACCAGTCAATGATGAGCTTAACGCTTTCATTCAATGAAACAAACAGCATTCGTTGAATCATTGAATCAAATTCTAAAGATGGATTCAATGTAGATTAGATTACATTAGATTAGATTACATTACATTAGATTACATTACATTAGATTAGACTGCATTACATTAGATTACATTACATTAGATTTCATCAGATTAGATTACAGTATATTAGATTAGATTAGATTACATTGCATTAGATTACATGAGATTAGATGATATTACATTAGATTACATTACATTAGATTTCATCAGATTAGATTACAGTACATTAGATTAGATTACATACATTGCATTAGATGACATTAGATTAGATGAAATTACATTAGATTACATTACATTTCATTAGATTAGATTGCATTAGATTACATTACATTACATTAGGTTTCATTAGATTACATTACAGTAGATTACATTACATTAGATTCGATTACATTAGATTACATTACATTAGATTACATTAGTTTAGATTACATTACATTAGATTAGATTACATGACATTACATTAGGTTACATTAGATTACATTTCACTAGATTACATTACATTTGATTAGATTACATTACATTAGATTACATTTGTTTAGATTATTTTAGTTTAGATTATATTAGTTTAGATTAGATTACATTACATTAGATTACTTTACATTAGATCACATTACTTTAGATTAGATTACATTACATTAGCTTACATTACATTACATTGCATTAGATTAATGTAATAAGATTAGATGAGATTACATTAGATTACATTACATTAGATCAGTTTATATTATATTAGATTACATTACATTAGATTACATTACATTAGATTCGATTACATTAGATTAGATTTGATTACATTACATTAGAGTAGATTACATTAGATTACATTGCATTACATTACATGAAATTACATTACTTTAGATTAGATTACATTACTTTAGCTTACATTACATTACATTAGATTAGATTACATTAGATTACATTACATTAGATTACATTACATTACCTTATGTTACATTACATTACATTGCAATACATTAGAATACAATACATTAGATTACCTTACATTATATTACATTAGGCTAGTTTACATTATTTTACATTACATTACATTAGATTACATTACATTAGATTAGATTACATTAGATTAGATTACATTACATTGCATTACATTAGATTACATTAAATTTGATTAGATTACATTAGATAAGTGAGATAATTTTGTTTCATTGAAACGTTTGATTCATTGAATCAATGATTTAAGTTTCATTCAATGAAGTAATGAATGAACGTGGTGAGCTTCTCTCATTCATTCAATGTGTTAAGCTGAACGGTTTTTTCAATGAATCAAACGGTATTCATTGTTTTAATGAAACAAACTGACCTCACTTATTTAGTGAATAAATCTGCACACGTTTATTCATTGAGACTGCAATTGACAATTCAATGAGTAGAATCAAAGTGTACGCATTCATTCACTGTATGTCTTAATTAAAAGAGTAGAGCTCCCGCCATTCATTCAATGCCACCAGCAAAACCTATTCATTCAATGGAGCAAACTGCACTCATGATAAAGACTGCCTGCATCAATTCAATGAGTAGAGCTTCTCTCATTCATTGAATGTGTCAAGCTCACCGTTTTCATTTAATGAAACAAACTGCATTGATTGAATCATTGAACCAAACTAGAATCACTGATTCAATGAATCAAACCTTATTCCTTGTTTCATTCGAACAAACCTAACTCACTTATTTAGTGAATCCTACTACACTCATTCATTCAATGAAACAGACTGCACATGATAATTCAATGAAGGTACTCTTAACGCATTGATTCAACCAAACAAATTGCACACATTTAGTTCATGAAGCAAACTGCATTTGTCAATTGAATGAATACAGCTACTCATTCATTCAATGTCACACATTGTCACAATCAAACTGCACACATTCACTCCATGAACCAAACTACACGTGTTAATTCAATGAGCAGAGCTTCTCTCACCAGTCAATGATGAGCTTAACGCTTTCATTCAATGAAACAAACAGCATTCGTTGAATCATTGAATCAAATTCTAAAGATGGATTCAATGTAGATTAGATTACATTAGATTAGATTACATTACATTAGATTACATTACATTAGATTAGACTGCATTACATTAGATTACATTACATTAGATTTCATCAGATTAGATTACAGTATATTAGATTAGATTAGATTACATTGCATTAGATTACATGAGATTAGATGATATTACATTAGATTACATTACATTAGATTTCATCAGATTAGATTACAGTACATTAGATTAGATTACATACATTGCATTAGATGACATTAGATTAGATGAAATTACATTAGATTACATTACATTTCATTAGATTAGATTGCATTAGATTACATTACATTACATTAGGTTTCATTAGATTACATTACAGTAGATTACATTACATTAGATTCGATTACATTAGATTACATTACATTAGATTACATTAGTTTAGATTACATTACATTAGATTAGATTACATGACATTACATTAGGTTACATTAGATTACATTTCACTAGATTACATTACATTTGATTAGATTACATTACATTAGATTACATTTGTTTAGATTACATTAGTTTAGATTATATTAGTTTAGATTAGATTACATTACATTAGATTACTTTACATTAGATCACATTACTTTAGATTAGATTACATTACATTAGCTTACATTACATTACATTGCATTAGATTAATGTAATAAGATTAGATGAGATTACATTAGATTACATTACATTAGATCAGTTTATATTATATTAGATTACATTACATTAGATTACATTACATTAGATTCGATTACATTAGATTAGATTTGATTACATTACATTAGAGTAGATTACATTAGATTACATTGCATTACATTACATGAAATTACATTACTTTAGATTAGATTACATTACTTTAGCTTACATTACATTACATTAGATTATATTACATTAGATTACATTACATTAGATTACATTACATTACCTTATGTTACATTACATTACATTGCAATACATTAGAATACAATACATTAGATTACCTTACATTATATTACATTAGGCTAGTTTACATTATTTTACATTACATTACATTAGATTACATTACATTAGATTAGATTACATTAGATTAGATTACATTACATTGCATTACATTAGATTACATTAAATTTGATTAGATTACATTAGATAAGTGAGATAATTTTGTTTCATTGAAACGTTTGATTCATTGAATCAATGATTTAAGTTTCATTCAATGAAGTAATGAATGAACGTGGTGAGCTTCTCTCATTCATTCAATCTGTTAAGCTGAACGGTTTTTTCAATGAATCAAACGGTATTCATTGTTTTAATGAAACAAACTGACCTCACTTATTTAGTGAATAAATCTGCACACGTTTATTCATTGAGACTGCAATTGACAATTCAATGAGTAGAATCAAAGTGTACGCATTCATTCACTGTATGTCTTAATTAAAAGAGTAGAGCTCCCGCCATTCATTCAATGCCACCAGCAAAACCTATTCATTCAATGGAGCAAACTGCACTCATGATAAAGACTGCCTGCATCAATTCAATGAGTAGAGCTTCTCTCATTCATTGAATGTGTCAAGCTCACCGTTTTCATTTAATGAAACAAACTGCATTGATTGAATCATTGAACCAAACTAGAATCACTGATTCAATGAATCAAACCTTATTCCTTGTTTCATTCGAACAAACCTAACTCACTTATTTAGTGAATCCTACTACACTCATTCATTCAATGAAACAGACTGCACATGATAATTCAATGAAGGTACTCTTAACGCATTGATTCAACCAAACAAATTGCACACATTTAGTTCATGAAGCAAACTGCATTTGTCAATTGAATGAATACAGCTACTCATTCATTCAATGTCACACATTGTCACAATCAAACTGCACACATTCACTCCATGAACCAAACTACACGTGTTAATTCAATGAGCAGAGCTTCTCTCACCAGTCAATGATGAGCTTAACGCTTTCATTCAATGAAACAAACAGCTTTCGTTGAATCATTGAATCAAATTCTAAAGATGGATTCAATGTAGATTAGATTACATTAGATTAGATTACATTACATTAGATTACATTACATTAGATTAGACTGCATTACATTAGATTACATTACATTAGATTTCATCAGATTAGATTACAGTATATTAGATTAGATTAGATTACATTGCATTAGATTACATGAGATTAGATGATATTACATTAGATTACATTACATTAGATTTCATCAGATTAGATTACAGTACATTAGATTAGATTACATACATTGCATTAGATGTCATTAGATTAGATGAAATTACATTAGATTACATTACATTTCATTAGATTAGATTGCATTAGATTACATTACATTACATTAGGTTTCATTAGATTACATTACAGTAGATTACATTACATTAGATTCGATTACATTAGATTACATTACATTAGATTACATTAGTTTAGATTACATTACATTAGATTAGATTACATGACATTACATTAGGTTACATTAGATTACATTTCACTAGATTACATTACATTTGATTAGATTACATTACATTAGATTACATTTGTTTAGATTACATTAGTTTAGATTATATTAGTTTAGATTAGATTACATTACATTAGATTACTTTACATTAGATCACATTACTTTAGATTAGATTACATTACATTAGCTTACATTACATTACATTGCATTAGATTAATGTAATAAGATTAGATGAGATTACATTAGATTACATTACATTAGATCAGTTTATATTATATTAGATTACATTACATTAGATTACATTACATTAGATTCGATTACATTAGATTAGATTTGATTACATTACATTAGAGTACATAACATTAGATTACATTGCATTACATTACATGAAATTACATTACGTTAGATTAGATTACATTACTTTAGCTTACATTACATTACATTCGATGACATTACATTAGATTATATTACATTAGATTACATTACATTAGATTACATTACATTACCTTATGTTACATTACATTACATTGCAATACATTAGAATACAATACATTAGATTACCTTACATTATATTACATTAGGCTAGTTTACATTATTTTACATTACATTACATTAGATTACATTACATTAGATTAGATTACATTAGATTAGATTACATTACATTGCATTACATTAGATTACATTAAATTTGATTAGATTACATTAGATAAGTGAGATAATTTTGTTTCATTGAAACGTTTGATTCATTGAATCAATGATTTAAGTTTCATTCAATGAAGTAATGAATGAACGTGGTGAGCTTCTCTCATTCATTCAATGTGTTAAGCTGAACGGTTTTTTCAATGAATCAAACGGTATTCATTGTTTTAATGAAACAAACTGACCTCACTTATTTAGTGAATAAATCTGCACACCTTTATTCATTGAGACTGCAATTGACAATTCAATGAGTAGAATCAAAGTGTACGCATTCATTCACTGTATGTCTTAATTAAAAGAGTAGAGCTCCCGCCATTCATTCAATGCCACGAGCAAAACCTATTCATTCAATGGAGCAAACTGCACTCATGATAAAGACTGCCTGCATCAATTCAATGAGTAGAGCTTCTCTCATTCATTGAATGTGTCAAGCTCACCGTTTTCATTTAATGAAACAAACTGCATTGATTGAATCATTGAACCAAACTAGAATCACTGATTCAATGAATCAAACCTTATTCCTTGTTTCATTCGAACAAACCTAACTCACTTATTTAGTGAATCCTACTACACTCATTCATTCAATGAAACAGACTGCACATGATAATTCAATGAAGGTACTCTTAACGCATTGATTCAACCAAACAAATTGCACACATTTAGTTCATGAAGCAAACTGCATTTGTCAATTGAATGAATACAGCTACTCATTCATTCAATGTCACACATTGTCACAATCAAACTGCACACATTCACTCCATGAACCAAACTACACGTGTTAATTCAATGAGCAGAGCTTCTCTCACCAGTCAATGATGAGCTTAACGCTTTCATTCAATGAAACAAACAGCTTTCGTTGAATCATTGAATCAAATTCTAAAGATGGATTCAATGTAGATTAGATTACATTAGATTAGATTACATTACATTAGATTACATTACATTAGATTAGACTGCATTACATTAGATTACATTACATTAGATTTCATCAGATTAGATTACAGTATATTAGATTAGATTAGATTACATTGCATTAGATTACATGAGATTAGATGATATTACATTAGATTACATTACATTAGATTTCATCAGATTAGATTACAGTACATTAGATTAGATTACATACATTGCATTAGATGACATTAGATTAGATGAAATTACATTAGATTACATTACATTTCATTAGATTAGATTGCATTAGATTACATTACATTACATTAGGTTTCATTAGATTACATTACAGTAGATTACATTACATTAGATTCGATTACATTAGATTACATTACATTAGATTACATTAGTTTAGATTACATTACATTTGATTAGATTACATTACATTAGATTACATTTGTTTAGATTACATTAGTTTAGATTATATTAGTTTAGATTAGATTACATTACATTAGATTACTTTACATTAGATCACATTACTTTAGATTAGATTACATTACATTAGCTTACATTACATTACATTGCATTAGATTAATGTAATAAGATTAGATGAGATTACATTAGATTACATTACATTAGATCAGTGTATATTATATTAGATTACATTACATTAGATTACATTACATTAGATTCGATTACATTAGATTAGATTTGATTACATTACATTAGAGTACATAACATTAGATTACATTGCATTACATTACATGAAATTACATTACTTTAGATTAGATTACATTACTTTAGCTTACATTACATTACATTCGATGACATTACATTAGATTATATTACATTAGATTACATTACATTAGATTACATTACATTACCTTATGTTACATTACATTACATTGCAATACATTAGAATACAATACATTAGATTACCTTACATTATATTACATTAGGCTAGTTTACATTATTTTACATTACATTACATTAGATTACATTACATTAGATTAGATTACATTAGATTAGATTACATTACATTGCATTACATTAGATTACATTAAATTTGATTAGATTACATTAGATAAGTGAGATAATTTTGTTTCATTGAAACGTTTGATTCATTGAATCAATGATTTAAGTTTCATTCAATGAAGTAATGAATGAACGTGGTGAGCTTCTCTCATTCATTCAATGTGTTAAGCTGAACGGTTTTTTCAATGAATCAAACGGTATTCATTGTTTTAATGAAACAAACTGACCTCACTTATTTAGTGAATAAATCTGCACACGTTTATTCATTGAGACTGCAATTGACAATTCAATGAGTAGAATCAAAGTGTACGCATTCATTCACTGTATGTCTTAATTAAAAGAGTAGAGCTCCCGCCATTCATTCAATGCCACCAGCAAAACCTATTCATTCAATGGAGCAAACTGCACTCATGATAAAGACTGCCTGCATCAATTCAATGAGTAGAGCTTCTCTCATTCATTGAATGTGTCAAGCTCACCGTTTTCATTTAATGAAACAAACTGCATTGATTGAATCATTGAACCAAACTAGAATCACTGATTCAATGAATCAAACCTTATTCCTTGTTTCATTCGAACAAACCTAACTCACTTATTTAGTGAATCCTACTACACTCATTCATTCAATGAAACAGACTGCACATGATAATTCAATGAAGGTACTCTTAACGCATTGATTCAACCAAACAAATTGCACACATTTAGTTCATGAAGCAAACTGCATTTGTCAATTGAATGAATACAGCTACTCATTCATTCAATGTCACACATTGTCACAATCAAACTGCACACATTCACTCCATGAACCAAACTACACGTGTTAATTCAATGAGCAGAGCTTCTCTCACCAGTCAATGATGAGCTTAACGCTTTCATTCAATGAAACAAACAGCTTTCGTTGAATCATTGAATCAAATTCTAAAGATGGATTCAATGTAGATTAGATTACATTAGATTAGATTACATTACATTAGATTACATTACATTAGATTAGACTGCATTACATTAGATTACATTACATTAGATTTCATCAGATTAGATTACAGTATATTAGATTAGATTAGATTACATTGCATTAGATTACATGAGATTAGATGATATTACATTAGATTACATTACATTAGATTTCATCAGATTAGATTACAGTACATTAGATTAGATTACATACATTGCATTAGATGTCATTAGATTAGATGAAATTACATTAGATTACATTACATTTCATTAGATTAGATTGCATTAGATTACATTACATTACATTAGGTTTCATTAGATTACATTACAGTAGATTACATTACATTAGATTCGATTACATTAGATTACATTACATTAGATTACATTAGTTTAGATTACATTACATTAGATTAGATTACATGACATTACATTAGGTTACATTAGATTACATTTCACTAGATTACATTACATTTGATTAGATTACATTACATTAGATTACATTTGTTTAGATTACATTAGTTTAGATTATATTAGTTTAGATTAGATTACATTACATTAGATTACTTTACATTAGATCACATTACTTTAGATTAGATTACATTACATTAGCTTACATTACATTACATTGCATTAGATTAATGTAATAAGATTAGATGAGATTACATTAGATTACATTACATTAGATCAGTGTATATTATATTAGATTACATTACATTAGATTACATTACATTAGATTCGATTACATTAGATTAGATTTGATTACATTACATTAGAGTACATAACATTAGATTACATTGCATTACATTACATGAAATTACATTACGTTAGATTAGATTACATTACTTTAGCTTACATTACATTACATTCGATGACATTACATTAGATTAGATTACATTAGATTACATTACATTAGATTACATTACATTACCTTATGTTACATTACATTACATTGCAATACATTAGAATACAATACATTAGATTACCTTACATTATATTACATTAGGCTAGTTTACATTATTTTACATTACATTACATTAGATTACATTACATTAGATTAGATTACATTAGATTAGATTACATTACATTGCATTACATTAGATTACATTAAATTTGATTAGATTACATTAGATAAGTGAGATAATTTTGTTTCATTGAAACGTTTGATTCATTGAATCAATGATTTAAGTTTCATTCAATGAAGTAATGAATGAACGTGGTGAGCTTCTCTCATTCATTCAATGTGTTAAGCTGAACGGTTTTTTCAATGAATCAAACGGTATTCATTGTTTTAATGAAACAAACTGACCTCACTTATTTAGTGAATAAATCTGCACACGTTTATTCATTGAGACTGCAATTGACAATTCAATGAGTAGAATCAAAGTGTACGCATTCATTCACTGTATGTCTTAATTAAAAGAGTAGAGCTCCCGCCATTCATTCAATGCCACCAGCAAAACCTATTCATTCAATGGAGCAAACTGCACTCATGATAAAGACTGTCTGCATCAATTCAATGAGTAGAGCTTCTCTCATTCATTGAATGTGTCAAGCTCACCGTTTTCATTTAATGAAACAAACTGCATTGATTGAATCATTGAACCAAACTAGAATCACTGATTCAATGAATCAAACCTTATTCCTTGTTTCATTCGAACAAACCTAACTCACTTATTTAGTGAATCCTACTACACTCATTCATTCAATGAAACAGACTGCACATGATAATTCAATGAAGGTACTCTTAACGCATTGATTCAACCAAACAAATTGCACACATTTAGTTCATGAAGCAAACTGCATTTGTCAATTGAATGAATACAGCTACTCATTCATTCAATGTCACACATTGTCACAATCAAACTGCACACATTCACTCCATGAACCAAACTACACGTGTTAATTCAATGAGCAGAGCTTCTCTCACCAGTCAATGATGAGTTTAACGCTTTCATTCAATGAAACAAACAGCTTTCGTTGAATCATTGAATCAAATTCTAAAGATGGATTCAATGTAGATTAGATTACATTAGATTAGATTACATTACATTAGATTACATTACATTAGATTAGACTGCATTACATTAGATTACATTACATTAGATTTCATCAGATTAGATTACAGTATATTAGATTAGATTAGATTACATTGCATTAGATTACATGAGATTAGATGATATTACATTAGATTACATTACATTAGATTTCATCAGATTAGATTACAGTACATTAGATTAGATTACATACATTGCATTAGATGTCATTAGATTAGATGAAATTACATTAGATTACATTACATTTCATTAGATTAGATTGCATTAGATTACATTACATTACATTAGGTTTCATTAGATTACATTACAATAGATTCCATTACATTAGATTCGATAACATTAGATTACATTACATTAGATTACATTAGTTTAGATTACATTACATTAGATTAGATTACATGACATTACATTAGGTTACATTAGATTACATTTCACTAGATTACATTACATTTGATTAGATTACATTACATTAGATTACATTTGTTTAGATTACATTAGTTTAGATTATATTAGTTTAGATTAGATTACATTACATTAGATTACTTTACATTAGATCACATTACTTTAGATTAGATTACATTACATTAGCTTACATTACATTACATTGCATTAGATTAATGTAATAAGATTAGATGAGATTACATTAGATTACATTACATTAGATCAGTTTATATTATATTAGATTACATTACATTAGATTACATTACATTAGATTAGATTTGATTACATTACATTAGAGTAGATTACATTAGATTACATTGCATTACATTACATGAAATTACATTACTTTAGATTAGATTACATTACTTTAGCTTACATTACATTACATTCGATGACATTACATTAGATTAGATTACATTAGATTACATTACATTAGATTACATTACATTACCTTATGTTACATTACATTACATTGCAATACATTAGAATACAATACATTAGATTACCTTACATTATATTACATTAGGCTAGTTTACATTATTTTACATTACATTACATTAGATTACATTACATTAGATTAGATTACATTAGATTAGATTACATTACATTGCATTACATTAGATTACATTAAATTTGATTAGATTACATTAGATAAGTGAGATAATTTTGTTTCATTGAAACGTTTGATTCATTGAATCAATGATTTAAGTTTCATTCAATGAAGTAATGAATGAACGTGGTGAGCTTCTCTCATTCATTCAATGTGTTAAGCTGAACGGTTTTTTCAATGAATCAAACGGTATTCATTGTTTTAATGAAACAAACTGACCTCACTTATTTAGTGAATAAATCTGCACACGTTTATTCATTGAGACTGCAATTGACAATTCAATGAGTAGAATCAAAGTGTACGCATTCATTCACTGTATGTCTTAATTAAAAGAGTAGAGCTCCCGCCATTCATTCAATGCCACGAGCAAAACCTATTCATTCAATGGAGCAAACTGCACTCATGATAAAGACTGCCTGCATCAATTCAATGAGTAGAGCTTCTCTCATTCATTGAATGTGTCAAGCTCACCGTTTTCATTTAATGAAACAAACTGCATTGATTGAATCATTGAACCAAACTAGAATCACTGATTCAATGAATCAAACCTTATTCCTTGTTTCATTCGAACAAACCTAACTCACTTATTTAGTGAATCCTACTACACTCATTCATTCAATGAAACAGACTGCACATGATAATTCAATGAAGGTACTCTTAACGCATTGATTCAACCAAACAAATTGCACACATTTAGTTCATGAAGCAAACTGCATTTGTCAATTGAATGAATACAGCTACTCATTCATTCAATGTCACACATTGTCACAATCAAACTGCACACATTCACTCCATGAACCAAACTACACGTGTTAATTCAATGAGCAGAGCTTCTCTCACCAGTCAATGATGAGCTTAACGCTTTCATTCAATGAAACAAACAGCTTTCGTTGAATCATTGAATCAAATTCTAAAGATGGATTCAATGTAGATTAGATTACATTAGATTAGATTACATTACATTAGATTACATTACATTAGATTAGACTGCATTACATTAGATTACATTACATTAGATTTCATCAGATTAGATTACAGTATATTAGATTAGATTAGATTACATTGCATTAGATTACATGAGATTAGATGATATTACATTAGATTACATTACATTAGATTTCATCAGATTAGATTACAGTACATTAGATTAGATTACATACATTGCATTAGATGTCATTAGATTAGATGAAATTACATTAGATTACATTACATTTCATTAGATTACATTGCATTAGATTACATTACATTACATTAGGTTTCATTAGATTACATTACAGTAGATTACATTACATTAGATTCGATTACATTAGATTACATTACATTAGATTACATTAGTTTAGATTACATTACATTAGATTAGATTACATGACATTACATTAGGTTACATTAGATTACATTTCACTAGATTACATTACATTTGATTAGATTACATTACATTAGATTACATTTGTTTAGATTACATTAGTTTAGATTATATTAGTTTAGATTAGATTACATTACATTAGATTACTTTACATTAGATCACATTACTTTAGATTAGATTACATTACATTAGCTTACATTACATTACATTGCATTAGATTAATGTAATAAGATTAGATGAGATTACATTAGATTACATTACATTAGATCAGTTTATATTATATTAGATTACATTACATTAGATTACATTACATTAGATTCGATTACATTAGATTAGATTTGATTACATTACATTAGAGTAGATTACATTAGATTGCATTGCATTACATTACATGAAATTACATTACTTTAGATTAGATTACATTACTTTAGCTTACATAACATTACATTCGATGACATTACATTAGATTAGATTACATTAGATTACATTACATTAGATTACATTACATTACCTTATGTTACATTACATTACATTGCAATACATTAGAATACAATACATTAGATTACCTTACATTATATTACATTAGGCTAGTTTACATTATTTTACATTACATTACATTAGATTACATTACATTAGATTAGATTACATTAGATTAGATTACATTACATTGCATTACATTAGATTACATTAAATTTGATTAGATTACATTAGATAAGTGAGATAATTTTGTTTCATTGAAACGTTTGATTCATTGAATCAATGATTTAAGTTTCATTCAATGAAGTAATGAATGAACGTGGTGAGCTTCTCTCATTCATTCAATGTGTTAAGCTGAACGGTTTTTTCAATGAATCAAACGGTATTCATTGTTTTAATGAAACAAACTGACCTCACTTATTTAGTGAATAAATCTGCACACGTTTATTCATTGAGACTGCAATTGACAATTCAATGAGTAGAATCAAAGTGTACGCATTCATTCACTGTATGTCTTAATTAAAAGAGTAGAGCTCCCGCCATTCATTCAATGCCACCAGCAAAACCTATTCATTCAATGGAGCAAACTGCACTCATGATAAAGACTGCCTGCATCAATTCAATGAGTAGAGCTTCTCTCATTCATTGAATGTGTCAAGCTCACCGTTTTCATTTAATGAAACAAACTGCATTGATTGAATCATTGAACCAAACTAGAATCACTGATTCAATGAATCAAACCTTATTCCTTGTTTCATTCGAACAAACCTAACTCACTTATTTAGTGAATCCTACTACACTCATTCATTCAATGAAACAGACTGCACATGATAATTCAATGAAGGTACTCTTAACGCATTGATTCAACCAAACAAATTGCACACATTTAGTTCATGAAGCAAACTGCATTTGTCAATTGAATGAATACAGCTACTCATTCATTCAATGTCACACATTGTCACAATCAAACTGCACACATTCACTCCATGAACCAAACTACACGTGTTAATTCAATGAGCAGAGCTTCTCTCACCAGTCAATGATGAGCTTAACGCTTTCATTCAATGAAACAAACAGCTTTCGTTGAATCATTGAATCAAATTCTAAAGATGGATTCAATGTAGATTAGATTACATTAGATTAGATTACATTACATTAGATTACATTACATTAGATTAGACTGCATTACATTAGATTACATTACATTAGATTTCATCAGATTAGATTACAGTATATTAGATTAGATTAGATTACATTGCATTAGATTACATGAGATTAGATGATATTACATTAGATTACATTACATTAGATTTCATCAGATTAGATTACAGTACATTAGATTAGATTACATACATTGCATTAGATGACATTAGATTAGATGAAATTACATTAGATTACATTACATTTCATTAGATTAGATTGCATTAGATTACATTACATTACATTAGGTTTCATTAGATTACATTACAGTAGATTACATTACATTAGATTCGATTACATTAGATTACATTACATTAGATTACATTAGTTTAGATTACATTACATTAGATTAGATTACATGACATTACATTAGGTTACATTAGATTACATTTCACTAGATTACATTACATTTGATTAGATTACATTACATTAGATTACATTTGTTTAGATTACATTAGTTTAGATTATATTAGTTTAGATTAGATTACATTACATTAGATTACTTTACATTAGATCACATTACTTTAGATTAGATTACATTACATTAGCTTACATTACATTACATTGCATTAGATTAATGTAATAAGATTAGATGAGATTACATTAGATTACATTACATTAGATCAGTTTATATTATATTAGATTACATTACATTAGATTACATTACATTAGATTCGATTACATTAGATTAGATTTGATTACATTACATTAGAGTACATAACATTAGATTACATTGCATTACATTACATGAAATTACATTACGTTAGATTAGATTACATTACTTTAGCTTACATTACATTACATTCGATGACATTACATTAGATTATATTACATTAGATTAGATTACATTAGATTACATTACATTACCTTATGTTACATTACATTACATTGCAATACATTAGAATACAATACATTAGATTACCTTACATTATATTACATTAGGCTAGTTTACATTATTTTACATTACATTACATTAGATTAGATTACATTAGATTAGATTACATTAGATTAGATTACATTACATTGCATTACATTAGATTACATTAAATTTGATTAGATTACATTAGATAAGTGAGATAATTTTGTTTCATTGAAACGTTTGATTCATTGAATCAATGATTTAAGTTTCATTCATTGAAGTAATGAATGAACGTGGTGAGCTTCTCTCATTCATTCAATGTGTTAAGCTGAACGGTTTTTTCAATGAATCAAACGGTATTCATTGTTTTAATGAAACAAACTGACCTCACTTATTTAGTGAATAAATCTGCACACGTTTATTCATTGAGACTGCAATTGACAATTCAATGAGTAGAATCAAAGTGTACGCATTCATTCACTGTATGTCTTAATTAAAAGAGTAGAGCTCCCGCCATTCATTCAATGCCACGAGCAAAACCTATTCATTCAATGGAGCAAACTGCACTCATGATAAAGACTGCCTGCATCAATTCAATGAGTAGAGCTTCTCTCATTCATTGAATGTGTCAAGCTCACCGTTTTCATTTAATGAAACAAACTGCATTGATTGAATCATTGAACCAAACTAGAATCACTGATTCAATGAATCAAACCTTATTCCTTGTTTCATTCGAACAAACCTAACTCACTTATTTAGTGAATCCTACTACACTCATTCATTCAATGAAACAGACTGCACATGATAATTCAATGAAGGTACTCTTAACGCATTGATTCAACCAAACAAATTGCACACATTTAGTTCATGAAGCAAACTGCATTTGTCAATTGAATGAATACAGCTACTCATTCATTCAATGTCACACATTGTCACAATCAAACTGCACACATTCACTCCATGAACCAAACTACACGTGTTAATTCAATGAGCAGAGCTTCTCTCACCAGTCAATGATGAGCTTAACGCTTTCATTCAATGAAACAAACAGCTTTCGTTGAATCATTGAATCAAATTCTAAAGATGGATTCAATGTAGATTAGATTACATTAGATTAGATTACATTACATTAGATTACATTACATTAGATTAGACTGCATTACATTAGATTACATTACATTAGATTTCATCAGATTAGATTACAGTATATTAGATTAGATTAGATTACATTGCATTAGATTACATGAGATTAGATGATATTACATTAGATTACATTACATTAGATTTCATCAGATTAGATTACAGTACATTAGATTAGATTACATACATTGCATTAGATGACATTAGATTAGATGAAATTACATTAGATTACATTACATTTCATTAGATTAGATTGCATTAGATTACATTACATTACATTAGGTTTCATTAGATTACATTACAGTAGATTACATTACATTAGATTCGATTACATTAGATTACATTACATTAGATTACATTAGTTTAGATTACATTACATTTGATTAGATTACATTACATTAGATTACATTTGTTTAGATTACATTAGTTTAGATTATATTAGTTTAGATTAGATTACATTACATTAGATTACTTTACATTAGATCACATTACTTTAGATTAGATTACATTACATTAGCTTACATTACATTACATTGCATTAGATTAATGTAATAAGATTAGATGAGATTACATTAGATTACATTACATTAGATCAGTGTATATTATATTAGATTACATTACATTAGATTACATTACATTAGATTCGATTACATTAGATTAGATTTGATTACATTACATTAGAGTACATAACATTAGATTACATTGCATTACATTACATGAAATTACATTACTTTAGATTAGATTACATTACTTTAGCTTACATTACATTACATTCGATGACATTACATTAGATTATATTACATTAGATTACATTACATTAGATTACATTACATTACCTTATGTTACATTACATTACATTGCAATACATTAGAATACAATACATTAGATTACCTTACATTATATTACATTAGGCTAGTTTACATTATTTTACATTACATTACATTAGATTACATTACATTAGATTAGATTACATTAGATTAGATTACATTACATTGCATTACATTAGATTACATTAAATTTGATTAGATTACATTAGATAAGTGAGATAATTTTGTTTCATTGAAACGTTTGATTCATTGAATCAATGATTTAAGTTTCATTCAATGAAGTAATGAATGAACGTGGTGAGCTTCTCTCATTCATTCAATGTGTTAAGCTGAACGGTTTTTTCAATGAATCAAACGGTATTCATTGTTTTAATGAAACAAACTGACCTCACTTATTTAGTGAATAAATCTGCACACGTTTATTCATTGAGACTGCAATTGACAATTCAATGAGTAGAATCAAAGTGTACGCATTCATTCACTGTATGTCTTAATTAAAAGAGTAGAGCTCCCGCCATTCATTCAATGCCACCAGCAAAACCTATTCATTCAATGGAGCAAACTGCACTCATGATAAAGACTGCCTGCATCAATTCAATGAGTAGAGCTTCTCTCATTCATTGAATGTGTCAAGCTCACCGTTTTCATTTAATGAAACAAACTGCATTGATTGAATCATTGAACCAAACTAGAATCACTGATTCAATGAATCAAACCTTATTCCTTGTTTCATTCGAACAAACCTAACTCACTTATTTAGTGAATCCTACTACACTCATTCATTCAATGAAACAGACTGCACATGATAATTCAATGAAGGTACTCTTAACGCATTGATTCAACCAAACAAATTGCACACATTTAGTTCATGAAGCAAACTGCATTTGTCAATTGAATGAATACAGCTACTCATTCATTCAATGTCACACATTGTCACAATCAAACTGCACACATTCACTCCATGAACCAAACTACACGTGTTAATTCAATGAGCAGAGCTTCTCTCACCAGTCAATGATGAGCTTAACGCTTTCATTCAATGAAACAAACAGCTTTCGTTGAATCATTGAATCAAATTCTAAAGATGGATTCAATGTAGATTAGATTACATTAGATTAGATTACATTACATTAGATTACATTACATTAGATTAGACTGCATTACATTAGATTACATTACATTAGATTTCATCAGATTAGATTACAGTATATTAGATTAGATTAGATTACATTGCATTAGATTACATGAGATTAGATGATATTACATTAGATTACATTACATTAGATTTCATCAGATTAGATTACAGTACATTAGATTAGATTACATACATTGCATTAGATTACATGAGATTAGATGATATTACATTAGATTACATTACATTAGATTTCATCAGATTAGATTACAGTACATTAGATTAGATTACATACATTGCATTAGATGTCATTAGATTAGATGAAATTACATTAGATTACATTACATTTCATTAGATTAGATTGCATTAGATTACATTACATTACATTAGGTTTCATTAGATTACATTACAGTAGATTACATTACATTAGATTCGATTACATTAGATTACATTACATTAGATTACATTAGTTTAGATTACATTACATTAGATTAGATTACATGACATTACATTAGGTTACATTAGATTACATTTCACTAGATTACATTACATTTGATTAGATTACATTACATTAGATTACATTTGTTTAGATTACATTAGTTTAGATTATATTAGTTTAGATTAGATTACATTACATTAGATTACTTTACATTAGATCACATTACTTTAGATTAGATTACATTACATTAGCTTACATTACATTACATTGCATTAGATTAATGTAATAAGATTAGATGAGATTACATTAGATTACATTACATTAGATCAGTTTATATTATATTAGATTACATTACATTAGATTACATTACATTAGATTCGATTACATTAGATTAGATTTGATTACATTACATTAGAGTACATAACATTAGATTACATTGCATTACATTACATGAAATTACATTACGTTAGATTAGATTACATTACTTTAGCTTACATTACATTACATTCGATGACATTACATTAGATTATATTACATTAGATTAGATTACATTAGATTACATTACATTACCTTATGTTACATTACATTACATTGCAATACATTAGAATACAATACATTAGATTACCTTACATTATATTACATTAGGCTAGTTTACATTATTTTACATTACATTACATTAGATTACATTACATTAGATTAGATTACATTAGATTAGATTACATTACATTGCATTACATTAGATTACATTAAATTTGATTAGATTACATTAGATAAGTGAGATAATTTTGTTTCATTGAAACGTTTGATTCATTGAATCAATGATTTAAGTTTCATTCAATGAAGTAATGAATGAACGTGGTGAGCTTCTCTCATTCATTCAATGTGTTAAGCTGAACGGTTTTTTCAATGAATCAAACGGTATTCATTGTTTTAATGAAACAAACTGACCTCACTTATTTAGTGAATAAATCTGCACACGTTTATTCATTGAGACTGCAATTGACAATTCAATGAGTAGAATCAAAGTGTACGCATTCATTCACTGTATGTCTTAATTAAAAGAGTAGAGCTCCCGCCATTCATTCAATGCCACCAGCAAAACCTATTCATTCAATGGAGCAAACTGCACTCATGATAAAGACTGCCTGCATCAATTCAATGAGTAGAGCTTCTCTCATTCATTGAATGTGTCAAGCTCACCGTTTTCATTTAATGAAACAAACTGCATTGATTGAATCATTGAACCAAACTAGAATCACTGATTCAATGAATCAAACCTTATTCCTTGTTTCATTCGAACAAACCTAACTCACTTATTTAGTGAATCCTACTACACTCATTCATTCAATGAAACAGACTGCACATGATAATTCAATGAAGGTACTCTTAACGCATTGATTCAACCAAACAAATTGCACACATTTAGTTCATGAAGCAAACTGCATTTGTCAATTGAATGAATACAGCTACTCATTCATTCAATGTCACACATTGTCACAATCAAACTGCACACATTCACTCCATGAACCAAACTACACGTGTTAATTCAATGAGCAGAGCTTCTCTCACCAGTCAATGATGAGCTTAACGCTTTCATTCAATGAAACAAACAGCTTTCGTTGAATCATTGAATCAAATTCTAAAGATGGATTCAATGTAGATTAGATTACATTAGATTAGATTACATTACATTAGATTACATTACATTAGATTAGACTGCATTACATTAGATTACATTACATTAGATTTCATCAGATTAGATTACAGTATATTAGATTAGATTAGATTACATTGCATTAGATTACATGAGATTAGATGATATTACATTAGATTACATTACATTAGATTTCATCAGATTAGATTACAGTACATTAGATTAGATTACATACATTGCATTAGATGTCATTAGATTAGATGAAATTACATTAGATTACATTACATTTCATTAGATTACATTGCATTAGATTACATTACATTACATTAGGTTTCATTAGATTACATTACAGTAGATTACATTACATTAGATTAGATTACATTAGATTACATTACATTAGATTACATTAGTTTAGATTACATTACATTAGATTAGATTACATGACATTACATTAGGTTACATTAGATTACATTTCACTAGATTACATTACATTTGATTAGATTACATTACATTAGATTACATTTGTTTAGATTACATTAGTTTAGATTATATTAGTTTAGATTAGATTACATTACATTAGATTACTTTACATTAGATCACATTACTTTAGATTAGATTACATTACATTAGCTTACATTACATTACATTGCATTAGATTAATGTAATAAGATTAGATGAGATTACATTAGATTACATTACATTAGATCAGTTTATATTATATTAGATTACATTACATTAGATTACATTACATTAGATTCGATTACATTAGATTAGATTTGATTACATTACATTAGAGTACATAACATTAGATTACATTGCATTACATTACATGAAATTACATTACGTTAGATTAGATTACATTACTTTAGCTTACATTACATTACATTCGATGACATTACATTAGATTATATTACATTAGATTAGATTACATTAGATTACATTACATTACCTTATGTTACATTACATTACATTGCAATACATTAGAATACAATACATTAGATTACCTTACATTATATTACATTACGCTAGTTTACATTATTTTACATTACATTACATTAGATTACATTACATTAGATTAGATTACATTAGATTAGATTACATTACATTGCATTACATTAGATTACATTAAATTTGATTAGATTACATTAGATAAGTGAGATAATTTTGTTTCATTGAAACGTTTGATTCATTGAATCAATGATTTAAGTTTCATTCAATGAAGTAATGAATGAACGTGGTGAGCTTCTCTCATTCATTCAATGTGTTAAGCTGAACGGTTTTTTCAATGAATCAAACGGTATTCATTGTTTTAATGAAACAAACTGACCTCACTTATTTAGTGAATAAATCTGCACACGTTTATTCATTGAGACTGCAATTGACAATTCAATGAGTAGAATCAAAGTGTACGCATTCATTCACTGTATGTCTTAATTAAAAGAGTAGAGCTCCCGCCATTCATTCAATGCCACCAGCAAAACCTATTCATTCAATGGAGCAAACTGCACTCATGATAAAGACTGCCTGCATCAATTCAATGAGTAGAGCTTCTCTCATTCATTGAATGTGTCAAGCTCACCGTTTTCATTTAATGAAACAAACTGCATTGATTGAATCATTGAACCAAACTAGAATCACTGATTCAATGAATCAAACCTTATTCCTTGTTTCATTCGAACAAACCTAACTCACTTATTTAGTGAATCCTACTACACTCATTCATTCAATGAAACAGACTGCACATGATAATTCAATGAAGGTACTCTTAACGCATTGATTCAACCAAACAAATTGCACACATTTAGTTCATGAAGCAAACTGCATTTGTCAATTGAATGAATACAGCTACTCATTCATTCAATGTCACACATTGTCACAATCAAACTGCACACATTCACTCCATGAACCAAACTACACGTGTTAATTCAATGAGCAGAGCTTCTCTCACCAGTCAATGATGAGCTTTCATTCAATGAAACAAACAGCATTCGTTGAATCATTGAATCAAATTCTAAAGATGGATTCAATGTAGATTAGATTACATTAGATTAGATTACATTACATTAGATTACATTACATTAGATTAGACTGCATTACATTAGATTACATTACATTAGATTTCATCAGATTAGATTACAGTATATTAGATTAGATTAGATTACATTGCATTAGATTACATGAGATTAGATGATATTACATTAGATTACATTACATTAGATTTCATCAGATTAGATTACAGTACATTAGATTAGATTACATACATTGCATTAGATGACATTAGATTCGATGAAATTACATTAGATTACATTACATTTCATTAGATTAGATTGCATTAGATTACATTACATTACATTAGGTTTCATTAGATTACATTACAGTAGATTACATTACATTAGATTCGATTACATTAGATTACATTACATTAGATTACATTAGTTTAGATTACATTACATTTGATTAGATTACATTACATTAGATTACATTTGTTTAGTTTACATTAGTTTAGATTATATTAGTTTAGATTAGATTACATTACATTAGATTACTTTACATTAGATCACATTACTTTAGATTAGATTACATTACATTAGCTTACATTACATTACATTGCATTAGATTAATGTAATAAGATTAGATGAGATTACATTAGATTACATTACATTAGATCAGTGTATATTATATTAGATTACATTACATTAGATTACATTACATTAGATTCGATTACATTAGATTAGATTTGATTACATTACATTAGAGTACATAACATTAGATTACATTGCATTACATTACATGAAATTACATTACTTTAGATTAGATTACATTACTTTAGCTTACATTACATTACATTCGATGACATTACATTAGATTATATTACATTAGATTACATTACATTAGATTACATTACATTACCTTATGTTACATTACATTACATTGCAATACATTAGAATACAATACATTAGATTACCTTACATTATATTACATTAGGCTAGTTTACATTATTTTACATTACATTACATTAGATTACATTACATTAGATTAGATTACATTAGATTAGATTACATTACATTGCATTACATTAGATTACATTAAATTTGATTAGATTACATTAGATAAGTGAGATAATTTTGTTTCATTGAAACGTTTGATTCATTGAATCAATGATTTAAGTTTCATTCAATGAAGTAATGAATGAACGTGGTGAGCTTCTCTCATTCATTCAATGTGTTAAGCTGAACGGTTTTTTCAATGAATCAAACGGTATTCATTGTTTTAATGAAACAAACTGACCTCACTTATTTAGTGAATAAATCTGCACACGTTTATTCATTGAGACTGCAATTGACAATTCAATGAGTAGAATCAAAGTGTACGCATTCATTCACTGTATGTCTTAATTAAAAGAGTAGAGCTCCCGCCATTCATTCAATGCCACCAGCAAAACCTATTCATTCAATGGAGCAAACTGCACTCATGATAAAGACTGTCTGCATCAATTCAATGAGTAGAGCTTCTCTCATTCATTGAATGTGTCAAGCTCACCGTTTTCATTTAATGAAACAAACTGCATTGATTGAATCATTGAACCAAACTAGAATCACTGATTCAATGAATCAAACCTTATTCCTTGTTTCATTCGAACAAACCTAACTCACTTATTTAGTGAATCCTACTACACTCATTCATTCAATGAAACAGACTGCACATGATAATTCAATGAAGGTACTCTTAACGCATTGATTCAACCAAACAAATTGCACACATTTAGTTCATGAAGCAAACTGCATTTGTCAATTGAATGAATACAGCTACTCATTCATTCAATGTCACACATTGTCACAATCAAACTGCACACATTCACTCCATGAACCAAACTACACGTGTTAATTCAATGAGCAGAGCTTCTCTCACCAGTCAATGATGAGTTTAACGCTTTCATTCAATGAAACAAACAGCTTTCGTTGAATCATTGAATCAAATTCTAAAGATGGATTCAATGTAGATTAGATTACATTAGATTAGATTACATTACATTAGATTACATTACATTAGATTAGACTGCATTACATTAGATTACATTACATTAGATTTCATCAGATTAGATTACAGTATATTAGATTAGATTAGATTACATTGCATTAGATTACATGAGATTAGATGATATTACATTAGATTACATTACATTAGATTTCATCAGATTAGATTACAGTACATTAGATTAGATTACATACATTGCATTAGATGTCATTAGATTAGATGAAATTACATTAGATTACATTACATTTCATTAGATTAGATTGCATTAGATTACATTACATTACATTAGGTTTCATTAGATTACATTACAATAGATTCCATTACATTAGATTCGATAACATTAGATTACATTACATTAGATTACATTAGTTTAGATTACATTACATTAGATTAGATTACATGACATTACATTAGGTTACATTAGATTACATTTCACTAGATTACATTACATTTGATTAGATTACATTACATTAGATTACATTTGTTTAGATTACATTAGTTTAGATTATATTAGTTTAGATTAGATTACATTACATTAGATTACTTTACATTAGATCACATTACTTTAGATTAGATTACATTACATTAGCTTACATTACATTACATTGCATTAGATTAATGTAATAAGATTAGATGAGATTACATTAGATTACATTACATTAGATCAGTTTATATTATATTAGATTACATTACATTAGATTACATTACATTAGATTAGATTTGATTACATTACATTAGAGTAGATTACATTAGATCACATTGCATTACATTACATGAAATTACATTACTTTAGATTAGATTACATTACTTTAGCTTACATTACATTACATTCGATGACATTACATTAGATTAGATTACATTAGATTACATTACATTAGATTACATTACATTACCTTATGTTACATTACATTACATTGCAATACATTAGAATACAATACATTAGATTACCTTACATTATATTACATTAGGCTAGTTTACATTATTTTACATTACATTACATTAGATTACATTACATTAGATTAGATTACATTAGATTAGATTACATTACATTGCATTACATTAGATTACATTAAATTTGATTAGATTACATTAGATAAGTGAGATAATTTTGTTTCATTGAAACGTTTGATTCATTGAATCAATGATTTAAGTTTCATTCAATGAAGTAATGAATGAACGTGGTGAGCTTCTCTCATTCATTCAATGTGTTAAGCTGAACGGTTTTTTCAATGAATCAAACGGTATTCATTGTTTTAATGAAACAAACTGACCTCACTTATTTAGTGAATAAATCTGCACACGTTTATTCATTGAGACTGCAATTGACAATTCAATGAGTAGAATCAAAGTGTACGCATTCATTCACTGTATGTCTTAATTAAAAGAGTAGAGCTCCCGCCATTCATTCAATGCCACGAGCAAAACCTATTCATTCAATGGAGCAAACTGCACTCATGATAAAGACTGCCTGCATCAATTCAATGAGTAGAGCTTCTCTCATTCATTGAATGTGTCAAGCTCACCGTTTTCATTTAATGAAACAAACTGCATTGATTGAATCATTGAACCAAACTAGAATCACTGATTCAATGAATCAAACCTTATTCCTTGTTTCATTCGAACAAACCTAACTCACTTATTTAGTGAATCCTACTACACTCATTCATTCAATGAAACAGACTGCACATGATAATTCAATGAAGGTACTCTTAACGCATTGATTCAACCAAACAAATTGCACACATTTAGTTCATGAAGCAAACTGCATTTGTCAATTGAATGAATACAGCTACTCATTCATTCAATGTCACACATTGTCACAATCAAACTGCACACATTCACTCCATGAACCAAACTACACGTGTTAATTCAATGAGCAGAGCTTCTCTCACCAGTCAATGATGAGCTTAACGCTTTCATTCAATGAAACAAACAGCTTTCGTTGAATCATTGAATCAAATTCTAAAGATGGATTCAATGTAGATTAGATTACATTAGATTAGATTACATTACATTAGATTACATTACATTAGATTAGACTGCATTACATTAGATTACATTACATTAGATTTCATCAGATTAGATTACAGTATATTAGATTAGATTAGATTACATTGCATTAGATTACATGAGATTAGATGATATTACATTAGATTACATTACATTAGATTTCATCAGATTAGATTACAGTACATTAGATTAGATTACATACATTGCATTAGATGTCATTAGATTAGATGAAATTACATTAGATTACATTACATTTCATTAGATTAGATTGCATTAGATTACATTACATTACATTAGGTTTCATTAGATTACATTACAGTAGATTACATTACATTAGATTCGATTACATTAGATTACATTACATTAGATTACATTAGTTTAGATTACATTACATTAGATTAGATTACATGACATTACATTAGGTTACATTAGATTACATTTCACTAGATTACATTACATTTGATTAGATTACATTACATTAGATTACATTTGTTTAGATTACATTAGTTTAGATTATATTAGTTTAGATTAGATTACATTACATTAGATTACTTTACATTAGATCACATTACTTTAGATTAGATTACATTACATTAGCTTACATTACATTACATTGCATTAGATTAATGTAATAAGATTAGATGAGATTACATTAGATTACATTACATTAGATCAGTTTATATTATATTAGATTACATTACATTAGATTACATTACATTAGATTCGATTACATTAGATTAGATTTGATTACATTACATTAGAGTAGATTACATTAGATTGCATTGCATTACATTACATGAAATTACATTACTTTAGATTAGATTACATTACTTTAGCTTACATAACATTACATTCGATGACATTACATTAGATTAGATTACATTAGATTACATTACATTAGATTACATTACATTACCTTATGTTACATTACATTACATTGCAATACATTAGAATACAATACATTAGATTACCTTACATTATATTACATTAGGCTAGTTTACATTATTTTACATTACATTACATTAGATTACATTACATTAGATTAGATTACATTAGATTAGATTACATTACATTGCATTACATTAGATTACATTAAATTTGATTAGATTACATTAGATAAGTGAGATAATTTTGTTTCATTGAAACGTTTGATTCATTGAATCAATGATTTAAGTTTCATTCAATGAAGTAATGAATGAACGTGGTGAGCTTCTCTCATTCATTCAATGTGTTAAGCTGAACGGTTTTTTCAATGAATCAAACGGTATTCATTGTTTTAATGAAACAAACTGACCTCACTTATTTAGTGAATAAATCTGCACACGTTTATTCATTGAGACTGCAATTGACAATTCAATGAGTAGAATCAAAGTGTACGCATTCATTCACTGTATGTCTTAATTAAAAGAGTAGAGCTCCCGCCATTCATTCAATGCCACCAGCAAAACCTATTCATTCAATGGAGCAAACTGCACTCATGATAAAGACTGCCTGCATCAATTCAATGAGTAGAGCTTCTCTCATTCATTGAATGTGTCAAGCTCACCGTTTTCATTTAATGAAACAAACTGCATTGATTGAATCATTGAACCAAACTAGAATCACTGATTCAATGAATCAAACCTTATTCCTTGTTTCATTCGAACAAACCTAACTCACTTATTTAGTGAATCCTACTACACTCATTCATTCAATGAAACAGACTGCACATGATAATTCAATGAAGGTACTCTTAACGCATTGATTCAACCAAACAAATTGCACACATTTAGTTCATGAAGCAAACTGCATTTGTCAATTGAATGAATACAGCTACTCATTCATTCAATGTCACACATTGTCACAATCAAACTGCACACATTCACTCCATGAACCAAACTACACGTGTTAATTCAATGAGCAGAGCTTCTCTCACCAGTCAATGATGAGCTTAACGCTTTCATTCAATGAAACAAACAGCTTTCGTTGAATCATTGAATCAAATTCTAAAGATGGATTCAATGTAGATTAGATTACATTAGATTAGATTACATTACATTAGATTACATTACATTAGATTAGACTGCATTACATTAGATTACATTACATTAGATTTCATCAGATTAGATTACAGTATATTAGATTAGATTAGATTACATTGCATTAGATTACATGAGATTAGATGATATTACATTAGATTACATTACATTAGATTTCATCAGATTAGATTACAGTACATTAGATTAGATTACATACATTGCATTAGATGACATTAGATTAGATGAAATTACATTAGATTACATTACATTTCATTAGATTAGATTGCATTAGATTACATTACATTACATTAGGTTTCATTAGATTACATTACAGTAGATTACATTACATTAGATTCGATTACATTAGATTACATTACATTAGATTACATTAGTTTAGATTACATTACATTAGATTAGATTACATGACATTACATTAGGTTACATTAGATTACATTTCACTAGATTACATTACATTTGATTAGATTACATTACATTAGATTACATTTGTTTAGATTACATTAGTTTAGATTATATTAGTTTAGATTAGATTACATTACATTAGATTACTTTACATTAGATCACATTACTTTAGATTAGATTACATTACATTAGCTTACATTACATTACATTGCATTAGATTAATGTAATAAGATTAGATGAGATTACATTAGATTACATTACATTAGATCAGTTTATATTATATTAGATTACATTACATTAGATTACATTACATTAGATTCGATTACATTAGATTAGATTTGATTACATTACATTAGAGTACATAACATTAGATTACATTGCATTACATTACATGAAATTACATTACGTTAGATTAGATTACATTACTTTAGCTTACATTACATTACATTCGATGACATTACATTAGATTAGATTACATTAGATTACATTACATTAGATTACATTACATTACCTTATGTTACATTACTTTACATTGCAATACATTAGAATACAATACATTAGATTACCTTACATTATATTACATTAGGCTAGTTTACATTATTTTACATTACATTACATTAGATTACATTACATTAGATTAGATTACATTAGATAAGTGAGATAATTTTGTTTCATTGAAACGTTTGATTCATTGAATCAATGATTTAAGTTTCATTCAATGAAGTAATGAATGAACGTGGTGAGCTTCTCTCATTCATTCAATGTGTTAAGCTGAACGGTTTTTTCAATGAATCAAACGGTATTCATTGTTTTAATGAAACAAACTGACCTCACTTATTTAGTGAATAAATCTGCACACGTTTATTCATTGAGACTGCAATTGACAATTCAATGAGTAGAATCAAAGTGTACGCATTCATTCACTGTATGTCTTAATTAAAAGAGTAGAGCTCCCGCCATTCATTCAATGCCACCAGCAAAACCTATTCATTCAATGGAGCAAACTGCACTCATGATAAAGACTGCCTGCATCAATTCAATGAGTAGAGCTTCTCTCATTCATTGAATGTGTCAAGCTCACCGTTTTCATTTAATGAAACAAACTGCATTGATTGAATCATTGAACCAAACTAGAATCACTGATTCAATGAATCAAACCTTATTCCTTGTTTCATTCGAACAAACCTAACTCACTTATTTAGTGAATCCTACTACACTCATTCATTCAATGAAACAGACTGCACATGATAATTCAATGAAGGTACTCTTAACGCATTGATTCAACCAAACAAATTGCACACATTTAGTTCATGAAGCAAACTGCATTTGTCAATTGAATGAATACAGCTACTCATTCATTCAATGTCACACATTGTCACAATCAAACTGCACACATTCACTCCATGAACCAAACTACACGTGTTAATTCAATGAGCAGAGCTTCTCTCACCAGTCAATGATGAGCTTAACGCTTTCATTCAATGAAACAAACAGCTTTCGTTGAATCATTGAATCAAATTCTAAAGATGGATTCAATGTAGATTAGATTACATTAGATTAGATTACATTACATTAGATTACATTACATTAGATTAGACTGCATTACATTAGATTACATTACATTAGATTTCATCAGATTAGATTACAGTATATTAGATTAGATTAGATTACATTGCATTAGATTACATGAGATTAGATGATATTACATTAGATTACATTACATTAGATTTCATCAGATTAGATTACAGTACATTAGATTAGATTACATACATTGCATTAGATGTCATTAGATTAGATGAAATTACATTAGATTACATTACATTTCATTAGATTAGATTGCATTAGATTACATTACATTACATTAGGTTTCATTAGATTACATTACAGTAGATTACATTACATTAGATTCGATTACATTAGATTACATTACATTAGATTACATTAGTTTAGATTACATTACATTAGATTAGATTACATGACATTACATTAGGTTACATTAGATTACATTTCACTAGATTACATTACATTTGATTAGATTACATTACATTAGATTACATTTGTTTAGATTACATTAGTTTAGATTATATTAGTTTAGATTAGATTACATTACATTAGATTACTTTACATTAGATCACATTACTTTAGATTAGATTACATTACATTAGCTTACATTACATTACATTGCATTAGATTAATGTAATAAGATTAGATGAGATTACATTAGATTACATTACATTAGATCAGTTTATATTATATTAGATTACATTACATTAGATTACATTACATTAGATTCGATTACATTAGATTAGATTTGATTACATTACATTAGAGTAGATTACATTAGATTGCATTGCATTACATTACATGAAATTACATTACTTTAGATTAGATTACATTACTTTAGCTTACATAACATTACATTCGATGACATTACATTAGATTAGATTACATTAGATTACATTACATTAGATTACATTACATTACCTTATGTTACATTACATTACATTGCAATACATTAGAATACAATACATTAGATTACCTTACATTATATTACATTAGGCTAGTTTACATTATTTTACATTACATTACATTAGATTACATTACATTAGATTAGATTACATTAGATTAGATTACATTACATTGCATTACATTAGATTACATTAAATTTGATTAGATTACATTAGATAAGTGAGATAATTTTGTTTCATTGAAACGTTTGATTCATTGAATCAATGATTTAAGTTTCATTCAATGAAGTAATGAATGAACGTGGTGAGCTTCTCTCATTCATTCAATGTGTTAAGCTGAACGGTTTTTTCAATGAATCAAACGGTATTCATTGTTTTAATGAAACAAACTGACCTCACTTATTTAGTGAATAAATCTGCACACGTTTATTCATTGAGACTGCAATTGACAATTCAATGAGTAGAATCAAAGTGTACGCATTCATTCACTGTATGTCTTAATTAAAAGAGTAGAGCTCCCGCCATTCATTCAATGCCACCAGCAAAACCTATTCATTCAATGGAGCAAACTGCACTCATGATAAAGACTGCCTGCATCAATTCAATGAGTAGAGCTTCTCTCATTCATTGAATGTGTCAAGCTCACCGTTTTCATTTAATGAAACAAACTGCATTGATTGAATCATTGAACCAAACTAGAATCACTGATTCAATGAATCAAACCTTATTCCTTGTTTCATTCGAACAAACCTAACTCACTTATTTAGTGAATCCTACTACACTCATTCATTCAATGAAACAGACTGCACATGATAATTCAATGAAGGTACTCTTAACGCATTGATTCAACCAAACAAATTGCACACATTTAGTTCATGAAGCAAACTGCATTTGTCAATTGAATGAATACAGCTACTCATTCATTCAATGTCACACATTGTCACAATCAAACTGCACACATTCACTCCATGAACCAAACTACACGTGTTAATTCAATGAGCAGAGCTTCTCTCACCAGTCAATGATGAGCTTAACGCTTTCATTCAATGAAACAAACAGCATTCGTTGAATCATTGAATCAAATTCTAAAGATGGATTCAATGTAGATTAGATTACATTAGATTAGATTACATTACATTAGATTACATTACATTAGATTAGACTGCATTACATTAGATTACATTACATTAGATTTCATCAGATTAGATTACAGTATATTAGATTAGATTAGATTACATTGCATTAGATTACATGAGATTAGATGATATTACATTAGATTACATTACATTAGATTTCATCAGATTAGATTACAGTACATTAGATTAGATTACATACATTGCATTAGATGACATTAGATTAGATGAAATTACATTAGATTACATTACATTTCATTAGATTAGATTGCATTAGATTACATTACATTACATTAGGTTTCATTAGATTACATTACAGTAGATTACATTACATTAGATTAGATTACATTAGATTACATTACATTAGATTACATTAGTTTAGATTACATTACATTAGATTAGATTACATGACATTACATTAGGTTACATTAGATTACATTTCACTAGATTACATTACATTTGATTAGATTACATTACATTAGATTACATTTGTTTAGATTACATTAGTTTAGATTATATTAGTTTAGATTAGATTACATTACATTAGATTACTTTACATTAGATCACATTACTTTAGATTAGATTACATTACATTAGCTTACATTACATTACATTGCATTAGATTAATGTAATAAGATTAGATGAGATTACATTAGATTACATTACATTAGATCAGTTTATATTATATTAGATTACATTACATTAGATTACATTACATTAGATTAGATTTGATTACATTACATTAGAGTAGATTACATTAGATTACATTGCATTACATTACATGAAATTACATTACTTTAGATTAGATTACATTACTTTAGCTTACATTACATTACATTCGATGACATTACATTAGATTAGATTACATTAGATTACATTACATTAGATTACATTACATTACCTTATGTTACATTACATTACATTGCAATACATTAGAATACAATACATTAGATTACCTTACATTATATTACATTAGGCTAGTTTACATTATTTTACATTACATTACATTAGATTACATTACATTAGATTAGATTACATTAGATTAGATTACATTACATTGCATTACATTAGATTACATTAAATTTGATTAGATTACATTAGATAAGTGAGATAATTTTGTTTCATTGAAACGTTTGATTCATTGAATCAATGATTTAAGTTTCATTCAATGAAGTAATGAATGAACGTGGTGAGCTTCTCTCATTCATTCAATGTGTTAAGCTGAACGGTTTTTTCAATGAATCAAACGGTATTCATTGTTTTAATGAAACAAACTGACCTCACTTATTTAGTGAATAAATCTGTTTATTCATTGAGACTGCAATTGACAATTCAATGAGTAGAATCAAAGTGTACGCATTCATTCACTGTATGTCTTAATTAAAAGAGTAGAGCTCCCGCCATTCATTCAATGCCACGAGCAAAACCTATTCATTCAATGGAGCAAACTGCACTCATGATAAAGACTGCCTGCATCAATTCAATGAGTAGAGCTTCTCTCATTCATTGAATGTGTCAAGCTCACCGTTTTCATTTAATGAAACAAACTGCATTGATTGAATCATTGAACCAAACTAGAATCACTGATTCAATGAATCAAACCTTATTCCTTGTTTCATTCGAACAAACCTAACTCACTTATTTAGTGAATCCTACTACACTCATTCATTCAATGAAACAGACTGCACATGATAATTCAATGAAGGTACTCTTAACGCATTGATTCAACCAAACAAATTGCACACATTTAGTTCATGAAGCAAACTGCATTTGTCAATTGAATGAATACAGCTACTCATTCATTCAATGTCACACATTGTCACAATCAAACTGCACACATTCACTCCATGAACCAAACTACACGTGTTAATTCAATGAGCAGAGCTTCTCTCACCAGTCAATGATGAGCTTAACGCTTTCATTCAATGAAACAAACAGCTTTCGTTGAATCATTGAATCAAATTCTAAAGATGGATTCAATGTAGATTAGATTACATTAGATTAGATTACATTACATTAGATTACATTACATTAGATTAGACTGCATTACATTAGATTACATTACATTAGATTTCATCAGATTAGATTACAGTATATTAGATTAGATTAGATTACATTGCATTAGATTACATGAGATTAGATGATATTACATTAGATTACATTACATTAGATTTCATCAGATTAGATTACAGTACATTAGATTAGATTACATACATTGCATTAGATGTCATTAGATTAGATGAAATTACATTAGATTACATTACATTTCATTAGATTAGATTGCATTAGATTACATTACATTACATTAGGTTTCATTAGATTACATTACAGTAGATTACATTACATTAGATTCGATTACATTAGATTACATTACATTAGATTACATTAGTTTAGATTACATTACATTAGATTAGATTACATGACATTACATTAGGTTACATTAGATTACATTTCACTAGATTACATTACATTTGATTAGATTACATTACATTAGATTACATTTGTTTAGATTACATTAGTTTAGATTATATTAGTTTAGATTAGATTACATTACATTAGATTACTTTACATTAGATCACATTACTTTAGATTAGATTACATTACATTAGCTTACATTACATTACATTGCATTAGATTAATGTAATAAGATTAGATGAGATTACATTAGATTACATTACATTAGATCAGTTTATATTATATTAGATTACATTACATTAGATTACATTACATTAGATTCGATTACATTAGATTAGATTTGATTACATTACATTAGAGTAGATTACATTAGATTGCATTGCATTACATTACATGAAATTACATTACTTTAGATTAGATTACATTACTTTAGCTTACATAACATTACATTCGATGACATTACATTAGATTAGATTACATTAGATTACATTACATTAGATTACATTACATTACCTTATGTTACATTACATTACATTGCAATACATTAGAATACAATACATTAGATTACCTTACATTATATTACATTAGGCTAGTTTACATTATTTTACATTACATTACATTAGATTACATTACATTAGATTAGATTACATTAGATTAGATTACATTACATTGCATTACATTAGATTACATTAAATTTGATTAGATTACATTAGATAAGTGAGATAATTTTGTTTCATTGAAACGTTTGATTCATTGAATCAATGATTTAAGTTTCATTCAATGAAGTAATGAGTGAACGTGGTGAGCTTCTCTCATTCATTCAATGTGTTAAGCTGAACGGTTTTTTCAATGAATCAAACGGTATTCATTGTTTTAATGAAACAAACTGACCTCACTTATTTAGTGAATAAATCTGCACACGTTTATTCATTGAGACTGCAATTGACAATTCAATGAGTAGAATCAAAGTGTACGCATTCATTCACTGTATGTCTTAATTAAAAGAGTAGAGCTCCCGCCATTCATTCAATGCCACCAGCAAAACCTATTCATTCAATGGAGCAAACTGCACTCATGATAAAGACTGCCTGCATCAATTCAATGAGTAGAGCTTCTCTCATTCATTGAATGTGTCAAGCTCACCGTTTTCATTTAATGAAACAAACTGCATTGATTGAATCATTGAACCAAACTAGAATCACTGATTCAATGAATCAAACCTTATTCCTTGTTTCATTCGAACAAACCTAACTCACTTATTTAGTGAATCCTACTACACTCATTCATTCAATGAAACAGACTGCACATGATAATTCAATGAAGGTACTCTTAACGCATTGATTCAACCAAACAAATTGCACACATTTAGTTCATGAAGCAAACTGCATTTGTCAATTGAATGAATACAGCTACTCATTCATTCAATGTCACACATTGTCACAATCAAACTGCACACATTCACTCCATGAACCAAACTACACGTGTTAATTCAATGAGCAGAGCTTCTCTCACCCGTCAATGATGAGCTTAACGCTTTCATTCAATGAAACAAACAGCATTCGTTGAATCATTGAATCAAATTCTAAAGATGGATTCAATGTAGATTAGATTACATTAGATTAGATTACATTACATTAGATTACATTACATTAGATTAGACTGCATTACATTAGATTACATTACATTAGATTTCATCAGATTAGATTACAGTATATTAGATTAGATTAGATTACATTGCATTAGATTACATGAGATTAGATGATATTACATTAGATTACATTACATTAGATTTCATCAGATTAGATTACAGTACATTAGATTAGATTACATACATTGCATTAGATGACATTAGATTAGATGAAATTACATTAGATTACATTACATTTCATTAGATTAGATTGCATTAGATTACATTACATTACATTAGGTTTCATTAGATTACATTACAGTACATTACATTAGATTCGATTACATTAGATTACATTACATTAGATTACATTAGTTTAGATTACATTACATTAGATTAGATTACATGACATTACATTAGGTTACATTAGATTACATTTCACTAGATTACATTACATTTGATTAGATTACATTACATTAGATTACATTTGTTTAGATTACATTAGTTTAGATTATATTAGTTTAGATTAGATTACATTACATTAGATTACTTTACATTAGATCACATTACTTTAGATTAGATTACATTACATTAGCTTACATTACATTACATTGCATTAGATTAATGTAATAAGATTAGATGAGATTACATTAGATTACATTACATTAGATCAGTTTATATTATATTAGATTACATTACATTAGATTACATTACATTAGATTCGATTACATTAGATTAGATTTGATTACATTACATTAGAGTAGATTACATTAGATTGCATTGCATTACATTACATGAAATTACATTACTTTAGATTAGATTACATTACTTTAGCTTACATTACATTACATTCGATGACATTACATTAGATTACATTACATTAGATTACATTACATTACCTTATGTTACATTACATTACATTGCAATACATTAGAATACAATACATTAGATTACCTTACATTATATTACATTAGGCTAGTTTACATTATTTTACATTACATTACATTAGATTACATTACATTAGATTAGATTACATTAGATTAGATTACATTACATTGCATTACATTAGATTACATTAAATTTGATTAGATTACATTAGATAAGTGAGATAATTTTGTTTCATTGAAACGTTTGATTCATTGAATCAATGATTTAAGTTTCATTCAATGAAGTAATGAATGAACGTGGTGAGCTTCTCTCATTCATTCAATGTGTTAAGCTGAACGGTTTTTTCAATGAATCAAACGGTATTCATTGTTTTAATGAAACAAACTGACCTCACTTATTTAGTGAATAAATCTGTTTATTCATTGAGACTGCAATTGACAATTCAATGAGTAGAATCAAAGTGTACGCATTCATTCACTGTATGTCTTAATTAAAAGAGTAGAGCTCCCGCCATTCATTCAATGCCACGAGCAAAACCTATTCATTCAATGGAGCAAACTGCACTCATGATAAAGACTGCCTGCATCAATTCAATGAGTAGAGCTTCTCTCATTCATTGAATGTGTCAAGCTCACCGTTTTCATTTAATGAAACAAACTGCATTGATTGAATCATTGAACCAAACTAGAATCACTGATTCAATGAATCAAACCTTATTCCTTGTTTCATTCGAACAAACCTAACTCACTTATTTAGTGAATCCTACTACACTCATTCATTCAATGAAACAGACTGCACATGATAATTCAATGAAGGTACTCTTAACGCATTGATTCAACCAAACAAATTGCACACATTTAGTTCATGAAGCAAACTGCATTTGTCAATTGAATGAATACAGCTACTCATTCATTCAATGTCACACATTGTCACAATCAAACTGCACACATTCACTCCATGAACCAAACTACACGTGTTAATTCAATGAGCAGAGCTTCTCTCACCAGTCAATGATGAGCTTAACGCTTTCATTCAATGAAACAAACAGCTTTCGTTGAATCATTGAATCAAATTCTAAAGATGGATTCAATGTAGATTAGATTACATTAGATTAGATTACATTACATTAGATTACATTACATTAGATTAGACTGCATTACATTAGATTACATTACATTAGATTTCATCAGATTAGATTACAGTATATTAGATTAGATTAGATTACATTGCATTAGATTACATGAGATTAGATGATATTACATTAGATTACATTACATTAGATTTCATCAGATTAGATTACAGTACATTAGATTAGATTACATACATTGCATTAGATGTCATTAGATTAGATGAAATTACATTAGATTACATTACATTTCATTAGATTAGATTGCATTAGATTACATTACATTACATTAGGTTTCATTAGATTACATTACAGTAGATTACATTACATTAGATTCGATTACATTAGATTACATTACATTAGATTACATTAGTTTAGATTACATTACATTAGATTAGATTACATGACATTACATTAGGTTACATTAGATTACATTTCACTAGATTACATTACATTTGATTAGATTACATTACATTAGATTACATTTGTTTAGATTACATTAGTTTAGATTATATTAGTTTAGATTAGATTACATTACATTAGATTACTTTACATTAGATCACATTACTTTAGATTAGATTACATTACATTAGCTTACATTACATTACATTGCATTAGATTAATGTAATAAGATTAGATGAGATTACATTAGATTACATTACATTAGATCAGTTTATATTGCATTGCATTACATTACATGAAATTACATTACTTTAGATTAGATTACATTACTTTAGCTTACATAACATTACATTCGATGACATTACATTAGATTAGATTACATTAGATTACATTACATTAGATTACATTACATTACCTTATGTTACATTACATTACATTGCAATACATTAGAATACAATACATTAGATTACCTTACATTATATTACATTCGGCTAGTTTACATTATTTTACATTACATTACATTAGATTACATTACATTAGATTAGATTACATTAGATTAGATTACATTACATTGCATTACATTAGATTACATTAAATTTGATTAGATTACATTAGATAAGTGAGATAATTTTGTTTCATTGAAACGTTTGATTCATTGAATCAATGATTTAAGTTTCATTCAATGAAGTAATGAATGAACGTGGTGAGCTTCTCTCATTCATTCAATGTGTTAAGCTGAACGGTTTTTTCAATGAATCAAACGGTATTCATTGTTTTAATGAAACAAACTGACCTCACTTATTTAGTGAATAAATCTGCACACGTTTATTCATTGAGACTGCAATTGACAATTCAATGAGTAGAATCAAAGTGTACGCATTCATTCACTGTATGTCTTAATTAAAAGAGTAGAGCTCCCGCCATTCATTCAATGCCACCAGCAAAACCTATTCATTCAATGGAGCAAACTGCACTCATGATAAAGACTGCCTGCATCAATTCAATGAGTAGAGCTTCTCTCATTCATTGAATGTGTCAAGCTCACCGTTTTCATTTAATGAAACAAACTGCATTGATTGAATCATTGAACCAAACTAGAATCACTGATTCAATGAATCAAACCTTATTCCTTGTTTCATTCGAACAAACCTAACTCACTTATTTAGTGAATCCTACTACACTCATTCATTCAATGAAACAGACTGCACATGATAATTCAATGAAGGTACTCTTAACGCATTGATTCAACCAAACAAATTGCACACATTTAGTTCATGAAGCAAACTGCATTTGTCAATTGAATGAATACAGCTACTCATTCATTCAATGTCACACATTGTCACAATCAAACTGCACACATTCACTCCATGAACCAAACTACACGTGTTAATTCAATGAGCAGAGCTTCTCTCACCAGTCAATGATGAGCTTAACGCTTTCATTCAATGAAACAAACAGCATTCGTTGAATCATTGAATCAAATTCTAAAGATGGATTCAATGTAGATTAGATTACATTAGATTAGATTACATTACATTAGATTACATTACATTAGATTAGACTGCATTACATTAGATTACATTACATTAGATTTCATCAGATTAGATTACAGTATATTAGATTAGATTAGATTACATTGCATTAGATTACATGAGATTAGATGATATTACATTAGATTACATTACATTAGATTTCATCAGATTAGATTACAGTACATTAGATTAGATTACATACATTGCATTAGATGACATTAGATTAGATGAAATTACATTAGATCACATTACATTTCATTAGATTAGATTGCATTAGATTACATTACATTACATTAGGTTTCATTAGATTACATTACAGTAGATTACATTACATTAGATTCGATTACATTAGATTACATTACATTAGATTACATTAGTTTAGATTACATTACATTAGATTAGATTACATGACATTACATTAGGTTACATTAGATTACATTTCACTAGATTACATTACATTTGATTAGATTACATTACATTAGATTACATTTGTTTAGATTACATTAGTTTAGATTATATTAGTTTAGATTAGATTACATTACATTAGCTTACATTACATTACATTGCATTAGATTAATGTAATAAGATTAGATGAGATTACATTAGATTACATTACATTAGATCAGTTTATATTATATTAGATTACATTACATTAGATTACATTACATTAGATTCGATTACATTAGATTAGATTTGATTACATTACATTAGAGTAGATTACATTAGATTACATTGCATTACATTACATGAAATTACATTACTTTAGATTAGATTACATTACTTTAGCTTACATTACATTACATTAGATTATATTACATTAGATTACATTACATTAGATTACATTACATTACCTTATGTTACATTACATTACATTGCAATACATTAGAATACAATACATTAGATTACCTTACATTATATTACATTAGGCTAGTTTACATTATTTTACATTACATTACATTAGATTACATTACATTAGATTAGATTACATTAGATTAGATTACATTACATTGCATTACATTAGATTACATTAAATTTGATTAGATTACATTAGATAAGTGAGATAATTTTGTTTCATTGAAACGTTTGATTCATTGAATCAATGATTTAAGTTTCATTCAATGAAGTAATGAATGAACGTGGTGAGCTTCTCTCATTCATTCAATGTGTTAAGCTGAACGGTTTTTTCAATGAATCAAACGGTATTCATTGTTTTAATGAAACAAACTGACCTCACTTATTTAGTGAATAAATCTGCACACGTTTATTCATTGAGACTGCAATTGACAATTCAATGAGTAGAATCAAAGTGTACGCATTCATTCACTGTATGTCTTAATTAAAAGAGTAGAGCTCCCGCCATTCATTCAATGCCACCAGCAAAACCTATTCATTCAATGGAGCAAACTGCACTCATGATAAAGACTGCCTGCATCAATTCAATGAGTAGAGCTTCTCTCATTCATTGAATGTGTCAAGCTCACCGTTTTCATTTAATGAAACAAACTGCATTGATTGAATCATTGAACCAAACTAGAATCACTGATTCAATGAATCAAACCTTATTCCTTGTTTCATTCGAACAAACCTAACTCACTTATTTAGTGAATCCTACTACACTCATTCATTCAATGAAACAGACTGCACATGATAATTCAATGAAGGTACTCTTAACGCATTGATTCAACCAAACAAATTGCACACATTTAGTTCATGAAGCAAACTGCATTTGTCAATTGAATGAATACAGCTACTCATTCATTCAATGTCACACATTGTCACAATCAAACTGCACACATTCACTCCATGAACCAAACTACACGTGTTAATTCAATGAGCAGAGCTTCTCTCACCAGTCAATGATGAGCTTAACGCTTTCATTCAATGAAACAAACAGCTTTCGTTGAATCATTGAATCAAATTCTAAAGACGGATTCAATGTAGATTAGATTACATTAGATTAGATTACATTACATTAGATTACATTACATTAGATTAGACTGCATTACATTAGATTACATTACATTAGATTTCATCAGATTAGATTACAGTATATTAGATTAGATTAGATTACATTGCATTAGATTACATGAGATTAGATGATATTACATTAGATTACATTACATTAGATTTCATCAGATTAGATTACATTACATTAGATTAGATTACATGACATTACATTAGGTTACATTAGATTACATTTCACTAGATTACATTACATTTGATTAGATTACATTACATTAGATTACATTTGTTTAGATTACATTAGTTTAGATTATATTAGTTTAGATTAGATTACATTACATTAGATTACTTTACATTAGATCACATTACTTTAGATTAGATTACATTACATTAGCTTACATTACATTACATTGCATTAGATTAATGTAATAAGATTAGATGAGATTACATTAGATTACATTACATTAGATCAGTTTATATTATATTAGATTACATTACATTAGATTACATTACATTAGATTCGATTACATTAGATTAGATTTGATTACATTACATTAGAGTAGATTACATTAGATTACATTGCATTACATTACATGAAATTACATTACTTTAGATTAGATTACATTACTTTAGCTTACATTACATTACATTAGATTATATTACATTAGATTACATTACATTAGATTACATTACATTACCTTATGTTACATTACATTACATTGCAATACATTAGAATACAATACATTAGATTACCTTACATTATATTACATTTGGCTAGTTTACATTATTTTACATTACATTACATTAGATTACATTACATTAGATTAGATTACATTAGATTAGATTACATTACATTGCATTACATTAGATTACATTAAATTTGATTAGATTACATTAGATAAGTGAGATAATTTTGTTTCATTGAAACGTTTGATTCATTGAATCAATGATTTAAGTTTCATTCAATGAAGTAATGAATGAACGTGGTGAGCTTCTCTCATTCATTCAATGTGTTAAGCTGAACGGTTTTTTCAATGAATCAAACGGTATTCATTGTTTTAATGAAACAAACTGACCTCACTTATTTAGTGAATAAATCTGCACACGTTTATTCATTGAGACTGCAATTGACAATTCAATGAGTAGAATCAAAGTGTACGCATTCATTCACTGTATGTCTTAATTAAAAGAGTAGAGCTCCCGCCATTCATTCAATGCCACGAGCAAAACCTATTCATTCAATGGAGCAAACTGCACTCATGATAAAGACTGCCTGCATCAATTCAATGAGTAGAGCTTCTCTCATTCATTGAATGTGTCAAGCTCACCGTTTTCATTTAATGAAACAAACTGCATTGATTGAATCATTGAACCAAACTAGAATCACTGATTCAATGAATCAAACCTTATTCCTTGTTTCATTCGAACAAACCTAACTCACTTATTTAGTGAATCCTACTACACTCATTCATTCAATGAAACAGACTGCACATGATAATTCAATGAAGGTACTCTTAACGCATTGATTCAACCAAACAAATTGCACACATTTAGTTCATGAAGCAAACTGCATTTGTCAATTGAATGAATACAGCTACTCATTCATTCAATGTCACACATTGTCACAATCAAACTGCACACATTCACTCCATGAACCAAACTACACGTGTTAATTCAATGAGCAGAGCTTCTCTCACCAGTCAATGATGAGCTTAACGCTTTCATTCAATGAAACAAACAGCTTTCGTTGAATCATTGAATCAAATTCTAAAGATGGATTCAATGTAGATTAGATTACATTAGATTAGATTACATTACATTAGATTACATTACATTAGATTAGACTGCATTACATTAGATTACATTACATTAGATTTCATCAGATTAGATTACAGTATATTAGATTAGATTACATTGCATTAGATTACATGAGATTAGATGATATTACATTAGATTACATTACATTAGATTTCATCAGATTAGATTACAGTACATTAGATTAGATTACATACATTGCATTAGATGTCATTAGATTAGATGAAATTACATTAGATTACATTACATTTCATTAGATTAGATTGCATTAGATTACATTACATTACATTAGGTTTCATTAGATTACATTACAGTAGATTACATTACATTAGATTCGATTACATTAGATTACATTACATTAGATTACATTAGTTTAGATTACATTACATTAGATTAGATTACATGACATTACATTAGGTTACATTAGATTACATTTCACTAGATTACATTACATTTGATTAGATTACATTACATTAGATTACATTTGTTTAGATTACATTAGTTTATATTAGATTACATTACATTAGATTACTTTACATTAGATCACATTACTTTAGATTAGATTACATTACATTAGCTTACATTACATTACATTGCATTAGATTAATGTAATAAGATTAGATGAGATTACATTAGATTACATTACATTAGATCAGTTTATATTATATTAGATTACATTACATTAGATTACATTACATTAGATTCGATTACATTAGATTAGATTTGATTACATTACATTAGAGTAGATTACATTAGATTGCATTGCATTACATTACATGAAATTACATTACTTTAGATTAGATTACATTACTTTAGCTTACATAACATTACATTCGATGACATTACATTAGATTAGATTACATTAGATTACATTACATTAGATTACATTACATTACCTTATGTTACATTACATTACATTGCAATACATTAGAATACAATACATTAGATTACCTTACATTATATTACATTAGGCTAGTTTACATTATTTTACATTACATTACATTAGATTACATTACATTAGATTAGATTACATTAGATTAGATTACATTACATTGCATTACATTAGATTACATTAAATTTGATTAGATTACATTAGATAAGTGAGATAATTTTGTTTCATTGAAACGTTTGATTCATTGAATCAATGATTTAAGTTTCATTCAATGAAGTAATGAATGAACGTGGTGAGCTTCTCTCATTCATTCAATGTGTTAAGCTGAACGGTTTTTTCAATGAATCAAACGGTATTCATTGTTTTAATGAAACAAACTGACCTCACTTATTTAGTGAATAAATCTGCACACGTTTATTCATTGAGACTGCAATTGACAATTCAATGAGTAGAATCAAAGTGTACGCATTCATTCACTGTATGTCTTAATTAAAAGAGTAGAGCTCCCGCCATTCATTCAATGCCACCAGCAAAACCTATTCATTCAATGGAGCAAACTGCACTCATGATAAAGACTGCCTGCATCAATTCAATGAGTAGAGCTTCTCTCATTCATTGAATGTGTCAAGCTCACCGTTTTCATTTAATGAAACAAACTGCATTGATTGAATCATTGAACCAAACTAGAATCACTGATTCAATGAATCAAACCTTATTCCTTGTTTCATTCGAACAAACCTAACTCACTTATTTAGTGAATCCTACTACACTCATTCATTCAATGAAACAGACTGCACATGATAATTCAATGAAGGTACTCTTAACGCATTGATTCAACCAAACAAATTGCACACATTTAGTTCATGAAGCAAACTGCATTTGTCAATTGAATGAATACAGCTACTCATTCATTCAATGTCACACATTGTCACAATCAAACTGCACACATTCACTCCATGAACCAAACTACACGTGTTAATTCAATGAGCAGAGCTTCTCTCACCAGTCAATGATGAGCTTAACGCTTTCATTCAATGAAACAAACAGCATTCGTTGAATCATTGAATCAAATTCTAAAGATGGATTCAATGTAGATTAGATTACATTAGATTAGATTACATTACATTAGATTACATTACATTAGATTAGACTGCATTACATTAGATTACATTACATTAGATTTCATCAGATTAGATTACAGTATATTAGATTAGATTAGATTACATTGCATTAGATTACATGAGATTAGATGATATTACATTAGATTACATTACATTAGATTTCATCAGATTAGATTACAGTACATTAGATTAGATTACATACATTGCATTAGATGACATTAGATTAGATGAAATTACATTAGATCACATTACATTTCATTAGATTAGATTGCATTAGATTACATTACATTACATTAGGTTTCATTAGATTACATTACAGTAGATTACATTACATTAGATTCGATTACATTAGATTACATTACATTAGATTACATTAGTTTAGATTACATTACATTAGATTAGATTACATGACATTACATTAGGTTACATTAGATTACATTTCACTAGATTACATTACATTTGATTAGATTACATTACATTAGATTACATTTGTTTAGATTACATTAGTTTAGATTATATTAGTTTAGATTAGATTACATTACATTAGCTTACATTACATTACATTGCATTAGATTACTGTAATAAGATTAGATGAGATTACATTAGATTACATTACATTAGATCAGTTTATATTATATTAGATTACATTACATTAGATTACATTACATTAGATTCGATTACATTAGATTAGATTTGATTACATTACATTAGAGTAGATTACATTAGATTACATTGCATTACATTACATGAAATTACATTACTTTAGATTAGATTACATTACTTTAGCTTACATTACATTACATTAGATTATATTACATTAGATTACATTACATTAGATTACATTACATTACCTTATGTTACATTACATTACATTGCAATACATTAGAATACAATACATTAGATTACCTTACATTATATTACATTAGGCTAGTTTACATTATTTTACATTACATTACATTAGATTACATTACATTAGATTAGATTACATTAGATTAGATTACATTACATTGCATTACATTAGATTACATTAAATTTGATTAGATTACATTAGATAAGTGAGATAATTTTGTTTCATTGAAACGTTTGATTCATTGAATCAATGATTTAAGTTTCATTCAATGAAGTAATGAATGAACGTGGTGAGCTTCTCTCATTCATTCAATGTGTTAAGCTGAACGGTTTTTTCAATGAATCAAACGGTATTCATTGTTTTAATGAAACAAACTGACCTCACTTATTTAGTGAATAAATCTGCACACGTTTATTCATTGAGACTGCAATTGACAATTCAATGAGTAGAATCAAAGTGTACGCATTCATTCACTGTATGTCTTAATTAAAAGAGTAGAGCTCCCGCCATTCATTCAATGCCACCAGCAAAACCTATTCATTCAATGGAGCAAACTGCACTCATGATAAAGACTGCCTGCATCAATTCAATGAGTAGAGCTTCTCTCATTCATTGAATGTGTCAAGCTCACCGTTTTCATTTAATGAAACAAACTGCATTGATTGAATCATTGAACCAAACTAGAATCACTGATTCAATGAATCAAACCTTATTCCTTGTTTCATTCGAACAAACCTAACTCACTTATTTAGTGAATCCTACTACACTCATTCATTCAATGAAACAGACTGCACATGATAATTCAATGAAGGTACTCTTAACGCATTGATTCAACCAAACAAATTGCACACATTTAGTTCATGAAGCAAACTGCATTTGTCAATTGAATGAATACAGCTACTCATTCATTCAATGTCACACATTGTCACAATCAAACTGCACACATTCACTCCATGAACCAAACTACACGTGTTAATTCAATGAGCAGAGCTTCTCTCACCAGTCAATGATGAGCTTAACGCTTTCATTCAATGAAACAAACAGCTTTCGTTGAATCATTGAATCAAATTCTAAAGACGGATTCAATGTAGATTAGATTACATTAGATTAGATTACATTACATTAGATTACATTACATTAGATTAGACTGCATTACATTAGATTACATTACATTAGATTTCATCAGATTAGATTACAGTATATTAGATTAGATTAGATTACATTGCATTAGATTACATGAGATTAGATGATATTACATTAGATTACATTACATTAGATTTCATCAGATTAGATTACATTACATTAGATTAGATTACATGACATTACATTAGGTTACATTAGATTACATTTCACTAGATTACATTACATTTGATTAGATTACATTACATTAGATTACATTTGTTTAGATTACATTAGTTTAGATTATATTAGTTTAGATTAGATTACATTACATTAGATTACTTTACATTAGATCACATTACTTTAGATTAGATTACATTACATTAGCTTACATTACATTACATTGCATTAGATTAATGTAATAAGATTAGATGAGATTACATTAGATTACATTACATTAGATCAGTTTATATTATATTAGATTACATTACATTAGATTACATTACATTAGATTCGATTACATTAGATTAGATTTGATTACATTACATTAGAGTAGATTACATTAGATTACATTGCATTACATTACATGAAATTACATTACTTTAGATTAGATTACATTACTTTAGCTTACATTACATTACATTAGATTATATTACATTAGATTACATTACATTAGATTACATTACATTACCTTATGTTACATTACATTACATTGCAATACATTAGAATACAATACATTAGATTACCTTACATTATATTACATTTGGCTAGTTTACATTATTTTACATTACATTACATTAGATTACATTACATTAGATTAGATTACATTAGATTAGATTACATTACATTGCATTACATTAGATTACATTAAATTTGATTAGATTACATTAGATAAGTGAGATAATTTTGTTTCATTGAAACGTTTGATTCATTGAATCAATGATTTAAGTTTCATTCAATGAAGTAATGAATGAACGTGGTGAGCTTCTCTCATTCATTCAATGTGTTAAGCTGAACGGTTTTTTCAATGAATCAAACGGTATTCATTGTTTTAATGAAACAAACTGACCTCACTTATTTAGTGAATAAATCTGCACACGTTTATTCATTGAGACTGCAATTGACAATTCAATGAGTAGAATCAAAGTGTACGCATTCATTCACTGTATGTCTTAATTAAAAGAGTAGAGCTCCCGCCATTCATTCAATGCCACGAGCAAAACCTATTCATTCAATGGAGCAAACTGCACTCATGATAAAGACTGCCTGCATCAATTCAATGAGTAGAGCTTCTCTCATTCATTGAATGTGTCAAGCTCACCGTTTTCATTTAATGAAACAAACTGCATTGATTGAATCATTGAACCAAACTAGAATCACTGATTCAATGAATCAAACCTTATTCCTTGTTTCATTCGAACAAACCTAACTCACTTATTTAGTGAATCCTACTACACTCATTCATTCAATGAAACAGACTGCACATGATAATTCAATGAAGGTACTCTTAACGCATTGATTCAACCAAACAAATTGCACACATTTAGTTCATGAAGCAAACTGCATTTGTCAATTGAATGAATACAGCTACTCATTCATTCAATGTCACACATTGTCACAATCAAACTGCACACATTCACTCCATGAACCAAACTACACGTGTTAATTCAATGAGCAGAGCTTCTCTCACCAGTCAATGATGAGCTTAACGCTTTCATTCAATGAAACAAACAGCTTTCGTTGAATCATTGAATCAAATTCTAAAGATGGATTCAATGTAGATTAGATTACATTAGATTAGATTACATTACATTAGATTACATTACATTAGATTAGACTGCATTACATTAGATTACATTACATTAGATTTCATCAGATTAGATTACAGTATATTAGATTAGATTAGATTACATTGCATTAGATTACATGAGATTAGATGATATTACATTAGATTACATTACATTAGATTTCATCAGATTAGATTACAGTACATTAGATTAGATTACATACATTGCATTAGATGTCATTAGATTAGATGAAATTACATTAGATTACATTACATTTCATTAGATTAGATTGCATTAGATTACATTACATTACATTAGGTTTCATTAGATTACATTACAGTAGATTACATTACATTAGATTCGATTACATTAGATTACATTACATTAGATTACATTAGTTTAGATTACATTACATTAGATTAGATTACATGACATTACATTAGGTTACATTAGATTACATTTCACTAGATTACATTACATTTGATTAGATTACATTACATTAGATTACATTTGTTTAGATTACATTAGTTTATATTAGATTACATTACATTAGATTACTTTACATTAGATCACATTACTTTAGATTAGATTACATTACATTAGCTTACATTACATTACATTGCATTAGATTAATGTAATAAGATTAGATGAGATTACATTAGATTACATTACATTAGATCAGTTTATATTATATTAGATTACATTACATTAGATTACATTACATTAGATTCGATTACATTAGATTAGATTTGATTACATTACATTAGAGTAGATTACATTAGATTGCATTGCATTACATTACATGAAATTACATTACTTTAGATTAGATTACATTACTTTAGCTTACATAACATTACATTCGATGACATTACATTAGATTAGATTACATTAGATTACATTACATTAGATTACATTACATTACCTTATGTTACATTACATTACATTGCAATACATTAGAATACAATACATTAGATTACCTTACATTATATTACATTAGGCTAGTTTACATTATTTTACATTACATTACATTAGATTACATTACATTAGATTAGATTACATTAGATTAGATTACATTACATTGCATTACATTAGATTACATTAAATTTGATTAGATTACATTAGATAAGTGAGATAATTTTGTTTCATTGAAACGTTTGATTCATTGAATCAATGATTTAAGTTTCATTCAATGAAGTAATGAATGAACGTGGTGAGCTTCTCTCATTCATTCAATGTGTTAAGCTGAACGGTTTTTTCAATGAATCAAACGGTATTCATTGTTTTAATGAAACAAACTGACCTCACTTATTTAGTGAATAAATCTGCACACGTTTATTCATTGAGACTGCAATTGACAATTCAATGAGTAGAATCAAAGTGTACGCATTCATTCACTGTATGTCTTAATTAAAAGAGTAGAGCTCCCGCCATTCATTCAATGCCACCAGCAAAACCTATTCATTCAATGGAGCAAACTGCACTCATGATAAAGACTGCCTGCATCAATTCAATGAGTAGAGCTTCTCTCATTCATTGAATGTGTCAAGCTCACCGTTTTCATTTAATGAAACAAACTGCATTGATTGAATCATTGAACCAAACTAGAATCACTGATTCAATGAATCAAACCTTATTCCTTGTTTCATTCGAACAAACCTAACTCACTTATTTAGTGAATCCTACTACACTCATTCATTCAATGAAACAGACTGCACATGATAATTCAATGAAGGTACTCTTAACGCATTGATTCAACCAAACAAATTGCACACATTTAGTTCATGAAGCAAACTGCATTTGTCAATTGAATGAATACAGCTACTCATTCATTCAATGTCAGACATTGTCACAATCAAACTGCACACATTCACTCCATGAACCAAACTACACGTGTTAATTCAATGAGCAGAGCTTCTCTCACCAGTCAATGATGAGCTTAACGCTTTCATTCAATGAAACAAACAGCATTCGTTGAATCATTGAATCAAATTCTAAAGATGGATTCAATGTAGATTAGATTACATTAGATTAGATTACATTACATTAGATTACATTACATTAGATTAGACTGCATTACATTAGATTACATTACATTAGATTTCATCAGATTAGATTACAGTATATTAGATTAGATTAGATTACATTGCATTAGATTACATGAGATTAGATGATATTACATTAGATTACATTACATTAGATTTCATCAGATTAGATTACAGTACATTAGATTAGATTACATACATTGCATTAGATGACATTAGATTAGATGAAATTACATTAGATCACATTACATTTCATTAGATTAGATTGCATTAGATTACATTACATTACATTAGGTTTCATTAGATTACATTACAGTAGATTACATTACATTAGATTCGATTACATTAGATTACATTACATTAGATTACATTAGTTTAGATTACATTACATTAGATTAGATTACATGACATTACATTAGGTTACATTAGATTACATTTCACTAGATTACATTACATTTGATTAGATTACATTACATTAGATTACATTTGTTTAGATTACATTAGTTTAGATTATATTAGTTTAGATTAGATTACATTACATTAGATTACTTTACATTAGATCACATTACTTTAGATTAGATTACATTACATTAGCTTACATTACATTACATTGCATTAGATTAATGTAATAAGATTAGATGAGATTACATTAGATTACATTACATTAGATCAGTTTATATTATATTAGATTACATTACATTAGATTACATTACATTAGATTCGATTACATTAGATTAGATTTGATTACATTACATTAGAGTAGATTACATTAGATTACATTGCATTACATTACATGAAATTACATTACTTTAGATTAGATTACATTACTTTAGCTTACATTACATTACATTAGATTATATTACATTAGATTACATTACATTAGATTACATTACATTACCTTATGTTACATTACATTACATTGCAATACATTAGAATACAATACATTAGATTACCTTACATTATATTACATTTGGCTAGTTTACATTATTTTACATTACATTACATTAGATTACATTACATTAGATTAGATTACATTAGATTAGATTACATTACATTGCATTACATTAGATTACATTAAATTTGATTAGATTACATTAGATAAGTGAGATAATTTTGTTTCATTGAAACGTTTGATTCATTGAATCAATGATTTAAGTTTCATTCAATGAAGTAATGAATGAACGTGGTGAGCTTCTCTCATTCATTCAATGTGTTAAGCTGAACGGTTTTTTCAATGAATCAAACGGTATTCATTGTTTTAATGAAACAAACTGACCTCACTTATTTAGTGAATAAATCTGCACACGTTTATTCATTGAGACTGCAATTGACAATTCAATGAGTAGAATCAAAGTGTACGCATTCATTCACTGTATGTCTTAATTAAAAGAGTAGAGCTCCCGCCATTCATTCAATGCCACGAGCAAAACCTATTCATTCAATGGAGCAAACTGCACTCATGATAAAGACTGCCTGCATCAATTCAATGAGTAGAGCTTCTCTCATTCATTGAATGTGTCAAGCTCACCGTTTTCATTTAATGAAACAAACTGCATTGATTGAATCATTGAACCAAACTAGAATCACTGATTCAATGAATCAAACCTTATTCCTTGTTTCATTCGAACAAACCTAACTCACTTATTTAGTGAATCCTACTACACTCATTCATTCAATGAAACAGACTGCACATGATAATTCAATGAAGGTACTCTTAACGCATTGATTCAACCAAACAAATTGCACACATTTAGTTCATGAAGCAAACTGCATTTGTCAATTGAATGAATACAGCTACTCATTCATTCAATGTCACACATTGTCACAATCAAACTGCACACATTCACTCCATGAACCAAACTACACGTGTTAATTCAATGAGCAGAGCTTCTCTCACCAGTCAATGATGAGCTTAACGCTTTCATTCAATGAAACAAACAGCTTTCGTTGAATCATTGAATCAAATTCTAAAGATGGATTCAATGTAGATTAGATTACATTAGATTAGATTACATTACATTAGATTACATTACATTAGATTAGACTGCATTACATTAGATTACATTACATTAGATTTCATCAGATTAGATTACAGTATATTAGATTAGATTAGATTACATTGCATTAGATTACATGAGATTAGATGATATTACATTAGATTACATTACATTAGATTTCATCAGATTAGATTACAGTACATTAGATTAGATTACATACATTGCATTAGATGTCATTAGATTAGATGAAATTACATTAGATTACATTACATTTCATTAGATTAGATTGCATTAGATTACATTACATTACATTAGGTTTCATTAGATTACATTACAGTAGATTACATTACATTAGATTCGATTACATTAGATTACATTACATTAGATTACATTAGTTTAGATTACATTACATTAGATTAGATTACATGACATTACATTAGGTTACATTAGATTACATTTCACTAGATTACATTACATTTGATTAGATTACATTACATTAGATTACATTTGTTTAGATTACATTAGTTTATATTAGATTACATTACATTAGATTACTTTACATTAGATCACATTACTTTAGATTAGATTACATTACATTAGCTTACATTACATTACATTGCATTAGATTAATGTAATAAGATTAGATGAGATTACATTAGATTACATTACATTAGATCAGTTTATATTATATTAGATTACATTACATTAGATTACATTACATTAGATTCGATTACATTAGATTAGATTTGATTACATTACATTAGAGTAGATTACATTAGATTGCATTGCATTACATTACATGAAATTACATTACTTTAGATTAGATTACATTACTTTAGCTTACATAACATTACATTCGATGACATTACATTAGATTAGATTACATTAGATTACATTACATTAGATTACATTACATTACCTTATGTTACATTACATTACATTGCAATACATTAGAATACAATACATTAGATTACCTTACATTATATTACATTAGGCTAGTTTACATTATTTTACATTACATTACATTAGATTACATTACATTAGATTAGATTACATTAGATTAGATTACATTACATTGCATTACATTAGATTACATTAAATTTGATTAGATTACATTAGATAAGTGAGATAATTTTGTTTCATTGAAACGTTTGATTCATTGAATCAATGATTTAAGTTTCATTCAATGAAGTAATGAATGAACGTGGTGAGCTTCTCTCATTCATTCAATGTGTTAAGCTGAACGGTTTTTTCAATGAATCAAACGGTATTCATTGTTTTAATGAAACAAACTGACCTCACTTATTTAGTGAATAAATCTGCACACGTTTATTCATTGAGACTGCAATTGACAATTCAATGAGTAGAATCAAAGTGTACGCATTCATTCACTGTATGTCTTAATTAAAAGAGTAGAGCTCCCGCCATTCATTCAATGCCACCAGCAAAACCTATTCATTCAATGGAGCAAACTGCACTCATGATAAAGACTGCCTGCATCAATTCAATGAGTAGAGCTTCTCTCATTCATTGAATGTGTCAAGCTCACCGTTTTCATTTAATGAAACAAACTGCATTGATTGAATCATTGAACCAAACTAGAATCACTGATTCAATGAATCAAACCTTATTCCTTGTTTCATTCGAACAAACCTAACTCACTTATTTAGTGAATCCTACTACACTCATTCATTCAATGAAACAGACTGCACATGATAATTCAATGAAGGTACTCTTAACGCATTGATTCAACCAAACAAATTGCACACATTTAGTTCATGAAGCAAACTGCATTTGTCAATTGAATGAATACAGCTACTCATTCATTCAATGTCACACATTGTCACAATCAAACTGCACACATTCACTCCATGAACCAAACTACACGTGTTAATTCAATGAGCAGAGCTTCTCTCACCAGTCAATGATGAGCTTAACGCTTTCATTCAATGAAACAAACAGCATTCGTTGAATCATTGAATCAAATTCTAAAGATGGATTCAATGTAGATTAGATTACATTAGATTAGATTACATTACATTAGATTACATTACATTAGATTAGACTGCATTACATTAGATTACATTACATTAGATTTCATCAGATTAGATTACAGTATATTAGATTAGATTAGATTACATTGCATTAGATTACATGAGATTAGATGATATTACATTAGATTACATTACATTAGATTTCATCAGATTAGATTACAGTACATTAGATTAGATTACATACATTGCATTAGATGACATTAGATTAGATGAAATTACATTAGATCACATTACATTTCATTAGATTAGATTGCATTAGATTACATTACATTACATTAGGTTTCATTAGATTACATTACAGTAGATTACATTACATTAGATTCGATTACATTAGATTACATTACATTAGATTACATTAGTTTAGATTACATTACATTAGATTAGATTACATGACATTACATTAGGTTACATTAGATTACATTTCACTAGATTACATTACATTTGATTAGATTACATTACATTAGATTACATTTGTTTAGATTACATTAGTTTAGATTATATTAGTTTAGATTAGATTACATTACATTAGCTTACATTACATTACATTGCATTAGATTAATGTAATAAGATTAGATGAGATTACATTAGATTACATTACATTAGATCAGTTTATATTATATTAGATTACATTACATTAGATTACATTACATTAGATTCGATTACATTAGATTAGATTTGATTACATTACATTAGAGTAGATTACATTAGATTACATTGCATTACATTACATGAAATTACATTACTTTAGATTAGATTACATTACTTTAGCTTACATTACATTACATTAGATTATATTACATTAGATTACATTACATTAGATTACATTACATTACATTATGTTACATTACATTACATTGCAATACATTAGAATACAATACATTAGATTACCTTACATTATATTACATTAGGCTAGTTTACATTATTTTACATTACATTACATTAGATTACATTACATTAGATTAGATTACATTAGATTAGATTAGATTACATTGCATTACATTAGATTACATTAAATTTGATTAGATTACATTAGATAAGTGAGATAATTTTGTTTCATTGAAACGTTTGATTCATTGAATCAATGATTTAAGTTTCATTCAATGAAGTAATGAATGAACGTGGTGAGCTTCTCTCATTCATTCAATGTGTTAAGCTGAACGGTTTTTTCAATGAATCAAACTGTATTCATTGTTTTAATGAAACAAACTGACCTCACTTATTTAGTGAATAAATCTGCACACGTTTATTCATTGAGACTGCAATTGACAATTCAATGAGTAGAATCAAAGTGTACGCATTCATTCACTGTATGTCTTAATTAAAAGAGTAGAGCTCCCGCCATTCATTCAATGCCACGAGCAAAACCTATTCATTCAATGGAGCAAACTGCACTCATGATAAAGACTGCCTGCATCAATTCAATGAGTAGAGCTTCTCTCATTCATTGAATGTGTCAAGCTCACCGTTTTCATTTAATGAAACAAACTGCATTGATTGAATCATTGAACCAAACTAGAATCACTGATTCAATGAATCAAACCTTATTCCTTGTTTCATTCGAACAAACCTAACTCACTTATTTAGTGAATCCTACTACACTCATTCATTCAATGAAACAGACTGCACATGATAATTCAATGAAGGTACTCTTAACGCATTGATTCATTCAAACAAATTGCACACATTTAGTTCATGAAGCAAACTGCATTTGTCAATTGAATGAATACAGCTACTCATTCATTCAATGTCACACATTGTCACAATCAAACTGCACACATTCACTCCATGAACCAAACTACACGTGTTAATTCAATGAGCAGAGCTTCTCTCACCAGTCAATGATGAGCTTAACGCTTTCATTCAATGAAACAAACAGCATTCGTTGAATCATTGAATCAAATTCTAAAGATGGATTCAATGTAGATTAGATTACATTAGATTAGATTACATTACATTAGATTACATTACATTAGATTAGACTGCATTACATTAGATTACATTACATTAGATTTCATCAGATTAGATTACAGTATATTAGATTAGATTAGATTACATTGCATTAGATTACATGAGATTAGATGATATTACATTAGATTACATTACATTAGATTTCATCAGATTAGATTACAGTACATTAGATTAGATTACATACATTGCATTAGATGACATTAGATTAGATGAAATTACATTAGATCACATTACATTTCATTAGATTAGATTGCATTAGATTACATTACATTACATTAGGTTTCATTAGATTACATTACAGTAGATTACATTACATTAGATTCGATTACATTAGATTACATTACATTAGATTACATTAGTTTAGATTACATTACATTAGATTAGATTACATGACATTACATTAGGTTACATTAGATTACATTTCACTAGATTACATTACATTTGATTAGATTACATTACATTAGATTACATTTGTTTAGATTACATTAGTTTAGATTATATTAGTTTAGATTAGATTACATTACATTAGCTTACATTACATTACATTGCATTAGATTAATGTAATAAGATTAGATGAGATTACATTAGATTACATTACATTAGATCAGTTTATATTATATTAGATTACATTACATTAGATTACATTACATTAGATTCGATTACATTAGATTAGATTTGATTACATTACATTAGAGTAGATTACATTAGATTACATTGCATTACATTACATGAAATTACATTACTTTAGATTAGATTACATTACTTTAGCTTACATTACATTACATTAGATTATATTACATTAGATTACATTACATTAGATTACATTACATTACCTTATGTTACATTACATTACATTGCAATACATTAGAATACAATACATTAGATTACCTTACATTATATTACATTAGGCTAGTTTACATTATTTTACATTACATTACATTAGATTACATTACATTAGATTAGATTACATTAGATTAGATTACATTACATTGCATTACATTAGATTACATTAAATTTGATTAGATTACATTAGATAAGTGAGATAATTTTGTTTCATTGAAACGTTTGATTCATTGAATCAATGATTTAAGTTTCATTCAATGAAGTAATGAATGAACGTGGTGAGCTTCTCTCATTCATTCAATCTGTTAAGCTGAACGGTTTTTTCAATGAATCAAACGGTATTCATTGTTTTAATGAAACAAACTGACCTCACTTATTTAGTGAATAAATCTGCACACGTTTATTCATTGAGACTGCAATTGACAATTCAATGAGTAGAATCAAAGTGTACGCATTCATTCACTGTATGTCTTAATTAAAAGAGTAGAGCTCCCGCCATTCATTCAATGCCACCAGCAAAACCTATTCATTCAATGGAGCAAACTGCACTCATGATAAAGACTGCCTGCATCAATTCAATGAGTAGAGCTTCTCTCATTCATTGAATGTGTCAAGCTCACCGTTTTCATTTAATGAAACAAACTGCATTGATTGAATCATTGAACCAAACTAGAATCACTGATTCAATGAATCAAACCTTATTCCTTGTTTCATTCGAACAAACCTAACTCACTTATTTAGTGAATCCTACTACACTCATTCATTCAATGAAACAGACTGCACATGATAATTCAATGAAGGTACTCTTAACGCATTGATTCAACCAAACAAATTGCACACATTTAGTTCATGAAGCAAACTGCATTTGTCAATTGAATGAATACAGCTACTCATTCATTCAATGTCACACATTGTCACAATCAAACTGCACACATTCACTCCATGAACCAAACTACACGTGTTAATTCAATGAGCAGAGCTTCTCTCACCAGTCAATGATGAGCTTAACGCTTTCATTCAATGAAACAAACAGCTTTCGTTGAATCATTGAATCAAATTCTAAAGATGGATTCAATGTAGATTAGATTACATTAGATTAGATTACATTACATTAGATTACATTACATTAGATTAGACTGCATTACATTAGATTACATTACATTAGATTTCATCAGATTAGATTACAGTATATTAGATTAGATTAGATTACATTGCATTAGATTACATGAGATTAGATGATATTACATTAGATTACATTACATTAGATTTCATCAGATTAGATTACATTACATTAGATTAGATTACATGACATTACATTAGGTTACATTAGATTACATTTCACTAGATTACATTACATTTGATTAGATTACATTACATTAGATTACATTTGTTTAGATTACATTAGTTTAGATTATATTAGTTTAGATTAGATTACATTACATTAGATTACTTTACATTAGATCACATTACTTTAGATTAGATTACATTACATTAGCTTACATTACATTACATTGCATTAGATTAATGTAATAAGATTAGATGAGATTACATTAGATTACATTACATTAGATCAGTTTATATTATATTAGATTACATTACATTAGATTACATTACATTAGATTCGATTACATTAGATTAGATTTGATTACATTACATTAGAGTAGATTACATTAGATTGCATTGCATTACATTACATGAAATTACATTACTTTAGATTAGATTACATTACTTTAGCTTACATAACATTACATTCGATGACATTACATTAGATTAGATTACATTAGATTACATTACATTAGATTACATTACATTACCTTATGTTACATTACATTACATTGCAATACATTAGAATACAATACATTAGATTACCTTACATTATATTACATTAGGCTAGTTTACATTATTTTACATTACATTACATTAGATTACATTACATTAGATTAGATTACATTAGATTAGATTACATTACATTGCATTACATTAGATTACATTAAATTTGATTAGATTACATTAGATAAGTGAGATAATTTTGTTTCATTGAAACGTTTGATTCATTGAATCAATGATTTAAGTTTCATTCAATGAAGTAATGAATGAACGTGGTGAGCTTCTCTCATTCATTCAATGTGTTAAGCTGAACGGTTTTTTCAATGAATCAAACGGTATTCATTGTTTTAATGAAACAAACTGACCTCACTTATTTAGTGAATAAATCTGCACACGTTTATTCATTGAGACTGCAATTGACAATTCAATGAGTAGAATCAAAGTGTACGCATTCATTCACTGTATGTCTTAATTAAAAGAGTAGAGCTCCCGCCATTCATTCAATGCCACCAGCAAAACCTATTCATTCAATGGAGCAAACTGCACTCATGATAAAGACTGCCTGCATCAATTCAATGAGTAGAGCTTCTCTCATTCATTGAATGTGTCAAGCTCACCGTTTTCATTTAATGAAACAAACTGCATTGATTGAATCATTGAACCAAACTAGAATCACTGATTCAATGAATCAAACCTTATTCCTTGTTTCATTCGAACAAACCTAACTCACTTATTTAGTGAATCCTACTACACTCATTCATTCAATGAAACAGACTGCACATGATAATTCAATGAAGGTACTCTTAACGCATTGATTCAACCAAACAAACTGCACACATTTAGTTCATGAAGCAAACTGCATTTGTCAATTGAATGAATACAGCTACTCATTCATTCAATGTCACACATTGTCACAATCAAACTGCACACATTCACTCCATGAACCAAACTACACGTGTTAATTCAATGAGCAGAGCTTCTCTCACCAGTCAATGATGAGCTTAACGCTTTCATTCAATGAAACAAACAGCATTCGTTGAATCATTGAATCAAATTCTAAAGATGGATTCAATGTAGATTAGATTACATTAGATTAGATTACATTACATTAGATTACATTACATTAGATTAGATTACATTACATTAGATTAGACTGCATTACATTAGATTACATTACATTAGATTTCATCAGATTAGATTACAGTATATTAGATTAGATTAGATTACATTGCATTAGATTACATGAGATTAGATGATATTACATTAGATTACATTACATTAGATTTCATCAGATTAGATTACAGTACATTAGATTAGATTACATACATTGCATTAGATGACATTAGATTAGATGAAATTACATTAGATCACATTACATTTCATTAGATTAGATTGCATTAGATTACATTACATTACATTAGGTTTCATTAGATTACATTACAGTAGATTACATTACATTAGATTCGATTACATTAGATTACATTACATTAGATTACATTAGTTTAGATTACATTACATTAGATTAGATTACATGACATTACATTAGGTTACATTAGATTACATTTCACTAGATTACATTACATTTGATTAGATTACATTACATTAGATTACATTTGTTTAGATTACATTAGTTTAGATTATATTAGTTTAGATTAGATTACATTACATTAGCTTACATTACATTACATTGCATTAGATTAATGTAATAAGATTAGATGAGATTACATTAGATTACATTACATTAGATCAGTTTATATTATATTAGATTACATTACATTAGATTACATTACATTAGATTACATTACATTAGATTAGATTTGATTACATTACATTAGAGTAGATTACATTAGATTACATTGCATTACATTACATGAAATTACATTACTTTAGATTAGATTACATTACTTTAGCTTACATTACATTACATTAGATTAGATTACATTAGATTACATTACATTAGATTACATTACATTACCTTATGTTACATTACATTACATTGCAATACATTAGAATACAATACATTAGATTACCTTACATTATATTACATTTGGCTAGTTTACATTATTTTACATTACATTACATTAGATTACATTACATTAGATTAGATTACATTAGATTAGATTACATTACATTGCATTACATTAGATTACATTAAATTTGATTAGATTACATTAGATAAGTGAGATAATTTTGTTTCATTGAAACGTTTGATTCATTGAATCAATGATTTAAGTTTCATTCAATGAAGTAATGAATGAACGTGGTGAGCTTCTCTCATTCATTCAATGTGTTAAGCTGAACGGTTTTTTCAATGAATCAAACGGTATTCATTGTTTTAATGAAACAAACTGACCTCACTTATTTAGTGAATAAATCTGCACACGTTTATTCATTGAGACTGCAATTGACAATTCAATGAGTAGAATCAAAGTGTACGCATTCATTCACTGTATGTCTTAATTAAAAGAGTAGAGCTCCCGCCATTCATTCAATGCCACGAGCAAAACCTATTCATTCAATGGAGCAAACTGCACTCATGATAAAGACTGCCTGCATCAATTCAATGAGTAGAGCTTCTCTCATTCATTGAATGTGTCAAGCTCACCGTTTTCATTTAATGAAACAAACTGCATTGATTGAATCATTGAACCAAACTAGAATCACTGATTCAATGAATCAAACCTTATTCCTTGTTTCATTCGAACAAACCTAACTCACTTATTTAGTGAATCCTACTACACTCATTCATTCAATGAAACAGACTGCACATGATAATTCAATGAAGGTACTCTTAACGCATTGATTCAACCAAACAAATTGCACACATTTAGTTCATGAAGCAAACTGCATTTGTCAATTGAATGAATACAGCTACTCATTCATTCAATGTCACACATTGTCACAATCAAACTGCACACATTCACTCCATGAACCAAACTACACGTGTTAATTCAATGAGCAGAGCTTCTCTCACCAGTCAATGATGAGCTTAACGCTTTCATTCAATGAAACAAACAGCTTTCGTTGAATCATTGAATCAAATTCTAAAGATGGATTCAATGTAGATTAGATTACATTAGATTAGATTACATTACATTAGATTACATTACATTAGATTAGACTGCATTACATTAGATTACATTACATTAGATTTCATCAGATTAGATTACAGTATATTAGATTAGATTAGATTACATTGCATTAGATTACATGAGATTAGATGATATTACATTAGATTACATTACATTAGATTTCATCAGATTAGATTACATTACATTAGATTAGATTACATGACATTACATTAGGTTACATTAGATTACATTTCACTAGATTACATTACATTTGATTAGATTACATTACATTAGATTACATTTGTTTAGATTACATTAGTTTAGATTATATTAGTTTAGATTAGATTACATTACATTAGATTACTTTACATTAGATCACATTACTTTAGATTAGATTACATTACATTAGCTTACATTACATTACATTGCATTAGATTAATGTAATAAGATTAGATGAGATTACATTAGATTACATTACATTAGATCAGTTTATATTATATTAGATTACATTACATTAGATTACATTACATTAGATTCGATTACATTAGATTAGATTTGATTACATTACATTAGAGTAGATTACATTAGATTACATTGCATTACATTACATGAAATTACATTACTTTAGATTAGATTACATTACTTTAGCTTACATTACATTACATTAGATTATATTACATTAGATTACATTACATTAGATTACATTACATTACCTTATGTTACATTACATTACATTGCAATACATTAGAATACAATACATTAGATTACCTTACATTATATTACATTAGGCTAGTTTACATTATTTTACATTACATTACATTAGATTACATTACATTAGGTTAGATTACATTAGATTAGATTACATTACATTGCATTACATTAGATTACATTAAATTTGATTAGATTACATTAGATAAGTGAGATAATTTTGTTTCATTGAAACGTTTGATTCATTGAATCAATGATTTAAGTTTCATTCAATGAAGTAATGAATGAACGTGGTGAGCTTCTCTCATTCATTCAATGTGTTAAGCTGAACGGTTTTTTCAATGAATCAAACGGTATTCATTGTTTTAATGAAACAAACTGACCTCACTTATTTAGTGAATAAATCTGCACACGTTTATTCATTGAGACTGCAATTGACAATTCAATGAGTAGAATCAAAGTGTACGCATTCATTCACTGTATGTCTTAATTAAAAGAGTAGAGCTCCCGCCATTCATTCAATGCCACCAGCAAAACCTATTCATTCAATGGAGCAAACTGCACTCATGATAAAGACTGCCTGCATCAATTCAATGAGTAGAGCTTCTCTCATTCATTGAATGTGTCAAGCTCACCGTTTTCATTTAATGAAACAAACTGCATTGATTGAATCATTGAACCAAACTAGAATCACTGATTCAATGAATCAAACCTTATTCCTTGTTTCATTCGAACAAACCTAACTCACTTATTTAGTGAATCCTACTACACTCATTCATTCAATGAAACAGACTGCACATGATAATTCAATGAAGGTACTCTTAACGCATTGATTCAACCAAACAAATTGCACACATTTAGTTCATGAAGCAAACTGCATTTGTCAATTGAATGAATACAGCTACTCATTCATTCAATGTCACACATTGTCACAATCAAACTGCACACATTCACTCCATGAACCAAACTACACGTGTTAATTCAATGAGCAGAGCTTCTCTCACCAGTCAATGATGAGCTTAACGCTTTCATTCAATGAAACAAACAGCATTCGTTGAATCATTGAATCAAATTCTAAAGATGGATTCAATGTAGATTAGATTACATTAGATTAGATTACATTACATTAGATTACATTACATTAGATTAGACTGCATTACATTAGATTACATTACATTAGATTTCATCAGATTAGATTACAGTATATTAGATTAGATTAGATTACATTGCATTAGATTACATGAGATTAGATGATATTACATTAGATTACATTACATTAGATTTCATCAGATTAGATTACAGTACATTAGATTAGATTACATACATTGCATTAGATGACATTAGATTAGATGAAATTACATTAGATTACATTACATTTCATTAGATTAGATTGCATTAGATTACATTACATTACATTAGGTTTCATTAGATTACATTACAGTAGATTACATTACATTAGATTCGATTACATTAGATTACATTACATTAGATTACATTAGTTTAGATTACATTACATTAGATTAGATTACATGACATTACATTAGGTTACATTAGATTACATTTCACTAGATTACATTACATTTGATTAGATTACATTACATTAGATTACATTTGTTTAGATTACATTAGTTTAGATTATATTAGTTTAGATTAGATTACATTACATTAGATTACTTTACATTAGATCACATTACTTTAGATTAGATTACATTACATTAGCTTACATTACATTACATTGCATTAGATTAATGTAATAAGATTAGATGAGATTACATTAGATTACATTACATTAGATCAGTTTATATTATATTAGATTACATTACATTAGATTACATTACATTAGATTCGATTACATTAGATTAGATTTGATTACATTACATTAGAGTAGATTACATTAGATTGCATTGCATTACATTACATGAAATTACATTACTTTAGATTAGATTACATTACTTTAGCTTACATTACATTACATTCGATGACATTACATTAGATTAGATTATATTAGATTACATTACATTAGATTACTTTACATTACCTTATGTTACATTACATTACATTGCAATATATTAGAATACAATACATTAGATTACCTTACATTATATTACATTAGGCTAGTTTACATTATTTTACATTACATTACATTAGATTACATTACATTAGATTAGATTACATTAGATTAGATTACATTACATTGCATTACATTAGATTACATTAAATTTGATTAGATTACATTAGATAAGTGAGATAATTTTGTTTCATTGAAACGTTTGATTCATTGAATCAATGATTTAAGTTTCATTCAATGAAGTAATGAATGAACGTGGTGAGCTTCTCTCATTCATTCAATGTGTTAAGCTGAACGGTTTTTTCAATGAATCAAACGGTATTCATTGTTTTAATGAAACAAACTGACCTCACTTATTTAGTGAATAAATCTGCACACGTTTATTCATTGAGACTGCAATTGACAATTCAATGAGTAGAATCAAAGTGCACGCATTCATTCACTGTATGTCTTAATTAAAAGAGTAGAGCTCCCGCCATTCATTCAATGCCACGAGCAAAACCTATTCATTCAATGGAGCAAACTGCACTCATGATAAAGACTGCCTGCATCAATTCAATGAGTAGAGCTTCTCTCATTCATTGAATGTGTCAAGCTCACCGTTTTCATTTAATGAAACAAACTGCATTGATTGAATCATTGAACCAAACTAGAATCACTGATTCAATGAATCAAACCTTATTCCTTGTTTCATTCGAACAAACCTAACTCACTTATTTAGTGAATCCTACTACACTCATTCATTCAATGAAACAGACTGCACATGATAATTCAATGAAGGTACTCTTAACGCATTGATTCAACCAAACAAATTGCACACATTTAGTTCATGAAGCAAACTGCATTTGTCAATTGAATGAATACAGCTACTCATTCATTCAATGTCACACATTGTCACAATCAAACTGCACACATTCACTCCATGAACCAAACTACACGTGTTAATTCAATGAGCAGAGCTTCTCTCACCAGTCAATGATGAGCTTAACGCTTTCATTCAATGAAACAAACAGCATTCGTTGAATCATTGAATCAAATTCTAAAGATGGATTCAATGTAGATTAGATTACATTAGATTAGATTACATTACATTAGATTACATTACATTAGATTAGACTGCATTACATTAGATTACATTACATTAGATTTCATCAGATTAGATTACAGTATATTAGATTAGATTAGATTACATTGCATTAGATTACATGAGATTAGATGATATTACATTAGATTACATTACATTAGATTTCATCAGATTAGATTACAGTACATTAGATTAGATTACATACATTGCATTAGATGACATTAGATTAGATGAAATTACATTAGATTACATTACATTTCATTAGATTAGATTGCATTAGATTACATTACATTACATTAGGTTTCATTAGATTACATTACAGTAGATTACATTACATTAGATTCGATTACATTAGATTACATTACATTAGATTACATTAGTTTAGATTACATTACATTAGATTAGATTACATGACATTACATTAGGTTACATTAGATTACATTTCACTAGATTACATTACATTTGATTAGATTACATTACATTAGATTACATTTGTTTAGATTACATTAGTTTAGATTATATTAGTTTAGATTAGATTACATTACATTAGATTACTTTACATTAGATCACATTACTTTAGATTAGATTACATTACATTAGCTTACATTACATTACATTGCATTAGATTAATGTAATAAGATTAGATGAGATTACATTAGATTACATTACATTAGATCAGTTTATATTATATTAGATTACATTACATTAGATTACATTACATTAGATTCGATTACATTAGATTAGATTTGATTACATTACATTAGAGTAGATTACATTAGATTGCATTGCATTACATTACATGAAATTACATTACTTTAGATTAGATTACATTACTTTAGCTTACATAACATTACATTCGATGACATTACATTAGATTAGATTACATTAGATTACATTACATTACCTTATGTTACATTACATTACATTGCAATACATTAGAATACAATACATTAGATTACCTTACATTATATTACATTAGGCTAGTTTACATTATTTTACATTACATTACATTAGATTACATTACATTAGATTAGATTACATTAGATTAGATTACATTACATTGCATTACATTAGATTACATTAAATTTGATTAGATTACATTAGATAAGTGAGATAATTTTGTTTCATTGAAACGTTTGATTCATTGAATCAATGATTTAAGTTTCATTCAATGAAGTAATGAATGAACGTGGTGAGCTTCTCTCATTCATTCAATGTGTTAAGCTGAACGGTTTTTTCAATGAATCAAACGGTATTCATTGTTTTAATGAAACAAACTGACCTCACTTATTTAGTGAATAAATCTGCACACGTTTATTCATTGAGACTGCAATTGACAATTCAATGAGTAGAATCAAAGTGCACGCATTCATTCACTGTATGTCTTAATTAAAAGAGTAGAGCTCCCGCCATTCATTCAATGCCACGAGCAAAACCTATTCATTCAATGGAGCAAACTGCACTCATGATAAAGACTGCCTGCATCAATTCAATGAGTAGAGCTTCTCTCATTCATTGAATGTGTCAAGCTCACCGTTTTCATTTAATGAAACAAACTGCATTGATTGAATCATTGAACCAAACTAGAATCACTGATTCAATGAATCAAACCTTATTCCTTGTTTCATTCGAACAAACCTAACTCACTTATTTAGTGAATCCTACTACACTCATTCATTCAATGAAACAGACTGCACATGATAATTCAATGAAGGTACTCTTAACGCATTGATTCAACCAAACAAATTGCACACATTTAGTTCATGAAGCAAACTGCATTTGTCAATTGAATGAATACAGCTACTCATTCATTCAATGTCACACATTGTCACAATCAAACTGCACACATTCACTCCATGAACCAAACTACACGTGTTAATTCAATGAGCAGAGCTTCTCTCACCAGTCAATGATGAGCTTAACGCTTTCATTCAATGAAACAAACAGCATTCGTTGAATCATTGAATCAAATTCTAAAGATGGATTCAATGTAGATTAGATTACATTAGATTAGATTACATTACATTAGATTACATTACATTAGATTAGACTGCATTACATTAGATTACATTACATTAGATTTCATCAGATTAGATTACAGTATATTAGATTAGATTAGATTACATTGCATTAGATTACATGAGATTAGATGATATTACATTAGATTACATTACATTAGATTTCATCAGATTAGATTACAGTACATTAGATTAGATTACATACATTGCATTAGATGACATTAGATTAGATGAAATTACATTAGATTACATTACATTTCATTAGATTAGATTGCATTAGATTACATTACATTACATTAGGTTTCATTAGATTACATTACAGTAGATTACATTACATTAGATTCGATTACATTAGATTACATTACATTAGATTACATTAGTTTAGATTACATTACATTAGATTAGATTACATGACATTACATTAGGTTACATTAGATTACATTTCACTAGATTACATTACATTTGATTAGATTACATTACATTAGATTACATTTGTTTAGATTACATTAGTTTAGATTATATTAGTTTAGATTAGATTACATTACATTAGATTACTTTACATTAGATCACATTACTTTAGATTAGATTACATTACATTAGCTTACATTACATTACATTGCATTAGATTAATGTAATAAGATTAGATGAGATTACATTAGATTACATTACATTAGATCAGTTTATATTATATTAGATTACATTACATTAGATTACATTACATTAGATTCGATTACATTAGATTAGATTTGATTACATTACATTAGAGTAGATTACATTAGATTGCATTGCATTACATTACATGAAATTACATTACTTTAGATTAGATTACATTACTTTAGCTTACATAACATTACATTCGATGACATTACATTAGATTAGATTATATTAGATTACATTACATTAGATTACTTTACATTACCTTATGTTACATTACATTACATTGCAATATATTAGAATACAATACATTAGATTACCTTACATTATATTACATTAGGCTAGTTTACATTATTTTACATTACATTACATTAGATTACATTACATTAGATTAGATTACATTAGATTAGATTACATTACATTGCATTACATTAGATTACATTAAATTTGATTAGATTACATTAGATAAGTGAGATAATTTTGTTTCATTGAAACGTTTGATTCATTGAATCAATGATTTAAGTTTCATTCAATGAAGTAATGAATGAACGTGGTGAGCTTCTCTCATTCATTCAATGTGTTAAGCTGAACGGTTTTTTCAATGAATCAAACGGTATTCATTGTTTTAATGAAACAAACTGACCTCACTTATTTAGTGAATAAATCTGCACACGTTTATTCATTGAGACTGCAATTGACAATTCAATGAGTAGAATCAAAGTGCACGCATTCATTCACTGTATGTCTTAATTAAAAGAGTAGAGCTCCCGCCATTCATTCAATGCCACGAGCAAAACCTATTCATTCAATGGAGCAAACTGCACTCATGATAAAGACTGCCTGCATCAATTCAATGAGTAGAGCTTCTCTCATTCATTGAATGTGTCAAGCTCACCGTTTTCATTTAATGAAACAAACTGCATTGATTGAATCATTGAACCAAACTAGAATCACTGATTCAATGAATCAAACCTTATTCCTTGTTTCATTCGAACAAACCTAACTCACTTATTTAGTGAATCCTACTACACTCATTCATTCAATGAAACAGACTGCACATGATAATTCAATGAAGGTACTCTTAACGCATTGATTCAACCAAACAAATTGCACACATTTAGTTCATGAAGCAAACTGCATTTGTCAATTGAATGAATACAGCTACTCATTCATTCAATGTCACACATTGTCACAATCAAACTGCACACATTCACTCCATGAACCAAACTACACGTGTTAATTCAATGAGCAGAGCTTCTCTCACCAGTCAATGATGAGCTTAACGCTTTCATTCAATGAAACAAACAGCATTCGTTGAATCATTGAATCAAATTCTAAAGATGGATTCAATGTAGATTAGATTACATTAGATTAGATTACATTACATTAGATTACATTACATTAGATTAGACTGCATTACATTAGATTACATTACATTAGATTTCATCAGATTAGATTACAGTATATTAGATTAGATTAGATTACATTGCATTAGATTACATGAGATTAGATGATATTACATTAGATTACATTACATTAGATTTCATCAGATTAGATTACAGTACATTAGATTAGATTACATACATTGCATTAGATGACATTAGATTAGATGAAATTACATTAGATTACATTACATTTCATTAGATTAGATTGCATTAGATTACATTACATTACATTAGGTTTCATTAGATTACATTACAGTAGATTACATTACATTAGATTCGATTACATTAGATTACATTACATTAGTTTAGATTACATTACATTAGATTAGATTACATGACATTACATTAGGTTACATTAGATTACATTTCACTAGATTACATTACATTTGATTAGATTACATTACATTAGATTACATTTGTTTAGATTACATTAGTTTAGATTATATTAGTTTAGATTAGATTACATTACATTAGATTACTTTACATTAGATCACATTACTTTAGTTAGATTACATTACATTAGCTTACATTACATTACATTGCATTAGATTAATGTAATAAGATTAGATGAGATTACATTAGATTACATTACATTAGATCAGTTTATATTATATTAGATTACATTACATTAGATTACATTACATTAGATTCGATTACATTAGATTAGATTTGATTACATTACATTAGAGTAGATTACATTAGATTACATTGCATTACATTACATGAAATTACATTACTTTAGATTAGATTACATTACTTTAGCTTACATTACATTACATTCGATGACATTACATTAGATTAGATTACATTAGATTACATTACATTACCTTATGTTACATTACATTACATTGCAATACATTAGAATACAATACATTAGATTACCTTACATTATATTACATTAGGCTAGTTTACATTATTTTACATTACATTACATTAGATTACATTACATTAGATTAGATTACATTAGATTAGATTACATTACATTGCATTACATTAGATTACATTAAATTTGATTAGATTACATTAGATAAGTGAGATAATTTTGTTTCATTGAAACGTTTGATTCATTGAATCAATGATTTAAGTTTCATTCAATGAAGTAATGAATGAACGTGGTGAGCTTCTCTCATTCATTCAATGTGTTAAGCTGAACGGTTTTTTCAATGAATCAAACGGTATTCATTGTTTTAATGAAACAAACTGACCTCACTTATTTAGTGAATAAATCTGCACACGTTTATTCATTGAGACTGCAATTGACAATTCAATGAGTAGAATCAAAGTGTACGCATTCATTCACTGTATGTCTTAATTAAAAGAGTAGAGCTCCCGCCATTCATTCAATGCCACGAGCAAAACCTATTCATTCAATGGAGCAAACTGCACTCATGATAAAGACTGCCTGCATCAATTCAATGAGTAGAGCTTCTCTCATTCATTGAATGTGTCAAGCTCACCGTTTTCATTTAATGAAACAAACTGCATTGATTGAATCATTGAACCAAACTAGAATCACTGATTCAATGAATCAAACCTTATTCCTTGTTTCATTCGAACAAACCTAACTCACTTATTTAGTGAATCCTACTACACTCATTCATTCAATGAAACAGACTGCACATGATAATTCAATGAAGGTACTCTTAACGCATTGATTCAACCAAACAAATTGCACACATTTAGTTCATGAAGCAAACTGCATTTGTCAATTGAATGAATACAGCTACTCATTCATTCAATGTCACACATTGTCACAATCAAACTGCACACATTCACTCCATGAACCAAACTACACGTGTTAATTCAATGAGCAGAGCTTCTCTCACCAGTCAATGATGAGCTTAACGCTTTCATTCAATGAAACAAACAGCTTTCGTTGAATCATTGAATCAAATTCTAAAGATGGATTCAATGTAGATTAGATTACATTAGATTAGATTACATTACATTAGATTACATTACATTAGATTAGACTGCATTACATTAGATTACATTACATTAGATTTCATCAGATTAGATTACAGTATATTAGATTAGATTAGATTACATTGCATTAGATTACATGAGATTAGATGATATTACATTAGATTACATTACATTAGATTTCATCAGATTAGATTACAGTACATTAGATTAGATTACATACATTGCATTAGATGTCATTAGATTAGATGAAATTACATTAGATTACATTACATTTCATTAGATTAGATTGCATTAGATTACATTACATTACATTAGGTTTCATTAGATTACATTACAGTAGATTACATTACATTAGATTCGATTACATTAGATTACATTACATTAGATTACATTAGTTTAGATTACATTACATTAGATTAGATTACATGACATTACATTAGGTTACATTAGATTACATTTCACTAGATTACATTACATTTGATTAGATTACATTACATTAGATTACATTTGTTTAGATTACATTAGTTTAGATTATATTAGTTTAGATTAGATTACATTACATTAGATTACTTTACATTAGATCACATTACTTTAGATTAGATTACATTACATTAGCTTACATTACATTACATTGCATTAGATTAATGTAATAAGATTAGATGAGATTACATTAGATTACATTACATTAGATCAGTTTATATTATATTAGATTACATTACATTAGATTACATTACATTAGATTCGATTACATTAGATTAGATTTGATTACATTACATTAGAGTAGATTACATTAGATTGCATTGCATTACATTACATGAAATTACATTACTTTAGATTAGATTACATTACTTTAGCTTACATAACATTACATTCGATGACATTACATTAGATTAGATTACATTAGATTACATTACATTAGATTACATTACATTACCTTATGTTACATTACATTACATTGCAATACATTAGAATACAATACATTAGATTACCTTACATTATATTACATTAGGCTAGTTTACATTATTTTACATTACATTACATTAGATTACATTACATTAGATTAGATTACATTAGATTAGATTACATTACATTGCATTACATTAGATTACATTAAATTTGATTAGATTACATTAGATAAGTGAGATAATTTTGTTTCATTGAAACGTTTGATTCATTGAATCAATGATTTAAGTTTCATTCAATGAAGTAATGAATGAACGTGGTGAGCTTCTCTCATTCATTCAATGTGTTAAGCTGAACGGTTTTTTCAATGAATCAAACGGTATTCATTGTTTTAATGAAACAAACTGACCTCACTTATTTAGTGAATAAATCTGCACACGTTTATTCATTGAGACTGCAATTGACAATTCAATGAGTAGAATCAAAGTGTACGCATTCATTCACTGTATGTCTTAATTAAAAGAGTAGAGCTCCCGCCATTCATTCAATGCCACGAGCAAAACCTATTCATTCAATGGAGCAAACTGCACTCATGATAAAGACTGCCTGCATCAATTCAATGAGTAGAGCTTCTCTCATTCATTGAATGTGTCAAGCTCACCGTTTTCATTTAATGAAACAAACTGCATTGATTGAATCATTGAACCAAACTAGAATCACTGATTCATTGAATCAAACCTTATTCCTTGTTTCATTCGAACAAACCTAACTCACTTATTTAGTGAATCCTACTACACTCATTCATTCAATGAAACAGACTGCACATGATAATTCAATGAAGGTACTCTTAACGCATTGATTCAACCAAACAAATTGCACACATTTAGTTCATGAAGCAAACTGCATTTGTCAATTGAATGAATACAGCTACTCATTCATTCAATGTCACACATTGTCACAATCAAACTGCACACATTCACTCCATGAACCAAACTACACGTGTTAATTCAATGAGCAGAGCTTCTCTCACCAGTCAATGATGAGCTTAACGCTTTCATTCAATGAAACAAACAGCATTCGTTGAATCATTGAATCAAATTCTAAAGATGGATTCAATGTAGATTAGATTACATTAGATTAGATTACATTACATTAGATTACATTACATTAGATTAGACTGCATTACATTAGATTACATTACATTAGATTTCATCAGATTAGATTACAGTATATTAGATTAGATTAGATTACATTGCATTAGATTACATGAGATTAGATGATATTACATTAGATTACATTACATTAGATTTCATCAGATTAGATTACAGTACATTAGATTAGATTACATACATTGCATTAGATGACATTAGATTAGATGAAATTACATTAGATCACATTACATTTCATTAGATTAGATTGCATTAGATTACATTACATTACATTAGGTTTCATTAGATTACATTACAGTAGATTACATTACATTAGATTCGATTACATTAGATTACATTACATTAGATTACATTAGTTTAGATTACATTACATTAGATTAGATTACATGACATTACATTAGGTTACATTAGATTACATTTCACTAGATTACATTACATTTGATTAGATTACATTACATTAGATTACATTTGTTTAGATTACATTAGTTTAGATTATATTAGTTTAGATTAGATTACATTACATTAGCTTACATTACATTACATTGCATTAGATTAATGTAATAAGATTAGATGAGATTACATTAGATTACATTACATTAGATCAGTTTATATTATATTAGATTACATTACATTAGATTACATTACATTAGATTCGATTACATTAGATTAGATTTGATTACATTACATTAGAGTAGATTACATTAGATTACATTGCATTACATTACATGAAATTACATTACTTTAGATTAGATTACATTACTTTAGCTTACATTACATTACATTAGATTAGATTACATTAGATTACATTACATTAGATTACATTACATTACCTTATGTTACATTACATTACATTGCAATACATTAGAATACAATACATTAGATTACCTTACATTATATTACATTAGGCTAGTTTACATTATTTTACATTACATTACATTAGATTACATTACATTAGATTAGATTACATTAGATTAGATTACATTACATTGCATTACATTAGATTACATTAAATTTGATTAGATTACATTAGATAAGTGAGATAATTTTGTTTCATTGAAACGTTTGATTCATTGAATCAATGATTTAAGTTTCATTCAATGAAGTAATGAATGAACGTGGTGAGCTTCTCTCATTCATTCAATGTGTTAAGCTGAACGGTTTTTTCAATGAATCAAACGGTATTCATTGTTTTAATGAAACAAACTGACCTCACTTATTTAGTGAATAAATCTGCACACGTTTATTCATTGAGACTGCAATTGACAATTCAATGAGTAGAATCAAAGTGTACGCATTCATTCACTGTATGTCTTAATTAAAAGAGTAGAGCTCCCGCCATTCATTCAATGCCACGAGCAAAACCTATTCATTCAATGGAGCAAACTGCACTCATGATAAAGACTGCCTGCATCAATTCAATGAGTAGAGCTTCTCTCATTCATTGAATGTGTCAAGCTCACCGTTTTCATTTAATGAAACAAACTGCATTGATTGAATCATTGAACCAAACTAGAATCACTGATTCAATGAATCAAACCTTATTCCTTGTTTCATTCGAACAAACCTAACTCACTTATTTAGTGAATCCTACTACACTCAATGAAACAGACTGCACATGATAATTCAATGAAGGTACTCTTAACGCATTGATTCAACCAAACAAATTGCACACATTTAGTTCATGAAGCAAACTGCATTTGTCAATTGAATGAATACAGCTACTCATTCATTCAATGTCACACATTGTCACAATCAAACTGCACACATTCACTCCATGAACCAAACTACACGTGTTAATTCAATGAGCAGAGCTTCTCTCACCAGTCAATGATGAGCTTAACGCTTTCATTCAATGAAACAAACAGCTTTCGTTGAATCATTGAATCAAATTCTAAAGATGGATTCAATGTAGATTAGATTACATTAGATTAGATTACATTACATTAGATTACATTACATTAGATTAGACTGCATTACATTAGATTACATTACATTAGATTTCATCAGATTAGATTACAGTATATTAGATTAGATTAGATTACATTGCATTAGATTACATGAGATTAGATGATATTACATTAGATTACATTACATTAGATTTCATCAGATTAGATTACAGTACATTTGATTAGATTACATACATTGCATTAGATGTCATTAGATTAGATGAAATTACATTAGATTACATTACATTTCATTAGATTAGATTGCATTAGATTACATTACATTACATTAGGTTTCATTAGATTACATTACAGTAGATTCCATTACATTAGATTCGATTACATTAGATTACATTACATTAGTTTAGATTACATTACATTAGATTAGATTACATGACATTACATTAGGTTACATTAGATTACATTTCACTAGATTACATTACATTTGATTAGATTACATTACATTAGATTACATTTGTTTAGATTACATTAGTTTAGATTATATTAGTTTAGATTAGATTACATTACATTAGATTACTTTACATTAGATCACATTACTTTAGATTAGATTACATTACATTAGCTTACATTACATTACATTGCATTAGATTAATGTAATAAGATTAGATGAGATTACATTAGATTACATTACATTAGATCAGTTTATATTATATTAGATTACATTACATTAGATTACATTACATTAGATTCGATTACATTAGATTAGATTTGATTACATTACATTAGAGTAGATTACATTAGATTGCATTGCATTACATTACATGAAATTACATTACTTTAGATTAGATTACATTACTTTAGCTTACATAACATTACATTCGATGACATTACATTAGATTAGATTACATTAGATTACATTACATTAGATTACATTACATTACCTTATGTTACATTACATTACATTGCAATACATTAGAATACAATACATTAGATTACCTTACATTATATTACATTAGGCTAGTTTACATTATTTTACATTACATTACATTAGATTACATTACATTAGATTAGATTACATTAGATTAGATTACATTACATTGCATTACATTAGATTACATTAAATTTGATTAGATTACATTAGATAAGTGAGATAATTTTGTTTCATTGAAACGTTTGATTCATTGAATCAATGATTTAAGTTTCATTCAATGAAGTAATGAATGAACGTGGTGAGCTTCTCTCATTCATTCAATGTGTTAAGCTGAACGGTTTTTTCAATGAATCAAACGGTATTCATTGTTTTAATGAAACAAACTGACCTCACTTATTTAGTGAATAAATCTGCACACGTTTATTCATTGAGACTGCAATTGACAATTCAATGAGTAGAATCAAAGTGTACGCATTCATTCACTGTATGTCTTAATTAAAAGAGTAGAGCTCCCGCCATTCATTCAATGCCACGAGCAAAACCTATTCATTCAATGGAGCAAACTGCACTCATGATAAAGACTGCCTGCATCAATTCAATGAGTAGAGCTTCTCTCATTCATTGAATGTGTCAAGCTCACCGTTTTCATTTAATGAAACAAACTGCATTGATTGAATCATTGAACCAAACTAGAATCACTGATTCATTGAATCAAACCTTATTCCTTGTTTCATTCGAACAAACCTAACTCACTTATTTAGTGAATCCTACTACACTCATTCATTCAATGAAACAGACTGCACATGATAATTCAATGAAGGTACTCTTAACGCATTGATTCAACCAAACAAATTGCACACATTTAGTTCATGAAGCAAACTGCATTTGTCAATTGAATGAATACAGCTACTCATTCATTCAATGTCACACATTGTCACAATCAAACTGCACACATTCACTCCATGAACCAAACTACACGTGTTAATTCAATGAGCAGAGCTTCTCTCACCAGTCAATGATGAGCTTAACGCTTTCATTCAATGAAACAAACAGCATTCGTTGAATCATTGAATCAAATTCTAAAGATGGATTCAATGTAGATTAGATTACATTAGATTAGATTACATTACATTAGATTACATTACATTAGATTAGACTGCATTACATTAGATTACATTACATTAGATTTCATCAGATTAGATTACAGTATATTAGATTAGATTAGATTACATTGCATTAGATTACATGAGATTAGATGATATTACATTAGATTACATTACATTAGATTTCATCAGATTAGATTACAGTACATTAGATTAGATTACATACATTGCATTAGATGACATTAGATTAGATGAAATTACATTAGATCACATTACATTTCATTAGATTAGATTGCATTAGATTACATTACATTACATTAGGTTTCATTAGATTACATTACAGTAGATTACATTACATTAGATTCGATTACATTAGATTACATTACATTAGATTACATTAGTTTAGATTACATTACATTAGATTAGATTACATGACATTACATTAGGTTACATTAGATTACATTTCACTAGATTACATTACATTTGATTAGATTACATTACATTAGATTACATTTGTTTAGATTACATTAGTTTAGATTATATTAGTTTAGATTAGATTACATTACATTAGCTTACATTACATTACATTGCATTAGATTAATGTAATAAGATTAGATGAGATTACATTAGATTACATTACATTAGATCAGTTTATATTATATTAGATTACATTACATTAGATTACATTACATTAGATTCGATTACATTAGATTAGATTTGATTACATTACATTAGAGTAGATTACATTAGATTACATTGCATTACATTACATGAAATTACATTACTTTAGATTAGATTACATTACTTTAGCTTACATTACATTACATTAGATTAGATTACATTAGATTACATTACATTAGATTACATTACATTACCTTATGTTACATTACATTACATTGCAATACATTAGAATACAATACATTAGATTACCTTACATTATATTACATTAGGCTAGTTTACATTATTTTACATTACATTACATTAGATTACATTACATTAGATTAGATTACATTAGATTAGATTACATTACATTGCATTACATTAGATTACATTAAATTTGATTAGATTACATTAGATAAGTGAGATAATTTTGTTTCATTGAAACGTTTGATTCATTGAATCAATGATTTAAGTTTCATTCAATGAAGTAATGAATGAACGTGGTGAGCTTCTCTCATTCATTCAATGTGTTAAGCTGAACGGTTTTTTCAATGAATCAAACGGTATTCATTGTTTTAATGAAACAAACTGACCTCACTTATTTAGTGAATAAATCTGCACACGTTTATTCATTGAGACTGCAATTGACAATTCAATGAGTAGAATCAAAGTGTACGCATTCATTCACTGTATGTCTTAATTAAAAGAGTAGAGCTCCCGCCATTCATTCAATGCCACGAGCAAAACCTATTCATTCAATGGAGCAAACTGCACTCATGATAAAGACTGCCTGCATCAATTCAATGAGTAGAGCTTCTCTCATTCATTGAATGTGTCAAGCTCACCGTTTTCATTTAATGAAACAAACTGCATTGATTGAATCATTGAACCAAACTAGAATCACTGATTCAATGAATCAAACCTTATTCCTTGTTTCATTCGAACAAACCTAACTCACTTATTTAGTGAATCCTACTACACTCATTCATTCAATGAAACAGACTGCACATGATAATTCAATGAAGGTACTCTTAACGCATTGATTCAACCAAACAAATTGCACACATTTAGTTCATGAAGCAAACTGCATTTGTCAATTGAATGAATACAGCTACTCATTCATTCAATGTCACACATTGTCACAATCAAACTGCACACATTCACTCCATGAACCAAACTACACGTGTTAATTCAATGAGCAGAGCTTCTCTCACCAGTCAATGATGAGCTTAACGCTTTCATTCAATGAAACAAACAGCTTTCGTTGAATCATTGAATCAAATTCTAAAGATGGATTCAATGTAGATTAGATTACATTAGATTAGATTACATTACATTAGATTACATTACATTAGATTAGACTGCATTACATTAGATTACATTACATTAGATTTCATCAGATTAGATTACAGTATATTAGATTAGATTAGATTACATTGCATTAGATTACATGAGATTAGATGATATTACATTAGATTACATTACATTAGATTTCATCAGATTAGATTACATTACATTAGATTAGATTACATGACATTACATTAGGTTACATTAGATTACATTTCACTAGATTACATTACATTTGATTAGATTACATTACATTAGATTACATTTGTTTAGATTACATTAGTTTAGATTATATTAGTTTAGATTAGATTACATTACATTAGATTACTTTACATTAGATCACATTACTTTAGATTAGATTACATTACATTAGCTTACATTACATTACATTGCATTAGATTAATGTAATAAGATTAGATGAGATTACATTAGATTACATTACATTAGATCAGTTTATATTATATTAGATTACATTACATTAGATTACATTACATTAGATTCGATTACATTAGATTAGATTTGATTACATTACATTAGAGTAGATTACATTAGATTACATTGCATTACATTACATGAAATTACATTACTTTAGATTAGATTACATTACTTTAGCTTACATTACATTACATTAGATTAGATTACATTAGATTACATTACATTAGATTACATTACATTACCTTATGTTACATTACATTACATTGCAATACATTAGAATACAATACATTAGATTACCTTACATTATATTACATTAGGCTAGTTTACATTATTTTACATTACATTACATTAGATTACATTACATTAGATTAGATTACATTAGATTAGATTACATTACATTGCATTACATTAGATTACATTAAATTTGATTAGATTACATTAGATAAGTGAGATAATTTTGTTTCATTGAAACGTTTGATTCATTGAATCAATGATTTAAGTTTCATTCAATGAAGTAATGAATGAACGTGGTGAGCTTCTCTCATTCATTCAATGTGTTAAGCTGAACGGTTTTTTCAATGAATCAAACGGTATTCATTGTTTTAATGAAACAAACTGACCTCACTTATTTAGTGAATAAATCTGCACACGTTTATTCATTGAGACTGCAATTGACAATTCAATGAGTAGAATCAAAGTGTACGCATTCATTCACTGTATGTCTTAATTAAAAGAGTAGAGCTCCCGCCATTCATTCAATGCCACGAGCAAAACCTATTCATTCAATGGAGCAAACTGCACTCATGATAAAGACTGCCTGCATCAATTCAATGAGTAGAGCTTCTCTCATTCATTGAATGTGTCAAGCTCACCGTTTTCATTTAATGAAACAAACTGCATTGATTGAATCATTGAACCAAACTAGAATCACTGATTCAATGAATCAAACCTTATTCCTTGTTTCATTCGAACAAACCTAACTCACTTATTTAGTGAATCCTACTACACTCATTCATTCAATGAAACAGACTGCACATGATAATTCAATGAAGGTACTCTTAACGCATTGATTCAACCAAACAAATTGCACACATTTAGTTCATGAAGCAAACTGCATTTGTCAATTGAATGAATACAGCTACTCATTCATTCAATGTCACACATTGTCACAATCAAACTGCACACATTCACTCCATGAACCAAACTACACGTGTTAATTCAATGAGCAGAGCTTCTCTCACCAGTCAATGATGAGCTTAACGCTTTCATTCAATGAAACAAACAGCTTTCGTTGAATCATTGAATCAAATTCTAAAGATGGATTCAATGTAGATTAGATTACATTAGATTAGATTACATTACATTAGATTACATTACATTAGATTAGACTGCATTACATTAGATTACATTACATTAGATTTCATCAGATTAGATTACAGTATATTAGATTAGATTAGATTACATTGCATTAGATTACATGAGATTAGATGATATTACATTAGATTACATTACATTAGATTTCATCAGATTAGATTACAGTACATTAGATTAGATTACATACATTGCATTAGATGTCATTAGATTAGATGAAATTACATTAGATTACATTACATTTCATTAGATTAGATTGCATTAGATTACATTACATTACATTAGGTTTCATTAGATTACATTACAGTAGATTACATTACATTTGATTAGATTACATTACATTAGATTACATTAGTTTAGATTACATTACATTAGATTAGATTACATGACATTACATTAGGTTACATTAGATTACATTTCACTAGATTACATTACATTTGATTAGATTACATTACATTAGATTACATTTGTTTAGATTACATTAGTTTAGATTATATTAGTTTAGATTAGATTACATTACATTAGATTACTTTACATTAGATCACATTACTTTAGATTAGATTACATTACATTAGCTTACATTACATTACATTGCATTAGATTAATGTAATAAGATTAGATGAGATTACATTAGATTACATTACATTAGATCAGTTTATATTATATTAGATTACATTACATTAGATTACATTACATTAGATTCGATTACATTAGATTAGATTTGATTACATTACATTAGAGTAGATTACATTAGATTGCATTGCATTACATTACATGAAATTACATTACTTTAGATTAGATTACATTACTTTAGCTTACATAACATTACATTCGATGACATTACATTAGATTAGATTACATTAGATTACATTACATTAGATTACATTACATTACCTTATGTTACATTACATTACATTGCAATACATTAGAATACAATACATTAGATTACCTTACATTATATTACATTAGGCTAGTTTACATTATTTTACATTACATTACATTAGATTACATTACATTAGATTAGATTACATTAGATTAGATTACATTACATTGCATTACATTAGATTACATTAAATTTGATTAGATTACATTAGATAAGTGAGATAATTTTGTTTCATTGAAACGTTTGATTCATTGAATCAATGATTTAAGTTTCATTCAATGAAGTAATGAATGAACGTGGTGAGCTTCTCTCATTCATTCAATGTGTTAAGCTGAACGGTTTTTTCAATGAATCAAACGGTATTCATTGTTTTAATGAAACAAACTGACCTCACTTATTTAGTGAATAAATCTGCACACGTTTATTCATTGAGACTGCAATTGACAATTCAATGAGTAGAATCAAAGTGTACGCATTCATTCACTGTATGTCTTAATTAAAAGAGTAGAGCTCCCGCCATTCATTCAATGCCACGAGCAAAACCTATTCATTCAATGGAGCAAACTGCACTCATGATAAAGACTGCCTGCATCAATTCAATGAGTAGAGCTTCTCTCATTCATTGAATGTGTCAAGCTCACCGTTTTCATTTAATGAAACAAACTGCATTGATTGAATCATTGAACCAAACTAGAATCACTGATTCAATGAATCAAACCTTATTCCTTGTTTCATTCGAACAAACCTAACTCACTTATTTAGTGAATCCTACTACACTCATTCATTCAATGAAACAGACTGCACATGATAATTCAATGAAGGTACTCTTAACGCATTGATTCAACCAAACAAATTGCACACATTTAGTTCATGAAGCAAACTGCATTTGTCAATTGAATGAATACAGCTACTCATTCATTCAATGTCACACATTGTCACAATCAAACTGCACACATTCACTCCATGAACCAAACTACACGTGTTAATTCAATGAGCAGAGCTTCTCTCACCAGTCAATGATGAGCTTAACGCTTTCATTCAATGAAACAAACAGCATTCGTTGAATCATTGAATCAAATTCTAAAGATGGATTCAATGTAGATTAGATTACATTAGATTAGATTACATTACATTAGATTACATTACATTAGATTAGACTGCATTACATTAGATTACATTACATTAGATTTCATCAGATTAGATTACAGTATATTAGATTAGATTAGATTACATTGCATTAGATTACATGAGATTAGATGATATTACATTAGATTACATTACATTAGATTTCATCAGATTAGATTACAGTACATTAGATTAGATTACATACATTGCATTAGATGACATTAGATTAGATGAAATTACATTAGATCACATTACATTTCATTAGATTAGATTGCATTAGATTACATTACATTACATTAGGTTTCATTAGATTACATTACAGTAGATTACATTACATTAGATTCGATTACATTAGATTACATTACATTAGATTACATTAGTTTAGATTACATTACATTAGATTAGATTACATGACATTACATTAGGTTACATTAGATTACATTTCACTAGATTACATTACATTTGATTAGATTACATTACATTAGATTACATTTGTTTAGATTACATTAGTTTAGATTATATTAGTTTAGATTAGATTACATTGCATTAGATTACATGAGATTAGATGATATTACATTAGATTACATTACATTAGATTTCATCAGATTAGATTACATTACATTAGATTAGATTACATGACATTACATTAGGTTACATTAGATTACATTTCACTAGATTACATTACATTTGATTAGATTACATTACATTAGATTACATTTGTTTAGATTACATTAGTTTAGATTATATTAGTTTAGATTAGATTACATTACATTAGATTACTTTACATTAGATCACATTACTTTAGATTAGATTACATTACATTAGCTTACATTACATTACATTGCATTAGATTAATGTAATAAGATTAGATGAGATTACATTAGATTACATTACATTAGATCAGTTTATATTATATTAGATTACATTACATTAGATTACATTACATTAGATTCGATTACATTAGATTAGATTTGATTACATTACATTAGAGTAGATTACATTAGATTGCATTGCATTACATTACATGAAATTACATTACTTTAGATTAGATTACATTACTTTAGCTTACATAACATTACATTCGATGACATTACATTAGATTAGATTACATTAGATTACATTACATTAGATTACATTACATTACCTTATGTTACATTACATTACATTGCAATACATTAGAATACAATACATTAGATTACCTTACATTATATTACATTAGGCTAGTTTACATTATTTTACATTACATTACATTAGATTACATTACATTAGATTAGATTACATTAGATTAGATTACATTACATTGCATTACATTAGATTACATTAAATTTGATTAGATTACATTAGATAAGTGAGATAATTTTGTTTCATTGAAACGTTTGATTCATTGAATCAATGATTTAAGTTTCATTCAATGAAGTAATGAATGAACGTGGTGAGCTTCTCTCATTCATTCAATGTGTTAAGCTGAACGGTTTTTTCAATGAATCAAACGGTATTCATTGTTTTAATGAAACAAACTGACCTCACTTATTTAGTGAATAAATCTGCACACGTTTATTCATTGAGACTGCAATTGACAATTCAATGAGTAGAATCAAAGTGTACGCATTCATTCACTGTATGTCTTAATTAAAAGAGTACAGCTCCCGCCATTCATTCAATGCCACCAGCAAAACCTATTCATTCAATGGAGCAAACTGCACTCATGATAAAGACTGCCTGCATCAATTCAATGAGTAGAGCTTCTCTCATTCATTGAATGTGTCAAGCTCACCGTTTTCATTTAATGAAACAAACTGCATTGATTGAATCATTGAACCAAACTAGAATCACTGATTCAATGAATCAAACCTTATTCCTTGTTTCATTCGAACAAACCTAACTCACTTATTTAGTGAATCCTACTACACTCATTCATTCAATGAAACAGACTGCACATGATAATTCAATGAAGGTACTCTTAACGCATTGATTCAACCAAACAAATTGCACACATTTAGTTCATGAAGCAAACTGCATTTGTCAATTGAATGAATACAGCTACTCATTCATTCAATGTCACACATTGTCACAATCAAACTGCACACATTCACTCCATGAACCAAACTACACGTGTTAATTCAATGAGCAGAGCTTCTCTCACCAGTCAATGATGAGCTTAACGCTTTCATTCAATGAAACAAACAGCATTCGTTGAATCATTGAATCAAATTCTAAAGATGGATTCAATGTAGATTAGATTACATTAGATTAGATTACATTACATTAGATTACATTACATTAGATTAGACTGCATTACATTAGATTACATTACATTAGATTTCATCAGATTAGATTACAGTATATTAGATTAGATTAGATTACATTGCATTAGATTACATGAGATTAGATGATATTACATTAGATTACATTACATTAGATTTCATCAGATTAGATTACAGTACATTAGATTAGATTACATACATTGCATTAGATGACATTAGATTAGATGAAATTACATTAGATCACATTACATTTCATTAGATTAGATTGCATTAGATTACATTACATTACATTAGGTTTCATTAGATTACATTACAGTAGATTACATTACATTAGATTCGATTACATTAGATTACATTACATTAGATTACATTAGTTTAGATTACATTACATTAGATTAGATTACATGACATTACATTAGGTTACATTAGATTACATTTCACTAGATTACATTACATTTGATTAGATTACATTACATTAGATTACATTTGTTTAGATTACATTAGTTTAGATTATATTAGTTTAGATTAGATTACATTACATTAGCTTACATTACATTACATTGCATTAGATTAATGTAATAAGATTAGATGAGATTACATTAGATTACATTACATTAGATCAGTTTATATTATATTAGATTACATTACATTAGATTACATTACATTAGATTCGATTACATTAGATTAGATTTGATTACATTACATTAGAGTAGATTACATTAGATTACATTGCATTACATTACATGAAATTACATTACTTTAGATTAGATTACATTACTTTAGCTTACATTACATTACATTAGATTAGATTACATTAGATTACATTACATTAGATTACATTACATTACCTTATGTTACATTACATTACATTGCAATACATTAGAATACAATACATTAGATTACCTTACATTATATTACATTAGGCTAGTTTACATTATTTTACATTACATTACATTAGATTACATTACATTAGATTAGATTACATTAGATTAGATTACATTACATTGCATTACATTAGATTACATTAAATTTGATTAGATTACATTAGATAAGTGAGATAATTTTGTTTCATTGAAACGTTTGATTCATTGAATCAATGATTTAAGTTTCATTCAATGAAGTAATGAATGAACGTGGTGAGCTTCTCTCATTCATTCAATGTGTTAAGCTGAACGGTTTTTTCAATGAATCAAACGGTATTCATTGTTTTAATGAAACAAACTGACCTCACTTATTTAGTGAATAAATCTGCACACGTTTATTCATTGAGACTGCAATTGACAATTCAATGAGTAGAATCAAAGTGTACGCATTCATTCACTGTATGTCTTAATTAAAAGAGTAGAGCTCCTGCCATTCATTCAATGCCACGAGCAAAACCTATTCATTCAATGGAGCAAACTGCACTCATGATAAAGACTGCCTGCATCAATTCAATGAGTAGAGCTTCTCTCATTCATTGAATGTGTCAAGCTCACCGTTTTCATTTAATGAAACAAACTGCATTGATTGAATCATTGAACCAAACTAGAATCACTGATTCAATGAATCAAACCTTATTCCTTGTTTCATTCGAACAAACCTAACTCACTTATTTAGTGAATCCTACTACACTCATTCATTCAATGAAACAGACTGCACATGATAATTCAATGAAGGTACTCTTAACGCATTGATTCAACCAAACAAATTGCACACATTTAGTTCATGAAGCAAACTGCATTTGTCAATTGAATGAATACAGCTACTCATTCATTCAATGTCACACATTGTCACAATCAAACTGCACACATTCACTCCATGAACCAAACTACACGTGTTAATTCAATGAGCAGAGCTTCTCTCACCAGTAAATGATGAGCTTAACGCTTTCATTCAATGAAACAAACAGCTTTCGTTGAATCATTGAATCAAATTCTAAAGATGGATTCAATGTAGATTAGATTACATTACATTAGATTACATTACATTAGATTAGACTGCATTACATTAGATTACATTACATTAGATTTCATCAGATTAGATTACAGTATATTAGATTAGATTAGATTACATTGCATTAGATTACATGAGATTAGATGATATTACATTAGATTACATTACATTAGATTTCATCAGATTAGATTACATTACATTAGATTAGATTACATGACATTACATTAGGTTACATTAGATTACATTTCACTAGATTACATTACATTTGATTAGATTACATTACATTAGATTACATTTGTTTAGATTACATTAGTTTAGATTATATTAGTTTAGATTAGATTACATTACATTAGATTACTTTACATTAGATCACATTACTTTAGATTAGATTACATTACATTAGCTTACATTACATTACATTGCATTAGATTAATGTAATAAGATTAGATGAGATTACATTAGATTACATTACATTAGATCAGTTTATATTATATTAGATTACATTACATTAGATTACATTACATTAGATTCGATTACATTAGATTAGATTTGATTACATTACATTAGAGTAGATTACATTAGATTACATTGCATTACATTACATGAAATTACATTACTTTAGATTAGATTACATTACTTTAGCTTACATTACATTACATTAGATTATATTACATTAGATTACATTACATTAGATTACATTACATTACCTTATGTTACATTACATTACATTGCAATACATTAGAATACAATACATTAGATTACCTTACATTATATTACATTAGGCTAGTTTACATTATTTTACATTACATTACATTAGATTACATTACATTAGATTAGATTACATTAGATTAGATTACATTACATTGCATTACATTAGATTACATTAAATTTGATTAGATTACATTAGATAAGTGAGATAATTTTGTTTCATTGAAACGTTTGATTCATTGAATCAATGATTTAAGTTTCATTCAATGAAGTAATGAATGAACGTGGTGAGCTTCTCTCATTCATTCAATGTGTTAAGCTGAACGGTTTTTTCAATGAATCAAACGGTATTCATTGTTTTAATGAAACAAACTGACCTCACTTATTTAGTGAATAAATCTGCACACGTTTATTCATTGAGACTGCAATTGACAATTCAATGAGTAGAATCAAAGTGTACGCATTCATTCACTGTATGTCTTAATTAAAAGAGTAGAGCTCTCGCCATTCATTCAATGCCACGAGCAAAACCTATTCATTCAATGGAGCAAACTGCACTCATGATAAAGACTGCCTGCATCAATTCAATGAGTAGAGCTTCTCTCATTCATTGAATGTGTCAAGCTCACCGTTTTCATTTAATGAAACAAACTGCATTGATTGAATCATTGAACCAAACTAGAATCACTGATTCAATGAATCAAACCTTATTCCTTGTTTCATTCGAACAAACCTAACTCACTTATTTAGTGAATCCTACTACACTCATTCATTCAATGAAACAGACTGCACATGATAATTCAATGAAGGTACTCTTAACGCATTGATTCAACCAAACAAATTGCACACATTTAGTTCATGAAGCAAACTGCATTTGTCAATTGAATGAATACAGCTACTCATTCATTCAATGTCACACATTGTCACAATCAAACTGCACACATTCACTCCATGAACCAAACTACACGTGTTAATTCAATGAGCAGAGCTTCTCTCACCAGTCAATGATGAGCTTAACGCTTTCATTCAATGAAACAAACAGCTTTCGTTGAATCATTGAATCAAATTCTAAAGATGGATTCAATGTAGATTAGATTACATTAGATTAGATTACATTACATTAGATTACATTACATTAGATTAGACTGCATTACATTAGATTACATTACATTAGATTTCATCAGATTAGATTACAGTATATTAGATTAGATTAGATTACATTGCATTAGATTACATGAGATTAGATGATATTACATTAGATTACATTACATTAGATTTCATCAGATTAGATTACAGTACATTAGATTAGATTACATACATTGCATTAGATGTCATTAGATTAGATGAAATTACATTAGATTACATTACATTTCATTAGATTAGATTGCATTAGATTACATTACATTACATTAGGATTCATTAGATTACATTACAGTAGATTACATTACATTAGATTACATTACATTTGATTCGATTACATTAGATTACATTACATTAGATTAGATTACATGACATTACATTAGGTTACATTAGATTACATTTCACTAGATTACATTACATTTGATTAGATTACATTACATTAGATTACATTTGTTTAGATTACATTAGTTTAGATTATATTAGTTTAGATTAGATTACATTACATTAGATTACTTTACATTAGATCACATTACTTTAGATTAGATTACATTACATTAGCTTACATTACATTACATTGCATTAGATTAATGTAATAAGATTAGATGAGATTACATTAGATTACATTACATTAGATCAGTTTATATTATATTAGATTACATTACATTAGATTACATTACATTAGATTCGATTACATTAGATTAGATTTGATTACATTACATTAGAGTAGATTACATTAGATTGCATTGCATTACATTACATGAAATTACATTACTTTAGATTAGATTACATTACTTTAGCTTACATTACATTACATTCGATGACATTACATTAGATTAGATTACATTAGATTACATTACATTAGATTACATTACATTACCTTATGTTACATTACATTACATTGCAATACATTAGAATACAATACATTAGATTACCTTACATTATATTACATTAGGCTAGTTTACATTATTTTACATTACATTACATTAGATTACATTACATTAGATTAGATTACATTAGATTAGATTACATTACATTGCATTACATTAGATTACATTAAATTTGATTAGATTACATTAGATAAGTGAGATAATTTTGTTTCATTGAAACGTTTGATTCATTGAATCAATGATTTAAGTTTCATTCAATGAAGTAATGAATGAACGTGGTGAGCTTCTCTCATTCATTCAATGTGTTAAGCTGAACGGTTTTTTCAATGAATCAAACGGTATTCATTGTTTTAATGAAACAAACTGACCTCACTTATTTAGTGAATAAATCTGCACACGTTTATTCATTGAGACTGCAATTGACAATTCAATGAGTAGAATCAAAGTGTACGCCGCATTCATTCACTGTATGTCTTAATTAAAAGAGTAGAGCTCCCGCCATTCATTCAATGCCACGAGCAAAACCTATTCATTCAATGGAGCAAACTGCACTCATGATAAAGACTGCCTGCATCAATTCAATGAGTAGAGCTTCTCTCATTCATTGAATGTGTCAAGCTCACCGTTTTCATTTAATGAAACAAACTGCATTGATTGAATCATTGAACCAAACTAGAATCACTGATTCAATGAATCAAACCTTATTCCTTGTTTCATTCGAACAAACCTAACTCACTTATTTAGTGAATCCTACTACACTCATTCATTCAATGAAACAGACTGCACATGATAATTCAATGAAGGTACTCTTAACGCATTGATTCAACCAAACAAATTGCACACATTTAGTTCATGAAGCAAACTGCATTTGTCAATTGAATGAATACAGCTACTCATTCATTCAATGTCACACATTGTCACAATCAAACTGCACACATTCACTCCATGAACCAAACTACACGTGTTAATTCAATGAGCAGAGCTTCTCTCACCAGTCAATGATGAGCTTAACGCTTTCATTCAATGAAACAAACAGCATTCGTTGAATCATTGAATCAAATTCTAAAGATGGATTCAATGTAGATTAGATTACATTAGATTAGATTACATTACATTAGATTAGACTGCATTACATTAGATTACATTACATTAGATTTCATCAGATTAGATTACAGTATATTAGATTAGATTAGATTACATTGCATTAGATTACATGAGATTAGATGATATTACATTAGATTACATTACATTAGATTTCATCAGATTAGATTACAGTACATTAGATTAGAATACATACATTGCATTAGATGACATTAGATTAGATGAAATTACATTAGATTACATTACATTTCATTAGATTAGATTGCATTAGATTACATTACATTACATTAGGTTTCATTAGATTACATTACAGTAGATTACATTACATTAGATTCGATTACATTAGATTACATTAGTTTAGATTACATTACATTAGATTAGATTACATGACATTACATTAGGTTACATTAGATTACATTTCACTAGATTACATTACATTTGATTAGATTACATTACATTAGATTACATTTGTTTAGATTACATTAGTTTAGATTATATTAGTTTAGATTAGATTACATTACATTAGATTACTTTACATTAGATCACATTACTTTAGATTAGATTACATTACATTAGCTTACATTACATTACATTGCATTAGATTAATGTAATAAGATTAGATGAGATTACATTAGATTACATTACATTAGATCAGTTTATATTATATTAGATTACATTACATTAGATTACATTACATTAGATTCGATTACATTAGATTAGATTTGATTACATTACATTAGAGTAGATTACATTAGATTGCATTGCATTACATTACATGAAATTACATTACTTTAGATTAGATTACATTACTTTAGCTTACATAACATTACATTCGATGACATTACATTAGATTAGATTACATTAGATTACATTACATTAGATTACATTACATTACCTTATGTTACATTACATTACATTGCAATACATTAGAATACAATACATTAGATTACCTTACATTATATTACATTAGGCTAGTTTACATTATTTTACATTACATTACATTAGATTACATTACATTAGATAAGATTACATTAGATTAGATTACATTACATTGCATTACATTAGATTACATTAAATTTGATTAGATTACATTAGATAAGTGAGATAATTTTGTTTCATTGAAACGTTTGATTCATTGAATCAATGATTTAAGTTTCATTCAATGAAGTAATGAATGAACGTGGTGAGCTTCTCTCATTCATTCAATGTGTTAAGCTGAACGGTTTTTTCAATGAATCAAACGGTATTCATTGTTTTAATGAAACAAACTGACCTCACTTATTTAGTGAATAAATCTGCACACGTTTATTCATTGAGACTGCAATTGACAATTCAATGAGTAGAATCAAAGTGTACGCATTCATTCACTGTATGTCTTAATTAAAAGAGTAGAGCTCTCGCCATTCATTCAATGCCACGAGCAAAACCTATTCATTCAATGGAGCAAACTGCACTCATGATAAAGACTGCCTGCATCAATTCAATGAGTAGAGCTTCTCTCATTCATTGAATGTGTCAAGCTCACCGTTTTCATTTAATGAAACAAACTGCATTGATTGAATCATTGAACCAAACTAGAATCACTGATTCAATGAATCAAACCTTATTCCTTGTTTCATTCGAACAAACCTAACTCACTTATTTAGTGAATCCTACTACACTCATTCATTCAATGAAACAGACTGCACATGATAATTCAATGAAGGTACTCTTAACGCATTGATTCAACCAAACAAATTGCACACATTTAGTTCATGAAGCAAACTGCATTTGTCAATTGAATGAATACAGCTACTCATTCATTCAATGTCACACATTGTCACAATCAAACTGCACACATTCACTCCATGAACCAAACTACACGTGTTAATTCAATGAGCAGAGCTTCTCTCACCAGTCAATGATGAGCTTAACGCTTTCATTCAATGAAACAAACAGCTTTCGTTGAATCATTGAATCAAATTCTAAAGATGGATTCAATGTAGATTAGATTACATTAGATTAGATTACATTACATTAGATTACATTACATTAGATTAGACTGCATTACATTAGATTACATTACATTAGATTTCATCAGATTAGATTACAGTATATTAGATTAGATTAGATTACATTGCATTAGATTACATGAGATTAGATGATATTACATTAGATTACATTACATTAGATTTCATCAGATTAGATTACAGTACATTAGATTAGATTACATACATTGCATTAGATGACATTAGATTAGATGAAATTACATTAGATTACATTACATTTCATTAGATTAGATTGCATTAGATTACATTACATTACATTAGGTTTCATTAGATTACATTACAGTAGATTACATTACATTAGATTCGATTACATTAGATTACATTACATTAGATTACATTAGTTTAGATTACATTACATTAGATTAGATTACATGACATTACATTAGGTTACATTAGATTATATTTCACTAGATTACATTACATTTGATTAGATTACATTACATTAGATTACATTTGTTTAGATTACATTAGTTTAGATTATATTAGTTTAGATTAGATTACATTACATTAGATTACTTTACATAAGATCACATTACTTTAGATTAGATTACATTACATTAGCTTACATTACATTACATTGCATTAGATTAATGTAATAAGATTAGATGAGATTACATTAGATTACATTACATTAGATCAGTTTATATTATATTAGATTACTTTACATTAGATTACATTACATTAGATTCGATTACATTAGATTAGATTTGATTACATTACATTAGAGTAGATTACATTAGATTACATTGCATTACATTACATGAAATTACATTACTTTAGATTAGATTACATTACTTTAGCTTACATTACATTACATTAGATTAGATTACATTAGATTACATTACATTAGATTACATTACATTACCTTATGTTACATTACATTACATTGCAATACATTAGAATACAATACATTAGATTACCTTACATTATATTACATTAGGCTAGTTTACATTATTTTACATTACATTACATTAGATTACATTACATTAGATTAGATTACATTAGATTAGATTACATTACATTGCATTACATTAGATTACATTAAATTTGATTAGATTACATTAGATAAGTGAGATAATTTTGTTTCATTGAAACGTTTGATTCATTGAATCAATGATTTAAGTTTCATTCAATGAAGTAATGAATGAACGTGGTGAGCTTCTCTCATTCATTCAATGTGTTAAGCTGAACGGTTTTTTCAATGAATCAAACGGTATTCATTGTTTTAATGAAACAAACTGACCTCACTTATTTAGTGAATAAATCTGCACACGTTTATTCATTGAGACTGCAATTGACAATTCAATGAGTAGAATCAAAGTGTACGCCGCATTCATTCACTGTATGTCTTAATTAAAAGAGTAGAGCTCCCGCCATTCATTCAATGCCACGAGCAAAACCTATTCATTCAATGGAGCAAACTGCACTCATGATAAAGACTGCCTGCATCAATTCAATGAGTAGAGCTTCTCTCATTCATTGAATGTGTCAAGCTCACCGTTTTCATTTAATGAAACAAACTGCATTGATTGAATCATTGAACCAAACTAGAATCACTGATTCAATGAATCAAACCTTATTCCTTGTTTCATTCGAACAAACCTAACTCACTTATTTAGTGAATCCTACTACACTCATTCATTCAATGAAACAGACTGCACATGATAATTCAATGAAGGTACTCTTAACGCATTGATTCAACCAAACAAATTGCACACATTTAGTTCATGAAGCAAACTGCATTTGTCAATTGAATGAATACAGCTACTCATTCATTCAATGTCACACATTGTCACAATCAAACTGCACACATTCACTCCATGAACCAAACTACACGTGTTAATTCAATGAGCAGAGCTTCTCTCACCAGTCAATGATGAGCTTAACGCTTTCATTCAATGAAACAAACAGCATTCGTTGAATCATTGAATCAAATTCTAAAGATGGATTCAATGTAGATTAGATTACATTAGATTAGATTACATTACATTAGATTAGACTGCATTACATTAGATTACATTACATTAGATTTCATCAGATTAGATTACAGTATATTAGATTAGATTAGATTACATTGCATTAGATTACATGAGATTAGATGATATTACATTAGATTACATTACATTAGATTTCATCAGATTAGATTACAGTACATTAGATTAGAATACATACATTGCATTAGATGACATTAGATTAGATGAAATTACATTAGATTACATTACATTTCATTAGATTAGATTGCATTAGATTACATTACATTACATTAGGTTTCATTAGATTACATTACAGTAGATTACATTACATTAGATTCGATTACATTAGATTACATTAGTTTAGATTACATTACATTAGATTAGATTACATGACATTACATTAGGTTACATTAGATTACATTTCACTAGATTACATTACATTTGATTAGATTACATTACATTAGATTACATTTGTTTAGATTACATTAGTTTAGATTATATTAGTTTAGATTAGATTACATTACATTAGATTACTTTACATTAGATCACATTACTTTAGATTAGATTACATTACATTAGCTTACATTACATTACATTGCATTAGATTAATGTAATAAGATTAGATGAGATTACATTAGATTACATTACATTAGATCAGTTTATATTATATTAGATTACATTACATTAGATTACATTACATTAGATTCGATTACATTAGATTAGATTTGATTACATTACATTAGAGTAGATTACATTAGATTGCATTGCATTACATTACATGAAATTACATTACTTTAGATTAGATTACATTACTTTAGCTTACATAACATTACATTCGATGACATTACATTAGATTAGATTACATTAGATTACATTACATTAGATTACATTACATTACCTTATGTTACATTACATTACATTGCAATACATTAGAATACAATACATTAGATTACCTTACATTATATTACATTAGGCTAGTTTACATTATTTTACATTACATTACATTAGATTACATTACATTAGATAAGATTACATTAGATTAGATTACATTACATTGCATTACATTAGATTACATTAAATTTGATTAGATTACATTAGATAAGTGAGATAATTTTGTTTCATTGAAACGTTTGATTCATTGAATCAATGATTTAAGTTTCATTCAATGAAGTAATGAATGAACGTGGTGAGCTTCTCTCATTCATTCAATGTGTTAAGCTGAACGGTTTTTTCAATGAATCAAACGGTATTCATTGTTTTAATGAAACAAACTGACCTCACTTATTTAGTGAATAAATCTGCACACGTTTATTCATTGAGACTGCAATTGACAATTCAATGAGTAGAATCAAAGTGTACGCATTCATTCACTGTATGTCTTAATTAAAAGAGTAGAGCTCTCGCCATTCATTCAATGCCACGAGCAAAACCTATTCATTCAATGGAGCAAACTGCACTCATGATAAAGACTGCCTGCATCAATTCAATGAGTAGAGCTTCTCTCATTCATTGAATGTGTCAAGCTCACCGTTTTCATTTAATGAAACAAACTGCATTGATTGAATCATTGAACCAAACTAGAATCACTGATTCAATGAATCAAACCTTATTCCTTGTTTCATTCGAACAAACCTAACTCACTTATTTAGTGAATCCTACTACACTCATTCATTCAATGAAACAGACTGCACATGATAATTCAATGAAGGTACTCTTAACGCATTGATTCAACCAAACAAATTGCACACATTTAGTTCATGAAGCAAACTGCATTTGTCAATTGAATGAATACAGCTACTCATTCATTCAATGTCACACATTGTCACAATCAAACTGCACACATTCACTCCATGAACCAAACTACACGTGTTAATTCAATGAGCAGAGCTTCTCTCACCAGTCAATGATGAGCTTAACGCTTTCATTCAATGAAACAAACAGCTTTCGTTGAATCATTGAATCAAATTCTAAAGATGGATTCAATGTAGATTAGATTACATTAGATTAGATTACATTACATTAGATTACATTACATTAGATTAGACTGCATTACATTAGATTACATTACATTAGATTTCATCAGATTAGATTACAGTATATTAGATTAGATTAGATTACATTGCATTAGATTACATGAGATTAGATGATATTACATTAGATTACATTACATTAGATTTCATCAGATTAGATTACAGTACATTAGATTAGATTACATACATTGCATTAGATGACATTAGATTAGATGAAATTACATTAGATTACATTACATTTCATTAGATTAGATTGCATTAGATTACATTACATTACATTAGGTTTCATTAGATTACATTACAGTAGATTACATTACATTAGATTCGATTACATTAGATTACATTACATTAGATTACATTAGTTTAGATTACATTACATTAGATTAGATTACATGACATTACATTAGGTTACATTAGATTATATTTCACTAGATTACATTACATTTGATTAGATTACATTACATTAGATTACATTTGTTTAGATTACATTAGTTTAGATTATATTAGTTTAGATTAGATTACATTACATTAGATTACTTTACATAAGATCACATTACTTTAGATTAGATTACATTACATTAGCTTACATTACATTACATTGCATTAGATTAATGTAATAAGATTAGATGAGATTACATTAGATTACATTACATTAGATCAGTTTATATTATATTAGATTACTTTACATTAGATTACATTACATTAGATTCGATTACATTAGATTAGATTTGATTACATTACATTAGAGTAGATTACATTAGATTACATTGCATTACATTACATGAAATTACATTACTTTAGATTAGATTACATTACTTTAGCTTACATTACATTACATTAGATTAGATTACATTAGATTACATTACATTAGATTACATTACATTACCTTATGTTACATTACATTACATTGCAATACATTAGAATACAATACATTAGATTACCTTACATTATATTACATTAGGCTAGTTTACATTATTTTACATTACATTACATTAGATTACATTACATTAGATTAGATTACATTAGATTAGATTACATTACATTGCATTACATTAGATTACATTAAATTTGATTAGATTACATTAGATAAGTGAGATAATTTTGTTTCATTGAAACGTTTGATTCATTGAATCAATGATTTAAGTTTCATTCAATGAAGTAATGAATGAACGTGGTGAGCTTCTCTCATTCATTCAATGTGTTAAGCTGAACGGTTTTTTCAATGAATCAAACGGTATTCATTGTTTTAATGAAACAAACTGACCTCACTTATTTAGTGAATAAATCTGCACACGTTTATTCATTGAGACTGCAATTGACAATTCAATGAGTAGAATCAAAGTGTACGCATTCATTCACTGTATGTCTTAATTAAAAGAGTAGAGCTCCCGCCATTCATTCAATGCCACCAGCAAAACCTATTCATTCAATGGAGCAAACTGCACTCATGATAAAGACTGCCTGCATCAATTCAATGAGTAGAGCTTCTCTCATTCATTGAATGTGTCAAGCTCACCGTTTTCATTTAATGAAACAAACTGCATTGATTGAATCATTGAACCAAACTAGAATCACTGATTCAATGAATCAAACCTTATTCCTTGTTTCATTCGAACAAACCTAACTCACTTATTTAGTGAATCCTACTACACTCATTCATTCAATGAAACAGACTGCACATGATAATTCAATGAAGGTACTCTTAACGCATTGATTCAACCAAACAAATTGCACACATTTAGTTCATGAAGCAAACTGCATTTGTCAATTGAATGAATACAGCTACTCATTCATTCAATGTCACACATTGTCACAATCAAACTGCACACATTCACTCCATGAACCAAACTACACGTGTTAATTCAATGAGCAGAGCTTCTCTCACCAGTCAATGATGAGCTTAACGCTTTCATTCAATGAAACAAACAGCTTTCGTTGAATCATTGAATCAAATTCTAAAGATGGATTCAATGTAGATTAGATTACATTAGATTAGATTACATTACATTAGATTACATTACATTAGATTAGACTGCATTACATTAGATTACATTACATTAGATTTCATCAGATTAGATTACAGTATATTAGATTAGATTAGATTACATTGCATTAGATTACATGAGATTAGATGATATTACATTAGATTACATTACATTAGATTTCATCAGATTAGATTACAGTACATTAGATTAGATTACATACATTGCATTAGATGACATTAGATTAGACAAATTACATTAGATTACATTACATTTCATTAGATTAGATTGCATTAGATTACATTACATTACATTAGGTTTCATTAGATTACATTACAGTAGATTACATTACATTAGATTCGATTACATTAGATTACATTACATTAGATTACATTAGTTTAGATTACATTACATTAGATTAGATTACATGACATTACATTAGGTTACATTAGATTACTTTACATTAGATCACATTACTTTAGATTAGATTACATTACATTAGCTTACATTACATTACATTGCATTAGATTAATGTAATAAGATTAGATGAGATTACATTAGATTACATTACATTAGATCAGTTTATATTATATTAGATTACATTACATTAGATTACATTACATTAGATTCGATTACATTAGATTAGATTTGATTACATTACATTAGAGTACATAACATTAGATTACATTGCATTACATTACATGAAATTACATTACTTTAGATTAGATTACATTACTTTAGCTTACATTACATTACATTAGATTAGATTACATTAGATTACATTACATTAGATTACATTACATTACCTTATGTTACATTACATTACATTGCAATACATTAGAATACAATACATTAGATTACCTTACATTATATTACATTAGGCTAGTTTACATTATTTTACATTACATTACATTAGATTACATTACATTAGATTAGATTACATTAGATTAGATTACATTACATTGCATTACATTAGATTACATTAAATTTGATTAGATTACATTAGATAAGTGAGATAATTTTGTTTCATTGAAACGTTTGATTCATTGAATCAATGATTTAAGTTTCATTCAATGAAGTAATGAATGAACGTGGTGAGCTTCTCTCATTCATTCAATGTGTTAAGCTGAACGGTTTTTTCAATGAATCAAACGGTATTCATTGTTTTAATGAAACAAACTGACCTCACTTATTTAGTGAATAAATCTGCACACGTTTATTCATTGAGACTGCAATTGACAATTCAATGAGTAGAATCAAAGTGTACGCATTCATTCACTGTATGTCTTAATTAAAAGAGTAGAGCTCCCGCCATTCATTCAATGCCACGAGCAAAACCTATTCATTCAATGGAGCAAACTGCACTCATGATAAAGACTGCCTGCATCAATTCAATGAGTAGAGCTTCTCTCATTCATTGAATGTGTCAAGCTCACCGTTTTCATTTAATGAAACAAACTGCATTGATTGAATCATTGAACCAAACTAGAATCACTGATTCAATGAATCAAACCTTATTCCTTGTTTCATTCGAACAAACCTAACTCACTTATTTAGTGAATCCTACTACACTCATTCATTCAATGAAACAGACTGCACATGATAATTCAATGAAGGTACTCTTAATGCATTGATTCAACCAAACAAATTGCACACATTTAGTTCATGAAGCAAACTGCATTTGTCAATTGAATGAATACAGCTACTCATTCATTCAATGTCACACATTGTCACAATCAAACTGCACACATTCACTCCATGAACCAAACTACACGTGTTAATTCAATGAGCAGAGCTTCTCTCACCAGTCAATGATGAGCTTAACGCTTTCATTCAATGAAACAAACAGCATTCGTTGAATCATTGAATCAAATTCTAAAGATGGATTCAATGTAGATTAGATTACATTAGATTAGATTACATTACATTAGATTACATTACATTAGATTAGACTGCATTACATTAGATTACATTACATTAGATTTCATCAGATTAGATTACAGTATATTAGATTAGATTAGATTACATTGCATTAGATTACATGAGATTAGATGATATTACATTAGATTACATTACATTAGATTTCATCAGATTAGATTACAGTACATTAGATTAGATTACATACATTGCATTAGATGACATTAGATTAGATGAAATTACATTAGATTACATTACATTTCATTAGATTAGATTGCATTAGATTACATTACATTACATTAGGTTTCATTAGATTACATTACAGTAGATTACATTAGATTCGATTACATTAGATTACATTACATTACATTAGATTACATTAGTTTAGATTACATTACATTAGATTAGATTACATGACATTACATTAGGTTACATTAGATTACATTTCACTAGATTACATTACATTTGATTAGATTACATTACATTAGATTACATTTGTTTAGATTACATTAGTTTAGATTATATTAGTTTAGATTAGATTACATTACATTAGATTACTTTACATTAGATCACATTACTTTAGATTAGATTACATTACATTAGCTTACATTACATTACATTGCATTAGATTAATGTAATAAGATTAGATGAGATTACATTAGATTACATTACATTAGATCAGTTTATATTATATTAGATTACATTACATTAGATTACATTACATTAGATTAGATTTGATTACATTACATTAGAGTAGATTACATTAGATTACATTGCATTACATTACATGAAATTACATTACTTTAGATTAGATTACATTACTTTAGCTTACATTACATTACATTCGATGACATTACATTAGATTAGATTACATTAGATTACATTACATTAGATTACATTACATTACCTTATGTTACATTACATTACATTGCAATACATTAGAATACAATACATTAGATTACCTTACATTATATTACATTAGGCTAGTTTACATTATTTTACATTACATTACATTAGATTACATTACATTAGATTAGATTACATTAGATTAGATTACATTACATTGCATTACATTAGATTACATTAAATTTGATTAGATTACATTAGATAAGTGAGATAATTTTGTTTCATTGAAACGTTTGATTCATTGAATCAATGATTTAAGTTTCATTCAATGAAGTAATGAATGAACGTGGTGAGCTTCTCTCATTCATTCAATGTGTTAAGCTGAACGGTTTTTTCAATGAATCAAACGGTATTCATTGTTTTAATGAAACAAACTGACCTCACTTATTTAGTGAATAAATCTGCACACGTTTATTCATTGAGACTGCAATTGACAATTCAATGAGTAGAATCAAAGTGTACGCATTCATTCACTGTATGTCTTAATTAAAAGAGTAGAGCTCCCGCCATTCATTCAATGCCACCAGCAAAACCTATTCATTCAATGGAGCAAACTGCACTCATGATAAAGACTGCCTGCATCAATTCAATGAGTAGAGCTTCTCTCATTCATTGAATGTGTCAAGCTCACCGTTTTCATTTAATGAAACAAACTGCATTGATTGAATCATTGAACCAAACTAGAATCACTGATTCAATGAATCAAACCTTATTCCTTGTTTCATTCGAACAAACCTAACTCACTTATTTAGTGAATCCTACTACACTCATTCATTCAATGAAACAGACTGCACATGATAATTCAATGAAGGTACTCTTAACGCATTGATTCAACCAAACAAATTGCACACATTTAGTTCATGAAGCAAACTGCATTTGTCAATTGAATGAATACAGCTACTCATTCATTCAATGTCACACATTGTCACAATCAAACTGCACACATTCACTCCATGAACCAAACTACACGTGTTAATTCAATGAGCAGAGCTTCTCTCACCAGTCAATGATGAGCTTAACGCTTTCATTCAATGAAACAAACAGCTTTCGTTGAATCATTGAATCAAATTCTAAAGATGGATTCAATGTAGATTAGATTACATTAGATTAGATTACATTACATTAGATTACATTACATTAGATTAGACTGCATTACATTAGATTACATTACATTAGATTTCATCAGATTAGATTACAGTATATTAGATTAGATTAGATTACATTGCATTAGATTACATGAGATTAGATGATATTACATTAGATTACATTACATTAGATTTCATCAGATTAGATTACAGTACATTAGATTAGATTACATACATTGCATTAGATGACATTAGATTAGATGAAATTACATTAGATTACATTACATTTCATTAGATTAGATTGCATTAGATTACATTACATTACATTAGGTTTCATTAGATTACATTACAGTAGATTACATTACATTAGATTCGATTACATTAGATTACATTACATTAGATTACATTAGTTTAGATTACATTACATTAGATTAGATTACATGACATTACATTAGGTTACATTAGATTACTTTACATTAGATCACATTACTTTAGATTAGATTACATTACATTAGCTTACATTACATTACATTGCATTAGATTAATGTAATAAGATTAGATGAGATTACATTAGATTACATTACATTAGATCAGTTTATATTATATTAGATTACATTACATTAGATTACATTACATTAGATTCGATTACATTAGATTAGATTTGATTACATTACATTAGAGTACATAACATTAGATTACATTGCATTACATTACATGAAATTACATTACTTTAGATTAGATTACATTACTTTAGCTTACATTACATTACATTAGATTAGATTACATTAGATTACATTACATTAGATTACATTACATTACCTTATGTTACATTACATTACATTGCAATACATTAGAATACAATACATTAGATTACCTTACATTATATTACATTAGGCTAGTTTACATTATTTTACATTACATTACATTAGATTACATTACATTAGATCAGATTACATTAGATTAGATTACATTACATTGCATTACATTAGATTACATTAAATTTGATTAGATTACATTAGATAAGTGAGATAATTTTGTTTCATTGAAACGTTTGATTCATTGAATCAATGATTTAAGTTTCATTCAATGAAGTAATGAATGAACGTGGTGAGCTTCTCTCATTCATTCAATGTGTTAAGCTGAACGGTTTTTTCAATGAATCAAACGGTATTCATTGTTTTAATGAAACAAACTGACCTCACTTATTTAGTGAATAAATCTGCACACGTTTATTCATTGAGACTGCAATTGACAATTCAATGAGTAGAATCAAAGTGTACGCATTCATTCACTGTATGTCTTAATTAAAAGAGTAGAGCTCCCGCCATTCATTCAATGCCACGAGCAAAACCTATTCATTCAATGGAGCAAACTGCACTCATGATAAAGACTGCCTGCATCAATTCAATGAGTAGAGCTTCTCTCATTCATTGAATGTGTCAAGCTCACCGTTTTCATTTAATGAAACAAACTGCATTGATTGAATCATTGAACCAAACTAGAATCACTGATTCAATGAATCAAACCTTATTCCTTGTTTCATTCGAACAAACCTAACTCACTTATTTAGTGAATCCTACTACACTCATTCATTCAATGAAACAGACTGCACATGATAATTCAATGAAGGTACTCTTAATGCATTGATTCAACCAAACAAATTGCACACATTTAGTTCATGAAGCAAACTGCATTTGTCAATTGAATGAATACAGCTACTCATTCATTCAATGTCACACATTGTCACAATCAAACTGCACACATTCACTCCATGAACCAAACTACACGTGTTAATTCAATGAGCAGAGCTTCTCTCACCAGTCAATGATGAGCTTAACGCTTTCATTCAATGAAACAAACAGCATTCGTTGAATCATTGAATCAAATTCTAAAGATGGATTCAATGTAGATTAGATTACATTAGATTAGATTACATTACATTAGATTACATTACATTAGATTAGACTGCATTACATTAGATTACATTACATTAGATTTCATCAGATTAGATTACAGTATATTAGATTAGATTAGATTACATTGCATTAGATTACATGAGATTAGATGATATTACATTAGATTACATTACATTAGATTTCATCAGATTAGATTACAGTACATTAGATTAGATTACATACATTGCATTAGATGACATTAGATTAGATGAAATTACATTAGATTACATTACATTTCATTAGATTAGATTGCATTAGATTACATTACATTACATTAGGTTTCATTAGATTACATTACAGTAGATTACATTAGATTCGATTACATTAGATTACATTACATTACATTAGATTACATTAGTTTAGATTACATTACATTAGATTAGATTACATGACATTACATTAGGTTACATTAGATTACATTTCACTAGATTACATTACATTTGATTAGATTACATTACATTAGATTACATTTGTTTAGATTACATTAGTTTAGATTATATTAGTTTAGATTAGATTACATTACATTAGATTACTTTACATTAGATCACATTACTTTAGATTAGATTACATTACATTAGCTTACATTACATTACATTGCATTAGATTAATGTAATAAGATTAGATGAGATTACATTAGATTACATTACATTAGATCAGTTTATATTATATTAGATTACATTACATTAGATTACATTACATTAGATTAGATTTGATTACATTACATTAGAGTAGATTACATTAGATTACATTGCATTACATTACATGAAATTACATTACTTTAGATTAGATTACATTACTTTAGTTTACATTACATTACATTCGATGACATTACATTAGATTACATTACATTAGATTACATTACATTAGATTACATTACATTACCTTATGTTACATTACATTACATTGCAATACATTAGAATACAATACATTAGATTACCTTACATTATATTACATTAGGCTAGTTTACATTATTTTACATTACATTACATTAGATTACATTACATTAGATTAGATTACATTAGATTAGATTACATTACATTGCATTACATTAGATTACATTAAATTTGATTAGATTACATTAGATAAGTGAGATAATTTTGTTTCATTGAAACGTTTGATTCATTGAATCAATGATTTAAGTTTCATTCAATGAAGTAATGAATGAACGTGGTGAGCTTCTCTCATTCATTCAATGTGTTAAGCTGAACGGTTTTTTCAATGAATCAAACGGTATTCATTGTTTTAATGAAACAAACTGACCTCACTTATTTAGTGAATAAATCTGCACACGTTTATTCATTGAGACTGCAATTGACAATTCAATGAGTAGAATCAAAGTGTACGCATTCATTCACTGTATGTCTTAATTAAAAGAGTAGAGCTCCCGCCATTCATTCAATGCCACCAGCAAAACCTATTCATTCAATGGAGCAAACTGCACTCATGATAAAGACTGCCTGCATCAATTCAATGAGTAGAGCTTCTCTCATTCATTGAATGTGTCAAGCTCACCGTTTTCATTTAATGAAACAAACTGCATTGATTGAATCATTGAACCAAACTAGAATCACTGATTCAATGAATCAAACCTTATTCCTTGTTTCATTCGAACAAACCTAACTCACTTATTTAGTGAATCCTACTACACTCATTCATTCAATGAAACAGACTGCACATGATAATTCAATGAAGGTACTCTTAACGCATTGATTCAACCAAACAAATTGCACACATTTAGTTCATGAAGCAAACTGCATTTGTCAATTGAATGAATACAGCTACTCATTCATTCAATGTCACACATTGTCACAATCAAACTGCACACATTCACTCCATGAACCAAACTACACGTGTTAATTCAATGAGCAGAGCTTCTCTCACCAGTCAATGATGAGCTTAACGCTTTCATTCAATGAAACAAACAGCATTCGTTGAATCATTGAATCAAATTCTAAAGATGGATTCAATGTAGATTAGATTACATTAGATTAGATTACATTACATTAGATTACATTACATTAGATTAGACTGCATTACATTAGATTACATTACATTAGATTTCATCAGATTAGATTACAGTATATTAGATTAGATTAGATTACATTGCATTAGATTACATGAGATTAGATGATATTACATTAGATTACATTACATTAGATTTCATCAGATTAGATTACAGTACATTAGATTAGATTACATACATTGCATTAGATGACATTAGATTAGATGAAATTACATTAGATTACATTACATTTCATTAGATTAGATTGCATTAGATTACATTACATTACATTAGGTTTCATTAGATTACATTACAGTAGATTACATTACATTAGATTCGATTACATTAGATTACATTACATTAGATTACATTAGTTTAGATTACATTACATTAGATTAGATTACATGACATTACATTAGGTTACATTAGATTACATTTCACTAGATTACATTACATTTGATTAGATTACATTATATTAGATTACATTTGTTTAGATTACATTAGTTTAGATTATATTAGTTTAGATTAGATTACATTACATTAGATTACTTTACATTAGATCACATTACTTTAGATTAGATTACATTACATTAGCTTACATTACATTACATTGCATTAGATTAATGTAATAAGATTAGATGAGATTACATTAGATTACATTACATTAGATCAGTTTATATTATATTAGATTACATTACATTAGATTACATTACATTAGATTCGATTACATTAGATTAGATTTGATTACATTACATTAGAGTAGATTACATTAGATTACATTGCATTACATTACATGAAATTACATTACTTTAGATTAGATTACATAACTTTAGCTTACATTACATTACATTAGATTAGATTACATTAGATTACATTACATTACCTTATGTTACATTACATTACATTGCAATACATTAGAATACAATACATTAGATTACCTTACATTATATTACATTAGGCTAGTTTACATTATTTTACATTACATTACATTAGATTACATTACATTAGATTAGATTACATTAGATTAGATTACATTACATTGCATTACATTAGATTACATTAAATTTGATTAGATTACATTAGATAAGTGAGATAATTTTGTTTCATTGAAACGTTTGATTCATTGAATCAATGATTTAAGTTTCATTCAATGAAGTAATGAATGAACGTGGTGAGCTTCTCTCATTCATTCAATGTGTTAAGCTGAACGGTTTTTTCAATGAATCAAACGGTATTCATTGTTTTAATGAAACAAACTGACCTCACTTATTTAGTGAATAAATCTGCACACGTTTATTCATTGAGACTGCAATTGACAATTCAATGAGTAGAATCAAAGTGTACGCATTCATTCACTGTATGTCTTAATTAAAAGAGTAGAGCTCCCGCCATTCATTCAATGCCACGAGCAAAACCTATTCATTCAATGGAGCAAACTGCACTCATGATAAAGACTGCCTGCATCAATTCAATGAGTAGGGCTTCTCTCATTCATTGAATGTGTCAAGCTCACCGTTTTCATTTAATGAAACAAACTGCATTGATTGAATCATTGAACCAAACTAGAATCACTGATTCAATGAATCAAACCTTATTCCTTGTTTCATTCGAACAAACCTAACTCACTTATTTAGTGAATCCTACTACACTCATTCATTCAATGAAACAGACTGCACATGATAATTCAATGAAGGTACTCTTAACGCATTGATTCAACCAAACAAATTGCACACATTTAGTTCATGAAGCAAACTGCATTTGTCAATTGAATGAATACAGCTACTCATTCATTCAATGTCACACATTGTCACAATCAAACTGCACACATTCACTCCATGAACCAAACTACACGTGTTAATTCAATGAGCAGAGCTTCTCTCACCAGTCAATGATGAGCTTAACGCTTTCATTCAATGAAACAAACAGCTTTCGTTGAATCATTGAATCAAATTCTAAAGATGGATTCAATGTAGATTAGATTACATTAGATTAGATTACATTACATTAGATTACATTACATTAGATTAGACTGCATTACATTAGATTACATTACATTAGATTTCATCAGATTAGATTACAGTATATTAGATTAGATTAGATTACATTGCATTAGATTACATGAGATTAGATGATATTACATTAGATTACATTACATTAGATTTCATCAGATTAGATTACACTACATTAGATTAGATTACATACATTGTATTAGATGACATTAGATTAGATGAAATTACATTAGATTACATTACATTTCATTAGATTAGATTGCATTAGATTACATTACATTACATTAGGTTTCATTAGATTACATTACAGTAGATTACATTACATTAGATTCGATTACATTAGATTACATTACATTAGATTACATTAGTTTAGATTACATTACATTAGATTAGATTACATGACATTACATTAGGTTACATTAGATTACATTTCACTAGATTACATTACATTTGATTAGATTACATTACATTAGATTACATTTGTTTAGATTACATTAGTTTAGATTATATTAGTTTAGATTAGATTACATTACATTAGATTACTTTACATTAGATCACATTACTTTAGATTAGATTACATTACATTAGCTTACATTACATTACATTGCATTAGATTAATGTAATAAGATTAGATGAGATTACATTAGATTACATTACATTAGATCAGTTTATATTATATTAGATTACATTACATTAGATTACATTACATTATATTCGATTACATTAGATTAGATTTGATTACATTACATTAGAGTACATAACATTAGATTACATTGCATTACATTACATGAAGTTACATTACTTTAGATTAGATTACATTACTTTAGCTTACATTACATTACATTCGATGACATTACATTAGATTAGATTACATTAGATTACATTACATTACCTTATGTTACATTACATTACATTGCAATACATTAGAATACAATACATTAGATTACCTTACATTATATTACATTAGGCTAGTTTACATTATTTTACATTACATTACATTAGATTACATTACATTAGATTAGATTACATTAGATTAGATTACATTACATTGCATTACATTAGATTACATTAAATTTGATTAGATTACATTAGATAAGTGAGATAATTTTGTTTCATTGAAACGTTTGATTCATTGAATCAATGATTTAAGTTTCATTCAATGAAGTAATGAATGAACGTGGTGAGCTTCTCTCATTCATTCAATGTGTTAAGCTGAACGGTTTTTTCAATGAATCAAACGGTATTCATTGTTTTAATGAAACAAACTGACCTCACTTATTTAGTGAATAAATCTGCACACGTTTATTCATTGAGACTGCAATTGACAATTCAATGAGTAGAATCAAAGTGTACGCATTCATTCACTGTATGTCTTAATTAAAAGAGTAGAGCTCCCGCCATTCATTCAATGCCACCAGCAAAACCTATTCATTCAATGGAGCAAACTGCACTCATGATAAAGACTGCCTGCATCAATTCAATGAGTAGAGCTTCTCTCATTCATTGAATGTGTCAAGCTCACCGTTTTCATTTAATGAAACAAACTGCATTGATTGAATCATTGAACCAAACTAGAATCACTGATTCAATGAATCAAACCTTATTCCTTGTTTCATTCGAACAAACCTAACTCACTTATTTAGTGAATCCTACTACACTCATTCATTCAATGAAACAGACTGCACATGATAATTCAATGAAGGTACTCTTAACGCATTGATTCAACCAAACAAATTGCACACATTTAGTTCATGAAGCAAACTGCATTTGTCAATTGAATGAATACAGCTACTCATTCATTCAATGTCACACATTGTCACAATCAAACTGCACACATTCACTCCATGAACCAAACTACACGTGTTAATTCAATGAGCAGAGCTTCTCTCACCAGTCAATGATGAGCTTAACGCTTTCATTCAATGAAACAAACAGCATTCGTTGAATCATTGAATCAAATTCTAAAGATGGATTCAATGTAGATTAGATTACATTAGATTAGATTACATTACATTAGATTACATGACATTAGATTAGACTGCATTACATTAGATTACATTACATTAGATTTCATCAGATTAGATTACAGTATATTAGATTAGATTAGATTACATTGCATTAGATTACATGAGATTAGATGATATTACATTAGATTACATTACATTAGATTTCATCAGATTAGATTACAGTACATTAGATTAGATTACATACATTGCATTAGATGACATTAGATTAGATGAAATTACATTAGATTACATTACATTTCATTAGATTAGATTGCATTAGATTACATTACATTACATTAGGTTTCATTAGATTACATTACAGTAGATTACATTACATTAGATTCGATTACATTAGATTACATTACATTAGTTTAGATTACATTACATTAGATTAGATTACATTACATTACATTAGGTTACATTAGATTACATTTTACTAGATTACATTACATTTGATTAGATTACATTACATTAGATTACATTTGTTTAGATTACATTAGTTTAGATTATATTAGTTTAGATTAGATTACATTACATTAGATTACTTTACATTAGATCACATTACTTTAGATTAGATTACATTACATTAGCTTACATTACATTACATTGCATTAGATTAATGTAATAAGATTAGATGAGATTACATTAGATTACATTACATTAGATCAGTTTATATTATATTAGATTACATTACATTAGATTACATTACATTAGATTCGATTACATTAGATTAGATTTGATTACATTACATTAGAGTAGATTACATTAGATTACATTGCATTACATTACATGAAATTACATTACTTTAGATTAGATTACATTACTTTAGCTTACATTACATTACATTAGATTAGATTACATTAGATTACATTACATTACCTTATGTTACATTACATTACATTGCAATACATTAGAATACAATACATTAGATTACCTTACATTATATTACATTAGGCTAGTTTACATTATTTTACATTACATTACATTAGATTACATTACATTAGATTACATTACATTAGATTAGATTACATTAGATTAGATTACATTACATTGCATTACATTAAATTTGATTAGATTACATTAGATAAGTGAGATAATTTTGTTTCATTGAAACGTTTGATTCATTGAATCAATGATTTAAGTTTCATTCAATGAAGTAATGAATGAACGTGGTGAGCTTCTCTCATTCATTCAATGTGTTAAGCTGAACGGTTTTTTCAATGAATCAAACGGTATTCATTGTTTTAATGAAACAAACTGACCTCACTTATTTAGTGAATAAATCTGCACACGTTTATTCATTGAGACTGCAATTGACAATTCAATGAGTAGAATCAAAGTGTACGCATTCATTCACTGTATGTCTTAATTAAAAGAGTAGAGCTCCCGCCATTCATTCAATGCCACCAGCAAAACCTATTCATTCAATGGAGCAAACTGCACTCATGATAAAGACTGCCTGCATCAATTCAATGAGTAGAGCTTCTCTCATTCATTGAATGTGTCAAGCTCACCGTTTTCATTTAATGAAACAAACTGCATTGATTGAATCATTGAACCAAACTAGAATCACTGATTCAATGAATCAAACCTTATTCCTTGTTTCATTCGAACAAACCTAACTCACTTATTTAGTGAATCCTACTACACTCATTCATTCAATGAAACAGACTGCACATGATAATTCAATGAAGGTACTCTTAACGCATTGATTCAACCAAACAAATTGCACACATTTAGTTCATGAAGCAAACTGCATTTGTCAATTGAATGAATACAGCTACTCATTCATTCAATGTCACACATTGTCACAATCAAACTGCACACATTCACTCCATGAACCAAACTACACGTGTTAATTCAATGAGCAGAGCTTCTCTCACCAGTCAATGATGAGCTTAACGCTTTCATTCAATGAAACAAACAGCATTCGTTGAATCATTGAATCAAATTCTAAAGATGGATTCAATGTAGATTAGATTACATTAGATTAGATTACATTACATTAGATTACATGACATTAGATTAGACTGCATTACATTAGATTACATTACATTAGATTTCATCAGATTAGATTACAGTATATTAGATTAGATTAGATTACATTGCATTAGATTACATGAGATTAGATGATATTACATTAGATTACATTACATTAGATTTCATCAGATTAGATTACAGTACATTAGATTAGATTACATACATTGCATTAGATGACATTAGATTAGATGAAATTACATTAGATTACATTACATTTCATTAGATTAGATTGCATTAGATTACATTACATTACATTAGGTTTCATTAGATTACATTACAGTAGATTACATTACATTAGATTCGATTACATTAGATTACATTACATTAGATTACATTAGTTTAGATTACATTACATTAGATTAGATTACATGACATTACATTAGGTTACATTAGATTACATTTCACTAGATTACATTACATTTGATTAGATTACATTACATTAGATTACATTTGTTTAGATTACATTAGTTTAGATTATATTAGTTTAGATTAGATTACATTACATTAGATTACTTTACATTAGATCACATTACTTTAGATTAGATTACATTACATTAGCTTACATTACATTACATTGCATTAGATTAATGTAATAAGATTAGATGAGATTACATTAGATTACATTACATTAGATCAGTTTATATTATATTAGATTACATTACATTAGATTACATTACATTAGATTCGATTACATTAGATTACATTGCATTACATTACATGAAATTACATTACTTTAGATTAGATTACATAACTTTAGCTTACATTACATTACATTAGATTAGATTACATTAGATTACATTACATTACCTTATGTTACATTACATTACATTGCAATACATTAGAATACAATACATTAGATTACCTTACATTATATTACATTAGGCTAGTTTACATTATTTTACATTACATTACATTAGATTACATTACATTAGATTAGATTACATTAGATTAGATTACATTACATTGCATTACATTAGATTTGATTAGATTACATTAGATAAGTGAGATAATTTTGTTTCATTGAAACGTTTGATTCATTGAATCAATGATTTAAGTTTCATTCAATGAAGTAATGAATGAACGTGGTGAGCTTCTCTCATTCATTCAATGTGTTAAGCTGAACGGTTTTTTCAATGAATCAAACGGTATTCATTGTTTTAATGAAACAAACTGACCTCACTTATTTAGTGAATAAATCTGCACACGTTTATTCATTGAGACTGCAATTGACAATTCAATGAGTAGAATCAAAGTGTACGCATTCATTCACTGTATGTCTTAATTAAAAGAGTACAGCTCCCGCCATTCATTCAATGCCACCAGCAAAACCTATTCATTCAATGGAGCAAACTGCACTCATGATAAAGACTGCCTGCATCAATTCAATGAGTAGAGCTTCTCTCATTCATTGAATGTGTCAAGCTCACCGTTTTCATTTAATGAAACAAACTGCATTGATTGAATCATTGAACCAAACTAGAATCACTGATTCAATGAATCAAACCTTATTCCTTGTTTCATTCGAACAAACCTAACTCACTTATTTAGTGAATCCTACTACACTCATTCATTCAATGAAACAGACTGCACATGATAATTCAATGAAGGTACTCTTAACGCATTGATTCAACCAAACAAATTGCACACATTTAGTTCATGAAGCAAACTGCATTTGTCAATTGAATGAATACAGCTACTCATTCATTCAATGTCACACATTGTCACAATCAAACTGCACACATTCACTCCATGAACCAAACTACACGTGTTAATTCAATGAGCAGAGCTTCTCTCACCAGTCAATGATGAGCTTAACGCTTTCATTCAATGAAACAAACAGCATTCGTTGAATCATTGAATCAAATTCTAAAGATGGATTCAATGTAGATTAGATTACATTAGATTAGATTACATTACATTAGATTACATTACATTAGATTAGACTGCATTACATTAGATTACATTACATTAGATTTCATCAGATTAGATTACAGTATATTAGATTAGATTAGATTACATTGCATTAGATTACATGAGATTAGATGATATTACATTAGATTACATTACATTAGATTTCATCAGATTAGATTACAGTACATTAGATTAGATTACATACATTGCATTAGATGACATTAGATTAGATGAAATTACATTAGATTACATTACATTTCATTAGATTAGATTGCATTAGATTACATTACATTACATTAGGTTTCATTAGATTACATTACAGTAGATTACATTACATTAGATTCGATTACATTAGATTACATTACATTAGATTACATTAGTTTAGATTACATTACATTAGATTAGATTACATGACATTACATTAGGTTACATTAGATTACATTTCACTAGATTACATTACATTTGATTAGATTACATTATATTAGATTACATTTGTTTAGATTACATTAGTTTAGATTATATTAGTTTAGATTAGATTACATTACATTAGATTACTTTACATTAGATCACATTACTTTAGATTAGATTACATTACATTAGCTTACATTACATTACATTGCATTAGATTAATGTAATAAGATTAGATGAGATTACATTAGATTACATTACATTAGATCAGTTTATATTATATTAGATTACATTACATTAGATTACATTACATTAGATTCGATTACATTAGATTAGATTTGATTACATTACATTAGAGTAGATTACATTAGATTACATTGCATTACATTACATGAAATTACATTACTTTAGATTAGATTACATAACTTTAGCTTACATTACATTACATTAGATTAGATTACATTAGATTACATTACATTACCTTATGTTACATTACATTACATTGCAATACATTAGAATACAATACATTAGATTACCTTACATTATATTACATTAGGCTAGTTTACATTATTTTACATTACATTACATTAGATTACATTACATTAGATTAGATTACATTAGATTAGATTACATTACATTGCATTACATTAGATTACATTAAATTTGATTAGATTACATTAGATAAGTGAGATAATTTTGTTTCATTGAAACGTTTGATTCATTGAATCAATGATTTAAGTTTCATTCAATGAAGTAATGAATGAACGTGGTGAGCTTCTCTCATTCATTCAATGTGTTAAGCTGAACGGTTTTTTCAATGAATCAAACGGTATTCATTGTTTTAATGAAACAAACTGACCTCACTTATTTAGTGAATAAATCTGCACACGTTTATTCATTGAGACTGCAATTGACAATTCAATGAGTAGAATCAAAGTGTACGCATTCATTCACTGTATGTCTTAATTAAAAGAGTAGAGCTCCCGCCATTCATTCAATGCCACGAGCAAAACCTATTCATTCAATGGAGCAAACTGCACTCATGATAAAGACTGCCTGCATCAATTCAATGAGTAGGGCTTCTCTCATTCATTGAATGTGTCAAGCTCACCGTTTTCATTTAATGAAACAAACTGCATTGATTGAATCATTGAACCAAACTAGAATCACTGATTCAATGAATCAAACCTTATTCCTTGTTTCATTCGAACAAACCTAACTCACTTATTTAGTGAATCCTACTACACTCATTCATTCAATGAAACAGACTGCACATGATAATTCAATGAAGGTACTCTTAACGCATTGATTCAACCAAACAAATTGCACACATTTAGTTCATGAAGCAAACTGCATTTGTCAATTGAATGAATACAGCTACTCATTCATTCAATGTCACACATTGTCACAATCAAACTGCACACATTCACTCCATGAACCAAACTACACGTGTTAATTCAATGAGCAGAGCTTCTCTCACCAGTCAATGATGAGCTTAACGCTTTCATTCAATGAAACAAACAGCTTTCGTTGAATCATTGAATCAAATTCTAAAGATGGATTCAATGTAGATTAGATTACATTAGATTAGATTACATTACATTAGATTACATTACATTAGATTAGACTGCATTACATTAGATTACATTACATTAGATTTCATCAGATTAGATTACAGTATATTAGATTAGATTAGATTACATTGCATTAGATTACATGAGATTAGATGATATTACATTAGATTACATTACATTAGATTTCATCAGATTAGATTACACTACATTAGATTAGATTACATACATTGTATTAGATGACATTAGATTAGATGAAATTACATTAGATTACATTACATTTCATTAGATTAGATTGCATTAGATTACATTACATTACATTAGGTTTCATTAGATTACATTACAGTAGATTACATTACATTAGATTCGATTACATTAGATTACATTACATTAGATTACATTAGTTTAGATTACATTACATTAGATTAGATTACATGACATTACATTAGGTTACATTAGATTACATTTCACTAGATTACATTACATTTGATTAGATTACATTACATTAGATTACATTTGTTTAGATTACATTAGTTTAGATTATATTAGTTTAGATTAGATTACATTACATTAGATTACTTTACATTAGATCACATTACTTTAGATTAGATTACATTACATTAGCTTACATTACATTACATTGCATTAGATTAATGTAATAAGATTAGATGAGATTACATTAGATTACATTACATTAGATCAGTTTATATTATATTAGATTACATTACATTAGATTACATTACATTATATTCGATTACATTAGATTAGATTTGATTACATTACATTAGAGTACATAACATTAGATTACATTGCATTACATTACATGAAGTTACATTACTTTAGATTAGATTACATTACTTTAGCTTACATTACATTACATTCGATGACATTACATTAGATTAGATTACATTAGATTACATTACATTACCTTATGTTACATTACATTACATTGCAATACATTAGAATACAATACATTAGATTACCTTACATTATATTACATTAGGCTAGTTTACATTATTTTACATTACATTACATTAGATTACATTACATTAGATTAGATTACATTAGATTAGATTACATTACATTGCATTACATTAGATTACATTAAATTTGATTAGATTACATTAGATAAGTGAGATAATTTTGTTTCATTGAAACGTTTGATTCATTGAATCAATGATTTAAGTTTCATTCAATGAAGTAATGAATGAACGTGGTGAGCTTCTCTCATTCATTCAATGTGTTAAGCTGAACGGTTTTTTCAATGAATCAAACGGTATTCATTGTTTTAATGAAACAAACTGACCTCACTTATTTAGTGAATAAATCTGCACACGTTTATTCATTGAGACTGCAATTGACAATTCAATGAGTAGAATCAAAGTGTACGCATTCATTCACTGTATGTCTTAATTAAAAGAGTAGAGCTCCCGCCATTCATTCAATGCCACCAGCAAAACCTATTCATTCAATGGAGCAAACTGCACTCATGATAAAGACTGCCTGCATCAATTCAATGAGTAGAGCTTCTCTCATTCATTGAATGTGTCAAGCTCACCGTTTTCATTTAATGAAACAAACTGCATTGATTGAATCATTGAACCAAACTAGAATCACTGATTCAATGAATCAAACCTTATTCCTTGTTTCATTCGAACAAACCTAACTCACTTATTTAGTGAATCCTACTACACTCATTCATTCAATGAAACAGACTGCACATGATAATTCAATGAAGGTACTCTTAACGCATTGATTCAACCAAACAAATTGCACACATTTAGTTCATGAAGCAAACTGCATTTGTCAATTGAATGAATACAGCTACTCATTCATTCAATGTCACACATTGTCACAATCAAACTGCACACATTCACTCCATGAACCAAACTACACGTGTTAATTCAATGAGCAGAGCTTCTCTCACCAGTCAATGATGAGCTTAACGCTTTCATTCAATGAAACAAACAGCATTCGTTGAATCATTGAATCAAATTCTAAAGATGGATTCAATGTAGATTAGATTACATTAGATTAGATTACATTACATTAGATTACATGACATTAGATTAGACTGCATTACATTAGATTACATTACATTAGATTTCATCAGATTAGATTACAGTATATTAGATTAGATTAGATTACATTGCATTAGATTACATGAGATTAGATGATATTACATTAGATTACATTACATTAGATTTCATCAGATTAGATTACAGTACATTAGATTAGATTACATACATTGCATTAGATGACATTAGATTAGATGAAATTACATTAGATTACATTACATTTCATTAGATTAGATTGCATTAGATTACATTACATTACATTAGGTTTCATTAGATTACATTACAGTAGATTACATTACATTAGATTCGATTACATTAGATTACATTACATTAGTTTAGATTACATTACATTAGATTAGATTACATTACATTACATTAGGTTACATTAGATTACATTTTACTAGATTACATTACATTTGATTAGATTACATTACATTAGATTACATTTGTTTAGATTACATTAGTTTAGATTATATTAGTTTAGATTAGATTACATTACATTAGATTACTTTACATTAGATCACATTACTTTAGATTAGATTACATTACATTAGCTTACATTACATTACATTGCATTAGATTAATGTAATAAGATTAGATGAGATTACATTAGATTACATTACATTAGATCAGTTTATATTATATTAGATTACATTACATTAGATTACATTACATTAGATTCGATTACATTAGATTAGATTTGATTACATTACATTAGAGTAGATTACATTAGATTACATTGCATTACATTACATGAAATTACATTACTTTAGATTAGATTACATTACTTTAGCTTACATTACATTACATTAGATTAGATTACATTAGATTACATTACATTACCTTATGTTACATTACATTACATTGCAATACATTAGAATACAATACATTAGATTACCTTACATTATATTACATTAGGCTAGTTTACATTATTTTACATTACATTACATTAGATTACATTACATTAGATTACATTACATTAGATTAGATTACATTAGATTAGATTACATTACATTGCATTACATTAAATTTGATTAGATTACATTAGATAAGTGAGATAATTTTGTTTCATTGAAACGTTTGATTCATTGAATCAATGATTTAAGTTTCATTCAATGAAGTAATGAATGAACGTGGTGAGCTTCTCTCATTCATTCAATGTGTTAAGCTGAACGGTTTTTTCAATGAATCAAACGGTATTCATTGTTTTAATGAAACAAACTGACCTCACTTATTTAGTGAATAAATCTGCACACGTTTATTCATTGAGACTGCAATTGACAATTCAATGAGTAGAATCAAAGTGTACGCATTCATTCACTGTATGTCTTAATTAAAAGAGTAGAGCTCCCGCCATTCATTCAATGCCACCAGCAAAACCTATTCATTCAATGGAGCAAACTGCACTCATGATAAAGACTGCCTGCATCAATTCAATGAGTAGAGCTTCTCTCATTCATTGAATGTGTCAAGCTCACCGTTTTCATTTAATGAAACAAACTGCATTGATTGAATCATTGAACCAAACTAGAATCACTGATTCAATGAATCAAACCTTATTCCTTGTTTCATTCGAACAAACCTAACTCACTTATTTAGTGAATCCTACTACACTCATTCATTCAATGAAACAGACTGCACATGATAATTCAATGAAGGTACTCTTAACGCATTGATTCAACCAAACAAATTGCACACATTTAGTTCATGAAGCAAACTGCATTTGTCAATTGAATGAATACAGCTACTCATTCATTCAATGTCACACATTGTCACAATCAAACTGCACACATTCACTCCATGAACCAAACTACACGTGTTAATTCAATGAGCAGAGCTTCTCTCACCAGTCAATGATGAGCTTAACGCTTTCATTCAATGAAACAAACAGCATTCGTTGAATCATTGAATCAAATTCTAAAGATGGATTCAATGTAGATTAGATTACATTAGATTAGATTACATTACATTAGATTACATGACATTAGATTAGACTGCATTACATTAGATTACATTACATTAGATTTCATCAGATTAGATTACAGTATATTAGATTAGATTAGATTACATTGCATTAGATTACATGAGATTAGATGATATTACATTAGATTACATTACATTAGATTTCATCAGATTAGATTACAGTACATTAGATTAGATTACATACATTGCATTAGATGACATTAGATTAGATGAAATTACATTAGATTACATTACATTTCATTAGATTAGATTGCATTAGATTACATTACATTACATTAGGTTTCATTAGATTACATTACAGTAGATTACATTACATTAGATTCGATTACATTAGATTACATTACATTAGATTACATTAGTTTAGATTACATTACATTAGATTAGATTACATGACATTACATTAGGTTACATTAGATTACATTTCACTAGATTACATTACATTTGATTAGATTACATTACATTAGATTACATTTGTTTAGATTACATTAGTTTAGATTATATTAGTTTAGATTAGATTACATTACATTAGATTACTTTACATTAGATCACATTACTTTAGATTAGATTACATTACATTAGCTTACATTACATTACATTGCATTAGATTAATGTAATAAGATTAGATGAGATTACATTAGATTACATTACATTAGATCAGTTTATATTATATTAGATTACATTACATTAGATTACATTACATTAGATTCGATTACATTAGATTACATTGCATTACATTACATGAAATTACATTACTTTAGATTAGATTACATAACTTTAGCTTACATTACATTACATTAGATTAGATTACATTAGATTACATTACATTACCTTATGTTACATTACATTACATTGCAATACATTAGAATACAATACATTAGATTACCTTACATTATATTACATTAGGCTAGTTTACATTATTTTACATTACATTACATTAGATTACATTACATTAGATTAGATTACATTAGATTAGATTACATTACATTGCATTACATTAGATTTGATTAGATTACATTAGATAAGTGAGATAATTTTGTTTCATTGAAACGTTTGATTCATTGAATCAATGATTTAAGTTTCATTCAATGAAGTAATGAATGAACGTGGTGAGCTTCTCTCATTCATTCAATGTGTTAAGCTGAACGGTTTTTTCAATGAATCAAACGGTATTCATTGTTTTAATGAAACAAACTGACCTCACTTATTTAGTGAATAAATCTGCACACGTTTATTCATTGAGACTGCAATTGACAATTCAATGAGTAGAATCAAAGTGTACGCATTCATTCACTGTATGTCTTAATTAAAAGAGTACAGCTCCCGCCATTCATTCAATGCCACCAGCAAAACCTATTCATTCAATGGAGCAAACTGCACTCATGATAAAGACTGCCTGCATCAATTCAATGAGTAGAGCTTCTCTCATTCATTGAATGTGTCAAGCTCACCGTTTTCATTTAATGAAACAAACTGCATTGATTGAATCATTGAACCAAACTAGAATCACTGATTCAATGAATCAAACCTTATTCCTTGTTTCATTCGAACAAACCTAACTCACTTATTTAGTGAATCCTACTACACTCATTCATTCAATGAAACAGACTGCACATGATAATTCAATGAAGGTACTCTTAACGCATTGATTCAACCAAACAAATTGCACACATTTAGTTCATGAAGCAAACTGCATTTGTCAATTGAATGAATACAGCTACTCATTCATTCAATGTCACACATTGTCACAATCAAACTGCACACATTCACTCCATGAACCAAACTACACGTGTTAATTCAATGAGCAGAGCTTCTCTCACCAGTCAATGATGAGCTTAACGCTTTCATTCAATGAAACAAACAGCTTTCGTTGAATCATTGAATCAAATTCTAAAGATGGATTCAATGTAGATTAGATTACATTAGATTAGATTACATTACATTAGATTACATTACATTAGATTAGACTGCATTACATTAGATTACATTACATTAGATTTCATCAGATTAGATTACAGTATATTAGATTAGATTAGATTACATTGCATTAGATTACATGAGATTAGATGATATTACATTAGATTACATTACATTAGATTTCATCAGATTAGATTACACTACATTAGATTAGATTACATACATTGTATTAGATGACATTAGATTAGATGCAATTACATTAGATTACATTACATTTCATTAGATTAGATTGCATTAGATTACATTACATTACATTAGGTTTCATTAGATTACATTACAGTAGATTACATTACATTAGATTCGATTACATTAGATTACATTACATTAGATTACATTAGTTTAGATTACATTACATTAGATTAGATTACATGACATTACATTAGGTTACATTAGATTACATTTCACTAGATTACATTACATTTGATTAGATTACATTACATTAGATTACATTTGTTTAGATTACATTAGTTTAGATTATATTAGTTTAGATTAGATTACATTACATTAGATTACTTTACATTAGATCACATTACTTTAGATTAGATTACATTACATTAGCTTACATTACATTACATTGCATTAGATTAATGTAATAAGATTAGATGAGATTACATTAGATTACATTACATTAGATCAGTTTATATTATATTAGATTACATTACATTAGATTACATTACATTAGATTCGATTACATTAGATTAGATTTGATTACATTACATTAGAGTACATAACATTAGATTACATTGCATTACATTACATGAAGTTACATTACTTTAGATTAGATTACATTACTTTAGCTTACATTACATTACATTCGATGACATTACATTAGATTATATTACATTAGATTAGATTACATTAGATTACATTACATTACCTTATGTTACATTACTTTACATTGCAATACATTAGAATACAATACATTAGATTACCTTACATTATATTACATTAGGCTAGTTTACATTATTTTACATTACATTACATTAGATTACATTACATTAGATTAGATTACATTAGATTAGATTACATTACATTGCATTACATTAGATTACATTAAATTTGATTAGATTACATTAGATAAGTGAGATAATTTTGTTTCATTGAAACGTTTGATTCATTGAATCAATGATTTAAGTTTCATTCAATGAAGTAATGAATGAACGTGGTGAGCTTCTCTCATTCATTCAATGTGTAAAGCTGAACGGTTTTTTCAATGAATCAAACGGTATTCACTGTTTTAATGAAACAAACTGACCTCACTTATTTAGTGAATAAATCTGCACACGTTTATTCATTGAGACTGCAATTGACAATTCAATGAGTAGAATCAAAGTGTACGCATTCATTCACTGTATGTCTTAATTAAAAGAGTAGAGCTCCCGCCATTCATTCAATGCCACGAGCAAAACCTATTCATTCAATGGAGCAAACTGCACTCATGATAAAGACTGCCTGCATCAATTCAATGAGTAGAGCTTCTCTCATTCATTGAATGTGTCAAGCTCACCGTTTTCATTTAATGAAACAAACTGCATTGATTGAATCATTGAACCAAACTAGAATCACTGATTCAATGAATCAAACCTTATTCCTTGTTTCATTCGAACAAACCTAACTCACTTATTTAGTGAATCCTACTACACTCATTCATTCAATGAAACAGACTGCACATGATAATTCAATGAAGGTACTCTTAACGCATTGATTCAACCAAACAAATTGCACACATTTAGTTCATGAAGCAAACTGCATTTGTCAATTGAATGAATACAGCTACTCATTCATTCAATGTCACACATTGTCACAATCAAACTGCACACATTCACTCCATGAACCAAACTACACGTGTTAATTCAATGAGCAGAGCTTCTCTCACCAGTCAATGATGAGCTTAACGCTTTCATTCAATGAAACAAACAGCTTTCGTTGAATCATTGAATCAAATTCTAAAGATGGATTCAATGTAGATTAGATTACATTAGATTAGATTACATTACATTAGATTACATTACATTAGATTAGACTGCATTACATTAGATTACATTACATTAGATTTCATCAGATTAGATTACAGTATATTAGATTAGATTAGATTACATTGCATTAGATTACATGAGATTAGATGATATTACATTAGATTACATTACATTAGATTTCATCAGATTAGATTACAGTACATTAGATTAGATTACATACATTGCATTAGATGACATTAGATTAGATGAAATTACATTAGATTACATTACATTTCATTAGATTAGATTGCATTAGATTACATTACATTACATTAGGTTTCATTAGATTACATTACAGTAGATTACATTACATTAGATTCGATTACATTAGATTACATTACATTAGATTACATTAGTTTAGATTACATTACATTAGATTAGATTACATGACATTACATTAGGTTACATTAGATTACTTTACATTAGATCACATTACTTTAGATTAGATTACATTACATTATCTTACATTACATTACATTGCATTAGATTAATGTAATAAGATTAGATGAGATTACATTAGATTACATTACATTAGATCAGTTTATATTATATTAGATTACATTACATTAGATTACATTACATTAGATTCGATTACATTAGATTAGATTTGATTACATTACATTAGAGTACATAACATTAGATTACATTGCATTACATTACATGAAATTACATTACTTTAGATTAGATTACATTACTTTAGCTTACATTACATTACATTAGATTAGATTACATTAGATTACATTACATTAGATTACATTACATTACCTTATGTTACATTACATTACATTGCAATACATTAGAATACAATACATTAGATTACCTTACATTATATTACATTAGGCTAGTTTACATTATTTTACATTACATTACATTAGATTACATTACATTAGATCAGATTACATTAGATTAGATTACATTACATTGCATTACATTAGATTACATTAAATTTGATTAGATTACATTAGATAAGTGAGATAATTTTGTTTCATTGAAACGTTTGATTCATTGAATCAATGATTTAAGTTTCATTCAATGAAGTAATGAATGAACGTGGTGAGCTTCTCTCATTCATTCAATGTGTTAAGCTGAACGGTTTTTTCAATGAATCAAACGGTATTCATTGTTTTAATGAAACAAACTGACCTCACTTATTTAGTGAATAAATCTGCACACGTTTATTCATTGAGACTGCAATTGACAATTCAATGAGTAGAATCAAAGTGTACGCATTCATTCACTGTATGTCTTAATTAAAAGAGTAGAGCTCCCGCCATTCATTCAATGCCACCAGCAAAACCTATTCATTCAATGGAGCAAACTGCACTCATGATAAAGACTGCCTGCATCAATTCAATGAGTAGAGCTTCTCTCATTCATTGAATGTGTCAAGCTCACCGTTTTCATTTAATGAAACAAACTGCATTGATTGAATCATTGAACCAAACTAGAATCACTGATTCAATGAATCAAACCTTATTCCTTGTTTCATTCGAACAAACCTAACTCACTTATTTAGTGAATCCTACTACACTCATTCATTCAATGAAACAGACTGCACATGATAATTCAATGAAGGTACTCTTAACGCATTGATTCAACCAAACAAATTGCACACATTTAGTTCATGAAGCAAACTGCATTTGTCAATTGAATGAATACAGCTACTCATTCATTCAATGTCACACATTGTCACAATCAAACTGCACACATTCACTCCATGAACCAAACTACACGTGTTAATTCAATGAGCAGAGCTTCTCTCACCAGTCAATGATGAGCTTAACGCTTTCATTCAATGAAACAAACAGCTTTCGTTGAATCATTGAATCAAATTCTAAAGATGGATTCAATGTAGATTAGATTACATTAGATTAGATTACATTACATTAGATTACATTACATTAGATTAGACTGCATTACATTAGATTACATTACATTAGATTTCATCAGATTAGATTACAGTATATTAGATTAGATTAGATTACATTGCATTAGATTACATGAGATTAGATGATATTACATTAGATTACATTACATTAGATTTCATCAGATTAGATTACACTACATTAGATTAGATTACATACATTGTATTAGATGACATTAGATTAGATGAAATTACATTAGATTACATTACATTTCATTAGATTAGATTGCATTAGATTACATTACATTACATTAGGTTTCATTAGATTACATTACAGTAGATTACATTACATTAGATTCGATTACATTAGATTACATTACATTAGATTACATTAGTTTAGATTACATTACATTAGATTAGATTACATGACATTACATTAGGTTACATTAGATTACATTTCACTAGATTACATTACATTTGATTAGATTACATTACATTAGATTACATTTGTTTAGATTACATTAGTTTAGATTATATTAGTTTAGATTAGATTACATTACATTAGATTACTTTACATTAGATCACATTACTTTAGATTAGATTACATTACATTAGCTTACATTACATTACATTGCATTAGATTAATGTAATAAGATTAGATGAGATTACATTAGATTACATTACATTAGATCAGTTTATATTATATTAGATTACATTACATTAGATTACATTACATTATATTCGATTACATTAGATTAGATTTGATTACATTACATTAGAGTACATAACATTAGATTACATTGCATTACATTACATGAAGTTACATTACTTTAGATTAGATTACATTACTTTAGCTTACATTACATTACATTCGATGACATTACATTAGATTAGATTACATTAGATTACATTACATTACCTTATGTTACATTACATTACATTGCAATACATTAGAATACAATACATTAGATTACCTTACATTATATTACATTAGGCTAGTTTACATTATTTTACATTACATTACATTAGATTACATTACATTAGATTAGATTACATTAGATTAGATTACATTACATTGCATTACATTAGATTACATTAAATTTGATTAGATTACATTAGATAAGTGAGATAATTTTGTTTCATTGAAACGTTTGATTCATTGAATCAATGATTTAAGTTTCATTCAATGAAGTAATGAATGAACGTGGTGAGCTTCTCTCATTCATTCAATGTGTTAAGCTGAACGGTTTTTTCAATGAATCAAACGGTATTCATTGTTTTAATGAAACAAACTGACCTCACTTATTTAGTGAATAAATCTGCACACGTTTATTCATTGAGACTGCAATTGACAATTCAATGAGTAGAATCAAAGTGTACGCATTCATTCACTGTATGTCTTAATTAAAAGAGTAGAGCTCCCGCCATTCATTCAATGCCACCAGCAAAACCTATTCATTCAATGGAGCAAACTGCACTCATGATAAAGACTGCCTGCATCAATTCAATGAGTAGAGCTTCTCTCATTCATTGAATGTGTCAAGCTCACCGTTTTCATTTAATGAAACAAACTGCATTGATTGAATCATTGAACCAAACTAGAATCACTGATTCAATGAATCAAACCTTATTCCTTGTTTCATTCGAACAAACCTAACTCACTTATTTAGTGAATCCTACTACACTCATTCATTCAATGAAACAGACTGCACATGATAATTCAATGAAGGTACTCTTAACGCATTGATTCAACCAAACAAATTGCACACATTTAGTTCATGAAGCAAACTGCATTTGTCAATTGAATGAATACAGCTACTCATTCATTCAATGTCACACATTGTCACAATCAAACTGCACACATTCACTCCATGAACCAAACTACACGTGTTAATTCAATGAGCAGAGCTTCTCTCACCAGTCAATGATGAGCTTAACGCTTTCATTCAATGAAACAAACAGCTTTCGTTGAATCATTGAATCAAATTCTAAAGATGGATTCAATGTAGATTAGATTACATTAGATTAGATTACATTACATTAGATTACATTACATTAGATTAGACTGCATTACATTAGATTACATTACATTAGATTTCATCAGATTAGATTACAGTATATTAGATTAGATTAGATTACATTGCATTAGATTACATGAGATTAGATGATATTACATTAGATTACATTACATTAGATTTCATCAGATTAGATTACACTACATTAGATTAGATTACATACATTGTATTAGATGACATTAGATTAGATGAAATTACATTAGATTACATTACATTTCATTAGATTAGATTGCATTAGATTACATTACATTACATTAGGTTTCATTAGATTACATTACAGTAGATTACATTACATTAGATTCGATTACATTAGATTACATTACATTAGATTACATTAGTTTAGATTACATTACATTAGATTAGATTACATGACATTACATTAGGTTACATTAGATTACATTTCACTAGATTACATTACATTTGATTAGATTACATTACATTAGATTACATTTGTTTAGATTACATTAGTTTAGATTATATTAGTTTAGATTAGATTACATTACATTAGATTACTTTACATTAGATCACATTACTTTAGATTAGATTACATTACATTAGCTTACATTACATTACATTGCATTAGATTAATGTAATAAGATTAGATGAGATTACATTAGATTACATTACATTAGATCAGTTTATATTATATTAGATTACATTACATTAGATTACATTACATTATATTCGATTACATTAGATTAGATTTGATTACATTACATTAGAGTACATAACATTAGATTACATTGCATTACATTACATGAAGTTACATTACTTTAGATTAGATTACATTACTTTAGCTTACATTACATTACATTCGATGACATTACATTAGATTAGATTACATTAGATTACATTACATTACCTTATGTTACATTACATTACATTGCAATACATTAGAATACAATACATTAGATTACCTTACATTATATTACATTAGGCTAGTTTACATTATTTTACATTACATTACATTAGATTACATTACATTAGATTAGATTACATTAGATTAGATTACATTACATTGCATTACATTAGATTACATTAAATTTGATTAGATTACATTAGATAAGTGAGATAATTTTGTTTCATTGAAACGTTTGATTCATTGAATCAATGATTTAAGTTTCATTCAATGAAGTAATGAATGAACGTGGTGAGCTTCTCTCATTCATTCAATGTGTTAAGCTGAACGGTTTTTTCAATGAATCAAACGGTATTCATTGTTTTAATGAAACAAACTGACCTCACTTATTTAGTGAATAAATCTGCACACGTTTATTCATTGAGACTGCAATTGACAATTCAATGAGTAGAATCAAAGTGTACGCATTCATTCACTGTATGTCTTAATTAAAAGAGTAGAGCTCCCGCCATTCATTCAATGCCACGAGCAAAACCTATTCATTCAATGGAGCAAACTGCACTCATGATAAAGACTGCCTGCATCAATTCAATGAGTAGAGCTTCTCTCATTCATTGAATGTGTCAAGCTCACCGTTTTCATTTAATGAAACAAACTGCATTGATTGAATCATTGAACCAAACTAGAATCACTGATTCAATGAATCAAACCTTATTCCTTGTTTCATTCGAACAAACCTAACTCACTTATTTAGTGAATCCTACTACACTCATTCATTCAATGAAACAGACTGCACATGATAATTCAATGAAGGTACTCTTAACGCATTGATTCAACCAAACAAATTGCACACATTTAGTTCATGAAGCAAACTGCATTTGTCAATTGAATGAATACAGCTACTCATTCATTCAATGTCACACATTGTCACAATCAAACTGCACACATTCACTCCATGAACCAAACTACACGTGTTAATTCAATGAGCAGAGCTTCTCTCACCAGTCAATGATGAGCTTAACGCTTTCATTCAATGAAACAAACAGCATTCGTTGAATCATTGAATCAAATTCTAAAGATGGATTCAATGTAGATTAGATTACATTAGATTAGATTACATTACATTAGATTACATGACATTAGATTAGACTGCATTACATTAGATTACATTACATTAGATTTCATCAGATTAGATTACAGTATATTAGATTAGATTAGATTACATTGCATTAGATTACATGAGATTAGATGATATTACATTAGATTACATTACATTAGATTTCATCAGATTAGATTACAGTACATTAGATTAGATTACATACATTGCATTAGATGACATTAGATTAGATGAAATTACATTAGATTACATTACATTTCATTAGATTAGATTGCATTAGATTACATTACATTACATTAGGTTTCATTAGATTACATTACAGTAGATTACATTACATTAGATTCGATTACATTAGATTACATTACATTAGTTTAGATTACATTACATTAGATTAGATTACATTACATTACATTAGGTTACATTAGATTACATTTTACTAGATTACATTACATTTGATTAGATTACATTACATTAGATTACATTTGTTTAGATTACATTAGTTTAGATTATATTAGTTTAGATTAGATTACATTACATTAGATTACTTTACATTAGATCACATTACTTTAGATTAGATTACATTACATTAGCTTACATTACATTACATTGCATTAGATTAATGTAATAAGATTAGATGAGATTACATTAGATTACATTACATTAGATCAGTTTATATTATATTAGATTACATTACATTAGATTACATTACATTAGATTCGATTACATTAGATTAGATTTGATTACATTACATTAGAGTAGATTACATTAGATTACATTGCATTACATTACATGAAATTACATTACTTTAGATTAGATTACATTACTTTAGCTTACATTACATTACATTAGATTAGATTACATTAGATTACATTACATTACCTTATGTTACATTACATTACATTGCAATACATTAGAATACAATACATTAGATTACCTTACATTATATTACATTAGGCTAGTTTACATTATTTTACATTACATTACATTAGATTACATTACATTAGATTACATTACATTAGATTAGATTACATTAGATTAGATTACATTACATTGCATTACATTAAATTTGATTAGATTACATTAGATAAGTGAGATAATTTTGTTTCATTGAAACGTTTGATTCATTGAATCAATGATTTAAGTTTCATTCAATGAAGTAATGAATGAACGTGGTGAGCTTCTCTCATTCATTCAATGTGTTAAGCTGAACGGTTTTTTCAATGAATCAAACGGTATTCATTGTTTTAATGAAACAAACTGACCTCACTTATTTAGTGAATAAATCTGCACACGTTTATTCATTGAGACTGCAATTGACAATTCAATGAGTAGAATCAAAGTGTACGCATTCATTCACTGTATGTCTTAATTAAAAGAGTAGAGCTCCCGCCATTCATTCAATGCCACCAGCAAAACCTATTCATTCAATGGAGCAAACTGCACTCATGATAAAGACTGCCTGCATCAATTCAATGAGTAGAGCTTCTCTCATTCATTGAATGTGTCAAGCTCACCGTTTTCATTTAATGAAACAAACTGCATTGATTGAATCATTGAACCAAACTAGAATCACTGATTCAATGAATCAAACCTTATTCCTTGTTTCATTCGAACAAACCTAACTCACTTATTTAGTGAATCCTACTACACTCATTCATTCAATGAAACAGACTGCACATGATAATTCAATGAAGGTACTCTTAACGCATTGATTCAACCAAACAAATTGCACACATTTAGTTCATGAAGCAAACTGCATTTGTCAATTGAATGAATACAGCTACTCATTCATTCAATGTCACACATTGTCACAATCAAACTGCACACATTCACTCCATGAACCAAACTACACGTGTTAATTCAATGAGCAGAGCTTCTCTCACCAGTCAATGATGAGCTTAACGCTTTCATTCAATGAAACAAACAGCATTCGTTGAATCATTGAATCAAATTCTAAAGATGGATTCAATGTAGATTAGATTACATTAGATTAGATTACATTACATTAGATTACATTACATTAGATTAGACTGCATTACATTAGATTACATTACATTAGATTTCATCAGATTAGATTACAGTATATTAGATTAGATTAGATTACATTGCATTAGATTACATGAGATTAGATGATATTACATTAGATTACATTACATTAGATTTCATCAGATTAGATTACAGTACATTAGATTAGATTACATACATTGCATTAGATGACATTAGATTAGATGAAATTACATTAGATTACATTACATTTCATTAGATTAGATTGCATTAGATTACATTACATTACATTAGGTTTCATTAGATTACATTACAGTAGATTACATTACATTAGATTCGATTACATTAGATTACATTACATTAGTTTAGATTACATTACATTAGATTAGATTACATTACATTACATTAGGTTACATTAGATTACATTTTACTAGATTACATTACATTTGATTAGATTACATTACATTAGATTACATTTGTTTAGATTACATTAGTTTAGATTATATTAGTTTAGATTAGATTACATTACATTAGATTACTTTACATTAGATCACATTACTTTAGATTAGATTACATTACATTAGCTTACATTACATTACATTGCATTAGATTAATGTAATAAGATTAGATGAGATTACATTAGATTACATTACATTAGATCAGTTTATATTATATTAGATTACATTACATTAGATTACATTACATTAGATTCGATTACATTAGATTAGATTTGATTACATTACATTAGAGTAGATTACATTAGATTACATTGCATTACATTACATGAAATTACATTACTTTAGATTAGATTACATTACTTTAGCTTACATTACATTACATTAGATTAGATTACATTAGATTACATTACATTACCTTATGTTACATTACATTACATTGCAATACATTAGAATACAATACATTAGATTACCTTACATTATATTACATTAGGCTAGTTTACATTATTTTACATTACATTACATTAGATTACATTACATTAGATTACATTACATTAGATTAGATTACATTAGATTAGATTACATTACATTGCATTACATTAAATTTGATTAGATTACATTAGATAAGTGAGATAATTTTGTTTCATTGAAACGTTTGATTCATTGAATCAATGATTTAAGTTTCATTCAATGAAGTAATGAATGAACGTGGTGAGCTTCTCTCATTCATTCAATGTGTTAAGCTGAACGGTTTTTTCAATGAATCAAACGGTATTCATTGTTTTAATGAAACAAACTGACCTCACTTATTTAGTGAATAAATCTGCACACGTTTATTCATTGAGACTGCAATTGACAATTCAATGAGTAGAATCAAAGTGTACGCATTCATTCACTGTATGTCTTAATTAAAAGAGTAGAGCTCCCGCCATTCATTCAATGCCACCAGCAAAACCTATTCATTCAATGGAGCAAACTGCACTCATGATAAAGACTGCCTGCATCAATTCAATGAGTAGAGCTTCTCTCATTCATTGAATGTGTCAAGCTCACCGTTTTCATTTAATGAAACAAACTGCATTGATTGAATCATTGAACCAAACTAGAATCACTGATTCAATGAATCAAACCTTATTCCTTGTTTCATTCGAACAAACCTAACTCACTTATTTAGTGAATCCTACTACACTCATTCATTCAATGAAACAGACTGCACATGATAATTCAATGAAGGTACTCTTAACGCATTGATTCAACCAAACAAATTGCACACATTTAGTTCATGAAGCAAACTGCATTTGTCAATTGAATGAATACAGCTACTCATTCATTCAATGTCACACATTGTCACAATCAAACTGCACACATTCACTCCATGAACCAAACTACACGTGTTAATTCAATGAGCAGAGCTTCTCTCACCAGTCAATGATGAGCTTAACGCTTTCATTCAATGAAACAAACAGCATTCGTTGAATCATTGAATCAAATTCTAAAGATGGATTCAATGTAGATTAGATTACATTAGATTAGATTACATTACATTACATTACATTACATTAGATTAGACTGCATTACATTAGATTACATTACATTAGATTTCATCAGATTAGATTACAGTATATTAGATTAGATTAGATTACATTGCATTAGATTACATGAGATTAGATGATATTACATTAGATTACATTACATTAGATTTCATCAGATTAGATTACAGTACATTAGATTAGATTACATACATTGCATTAGATGACATTAGATTAGATGAAATTACATTAGATTACATTACATTTCATTAGATTAGATTGCATTAGATTACATTACATTACATTAGGTTTCATTAGATTACATTACAGTAGATTACATTACATTAGATTCGATTACATTAGATTACATTACATTAGATTACATTAGTTTAGATTACATTACATTAGATTAGATTACATGACATTACATTAGGTTACATTAGATTACATTTCACTAGATTACATTACATTTGATTAGATTACATTACATTAGATTACATTTGTTTAGATTACATTAGTTTAGATTATATTAGTTTAGATTAGATTACATTACATTAGATTACTTTACATTAGATCACATTACTTTAGATTAGATTACATTACATTAGCTTACATTACATTACATTTCATTAGATTAATGTAATAAGATTAGATGAGATTACATTAGATTACATTACATTAGATCAGTTTATATTATATTAGATTACATTACATTAGATTACATTACATTAGATTCGATTACATTAGATTACATTGCATTACATTACATGAAATTACATTACTTTAGATTAGATTACATAACTTTAGCTTACATTACATTACATTAGATTAGATTACATTAGATTACATTACATTACCTTATGTTACATTACATTACATTGCAATACATTAGAATACAATACATTAGATTACCTTACATTATATTACATTAGGCTAGTTTACATTATTTTACATTACATTACATTAGATTACATTACATTAGATTAGATTACATTAGATTAGATTACATTACATTGCATTACATTAGATTTGATTAGATTACATTAGATAAGTGAGATAATTTTGTTTCATTGAAACGTTTGATTCATTGAATCAATGATTTAAGTTTCATTCAATGAAGTAATGAATGAACGTGGTGAGCTTCTCTCATTCATTCAATGTGTTAAGCTGAACGGTTTTTTCAATGAATCAAACGGTATTCATTGTTTTAATGAAACAAACTGACCTCACTTATTTAGTGAATAAATCTGCACACGTTTATTCATTGAGACTGCAATTGACAATTCAATGAGTAGAATCAAAGTGTACGCATTCATTCACTGTATGTCTTAATTAAAAGAGTACAGCTCCCGCCATTCATTCAATGCCACCAGCAAAACCTATTCATTCAATGGAGCAAACTGCACTCATGATAAAGACTGCCTGCATCAATTCAATGAGTAGAGCTTCTCTCATTCATTGAATGTGTCAAGCTCACCGTTTTCATTTAATGAAACAAACTGCATTGATTGAATCATTGAACCAAACTAGAATCACTGATTCAATGAATCAAACCTTATTCCTTGTTTCATTCGAACAAACCTAACTCACTTATTTAGTGAATCCTACTACACTCATTCATTCAATGAAACAGACTGCACATGATAATTCAATGAAGGTACTCTTAACGCATTGATTCAACCAAACAAATTGCACACATTTAGTTCATGAAGCAAACTGCATTTGTCAATTGAATGAATACAGCTACTCATTCATTCACTGTCACACATTGTCACAATCAAACTGCACACATTCACTCCATGAACCAAACTACACGTGTTAATTCAATGAGCAGAGCTTCTCTCACCAGTCAATGATGAGCTTAACGCTTTCATTCAATGAAACAAACAGCTTTCGTTGAATCATTGAATCAAATTCTAAAGATGGATTCAATGTAGATTAGATTACATTAGATTAGATTACATTACATTAGATTACATTACATTAGATTAGACTGCATTACATTAGATTACATTACATTAGATTTCATCAGATTAGATTACAGTATATTAGATTAGATTAGATTACATTGCATTAGATTACATGAGATTAGATGATATTACATTAGATTACATTACATTAGATTTCATCAGATTAGATTACACTACATTAGATTAGATTACATACATTGTATTAGATGACATTAGATTAGATGCAATTACATTAGATTACATTACATTTCATTAGATTAGATTGCATTAGATTACATTACATTACATTAGGTTTCATTAGATTACATTACAGTAGATTACATTACATTAGATTCGATTACATTAGATTACATTACATTAGATTACATTAGTTTAGATTACATTACATTAGATTAGATTACATGACATTACATTAGGTTACATTAGATTACATTTCACTAGATTACATTACATTTGATTAGATTACATTACATTAGATTACATTTGTTTAGATTACATTAGTTTAGATTATATTAGTTTAGATTAGATTACATTACATTAGATTACTTTACATTAGATCACATTACTTTAGATTAGATTACATTACATTAGCTTACATTACATTACATTGCATTAGATTAATGTAATAAGATTAGATGAGATTACATTAGATTACATTACATTAGATCAGTTTATATTATATTAGATTACATTACATTAGATTACATTACATTAGATTCGATTACATTAGATTAGATTTGATTACATTACATTAGAGTACATAACATTAGATTACATTGCATTACATTACATGAAGTTACATTACTTTAGATTAGATTACATTACTTTAGCTTACATTACATTACATTCGATGACATTACATTAGATTAGATTACATTAGATTACATTACATTAGATTACATTACATTACCTTATGTTACATTACATTACATTGCAATACATTAGAATACAATACATTAGATTACCTTACATTATATTACATTAGGCTAGTTTACATTATTTTACATTACATTACATTAGATTACATTACATTAGATTAGATTACATTAGATTAGATTACATTACATTGCATTACATTAGATTACATTAAATTTGATTAGATTACATTAGATAAGTGAGATAATTTTGTTTCATTGAAACGTTTGATTCATTGAATCAATGATTTAAGTTTCATTCAATGAAGTAATGAATGAACGTGGTGAGCTTCTCTCATTCATTCAATGTGTAAAGCTGAACGGTTTTTTCAATGAATCAAACGGTATTCACTGTTTTAATGAAACAAACTGACCTCACTTATTTAGTGAATAAATCTGCACACGTTTATTCATTGAGACTGCAATTGACAATTCAATGAGTAGAATCAAAGTGTACGCATTCATTCACTGTATGTCTTAATTAAAAGAGTAGAGCTCCCGCCATTCATTCAATGCCACGAGCAAAACCTATTCATTCAATGGAGCAAACTGCACTCATGATAAAGACTGCCTGCATCAATTCAATGAGTAGAGCTTCTCTCATTCATTGAATGTGTCAAGCTCACCGTTTTCATTTAATGAAACAAACTGCATTGATTGAATCATTGAACCAAACTAGAATCACTGATTCAATGAATCAAACCTTATTCCTTGTTTCATTCGAACAAACCTAACTCACTTATTTAGTGAATCCTACTACACTCATTCATTCAATGAAACAGACTGCACATGATAATTCAATGAAGGTACTCTTAACGCATTGATTCAACCAAACAAATTGCACACATTTAGTTCATGAAGCAAACTGCATTTGTCAATTGAATGAATACAGCTACTCATTCATTCAATGTCACACATTGTCACAATCAAACTGCACACATTCACTCCATGAACCAAACTACACGTGTTAATTCAATGAGCAGAGCTTCTCTCACCAGTCAATGATGAGCTTAACGCTTTCATTCAATGAAACAAACAGCATTCGTTGAATCATTGAATCAAATTCTAAAGATGGATTCAATGTAGACTGGATTACATTAGATTAGATTACATTACATTAGATTACATTACATTAGATTAGACTGCATTACATTAGATTACATTACATTAGATTTCATCAGATTAGATTACAGTATATTAGATTAGATTAGATTACATTGCATTAGATTACATGAGATTAGATGATATTACATTAGATTACATTACATTAGATTTCATCAGATTAGATTACAGTACATTAGATTAGATTACATACATTGCATTAGATGACATTAGATTAGATGAAATTACATTAGATTACATTACATTTCATTAGATTAGATTGCATTAGATTACATTACATTACATTAGGTTTCATTAGATTACATTACAGTAGATTACATTACATTAGATTCGATTACATTAGATTACATTACATTAGATTACATTAGTTTAGATTACATTACATTAGATTAGATTACATGACATTACATTAGGTTACATTAGATTACTTTACATTAGATCACATTACTTTAGATTAGATTACATTACATTATCTTACATTACATTACATTGCATTAGATTAATGTAATAAGATTAGATGAGATTACATTAGATTACATTACATTAGATCAGTTTATATTATATTAGATTACATTACATTAGATTACATTACATTAGATTCGATTACATTAGATTAGATTTGATTACATTACATTAGAGTACATAACATTAGATTACATTGCATTACATTACATGAAATTACATTACTTTAGATTAGATTACATTACTTTAGCTTACATTACATTACATTAGATTAGATTACATTAGATTACATTACATTAGATTACATTACATTACCTTATGTTACATTACATTACATTGCAATACATTAGAATACAATACATTAGATTACCTTACATTATATTACATTAGGCTAGTTTACATTATTTTACATTACATTACATTAGATCAGATTACATTAGATTAGATTACATTACATTGCATTACATTAGATTACATTAAATTTGATTAGATTACATTAGATAAGTGAGATAATTTTGTTTCATTGAAACGTTTGATTCATTGAATCAATGATTTAAGTTTCATTCAATGAAGTAATGAATGAACGTGGTGAGCTTCTCTCATTCATTCAATGTGTTAAGCTGAACGGTTTTTTCAATGAATCAAACGGTATTCATTGTTTTAATGAAACAAACTGACCTCACTTATTTAGTGAATAAATCTGCACACGTTTATTCATTGAGACTGCAATTGACAATTCAATGAGTAGAATCAAAGTGTACGCATTCATTCACTGTATGTCTTAATTAAAAGAGTAGAGCTCCCGCCATTCATTCAATGCCACGAGCAAAACCTATTCATTCAATGGAGCAAACTGCACTCATGATAAAGACTGCCTGCATCAATTCAATGAGTAGAGCTTCTCTCATTCATTGAATGTGTCAAGCTCACCGTTTTCATTTAATGAAACAAACTGCATTGATTGAATCATTGAACCAAACTAGAATCACTGATTCAATGAATCAAACCTTATTCCTTGTTTCATTCGAACAAACCTAACTCACTTATTTAGTGAATCCTACTACACTCATTCATTCAATGAAACAGACTGCACATGATAATTCAATGAAGGTACTCTTAACGCATTGATTCAACCAAACAAATTGCACACATTTAGTTCATGAAGCAAACTGCATTTGTCAATTGAATGAATACAGCTACTCATTCATTCACTGTCACACATTGTCACAATCAAACTGCACACATTCACTCCATGAACCAAACTACACGTGTTAATTCAATGAGCAGAGCTTCTCTCACCAGTCAATGATGAGCTTAACGCTTTCATTCAATGAAACAAACAGCATTCGTTGAATCATTGAATCAAATTCTAAAGATGGATTCAATGTAGATTAGATTACATTAGATTAGATTACATTACATTAGATTACATTACATTAGATTAGACTGCATTACATTAGATTACATTACATTAGATTTCATCAGATTAGATTACTGTATATTAGATTAGATTAGATTACATTGCATTAGATTACATGAGATTAGATGATATTACATTAGATTACATTACATTAGATTTCATCAGATTAGATTACAGTACATTAGATTAGATTACATATATTGCATTAGATGACATTAGATTAGATGAAATTACATTAGATTACATTACATTTCATTAGATTAGATTGCATTAGATTACATTACATTACATTAGGTTTCATTAGATTACATTACAGTAGATTACATTAGATTCGATTACATTAGATTACATTACATTACATTAGATTACATTAGTTTAGATTACATTACATTAGATTAGATTACATGACATTACATTAGGTTACATTAGATTACATTTCACTAGATTACATTACATTTGATTAGATTACATTACATTAGATTACATTTGTTTAGATTACATTAGTTTAGATTATATTAGTTTAGATTAGATTACATTACATTAGATTACTTTACATTAGATCACATTACTTTAGATTAGATTACATTACATTAGCTTACATTACATTACATTGCATTATATTAATGTAATAAGATTAGATGAGATTACATTAGATTACATTACATTAGATCAGTTTATATTATATTAGATTACATTACATTAGATTACATTACATTAGATTAGATTTGATTACATTACATTAGAGTAGATTACATTAGATTACATTGCATTACATTACATGAAATTACATTACTTTAGATTAGATTACATTACTTTAGCTTACATTACATTACATTCGATGACATTACATTAGATTAGATTACATTAGATTACATTACATTAGATTACATTACATTACCTTATGTTACATTACATTACATTGCAATACATTAGAATACAATACATTAGATTACCTTACATTATATTACATTAGGCTAGTTTACATTATTTTACATTACATTACATTAGATTACATTACATTAGATTAGATTACATTAGATTAGATTACATTACATTTCATTACATTAGATTACATTAAATTTGATTAGATTACATTAGATAAGTGAGATAATTTTGTTTCATTGAAACGTTTGATTCATTGAATCAATGATTTAAGTTTCATTCAATGAAGTAATGAATGAACGTGGTGAGCTTCTCTCATTCATTCAATGTGTTAAGCTGAACGGTTTTTTCAATGAATCAAACGGTATTCATTGTTTTAATGAAACAAACTGACCTCACTTATTTAGTGAATAAATCTGCACACGTTTATTCATTGAGACTGCAATTGACAATTCAATGAGTAGAATCAAAGTGTACGCATTCATTCACTGTATGTCTTAATTAAAAGAGTAGAGCTCCCGCCATTCATTCAATGCCACGAGCAAAACCTATTCATTCAATGGAGCAAACTGCACTCATGATAAAGACTGCCTGCATCAATTCAATGAGTAGAGCTTCTCTCATTCATTGAATGTGTCAAGCTCACCGTTTTCATTTAATGAAACAAACTGCATTGATTGAATCATTGAACCAAACTAGAATCACTGATTCAATGAATCAAACCTTATTCCTTGTTTCATTCGAACAAACCTAACTCACTTATTTAGTGAATCCTACTACACTCATTCATTCAATGAAACAGACTGCACATGATAATTCAATGAAGGTACTCTTAACGCATTGATTCAACCAAACAAATTGCACACATTTAGTTCATGAAGCAAACTGCATTTGTCAATTGAATGAATACAGCTACTCATTCATTCAATGTCACACATTGTCACAATCAAACTGCACACATTCACTCCATGAACCAAACTACACGTGTTAATTCAATGAGCAGAGCTTCTCTCACCAGTCAATGATGAGCTTAACGCTTTCATTCAATGAAACAAACAGCTTTCGTTGAATCATTGAATCAAATTCTAAAGATGGATTCAATGTAGATTAGATTACATTAGATTAGATTACATTACATTAGATTACATTACATTAGATTAGACTGCATTACATTAGATTACATTACATTAGATTTCATCAGATTAGATTACAGTATATTAGATTAGATTAGATTACATTGCATTAGATTACATGAGATTAGATGATATTACATTAGATTACATTACATTAGATTTCATCAGATTAGATTACAGTACATTAGATTAGATTACATACATTGCATTAGATGACATTAGATTAGATGAAATTACATTAGATTACATTACATTTCATTAGATTAGATTGCATTAGATTACATTACATTACATTAGGTTTCATTAGATTACATTACAGTAGATTACATTACATTAGATTCGATTACATTAGATTACATTACATTAGATTACATTAGTTTAGATTACATTACATTAGATTAGATTACATGACATTACATTAGGTTACATTAGATTACTTTACATTAGATCACATTACTTTAGATTAGATTACATTACATTAGCTTACATTACATTACATTGCATTAGATTAATGTAATAAGATTAGATGAGATTACATTAGATTACATTACATTAGATCAGTTTATATTATATTAGATTACATTACATTAGATTACATTACATTAGATTCGATTACATTAGATTAGATTTGATTACATTACATTAGAGTACATAACATTAGATTACATTGCATTACATTACATGAAATTACATTACTTTAGATTAGATTACATTACTTTAGCTTACATTACATTACATTAGATTAGATTACATTAGATTACATTACATTAGATTACATTACATTACCTTATGTTACATTACATTACATTGCAATACATTAGAATACAATACATTAGATTACCTTACATTATATTACATTAGGCTAGTTTACATTATTTTACATTACATTACATTAGATTACATTACATTAGATCAGATTACATTAGATTAGATTACATTACATTGCATTACATTAGATTACATTAAATTTGATTAGATTACATTAGATAAGTGAGATAATTTTGTTTCATTGAAACGTTTGATTCATTGAATCAATGATTTAAGTTTCATTCAATGAAGTAATGAATGAACGTGGTGAGCTTCTCTCATTCATTCAATGTGTTAAGCTGAACGGTTTTTTCAATGAATCAAACGGTATTCATTGTTTTAATGAAACAAACTGACCTCACTTATTTAGTGAATAAATCTGCACACGTTTATTCATTGAGACTGCAATTGACAATTCAATGAGTAGAATCAAAGTGTACGCATTCATTCACTGTATGTCTTAATTAAAAGAGTAGAGCTCCCGCCATTCATTCAATGCCACGAGCAAAACCTATTCATTCAATGGAGCAAACTGCACTCATGATAAAGACTGCCTGCATCAATTCAATGAGTAGAGCTTCTCTCATTCATTGAATGTGTCAAGCTCACCGTTTTCATTTAATGAAACAAACTGCATTGATTGAATCATTGAACCAAACTAGAATCACTGATTCAATGAATCAAACCTTATTCCTTGTTTCATTCGAACAAACCTAACTCACTTATTTAGTGAATCCTACTACACTCATTCATTCAATGAAACAGACTGCACATGATAATTCAATGAAGGTACTCTTAACGCATTGATTCAACCAAACAAATTGCACACATTTAGTTCATGAAGCAAACTGCATTTGTCAATTGAATGAATACAGCTACTCATTCATTCAATGTCACACATTGTCACAATCAAACTGCACACATTCACTCCATGAACCAAACTACACGTGTTAATTCAATGAGCAGAGCTTCTCTCACCAGTCAATGATGAGCTTAACGCTTTCATTCAATGAAACAAACAGCATTCGTTGAATCATTGAATCAAATTCTAAAGATGGATTCAATGTAGATTAGATTACATTAGATTAGATTACATTACATTAGATTACATTACATTAGATTAGACTGCATTACATTAGATTACATTACATTAGATTTCATCAGATTAGATTACAGTATATTAGATTAGATTAGATTACATTGCATTAGATTACATGAGATTAGATGATATTACATTAGATTACATTACATTAGATTTCATCAGATTAGATTACAGTACATTAGATTAGATTACATACATTGCATTAGATGACATTAGATTAGATGAAATTACATTAGATTACATTACATTTCATTAGATTAGATTGCATTAGATTACATTACATTACATTAGGTTTCATTAGATTACATTACAGTAGATTACATTAGATTCGATTACATTAGATTACATTACATTACATTAGATTACATTAGTTTAGATTACATTACATTAGATTAGATTACATGACATTACATTAGGTTACATTAGATTACATTACATTTGATTAGATTACATTACATTAGATTACATTTGTTTAGATTACATTAGTTTAGATTATATTAGTTTAGATTAGATTACATTACATTAGATTACTTTACATTAGATCACATTACTTTAGATTAGATTACATTACATTAGCTTACATTACATTACATTGCATTAGATTAATGTAATAAGATTAGATGAGATTACATTAGATTACATTACATTAGATCAGTTTATATTATATTAGATTACATTACATTAGATTACATTACATTAGATCAGTTTATATTATATTAGATTACATTACATTAGATTACATTACATTAGATTCGATTACATTAGATTAGATTTGATTACATTACATTAGAGTAGATTACATTAGATTGCATTGCATTACATTACATGAAATTACATTACTTTAGATTAGATTACATTACTTTAGCTTACATTACATTACATTCGATGATATTACATTAGATTAGATTACATTAGATTACATTACATTAGATTACATTACATTACCTTATGTTACATTACATTACATTGCAATACATTAGAATACAATACATTAGATTACCTTACATTATATTACATTAGGCTAGTTTACATTATTTTACATTACATTACATTAGATTACATTACATTAGATTAGATTACATTAGATTAGATTACATTACATTGCATTACATTAGATTACATTAAATTTGATTAGATTACATTAGATAAGTGAGATAATTTTGTTTCATTGAAACGTTTGATTCATTGAATCAATGATTTAAGTTTCATTCAATGAAGTAATGAATGAACGTGGTGAGCTTCTCTCATTCATTCAATGTGTTAAGCTGAACGGTTTTTTCAATGAATCAAACGGTATTCATTGTTTTAATGAAACAAACTGACCTCACTTATTTAGTGAATAAATCTGCACACGTTTATTCATTGAGACTGCAATTGACAATTCAATGAGTAGAATCAAAGTGTACGCATTCATTCACTGTATGTCTTAATTAAAAGAGTAGAGCTCCCGCCATTCATTCAATGCCACCAGCAAAACCTATTCATTCAATGGAGCAAACTGCACTCATGATAAAGACTGCCTGCATCAATTCAATGAGTAGAGCTTCTCTCATTCATTGAATGTGTCAAGCTCACCGTTTTCATTTAATGAAACAAACTGCATTGATTGAATCATTGAACCAAACTAGAATCACTGATTCAATGAATCAAACCTTATTCCTTGTTTCATTCGAACAAACCTAACTCACTTATTTAGTGAATCCTACTACACTCATTCATTCAATGAAACAGACTGCACATGATAATTCAATGAAGGTACTCTTAACGCATTGATTCAACCAAACAAATTGCACACATTTAGTTCATGAAGCAAACTGCATTTGTCAATTGAATGAATACAGCTACTCATTCATTCAATGTCACACATTGTCACAATCAAACTGCACACATTCACTCCATGAACCAAACTACACGTGTTAATTCAATGAGCAGAGCTTCTCTCACCAGTCAATGATGAGCTTAACGCTTTCATTCAATGAAACAAACAGCATTCGTTGAATCATTGAATCAAATTCTAAAGATGGATTCAATGTAGATTAGATTACATTAGATTAGATTACATTACATTAGATTACATGACATTAGATTAGACTGCATTACATTAGATTACATTACATTAGATTTCATCAGATTAGATTACAGTATATTAGATTAGATTAGATTACATTGCATTAGATTACATGAGATTAGATGATATTACATTAGATTACATTACATTAGATTTCATCAGATTAGATTACAGTACATTAGATTAGATTACATACATTGCATTAGATGACATTAGATTAGATGAAATTACATTAGATTACATTACATTTCATTAGATTAGATTGCATTAGATTACATTACATTACATTAGGTTTCATTAGATTACATTACAGTAGATTACATTACATTAGATTCGATTACATTAGATTACATTACATTAGATTACATTAGTTTAGATTACATTACATTAGATTAGATTACATGACATTACATTAGGTTACATTAGATTACATTTCACTAGATTACATTACATTTGATTAGATTACATTACATTAGATTACATTTGTTTAGATTACATTAGTTTAGATTATATTAGTTTAGATTAGATTACATTACATTAGATTACTTTACATTAGATCACATTACTTTAGATTAGATTACATTACATTAGCTTACATTACATTACATTGCATTAGATTAATGTAATAAGATTAGATGAGATTACATTAGATTACATTACATTAGATCAGTTTATATTATATTAGATTACATTACATTAGATTACATTACATTATATTCGATTACATTAGATTAGATTTGATTACATTACATTAGAGTACATAACATTAGATTACATTGCATTACATTACATGAAGTTACATTACTTTAGATTAGATTACATTACTTTAGCTTACATTACATTACATTCGATGACATTACATTAGATTAGATTACATTAGATTACATTACATTACCTTATGTTACATTACATTACATTGCAATACATTAGAATACAATACATTAGATTACCTTACATTATATTACATTAGGCTAGTTTACATTATTTTACATTACATTACATTAGATTACATTACATTAGATTAGATTACATTAGATTAGATTACATTACATTGCATTACATTAGATTACATTAAATTTGATTAGATTACATTAGATAAGTGAGATAATTTTGTTTCATTGAAACGTTTGATTCATTGAATCAATGATTTAAGTTTCATTCAATGAAGTAATGAATGAACGTGGTGAGCTTCTCTCATTCATTCAATGTGTTAAGCTGAACGGTTTTTTCAATGAATCAAACGGTATTCATTGTTTTAATGAAACAAACTGACCTCACTTATTTAGTGAATAAATCTGCACACGTTTATTCATTGAGACTGCAATTGACAATTCAATGAGTAGAATCAAAGTGTACGCATTCATTCACTGTATGTCTTAATTAAAAGAGTAGAGCTCCCGCCATTCATTCAATGCCACGAGCAAAACCTATTCATTCAATGGAGCAAACTGCACTCATGATAAAGACTGCCTGCATCAATTCAATGAGTAGAGCTTCTCTCATTCATTGAATGTGTCAAGCTCACCGTTTTCATTTAATGAAACAAACTGCATTGATTGAATCATTGAACCAAACTAGAATCACTGATTCAATGAATCAAACCTTATTCCTTGTTTCATTCGAACAAACCTAACTCACTTATTTAGTGAATCCTACTACACTCATTCATTCAATGAAACAGACTGCACATGATAATTCAATGAAGGTACTCTTAACGCATTGATTCAACCAAACAAATTGCACACATTTAGTTCATGAAGCAAACTGCATTTGTCAATTGAATGAATACAGCTACTCATTCATTCAATGTCACACATTGTCACAATCAAACTGCACACATTCACTCCATGAACCAAACTACACGTGTTAATTCAATGAGCAGAGCTTCTCTCACCAGTCAATGATGAGCTTAACGCTTTCATTCAATGAAACAAACAGCATTCGTTGAATCATTGAATCAAATTCTAAAGATGGATTCAATGTAGATTAGATTACATTAGATTAGATTACATTACATTAGATTACATTACATTAGATTAGACTGCATTACATTAGATTACATTACATTAGATTTCATCAGATTAGATTACAGTATATTAGATTAGATTAGATTACATTGCATTAGATTACATGAGATTAGATGATATTACATTAGATTACATTACATTAGATTTCATCAGATTAGATTACAGTACATTAGATTAGATTACATACATTGCATTAGATGACATTAGATTAGATGAAATTACATTAGATTACATTACATTTCATTAGATTAGATTGCATTAGATTACATTACATTACATTAGGTTTCATTAGATTACATTACAGTAGATTACATTACATTAGATTCGATTACATTAGATTACATTACATTAGATTACATTAGTTTAGATTACATTACATTAGATTAGATTACATGACATTACATTAGGTTACATTAGATTACATTTCACTAGATTACATTACATTTGATTAGATTACATTATATTAGATTACATTTGTTTAGATTACATTAGTTTAGATTATATTAGTTTAGATTAGATTACATTACATTAGATTACTTTACATTAGATCACATTACTTTAGATTAGATTACATTACATTAGCTTACATTACATTACATTGCATTAGATTAATGTAATAAGATTAGATGAGATTACATTAGATTACATTACATTAGATCAGTTTATATTATATTAGATTACATTACATTAGATTACATTACATTAGATTCGATTACATTAGATTAGATTTGATTACATTACATTAGAGTAGATTACATTAGATTACATTGCATTACATTACATGAAATTACATTACTTTAGATTAGATTACATAACTTTAGCTTACATTACATTACATTAGATTAGATTACATTAGATTACATTACATTACCTTATGTTACATTACATTACATTGCAATACATTAGAATACAATACATTAGATTACCTTACATTATATTACATTTGGCTAGTTTACATTATTTTACATTACATTACATTAGATTACATTACATTAGATTAGATTACATTAGATTAGATTACATTACATTGCATTACATTAGATTACATTAAATTTGATTAGATTACATTAGATAAGTGAGATAATTTTGTTTCATTGAAACGTTTGATTCATTGAATCAATGATTTAAGTTTCATTCAATGAAGTAATGAATGAACGTGGTGAGCTTCTCTCATTCATTCAATGTGTTAAGCTGAACGGTTTTTTCAATGAATCAAACGGTATTCATTGTTTTAATGAAACAAACTGACCTCACTTATTTAGTGAATAAATCTGCACACGTTTATTCATTGAGACTGCAATTGACAATTCAATGAGTAGAATCAAAGTGTACGCATTCATTCACTGTATGTCTTAATTAAAAGAGTACAGCTCCCGCCATTCATTCAATGCCACGAGCAAAACCTATTCATTCAATGGAGCAAACTGCACTCATGATAAAGACTGCCTGCATCAATTCAATGAGTAGAGCTTCTCTCATTCATTGAATGTGTCAAGCTCACCGTTTTCATTTAATGAAACAAACTGCATTGATTGAATCATTGAACCAAACTAGAATCACTGATTCAATGAATCAAACCTTATTCCTTGTTTCATTCGAACAAACCTAACTCACTTATTTAGTGAATCCTACTACACTCATTCATTCAATGAAACAGACTGCACATGATAATTCAATGAAGGTACTCTTAACGCATTGATTCAACCAAACAAATTGCACACATTTAGTTCATGAAGCAAACTGCATTTGTCAATTGAATGAATACAGCTACTCATTCATTCAATGTCACACATTGTCACAATCAAACTGCACACATTCACTCCATGAACCAAACTACACGTGTTAATTCAATGAGCAGAGCTTCTCTCACCAGTCAATGATGAGCTTAACGCTTTCATTCAATGAAACAAACAGCTTTCGTTGAATCATTGAATCAAATTCTAAAGATGGATTCAATGTAGATTAGATTACATTAGATTAGATTACATTACATTAGATTACATTACATTAGATTAGACTGCATTACATTAGATTACATTACATTAGATTTCATCAGATTAGATTACAGTATATTAGATTAGATTAGATTACATTGCATTAGATTACATGAGATTAGATGATATTACATTAGATTACATTACATTAGATTTCATCAGATTAGATTACACTACATTAGATTAGATTACATACATTGTATTAGATGACATTAGATTAGATGAAATTACATTAGATTACATTACATTTCATTAGATTAGATTGCATTAGATTACATTACATTACATTAGGTTTCATTAGATTACATTACAGTAGATTACATTAGATTCGATTACATTAGATTACATTACATTAGATTACATTAGTTTAGATTACATTACATTAGATTAGATTACATGACATTACATTAGGTTACATTAGATTACATTTCACTAGATTACATTACATTTGATTAGATTACATTACATTAGATTACATTTGTTTAGATTACATTAGTTTAGATTATATTAGTTTAGATTAGATTACATTACATTAGATTACTTTACATTAGATCACATTACTTTAGATTAGATTACATTACATTAGCTTACATTACATTACATTGCATTAGATTAATGTAATAAGATTAGATGAGATTACATTAGATTACATTACATTAGATCAGTTTATATTATATTAGATTACATTACATTAGATTACATTACATTAGATTCGATTACATTAGATTAGATTTGATTACATTACATTAGAGTACATAACATTAGATTACATTGCATTACATTACATGAAGTTACATTACTTTAGCTTACATAACATTACATTCGATGACATTACATTAGATTAGATTACATTAGATTACATTACATTAGATTACATTACATTACCTTATGTTACATTACATTACATTGCAATACATTAGAATACAATACATTAGATTACCTTACATTATATTACATTAGGCTAGTTTACATTATTTTACATTACATTACATTAGATTACATTACATTAGATTAGATTACATTAGATTAGATTACATTACATTGCATTACATTAGATTACATTAAATTTGATTAGATTACATTAGATAAGTGAGATAATTTTGTTTCATTGAAACGTTTGATTCATTGAATCAATGATTTAAGTTTCATTCAATGAAGTAATGAATGAACGTGGTGAGCTTCTCTCATTCATTCAATGTGTTAAGCTGAGCGGTTTTTTCAATGAATCAAACGGTATTCATTGTTTTAATGAAACAAACTGACCTCACTTATTTAGTGAATAAATCTGCACACGTTTATTCATTGAGACTGCAATTGACAATTCAATGAGTAGAATCAAAGTGTACGCATTCATTCACTGTATGTCTTAATTAAAAGAGTAGAGCTCCCGCCATTCATTCAATGCCACCAGCAAAACCTATTCATTCAATGGAGCAAACTGCACTCATGATAAAGACTGCCTGCATCAATTCAATGAGTAGAGCTTCTCTCATTCATTGAATGTGTCAAGCTCACCGTTTTCATTTAATGAAACAAACTGCATTGATTGAATCATTGAACCAAACTAGAATCACTGATTCAATGAATCAAACCTTATTCCTTGTTTCATTCGAACAAACCTAACTCACTTATTTAGTGAATCCTACTACACTCATTCATTCAATGAAACAGACTGCACATGATAATTCAATGAAGGTACTCTTAACGCATTGATTCAACCAAACAAATTGCACACATTTAGTTCATGAAGCAAACTGCATTTGTCAATTGAATGAATACAGCTACTCATTCATTCAATGTCACACATTGTCACAATCAAACTGCACACATTCACTCCATGAACCAAACTACACGTGTTAATTCAATGAGCAGAGCTTCTCTCACCAGTCAATGATGAGCTTAACGCTTTCATTCAATGAAACAAACAGCATTCGTTGAATCATTGAATCAAATTCTAAAGATGGATTCAATGTAGATTAGATTACATTAGATTAGATTACATTACATTAGATTACATTACATTAGATTAGACTGCATTACATTAGATTACATTACATTAGATTTCATCAGATTAGATTACAGTATATTAGATTAGATTAGATTACATTGCATTAGATTACATGAGATTAGATGATATTACATTAGATTACATTACATTAGATTTCATCAGATTAGATTACAGTACATTAGATTAGATTACATACATTGCATTAGATGACATTAGATTAGATGAAATTACATTAGATTACATTACATTTCATTAGATTAGATTGCATTAGATTACATTACATTACATTAGGTTTCATTAGATTACATTACAGTAGATTACATTACATTAGATTCGATTACATTAGATTACATTACATTAGATTACATTAGCTTAGATTACATTACATTAGATTAGATTACATGACATTACATTAGGTTACATTAGATTACATTTCACTAGATTACATTACATTTGATTAGATTACATTACATTAGATTACATTTGTTTAGATTACATTAGTTTAGATTATATTAGTTTAGATTAGATTACATTACATTAGATTACTTTACATTAGATCACATTACTTTAGATTAGATTACATTACATTAGCTTACATTACATTACATTGCATTAGATTAATGTAATAAGATTCGATGAGATTACATTAGATTACATTACATTAGATCAGTTTATATTATATTAGATTACATTACATTAGATTCGATTACATTAGATTACATTGCATTACATTACATGAAATTACATTACTTTAGATTAGATTACATAACTTTAGCTTACATTACATTACATTAGATTAGATTACATTAGATTACATTACATTACCTTATGTTACATTACATTACATTGCAATACATTAGAATACAATACATTAGATTACCTTACATTATATTACATTAGGCTAGTTTACATTATTTTACATTACATTACATTAGATTACATTACATTAGATTAGATTACATTAGATTAGATTACATTACATTGCATTACATTAGATTACATTAAATTTGATTAGATTACATTAGATAAGTGAGATAATTTTGTTTCATTGAAACGTTTGATTCATTGAATCAATGATTTAAGTTTCATTCAATGAAGTAATGAATGAACGTGGTGAGCTTCTCTCATTCATTCAATGTGTTAAGCTGAACGGTTTTTTCAATGAATCAAACGGTATTCATTGTTTTAATGAAACAAACTGACCTCACTTATTTAGTGAATAAATCTGCACACGTTTATTCATTGAGACTGCAATTGACAATTCAATGAGTAGAATCAAAGTGTACGCATTCATTCACTGTATGTCTTAATTAAAAGAGTAGAGCTCCCGCCATTCATTCAATGCCACGAGCAAAACCTATTCATTCAATGGAGCAAACTGCACTCATGATAAAGACTGCCTGCATCAATTCAATGAGTAGAGCTTCTCTCATTCATTGAATGTGTCAAGCTCACCGTTTTCATTTAATGAAACAAACTGCATTGATTGAATCATTGAACCAAACTAGAATCACTGATTCAATGAATCAAACCTTATTCCTTGTTTCATTCGAACAAACCTAACTCACTTATTTAGTGAATCCTACTACACTCATTCATTCAATGAAACAGACTGCACATGATAATTCAATGAAGGTACTCTTAACGCATTGATTCAACCAAACAAATTGCACACATTTAGTTCATGAAGCAAACTGCATTTGTCAATTGAATGAATACAGCTACTCATTCATTCAATGTCACACATTGTCACAATCAAACTGCACACATTCACTCCATGAACCAAACTACACGTGTTAATTCAATGAGCAGAGCTTCTCTCACCAGTCAATGATGAGCTTAACGCTTTCATTCAATGAAACAAACAGCTTTCGTTGAATCATTGAATCAAATTCTAAAGATGGATTCAATGTAGATTAGATTACATTAGATTAGATTACATTACATTAGATTACATTACATTAGATTAGACTGCATTACATTAGATTACATTACATTAGATTTCATCAGATTAGATTACAGTATATTAGATTAGATTAGATTACATTGCATTAGATTACATGAGATTAGATGATATTACATTAGATTACATTACATTAGATTTCATCAGATTAGATTACACTACATTAGATTAGATTACATACATTGTATTAGATGACATTAGATTAGATGAAATTACATTAGATTACATTACATTTCATTAGATTAGATTGCATTAGATTACATTACATTACATTAGGTTTCATTAGATTACATTACAGTAGATTACATTACATTAGATTCGATTACATTAGATTACATTACATTAGATTACATTAGTTTAGATTACATTACATTAGATTAGATTACATGACATTACATTAGGTTACATTAGATTACATTTCACTAGATTACATTACATTTGATTAGATTACATTACATTAGATTACATTTGTTTAGATTACATTAGTTTAGATTATATTAGTTTAGATTAGATTACATTACATTAGATTACTTTACATTAGATCACATTACTTTAGATTAGATTACATTACATTAGCTTACATTACATTACATTGCATTAGATTAATGTAATAAGATTAGATGAGATTACATTAGATTACATTACATTAGATCAGTTTATATTATATTAGATTACATTACATTAGATTACATTACATTAGATTCGATTACATTAGATTAGATTTGATTACATTACATTAGAGTACATAACATTAGATTACATTGCATTACATTACATGAAGTTACATTACTTTAGATTAGATTACATTACTTTAGCTTACATTACATTACATTCGATGACATTACATTAGATTAGATTACATTAGATTACATTACATTACCTTATGTTACATTACATTACATTGCAATACATTAGAATACAATACATTAGATTACCTTACATTATATTACATTAGGCTAGTTTACATTATTTTACATTACATTACATTAGATTACATTACATTAGATTAGATTACATTAGATTAGATTACATTACATTGCATTACATTAGATTACATTAAATTTGATTAGATTACATTAGATAAGTGAGATAATTTTGTTTCATTGAAACGTTTGATTCATTGAATCAATGATTTAAGTTTCATTCAATGAAGTAATGAATGAACGTGGTGAGCTTCTCTCATTCATTCAATGTGTTAAGCTGAACGGTTTTTTCAATGAATCAAACGGTATTCATTGTTTTAATGAAACAAACTGACCTCACTTATTTAGTGAATAAATCTGCACACGTTTATTCATTGAGACTGCAATTGACAATTCAATGAGTAGAATCAAAGTGTACGCATTCATTCACTGTATGTCTTAATTAAAAGAGTAGAGCTCCCGCCATTCATTCAATGCCACCAGCAAAACCTATTCATTCAATGGAGCAAACTGCACTCATGATAAAGACTGCCTGCATCAATTCAATGAGTAGAGCTTCTCTCATTCATTGAATGTGTCAAGCTCACCGTTTTCATTTAATGAAACAAACTGCATTGATTGAATCATTGAACCAAACTAGAATCACTGATTCAATGAATCAAACCTTATTCCTTGTTTCATTCGAACAAACCTAACTCACTTATTTAGTGAATCCTACTACACTCATTCATTCAATGAAACAGACTGCACATGATAATTCAATGAAGGTACTCTTAACGCATTGATTCAACCAAACAAATTGCACACATTTAGTTCATGAAGCAAACTGCATTTGTCAATTGAATGAATACAGCTACTCATTCATTCAATGTCACACATTGTCACAATCAAACTGCACACATTCACTCCATGAACCAAACTACACGTGTTAATTCAATGAGCAGAGCTTCTCTCACCAGTCAATGATGAGCTTAACGCTTTCATTCAATGAAACAAACAGCATTCGTTGAATCATTGAATCAAATTCTAAAGATGGATTCAATGTAGATTAGATTACATTAGATTAGATTACATTACATTAGATTACATGACATTAGATTAGACTGCATTACATTAGATTACATTACATTAGATTTCATCAGATTAGATTACAGTATATTAGATTAGATTAGATTACATTGCATTAGATTACATGAGATTAGATGATATTACATTAGATTACATTACATTAGATTTCATCAGATTAGATTACAGTACATTAGATTAGATTACATACATTGCATTAGATGACATTAGATTAGATGAAATTACATTAGATTACATTACATTTCATTAGATTAGATTGCATTAGATTACATTACATTACATTAGGTTTCATTAGATTACATTACAGTAGATTACATTACATTAGATTCGATTACATTAGATTACATTACATTAGTTTAGATTACATTACATTAGATTAGATTACATTACATTACATTAGGTTACATTAGATTACATTTTACTAGATTACATTACATTTGATTAGATTACATTACATTAGATTACATTTGTTTAGATTACATTAGTTTAGATTATATTAGTTTAGATTAGATTACATTACATTAGATTACTTTACATTAGATCACATTACTTTAGATTAGATTACATTACATTAGCTTACATTACATTACATTGCATTAGATTAATGTAATAAGATTAGATGAGATTACATTAGATTACATTACATTAGATCAGTTTATATTATATTAGATTACATTACATTAGATTACATTACATTAGATTCGATTACATTAGATTAGATTTGATTACATTACATTAGAGTAGATTACATTAGATTACATTGCATTACATTACATGAAATTACATTACTTTAGATTAGATTACATTACTTTAGCTTACATTACATTACATTAGATTAGATTACATTAGATTACATTACATTACCTTATGTTACATTACATTACATTGCAATACATTAGAATACAATACATTAGATTACCTTACATTATATTACATTAGGCTAGTTTACATTATTTTACATTACATTACATTAGATTACATTACATTAGATTACATTACATTAGATTAGATTACATTAGATTAGATTACATTACATTGCATTACATTAAATTTGATTAGATTACATTAGATAAGTGAGATAATTTTGTTTCATTGAAACGTTTGATTCATTGAATCAATGATTTAAGTTTCATTCAATGAAGTAATGAATGAACGTGGTGAGCTTCTCTCATTCATTCAATGTGTTAAGCTGAACGGTTTTTTCAATGAATCAAACGGTATTCATTGTTTTAATGAAACAAACTGACCTCACTTATTTAGTGAATAAATCTGCACACGTTTATTCATTGAGACTGCAATTGACAATTCAATGAGTAGAATCAAAGTGTACGCATTCATTCACTGTATGTCTTAATTAAAAGAGTAGAGCTCCCGCCATTCATTCAATGCCACCAGCAAAACCTATTCATTCAATGGAGCAAACTGCACTCATGATAAAGACTGCCTGCATCAATTCAATGAGTAGAGCTTCTCTCATTCATTGAATGTGTCAAGCTCACCGTTTTCATTTAATGAAACAAACTGCATTGATTGAATCATTGAACCAAACTAGAATCACTGATTCAATGAATCAAACCTTATTCCTTGTTTCATTCGAACAAACCTAACTCACTTATTTAGTGAATCCTACTACACTCATTCATTCAATGAAACAGACTGCACATGATAATTCAATGAAGGTACTCTTAACGCATTGATTCAACCAAACAAATTGCACACATTTAGTTCATGAAGCAAACTGCATTTGTCAATTGAATGAATACAGCTACTCATTCATTCAATGTCACACATTGTCACAATCAAACTGCACACATTCACTCCATGAACCAAACTACACGTGTTAATTCAATGAGCAGAGCTTCTCTCACCAGTCAATGATGAGCTTAACGCTTTCATTCAATGAAACAAACAGCATTCGTTGAATCATTGAATCAAATTCTAAAGATGGATTCAATGTAGATTAGATTACATTAGATTAGATTACATTACATTAGATTACATTACATTAGATTAGACTGCATTACATTAGATTACATTACATTAGATTTCATCAGATTAGATTACAGTATATTAGATTAGATTAGATTACATTGCATTAGATTACATGAGATTAGATGATATTACATTAGATTACATTACATTAGATTTCATCAGATTAGATTACAGTACATTAGATTAGATTACATACATTGCATTAGATGACATTAGATTAGATGAAATTACATTAGATTACATTACATTTCATTAGATTAGATTGCATTAGATTACATTACATTACATTAGGTTTCATTAGATTACATTACAGTAGATTACATTACATTAGATTCGATTACATTAGATTACATTACATTAGATTACATTAGTTTAGATTACATTACATTAGATTAGATTACATGACATTACATTAGGTTACATTAGATTACATTTCACTAGATTACATTACATTTGATGAGATTACATTACATTAGATTACATTTGTTTAGATTACATTAGTTTAGATTATATTAGTTTAGATTAGATTACATTACATTAGATTACTTTACATTAGATCACATTACTTTAGATTAGATTACATTACATTAGCTTACATTACATTACATTGCATTAGATTAATGTAATAAGATTCGATGAGATTACATTAGATTACATTACATTAGATCAGTTTATATTATATTAGATTACATTACATTAGATTCGATTACATTAGATTACATTGCATTACATTACATGAAATTACATTACTTTAGATTAGATTACATAACTTTAGCTTACATTACATTACATTAGATTAGATTACATTAGATTACATTACATTACCTTATGTTACATTACATTACATTGCAATACATTAGAATACAATACATTAGATTACCTTACATTATATTACATTAGGCTAGTTTACATTATTTTACATTACATTACATTAGATTACATTACATTAGATTAGATTACATTAGATTAGATTACATTACATTGCATTACATTAGATTACATTAAATTTGATTAGATTACATTAGATAAGTGAGATAATTTTGTTTCATTGAAACGTTTGATTCATTGAATCAATGATTTAAGTTTCATTCAATGAAGTAATGAATGAACGTGGTGAGCTTCTCTCATTCATTCAATGTGTTAAGCTGAACGGTTTTTTCAATGAATCAAACGGTATTCATTGTTTTAATGAAACAAACTGACCTCACTTATTTAGTGAATAAATCTGCACACGTTTATTCATTGAGACTGCAATTGACAATTCAATGAGTAGAATCAAAGTGTACGCATTCATTCACTGTATGTCTTAATTAAAAGAGTACAGCTCCCGCCATTCATTCAATGCCACCAGCAAAACCTATTCATTCAATGGAGCAAACTGCACTCATGATAAAGACTGCCTGCATCAATTCAATGAGTAGAGCTTCTCTCATTCATTGAATGTGTCAAGCTCACCGTTTTCATTTAATGAAACAAACTGCATTGATTGAATCATTGAACCAAACTAGAATCACTGATTCAATGAATCACACCTTATTCCTTGTTTCATTCGAACAAACCTAACTCACTTATTTAGTGAATCCTACTACACTCATTCATTCAATGAAACAGACTGCACATGATAATTCAATGAAGGTACTCTTAACGCATTGATTCAACCAAACAAATTGCACACATTTAGTTCATGAAGCAAACTGCATTTGTCAATTGAATGAATACAGCTACTCATTCATTCAATGTCACACATTGTCACAATCAAACTGCACACATTCACTCCATGAACCAAACTACACGTGTTAATTCAATGAGCAGAGCTTCTCTCACCAGTCAATGATGAGCTTAACGCTTTCATTCAATGAAACAAACAGCATTCGTTGAATCATTGAATCAAATTCTAAAGATGGATTCAATGTAGATTAGATTACATTAGATTAGATTACATTACATTAGATTACATTACATTAGATTAGACTGCATTACATTAGATTACATTACATTAGATTTCATCAGATTAGATTACAGTATATTAGATTAGATTAGATTACATTGCATTAGATTACATGAGATTAGATGATATTACATTAGATTACATTACATTAGATTTCATCAGATTAGATTACACTACATTAGATTAGATTACATACATTGTATTAGATGACATTAGATTAGATGCAATTACATTAGATTACATTACATTTCATTAGATTAGATTGCATTAGATTACATTACATTACATTAGGTTTCATTAGATTACATTACAGTAGATTACATTACATTAGATTCGATTACATTAGATTACATTACATTAGATTACATTAGTTTAGATTACATTACATTAGATTAGATTACATGACATTACATTAGGTTACATTAGATTACATTTCACTAGATTACATTACATTTGATTAGATTACATTACATTAGATTACATTTGTTTAGATTACATTAGTTTAGATTATATTAGTTTAGATTAGATTACATTACATTAGATTACTTTACATTAGATCACATTACTTTAGATTAGATTACATTACATTAGCTTACATTACATTACATTGCATTAGATTAATGTAATAAGATTAGATGAGATTACATTAGATTACATTACATTAGATCAGTTTATATTATATTAGATTACATTACATTAGATTACATTACATTAGATTCGATTACATTAGATTAGATTTGATTACATTACATTAGAGTAGATTACATTAGATTACATTGCATTACATTACATGAAATTACATTACTTTAGATTAGATTACATTACTTTAGCTTACATTACATTACATTAGATTAGATTACATTAGATTACATTACATTACCTTATGTTACATTACATTACATTGCAATACATTAGAATACAATACATTAGATTACCTTACATTATATTACATTAGGCTAGTTTACATTATTTTACATTACATTACATTAGATTAGATTACATTAGATTAGATTACATTACATTGCATTACATTAGATTACATTAAATTTGATTAGATTACATTAGATAAGTGAGATAATTTTGTTTCATTGAAACGTTTGATTCATTGAATCAATGATTTAAGTTTCATTCAATGAAGTAATGAATGAACGTGGTGAGCTTCTCTCATTCATTCAATGTGTTAAGCTGAACGGTTTTTTCAATGAATCAAACGGTATTCATTGTTTTAATGAAACAAACTGACCTCACTTATTTAGTGAATAAATCTGCACACGTTTATTCATTGAGACTGCAATTGACAATTCAATGAGTAGAATCAAAGTGTACGCATTCATTCACTGTATGTCTTAATTAAAAGAGTAGAGCTCCCGCCATTCATTCAATGCCACCAGCAAAACCTATTCATTCAATGGAGCAAACTGCACTCATGATAAAGACTGCCTGCATCAATTCAATGAGTAGAGCTTCTCTCATTCATTGAATGTGTCAAGCTCACCGTTTTCATTTAATGAAACAAACTGCATTGATTGAATCATTGAACCAAACTAGAATCACTGATTCAATGAATCAAACCTTATTCCTTGTTTCATTCGAACAAACCTAACTCACTTATTTAGTGAATCCTACTACACTCATTCATTCAATGAAACAGACTGCACATGATAATTCAATGAAGGTACTCTTAACGCATTGATTCAACCAAACAAATTGCACACATTTAGTTCATGAAGCAAACTGCATTTGTCAATTGAATGAATACAGCTACTCATTCATTCAATGTCACACATTGTCACAATCAAACTGCACACATTCACTCCATGAACCAAACTACACGTGTTAATTCAATGAGCAGAGCTTCTCTCACCAGTCAATGATGAGCTTAACGCTTTCATTCAATGAAACAAACAGCATTCGTTGAATCATTGAATCAAATTCTAAAGATGGATTCAATGTAGATTAGATTACATTAGATTAGATTACATTACATTAGATTACATTACATTAGATTAGACTGCATTACATTAGATTACATTACATTAGATTTCATCAGATTAGATTACAGTATATTAGATTAGATTAGATTACATTGCATTAGATTACATGAGATTAGATGATATTACATTAGATTACATTACATTAGATTTCATCAGATTAGATTACAGTACATTAGATTAGATTACATACATTGCATTAGATGACATTAGATTAGATGAAATTACATTAGATTACATTACATTTCATTAGATTAGATTGCATTAGATTACATTACATTACATTAGGTTTCATTAGATTACATTACAGTAGATTACATTACATTAGATTCGATTACATTAGATTACATTACATTAGTTTAGATTACATTACATTAGATTAGATTACATTACATTACATTAGGTTACATTAGATTACATTTTACTAGATTACATTACATTTGATTAGATTACATTACATTAGATTACATTTGTTTAGATTACATTAGTTTAGATTATATTAGTTTAGATTAGATTACATTACATTAGATTACTTTACATTAGATCACATTACTTTAGATTAGATTACATTACATTAGCTTACATTACATTACATTGCATTAGATTAATGTAATAAGATTAGATGAGATTACATTAGATTACATTACATTAGATTACATTACATTAGATCAGTTTATATTATATTAGATTACATTACATTAGATTACATTACATTAGATTCGATTACATTAGATTAGATTTGATTACATTACATTAGAGTAGATTACATTAGATTACATTGCATTACATTACATGAAATTACATTACTTTAGATTAGATTACATTACTTTAGCTTACATTACATTACATTAGATTAGATTACATTAGATTACATTACATTAGATTACATTACATTACCTTATGTTACATTACATTACATTGCAATACATTAGAATACAATACATTAGATTACCTTACATTATATTACATTAGGCTAGTTTACATTATTTTACATTACATTACATTAGATTACATTACATTAGATTAGATTACATTAGATTAGATTACATTACATTGCATTACATTAGATTACATTAAATTTGATTAGATTACATTAGATAAGTGAGATAATTTTGTTTCATTGAAACGTTTGATTCATTGAATCAATGATTTAAGTTTCATTCAATGAAGTAATGAATGAACGTGGTGAGCTTCTCTCATTCATTCAATGTGTTAAGCTGAACGGTTTTTTCAATGAATCAAACGGTATTCATTGTTTTAATGAAACAAACTGACCTCACTTATTTAGTGAATAAATCTGCACACGTTTATTCATTGAGACTGCAATTGACAATTCAATGAGTAGAATCAAAGTGTACGCATTCATTCACTGTATGTCTTAATTAAAAGAGTAGAGCTCCCGCCATTCATTCAATGCCACCAGCAAAACCTATTCATTCAATGGAGCAAACTGCACTCATGATAAAGACTGCCTGCATCAATTCAATGAGTAGAGCTTCTCTCATTCATTGAATGTGTCAAGCTCACCGTTTTCATTTAATGAAACAAACTGCATTGATTGAATCATTGAACCAAACTAGAATCACTGATTCAATGAATCAAACCTTATTCCTTGTTTCATTCGAACAAACCTAACTCACTTATTTAGTGAATCCTACTACACTCATTCATTCAATGAAACAGACTGCACATGATAATTCAATGAAGGTACTCTTAACGCATTGATTCAACCAAACAAATTGCACACATTTAGTTCATGAAGCAAACTGCATTTGTCAATTGAATGAATACAGCTACTCATTCATTCAATGTCACACATTGTCACAATCAAACTGCACACATTCACTCCATGAACCAAACTACACGTGTTAATTCAATGAGCAGAGCTTCTCTCACCAGTCAATGATGAGCTTAACGCTTTCATTCAATGAAACAAACAGCATTCGTTGAATCATTGAATCAAATTCTAAAGATGGATTCAATGTAGATTAGATTACATTAGATTAGATTACATTACATTAGACTACATTACATTAGATTAGACTGCATTACATTAGATTACATTACATTAGATTTCATCAGATTAGATTACAGTATATTAGATTAGATTAGATTACATTGCATTAGATTACATGAGATTAGATGATATTACATTAGATTACATTACATTAGATTTCATCAGATTAGATTACAGTACATTAGATTAGATTACATACATTGCATTAGATGACATTAGATTAGATGAAATTACATTAGATTACATTACATTTCATTAGATTAGATTGCATTAGATTACATTACATTACATTAGGTTTCATTAGATTACATTACAGTAGATTACATTACATTAGATTCGATTACATTAGATTACATTTGTTTAGATTACATTAGTTTAGATTATATTAGTTTAGATTAGATTACATTACATTAGATTACTTTACATTAGATCACATTACTTTAGATTAGATTACATTACATTAGCTTACATTACATTACATTGCATTAGATTAATGTAATAAGATTAGATGAGATTACATTAGATTACATTACATTAGATCAGTTTATATTATATTAGATTACATTACATTAGATTACATTACATTAGATTCGATTACATTAGATTAGATTTGATTACATTACATTAGAGTAGATTACATTAGATTACATTGCATTACATTACATGAAATTACATTACTTTAGATTAGATTACATTACTTTAGCTTACATTACATTACATTAGATTAGATTACATTAGATTACATTACATTACCTTATGTTACATTACATTACATTGCAATACATTAGAATACAATACATTAGATTACCTTACATTATATTACATTAGGCTAGTTTACATTATTTTACATTACATTACATTAGATTACATTACATTAGATTAGATTACATTAGATTAGATTACATTACATTGCATTACATTAGATTACATTAAATTTGATTAGATTACATTAGATAAGTGAGATAATTTTGTTTCATTGAAACGTTTGATTCATTGAATCAATGATTTAAGTTTCATTCAATGAAGTAATGAATGAACGTGGTGAGCTTCTCTCATTCATTCAATGTGTTAAGCTGAACGGTTTTTTCAATGAATCAAACGGTATTCATTGTTTTAATGAAACAAACTGACCTCACTTATTTAGTGAATAAATCTGCACACGTTTATTCATTGAGACTGCAATTGACAATTCAATGAGTAGAATCAAAGTGTACGCATTCATTCACTGTATGTCTTAATTAAAAGAGTAGAGCTCCCGCCATTCATTCAATGCCACCAGCAAAACCTATTCATTCAATGGAGCAAACTGCACTCATGATAAAGACTGCCTGCATCAATTCAATGAGTAGAGCTTCTCTCATTCATTGAATGTGTCAAGCTCACCGTTTTCATTTAATGAAACAAACTGCATTGATTGAATCATTGAACCAAACTAGAATCACTGATTCAATGAATCAAACCTTATTCCTTGTTTCATTCGAACAAACCTAACTCACTTATTTAGTGAATCCTACTACACTCATTCATTCAATGAAACAGACTGCACATGATAATTCAATGAAGGTACTCTTAACGCATTGATTCAACCAAACAAATTGCACACATTTAGTTCATGAAGCAAACTGCATTTGTCAATTGAATGAATACAGCTACTCATTCATTCAATGTCACACATTGTCACAATCAAACTGCACACATTCACTCCATGAACCAAACTACACGTGTTAATTCAATGAGCAGAGCTTCTCTCACCAGTCAATGATGAGCTTAACGCTTTCATTCAATGAAACAAACAGCATTCGTTGAATCATTGAATCAAATTCTAAAGATGGATTCAATGTAGATTAGATTACATTAGATTAGATTACATTACATTAGATTACATTACATTAGATTAGACTGCATTACATTAGATTACATTACATTAGATTTCATCAGATTAGATTACAGTATATTAGATTAGATTAGATTACATTGCATTAGATTACATGAGATTAGATGATATTACATTAGATTACATTACATTAGATTTCATCAGATTAGATTACAGTACATTAGATTAGATTACATACATTGCATTAGATGACATTAGATTAGATGAAATTACATTAGATTACATTACATTTCATTAGATTAGATTGCATTAGATTACATTACATTACATTAGGTTTCATTAGATTACATTACAGTAGATTACATTACATTAGATTCGATTACATTAGATTACATTACATTAGTTTAGATTACATTACATTAGATTAGATTACATGACATTACATTAGGTTACATTAGATTACATTTCACTAGATTACATTACATTTGATTAGATTACATTACATTAGATTACATTTGTTTAGATTACATTAGTTTAGATTATATTAGTTTAGATTAGATTACATTACATTAGATTACTTTACATTAGATCACATTACTTTAGATTAGATTACATTACATTAGCTTACATTACATTACATTGCATTAGATTAATGTAATAAGATTAGATGAGATTACATTAGATTACATTACATTAGATCAGTTTATATTATATTAGATTACATTACATTAGATTACATTACATTAGATTCGATTACATTAGATTAGATTTGATTACATTACATTAGAGTAGATTACATTAGATTACATTGCATTACATTACATGAAATTACATTACTTTAGATTAGATTACATTACTTTAGCTTACATTACATTACATTAGATTAGATTACATTAGATTACATTACATTAGATTACATTACATTACCTTATGTTACATTACATTACATTGCAATACATTAAAATACAATACATTAGATTACCTTACATTATATTACATTAGGCTAGTTTACATTATTTTACATTACATTACATTAGATTACATTACATTAGATTAGATTACATTAGATTAGATTACATTACATTGCATTACATTAGATTACATTAAATTTGATTAGATTACATTAGATAAGTGAGATAATTTTGTTTCATTGAAACGTTTGATTCATTGAATCAATGATTTAAGTTTCATTCAATGAAGTAATGAATGAACGTGGTGAGCTTCTCTCATTCATTCAATGTGTTAAGCTGAACGGTTTTTTCAATGAATCAAACGGTATTCATTGTTTTAATGAAACAAACTGACCTCACTTATTTAGTGAATAAATCTGCACACGTTTATTCATTGAGACTGCAATTGACAATTCAATGAGTAGAATCAAAGTGTACGCATTCATTCACTGTATGTCTTAATTAAAAGAGTAGAGCTCCCGCCATTCATTCAATGCCACCAGCAAAACCTATTCATTCAATGGAGCAAACTGCACTCATGATAAAGACTGCCTGCATCAATTCAATGAGTAGAGCTTCTCTCATTCATTGAATGTGTCAAGCTCACCGTTTTCATTTAATGAAACAAACTGCATTGATTGAATCATTGAACCAAACTAGAATCACTGATTCAATGAATCAAACCTTATTCCTTGTTTCATTCGAACAAACCTAACTCACTTATTTAGTGAATCCTACTACACTCATTCATTCAATGAAACAGACTGCACATGATAATTCAATGAAGGTACTCTTAACGCATTGATTCAACCAAACAAATTGCACACATTTAGTTCATGAAGCAAACTGCATTTGTCAATTGAATAATACAGCTACTCATTCATTCAATGTCACACATTGTCACAATCAAACTGCACACATTCACTCCATGAACCAAACTACACGTGTTAATTCAATGAGCAGAGCTTCTCTCACCAGTCAATGATGAGCTTAACGCTTTCATTCAATGAAACAAACAGCATTCGTTGAATCATTGAATCAAATTCTAAAGATGGATTCAATGTAGATTAGATTACATTAGATTAGATTACATTACATTAGATTACATTACATTAGATTAGACTGCATTACATTAGATTACATTACATTAGATTTCATCAGATTAGATTACAGTATATTAGATTAGATTAGATTACATTGCATTAGATTACATGAGATTAGATGATATTACATTAGATTACATTACATTAGATTTCATCAGATTAGATTACAGTACATTAGATTAGATTACATACATTGCATTAGATGACATTAGATTAGATGAAATTACATTAGATTACATTACATTTCATTAGATTAGATTGCTTTAGATTACATTACATTACATTAGGTTTCATTAGATTACATTACAGTAGATTACATTACATTAGATTCGATTACATTAGATTACATTACATTAGTTTAGATTACATTACATTAGATTAGATTACATGACATTACATTAGGTTACATTAGATTACATTTCACTAGATTACATTACATTTGATTAGATTACATTACATTAGATTACATTTGTTTAGATTACATTAGTTTAGATTATATTAGTTTAGATTAGATTACATTACATTAGATTACTTTACATTAGATCACATTACTTTAGATTAGATTACATTACATTAGCTTACATTACATTACATTGCATTAGATTAATGTAATAAGATTAGATGAGATTACATTAGATTACATTACATTAGATCAGTTTATATTATATTAGATTACATTACATTAGATTACATTACATTAGATTCGATTACATTAGATTAGATTTGATTACATTACATTAGAGTAGATTACATTAGATTACATTGCATTACATTACATGAAATTACATTACTTTAGATTAGATTACATTACTTTAGCTTACATTACATTACATTAGATTAGATTACATTAGATTACATTACATTAGATTACATTACATTACCTTATGTTACATTACATTACATTGCAATACATTAGAATACGATACATTAGATTACCTTACATTATATTACATTAGGCTAGTTTACATTATTTTACATTACATTACATTAGATTACATTACATTAGATTAGATTACATTAGATTAGATTACATTACATTGCATTACATTAGATTACATTAAATTTGATTAGATTACATTAGATAAGTGAGATAATTTTGTTTCATTGAAACGTTTGATTCATTGAATCAATGATTTAAGTTTCATTCAATGAAGTAATGAATGAACGTGGTGAGCTTCTCTCATTCATTCAATGTGTTAAGCTGAACGGTTTTTTCAATGAATCAAACGGTATTCATTGTTTTAATGAAACAAACTGACCTCACTTATTTAGTGAATAAATCTGCACACGTTTATTCATTGAGACTGCAATTGACAATTCAATGAGTAGAATCAAAGTGTACGCATTCATTCACTGTATGTCTTAATTAAAAGAGTAGAGCTCCCGCCATTCATTCAATGCCACCAGCAAAACCTATTCATTCAATGGAGCAAACTGCACTCATGATAAAGACTGCCTGCATCAATTCAATGAGTAGAGCTTCTCTCATTCATTGAATGTGTCAAGCTCACCGTTTTCATTGAATGAAACAAACTGCATTGATTGAATCATTGAACCAAACTAGAATCACTGATTCAATGAATCAAACCTTATTCCTTGTTTCATTCGAACAAACCTAACTCACTTATTTAGTGAATCCTACTACACTCATTCATTCAATGAAACAGACTGCACATGATAATTCAATGAAGGTACTCTTAACGCATTGATTCAACCAAACAAATTGCACACATTTAGTTCATGAAGCAAACTGCATTTGTCAATTGAATGAATACAGCTACTCATTCATTCAATGTCACACATTGTCACAATCAAACTGCACACATTCACTCCATGAACCAAACTACACGTGTTAATTCAATGAGCAGAGCTTCTCTCACCAGTCAATGATGAGCTTAACGCTTTCATTCAATGAAACAAACAGCTTTCGTTGAATCATTGAATCAAATTCTAAAGATGGATTCAATGTAGATTAGATTACATTAGATTAGATTACATTACATTAGATTACATTACATTAGATTAGACTGCATTACATTAGATTATATTACATTAGATTTCATCAGATTAGATTACAGTATATTAGATTAGATTAGATTACATTGCATTAGATTACATGAGATTAGATGATATTACATTAGATTACATTACATTAGATTTCATCAGATTAGATTACAGTACATTAGATTAGATTACATACATTGCATTAGATGACATTAGATTAGATGAAATTACATTAGATTACATTACATTTCATTAGATTAGATTGCATTAGATTACATTACATTACATTAGGTTTCATTAGATTACATTACAGTAGATTACATTACATTAGATTCGATTACATTAGATTACATTACATTAGTTTAGATTACATTACATTAGATTAGATTACATGACATTACATTAGGTTACATTAGATTACATTTCACTAGATTACATTACATTTGATTAGATTACATTACATTAGATTACATTTGTTTAGATTACATTAGTTTAGATTATATTAGTTTAGATTAGATTACATTACATTAGATTACTTTACATTAGATCACATTACTTTAGATTAGATTACATTACATTAGCTTACATTACATTACATTGCATTAGATTAATGTAATAAGATTAGATGAGATTACATTAGATTACATTACATTAGATCAGTTTATATTATATTAGATTACATTACATTAGATTACATTACATTAGATTCGATTACATTAGATTAGATTTGATTACATTACATTAGAGTAGATTACATTAGATTACATTGCATTACATTACATGAAATTACATTACTTTAGATTAGATTACATTACTTTAGCTTACATTACATTACATTAGATTAGATTACATTAGATTACATTACATTAGATTACATTACATTACCTTATGTTACATTACATTACATTGCAATACATTAGAATACAATACATTAGATTACCTTACATTATATTACATTAGGCTAGTTTACATTATTTTACATTACATTACATTAGATTACATTACATTAGATTAGATTACATTAGATTAGATTACATTACATTGCATTACATTAGATTACATTAAATTTGATTAGATTACATTAGATAAGTGAGATAATTTTGTTTCATTGAAACGTTTGATTCATTGAATCAATGATTTAAGTTTCATTCAATGAAGTAATGAATGAACGTGGTGAGCTTCTCTCATTCATTCAATGTGTTAAGCTGAACGGTTTTTTCAATGAATCAAACGGTATTCATTGTTTTAATGAAACAAACTGACCTCACTTATTTAGTGAATAAATCTGCACACGTTTATTCATTGAGACTGCAATTGACAATTCAATGAGTAGAATCAAAGTGTACGCATTCATTCACTGTATGTCTTAATTAAAAGAGTAGAGCTCCCGCCATTCATTCAATGCCACGAGCAAAACCTATTCATTCAATGGAGCAAACTGCACTCATGATAAAGACTGCCTGCATCAATTCAATGAGTAGAGCTTCTCTCATTCATTGAATGTGTCAAGCTCACCGTTTTCATTTAATGAAACAAACTGCATTGATTGAATCATTGAACCAAACTAGAATCACTGATTCAATGAATCAAACCTTATTCCTTGTTTCATTCGAACAAACCTAACTCACTTATTTAGTGAATCCTACTACACTCATTCATTCAATGAAACAGACTGCACATGATAATTCAATGAAGGTACTCTTAACGCATTGATTCAACCAAACAAATTGCACACATTTAGTTCATGAAGCAAACTGCATTTGTCAATTGAATGAATACAGCTACTCATTCATTCAATGTCACACATTGTCACAATCAAACTGCACACATTCACTCCATGAACCAAACTACACGTGTTAATTCAATGAGCAGAGCTTCTCTCACCAGTCAATGATGAGCTTAACGCTTTCATTCAATGAAACAAACAGCATTCGTTGAATCATTGAATCAAATTCTAAAGATGGATTCAATGTAGATTAGATTACATTAGATTAGATTACATTACATTAGATTACATTACATTAGATTAGACTGCATTACATTAGATTACATTACATTAGATTTCATCAGATTAGATTACAGTATATTAGATTAGATTAGATTACATTGCATTAGATTACATGAGATTAGATGATATTACATTAGATTACATTACATTAGATTTCATCAGATTAGATTACAGTACATTAGATTATATTACATACATTGCATTAGATGACATTAGATTAGATGAAATTACATTAGATTACATTACATTTCATTAGATTAGATTGCATTAGATTACATTACATTACATTAGGTTTCATTAGATTACATTACAGTAGATTACATTACATTAGATTCGATTACATTAGATTACATTTGTTTAGATTACATTAGTTTAGATTATATTAGTTTAGATTAGATTACATTACATTAGATTACTTTACATTAGATCACATTACTTTAGATTAGATTACATTACATTAGCTTACATTACATTACATTGCATTAGATTAATGTAATAAGATTAGATGAGATTACATTAGATTACATTACATTAGATCAGTTTATATTATATTAGATTACATTACATTAGATTACATTACATTAGATTCGATTACATTAGATTAGATTTGATTACATTACATTAGAGTAGATTACATTAGATTACATTGCATTACATTACATGAAATTACATTACTTTAGATTAGATTACATTACTTTAGCTTACATTACATTACATTAGATTAGATTACATTAGATTACATTACATGAGATTACATTACATTACCTTATGTTACATTACATTACATTGCAATACATTAGAATACAATACATTAGATTACCTTACATTATATTACATTAGGCTAGTTTACATTATTTTACATTACATTACATTAGATTACATTACATTAGATTAGATTACATTAGATTAGATTACATTACATTGCATTACATTAGATTACATTAAATTTGATTAGATTACATTAGATAAGTGAGATAATTTTGTTTCATTGAAACGTTTGATTCATTGAATCAATGATTTAAGTTTCATTCAATGAAGTAATGAATGAACGTGGTGAGCTTCTCTCATTCATTCAATGTGTTAAGCTGAACGGTTTTTTCAATGAATCAAACGGTATTCATTGTTTTAATGAAACAAACTGACCTCACTTATTTAGTGAATAAATCTGCACACGTTTATTCATTGAGACTGCAATTGACAATTCAATGAGTAGAATCAAAGTGTACGCATTCATTCACTGTATGTCTTAATTAGAAGAGTCGAGCTCCCGCCATTCATTCAATGCCACCAGCAAAACCTATTCATTCAATGGAGCAAACTGCACTCATGATAAAGACTGCCTGCATCAATTCAATGAGTAGAGCTTCTCTCATTCATTGAATGTGTCAAGCTCACCGTTTTCATTTAATGAAACAAACTGCATTGATTGAATCATTGAACCAAACTAGAATCACTGATTCAATGAATCAAACCTTATTCCTTGTTTCATTCGAACAAACCTAACTCACTTATTTAGTGAATCCTACTACACTCATTCATTCAATGAAACAGACTGCACATGATAATTCAATGAAGGTACTCTTAACGCATTGATTCAACCAAACAAATTGCACACATTTAGTTCATGAAGCAAACTGCATTTGTCAATTGAATGAATACAGCTACTCATTCATTCAATGTCACACATTGTCACAATCAAACTGCACACATTCACTCCATGAACCAAACTACACGTGTTAATTCAATGAGCAGAGCTTCTCTCACCAGTCAATGATGAGCTTAACGCTTTCATTCAATGAAACAAACAGCATTCGTTGAATCATTGAATCAAATTCTAAAGATGGATTCAATGTAGATTAGATTACATTAGATTAGATTACATTACATTAGATTACATTACATTAGATTAGACTGCATTACATTAGATTACATTACATTAGATTTCATCAGATTAGATTACAGTATATTAGATTAGATTAGATTACATTGCATTAGATTACATGAGATTAGATGATATTACATTAGATTACATTACATTAGATTTCATCAGATTAGATTACAGTACATTAGATTAGATTACATACATTGCATTAGATGACATTAGATTAGATGAAATTACATTAGATTACATTACATTTCATTAGATTAGATTGCATTAGATTACATTACATTACATTAGGTTTCATTAGATTACATTACAGTAGATTACATTACATTAGATTCGATTACATTAGATTACATTACATTAGTTTAGATTACATTACATTAGATTAGATTACATGACATTACATTAGGTTACATTAGATTACATTTCACTAGATTACATTACATTTGATTAGATTACATTACATTAGATTACATTTGTTTAGATTACATTAGTTTAGATTATATTAGTTTAGATTAGATTACATTACATTAGATTACTTTACATTAGATCACATTACTTTAGATTAGATTACATTACATTAGCTTACATTACATTACATTGCATTAGATTAATGTAATAAGATTAGATGAGATTACATTAGATTACATTACATTAGATCAGTTTATATTATATTAGATTACATTACATTAGATTACATTACATTAGATTCGATTACATTAGATTAGATTTGATTACATTACATTAGAGTAGATTACTTTAGATTACATTGCATTACATTACATGAAATTACATTACTTTAGATTAGATTACATTACTTTAGCTTACATTACATTACATTAGATTAGATTACATTAGATTACATTACATTACCTTATGTTACATTACATTACATTGCAATACATTAGAATACAATACATTAGATTACCTTACATTATATTACATTAGGCTAGTTTACATTATTTTACATTACATTACATTAGATTACATTACATTAGATTAGATTACATTAGATTAGATTACATTACATTGCATTACATTAGATTACATTAAATTTGATTAGATTACATTAGATAAGTGAGATAATTTTGTTTCATTGAAACGTTTGATTCATTGAATCAATGATTTAAGTTTCATTCAATGAAGTAATGAATGAACGTGGTGAGCTTCTCTCATTCATTCAATGTGTTAAGCTGAACGGTTTTTTCAATGAATCAAACGGTATTCATTGTTTTAATGAAACAAACTGACCTCACTTATTTAGTGAATAAATCTGCACACGTTTATTCATTGAGACTGCAATTGACAATTCAATGAGTAGAATCAAAGTGTACGCATTCATTCACTGTATGTCTTAATTAAAAGAGTAGAGCTCCCGCCATTCATTCAATGCCACCAGCAAAACCTATTCATTCAATGGAGCAAACTGCACTCATGATAAAGACTGCCTGCATCAATTCAATGAGTAGAGCTTCTCTCATTCATTGAATGTGTCAAGCTCACCGTTTTCATTTAATGAAACAAACTGCATTGATTGAATCATTGAACCAAACTAGAATCACTGATTCAATGAATCAAACCTTATTCCTTGTTTCATTCGAACAAACCTAACTCACTTATTTAGTGAATCCTACTACACTCATTCATTCAATGAAACAGACTGCACATGATAATTCAATGAAGGTACTCTTAACGCATTGATTCAACCAAACAAATTGCACACATTTAGTTCATGAAGCAAACTGCATTTGTCAATTGAATGAATACAGCTACTCATTCATTCAATGTCACACATTGTCACAATCAAACTGCACACATTCACTCCATGAACCAAACTACACGTGTTAATTCAATGAGCAGAGCTTCTCTCACCAGTCAATGATGAGCTTAACGCTTTCATTCAATGAAACAAACAGCTTTCGTTGAATCATTGAATCAAATTCTAAAGATGGATTCAATGTAGATTAGATTACATTAGATTAGATTACATTACATTAGATTACATTACATTAGATTAGACTGCATTACATTAGATTACATTACATTAGATTTCATCAGATTAGATTACAGTATATTAGATTAGATTAGATTACATTGCATTAGATTACATGAGATTAGATGATATTACATTAGATTACATTACATTAGATTTCATCAGATTAGATTACAGTACATTAGATTAGATTACATACATTGCATTAGTTGTCATTAGATTAGATGAAATTACATTAGATTACATTACATTTCATTAGATTAGATTGCATTAGATTACATTACATTACATTAGGTTTCATTAGATTACATTACAGTAGATTACATTACATTAGATTACATTACATTAGATTCGATTACATTAGATTACATTACATTAGATTAGATTACATGACATTACATTAGGTTACATTAGATTACATTTCACTAGATTACATTACATTTGATTAGATTACATTACATTAGATTACATTTGTTTAGATTACATTAGTTTAGATTATATTAGTTTAGATTAGATTACATTACATTAGATTACTTTACATTAGATCACATTACTTTAGATTAGATTACATTACATTAGCTTACATTACATTACATTGCATTAGATTAATGTAATAAGATTAGATGAGATTACATTAGATTACATTACATTAGATCAGTTTATATTATATTAGATTACATTACATTAGATTACATTACATTAGATTAGATTTGATTACATTACATTAGAGTAGATTACATTAGATTACATTGCATTACATTACATGAAATTACATTACTTTAGATTAGATTACATTACTTTAGCTTACATTACATTACATTCGATGACATTACATTAGATTAGATTACATTAGATTACATTACATTAGATTACATTACATTACCTTATGTTACATTACATTACATTGCAATACATTAGAATACAATACATTAGATTACCTTACATTATATTACATTAGGCTAGTTTACATTATTTTACATTACATTACATTAGATTACATTACATTAGATTAGATTACATTAGATTAGATTACATTACATTGCATTACATTAGATTACATTAAATTTGATTAGATTACATTAGATAAGTGAGATAATTTTGTTTCATTGAAACGTTTGATTCATTGAATCAATGATTTAAGTTTCATTCAATGAAGTAATGAATGAACGTGGTGAGCTTCTCTCATTCATTCAATGTGTTAAGCTGAACGGTTTTTTCAATGAATCAAACGGTATTCATTGTTTTAATGAAACAAACTGACCTCACTTATTTAGTGAATAAATCTGCACACGTTTATTCATTGAGACTGCAATTGACAATTCAATGAGTAGAATCAAAGTGTACGCATTCATTCACTGTATGTCTTAATTAAAAGAGTAGAGCTCCCGCCATTCATTCAATGCCACCAGCAAAACCTATTCATTCAATGGAGCAAACTGCACTCATGATAAAGACTGCCTGCATCAATTCAATGAGTAGAGCTTCTCTCATTCATTGAATGTGTCAAGCTCACCGTTTTCATTTAATGAAACAAACTGCATTGATTGAATCATTGAACCAAACTAGAATCACTGATTCAATGAATCAAACCTTATTCCTTGTTTCATTCGAACAAACCTAACTCACTTATTTAGTGAATCCTACTACACTCATTCATTCAATGAAACAGACTGCACATGATAATTCAATGAAGGTACTCTTAACGCATTGATTCAACCAAACAAATTGCACACATTTAGTTCATGAAGCAAACTGCATTTGTCAATTGAATGAATACAGCTACTCATTCATTCAATGTCACACATTGTCACAATCAAACTGCACACATTCACTCCATGAACCAAACTACACGTGTTAATTCAATGAGCAGACCTTCTCTCACCAGTCAATGATGAGCTTAACGCTTTCATTCAATGAAACAAACAGCTTTCGTTGAATCATTGAATCAAATTCTAAAGATGGATTCAATGTAGATTAGATTACATTAGATTAGATTACATTACATTAGATTACATTACATTAGATTAGACTGCATTACATTAGATTACATTACATTAGATTTCATCAGATTAGATTACAGTATATTAGATTAGATTAGATTACATTGCATTAGATTACATGAGATTAGATGATATTACATTAGATTACATTACATTAGATTTCATCAGATTAGATTACAGTACATTAGATTAGATTACATACATTGCATTAGATGTCATTAGATTAGATGAAATTACATTAGATTACATTACATTTCATTAGATTAGATTGCATTAGATTACATTACATTACATTAGGTTTCATTAGATTACATTACAGTAGATTACATTACATTAGATTACATTACATTAGATTCGATTACATTAGATTACATTACATTAGATTAGATTACATGACATTACATTAGGTTACATTAGATTACATTTCACTAGATTACATTACATTTGATTAGATTACATTACATTAGATTACATTTGTTTAGATTACATTAGTTTAGATTATATTAGTTTAGATTAGATTACATTACATTAGATTACTTTACATTAGATCACATTACTTTAGATTAGATTACATTACATTAGCTTACATTACATTACATTGCATTAGATTAATGTAATAAGATTAGATGAGATTACATTAGATTACATTACATTAGATCAGTTTATATTATATTAGATTACATTACATTAGATTACATTACATTAGATTAGATTTGATTACATTACATTAGAGTAGATTACATTAGATTACATTGCATTACATTACATGAAATTACATTACTTTAGATTAGATTACATTACTTTAGCTTACATTACATTACATTCGATGACATTACATTAGATTAGATTACATTAGATTACATTACATTAGATTACATTACATTACCTTATGTTACATTACATTACATTGCAATACATTAGAATACAATACATTAGATTACCTTACATTATATTACATTAGGCTAGTTTACATTATTTTACATTACATTACATTAGATTAGATTACATTAGATTAGATTACATTAGATTAGATTACATTACATTGCATTACATTAGATTACATTAAATTTGATTAGATTACATTAGATAAGTGAGATAATTTTGTTTCATTGAAACGTTTGATTCATTGAATCAATGATTTAAGTTTCATTCAATGAAGTAATGAATGAACGTGGTGAGCTTCTCTCATTCATTCAATGTGTTAAGCTGAACGGTTTTTTCAATGAATCAAACGGTATTCATTGTTTTAATGAAACAAACTGACCTCACTTATTTAGTGAATAAATCTGCACACGTTTATTCATTGAGACTGCAATTGACAATTCAATGAGTAGAATCAAAGTGTACGCATTCATTCACTGTATGTCTTAATTAAAAGAGTAGAGCTCCCGCCATTCATTCAATGCCACGAGCAAAACCTATTCATTCAATGGAGCAAACTGCACTCATGATAAAGACTGCCTGCATCAATTCAATGAGTAGAGCTTCTCTCATTCATTGAATGTGTCAAGCTCACCGTTTTCATTTAATGAAACAAACTGCATTGATTGAATCATTGAACCAAACTAGAATCACTGATTCAATGAATCAAACCTTATTCCTTGTTTCATTCGAACAAACCTAACTCACTTATTTAGTGAATCCTACTACACTCATTCATTCAATGAAACAGACTGCACATGATAATTCAATGAAGGTACTCTTAACGCATTGATTCAACCAAACAAATTGCACACATTTAGTTCATGAAGCAAACTGCATTTGTCAATTGAATGAATACAGCTACTCATTCATTCAATGTCACACATTGTCACAATCAAACTGCACACATTCACTCCATGAACCAAACTACACGTGTTAATTCAATGAGCAGAGCTTCTCTCACCAGTCAATGATGAGCTTAACGCTTTCATTCAATGAAACAAACAGCATTCGTTGAATCATTGAATCAAATTCTAAAGATGGATTCAATGTAGATTAGATTACATTAGATTAGATTACATTACATTAGATTACATTACATTAGATTAGACTGCATTACATTAGATTACATTACATTAGATTTCATCAGATTAGATTACAGTATATTAGATTAGATTAGATTACATTGCATTAGATTACATGAGATTAGATGATATTACATTAGATTACATTACATTAGATTTCATCAGATTAGATTACAGTACATTAGATTATATTACATACATTGCATTAGATGACATTAGATTAGATGAAATTACATTAGATTACATTACATTTCATTAGATTAGATTGCATTAGATTACATTACATTACATTAGGTTTCATTAGATTACATTACAGTAGATTACATTACATTAGATTCGATTACATTAGATTACATTACATTAGTTTAGATTACATTACATTAGATTAGATTACATGACATTACATTAGGTTACATTAGATTACATTTCACTAGATTACATTACATTTGATTAGATTACATTACATTAGATTACATTTGTTTAGATTACATTAGTTTAGATTATATTAGTTTAGATTAGATTACATTACATTAGATTACTTTACATTAGATCACATTACTTTAGATTAGATTACATTACATTAGCTTACATTACATTACATTGCATTAGATTAATGTAATAAGATTAGATGAGATTACATTAGATTACATTACATTAGATCAGTTTATATTATATTAGATTACATTACATTAGATTACATTACATTAGATTCGATTACATTAGATTAGATTTGATTACATTACATTAGAGTAGATTACATTAGATTACATTGCATTACATTACATGAAATTACATTACTTTAGATTAGATTACATTACTTTAGCTTACATTACATTACATTAGATTAGATTACATTAGATTACATTACATTAGATTACATTACATTACCTTATGTTACATTACATTACATTGCAATACATTAGAATACAATACATTAGATTACCTTACATTATATTACATTAGGCTAGTTTACATTATTTTACATTACATTACATTAGATTACATTACATTAGATTAGATTACATTAGATTAGATTACATTACATTGCATTACATTAGATTACATTAAATTTGATTAGATTACATTAGATAAGTGAGATAATTTTGTTTCATTGAAACGTTTGATTCATTGAATCAATGATTTAAGTTTCATTCAATGAAGTAATGAATGAACGTGGTGAGCTTCTCTCATTCATTCAATGTGTTAAGCTGAACGGTTTTTTCAATGAATCAAACGGTATTCATTGTTTTAATGAAACAAACTGACCTCACTTATTTAGTGAATAAATCTGCACACGTTTATTCATTGAGACTGCAATTGACAATTCAATGAGTAGAATCAAAGTGTACGCATTCATTCACTGTATGTCTTAATTAAAAGAGTAGAGCTCCCGCCATTCATTCAATGCCACGAGCAAAACCTATTCATTCAATGGAGCAAACTGCACTCATGATAAAGACTGCCTGCATCAATTCAATGAGTAGAGCTTCTCTCATTCATTGAATGTGTCAAGCTCACCGTTTTCATTTAATGAAACAAACTGCATTGATTGAATCATTGAACCAAACTAGAATCACTGATTCAATGAATCAAACCTTATTCCTTGTTTCATTCGAACAAAACTAACTCACTTATTTAGTGAATCCTACTACACTCATTCATTCAATGAAACAGACTGCACATGATAATTCAATGAAGGTACTCTTAATGCATTGATTCAACCAAACAAATTGCACACATTTAGTTCATGAAGCAAACTGCATTTGTCAATTGAATGAATACAGCTACTCATTCATTCAATGTCACACATTGTCACAATCAAACTGCACACATTCACTCCATGAACCAAACTACACGTGTTAATTCAATGAGCAGAGCTTCTCTCACCAGTCAATGATGAGCTTAACGCTTTCATTCAATGAAACAAACAGCTTTCGTTGAATCATTGAATCAAATTCTAAAGATGGATTCAATGTAGATTAGATTACATTAGATTAGATTACATTACATTAGATTACATTACATTAGATTAGACTGCATTACATTAGATTACATTACATTAGATTTCATCAGATTAGATTACAGTATATTAGATTAGATTAGATTACATTGCATTAGATTACATGAGATTAGATGATATTACATTAGATTACATTACATTAGATTTCATCAGATTAGATTACAGTACATTAGATTAGATTACATACATTGCATTAGATGACATTAGATTAGATGAAATTACATTAGATTACATTACATTTCATTAGATTAGATTGCATTAGATTACATTACATTACATTAGGTTTCATTAGATTACATTACAGTAGATTACATTACATTAGATTCGATTACATTAGATTACATAACATTAGATTACATTAGTTTAGATTACATTACATTAGATTAGATTACATGACATTACATTAGGTTACATTAGATTACATTTCACTAGATTACATTACATTTGATTAGATTACATTACATTATATTACATTTGTTTAGATTACATTAGTTTAAATTATATTAGTTTAGATTAGATTACATTACATTAGATTACTTTATATTAGATCACATTACTTTAGATTAGATTACATTACATTAGCTTACATTACATTACATTGCATTAGATTAATGTAATAAGATTAGATGAGATTACATTAGATTACATTACATTAGATCAGTTTATATTATATTAGATTACATTACATTGCATTACATTAGATTACATTACATTAGATTCGATTACATTAGATTAGATTTGATTACATTACATTAGAGTAGATTACATTAGATTACATTGCATTACATTACATTGCATTACATTACTTTAGATTAGATTACATTACTTTAGCTTACATTACATTACATTAGATTAGATTACATTAGATTACATTACATTAGATTACATTACATTACCTTATGTTACATTACATTACATTGCAATACATTAGAATACAATACATTAGATTACCTTACATTATATTACATTAGGCTAGTTTACATTATTTTACATTACATTACATTAGATTACATTACATTAGATTAGATTACATTAGATTAGATTACATTACATTGCATTACATTAGATTACATTAAATTTGATTAGATTACATTAGATAAGTGAGATAATTTTGTTTCATTGAAACGTTTGATTCATTGAATCAATGATTTAAGTTTCATTCAATGAAGTAATGAATGAACGTGGTGAGCTTCTCTCATTCATTCAATGTGTTAAGCTGAACGGTTTTTTCAATGAATCAAACGGTATTCATTGTTTTAATGAAACAAACTGACCTCACTTATTTAGTGAATAAATCTGCACACGTTTATTCATTGAGACTGCAATTGACAATTCAATGAGTAGAATCAAAGTGTACGCATTCATTCACTGTATGTCTTAATTAAAAGAGTAGAGCTCCCGCCATTCATTCAATGCCACGAGCAAAACCTATTCATTCAATGGAGCAAACTGCACTCATGATAAAGACTGCCTGCATCAATTCAATGAGTAGAGCTTCTCTCATTCATTGAATGTGTCAAGCTCACCGTTTTCATTTAATGAAACAAACTGCATTGATTGAATCATTGAACCAAACTAGAATCACTGATTCAATGAATCAAACCTTATTCCTTGTTTCATTCGAACAAACCTAACTCACTTATTTAGTGAATCCTACTACACTCATTCATTCAATGAAACAGACTGCACATGATAATTCAATGAAGGTACTCTTAACGCATTGATTCAACCAAACAAATTGCACACATTTAGTTCATGAAGCAAACTGCATTTGTCAATTGAATGAATACAGCTACTCATTCATTCAATGTCACACATTGTCACAATCAAACTGCACACATTCACTCCATGAACCAAACTACACGTGTTAATTCAATGAGCAGAGCTTCTCTCACCAGTCAATGATGAGCTTAACGCTTTCATTCAATGAAACAAACAGCATTCGTTGAATCATTGAATCAAATTCTAAAGATGGATTCAATGTAGATTAGATTACATTAGATTAGATTACATTACATTAGATTACATTACATTAGATTAGACTGCATTACATTAGATTACATTACATTAGATTTCATCAGATTAGATTACAGTATATTAGATTAGATTAGATTACATTGCATTAGATTACATGAGATTAGATGATATTACATTAGATTACATTACATTAGATTTCATCAGATTAGATTACAGTACATTAGATTAGATTACATACATTGCATTAGATGACATTAGATTAGATGAAATTACATTAGATTACATTACATTTCATTAGATTAGATTGCATTAGATTACATGACATTACATTATGTTTCAGTAGATTACATTACAGTAGATTACATTACATTAGATTCGATTACATTAGATTACATTACATTAGTTTAGATTACATTACATTAGATTAGATTACATGACATTACATTAGGTTACATTAGATTACATTTCACTAGATTACATTACATTTGATTAGATTACATTACATTAGATTACATTTGTTTAGATTACATTAGTTTAGATTATATTAGTTTAGATTAGATTACATTACATTAGATTACATTACTTTAGATTAGATTACATTACATTAGCTTACATTACATTACATTGCATTAGATTAATGTAATAAGATTAGATGAGATTACATTAGATTACATTACATTAGATCAGTTTATATTATATTAGATTACATTACATTAGATTCGATTACATTAGATTAGATTTGATTACATTACATTAGAGTAGATTACATTAGATTACATTGCATTACATTACATGAAATTACATTACTTTAGATTAGATTACATTACTTTAGCTTACATTACATTACATTAGATTAGATTACATTAGATTACATTACATTAGATTACATTACATTACCTTATGTTACATTACATTACATTGCAATACATTAGAATACAATACATTAGATTACCTTACATTATATTACATTAGGCTAGTTTACATTATTTTACATTACATTACATTAGATTACATTACATTAGATTAGATTACATTAGATTAGATTACATTACATTGCATTACATTAGATTACATTAAATTTGATTAGATTACATTAGATAAGTGAGATAATTTTGTTTCATTGAAACGTTTGATTCATTGAATCAATGATTTAAGTTTCATTCAATGAAGTAATGAATGAACGTGGTGAGCTTCTCTCATTCATTCAATGTGTTAAGCTGAACGGTTTTTTCAATGAATCAAACGGTATTCATTGTTTTAATGAAACAAACTGACCTCACTTATTTAGTGAATAAATCTGCACACGTTTATTCATTGAGACTGCAATTGACAATTCAATGAGTAGAATCAAAGTGTACGCATTCATTCACTGTATGTCTTAATTAAAAGAGTAGAGCTCCCGCCATTCATTCAATGCCACCAGCAAAACCTATTCATTCAATGGAGCAAACTGCACTCATGATAAAGACTGCCTGCATCAATTCAATGAGTAGAGCTTCTCTCATTCATTGAATGTGTCAAGCTCACCGTTTTCATTTAATGAAACAAACTGCATTGATTGAATCATTGAACCAAACTAGAATCACTGATTCAATGAATCAAACCTTATTCCTTGTTTCATTCGAACAAACCTAACTCACTTATTTAGTGAATCCTACTACACTCATTCATTCAATGAAACAGACTGCACATGATAATTCAATGAAGGTACTCTTAACGCATTGATTCAACCAAACAAATTGCACACATTTAGTTCATGAAGCAAACTGCATTTGTCAATTGAATGAATACAGCTACTCATTCATTCAATGTCACACATTGTCACAATCAAACTGCACACATTCACTCCATGAACCAAACTACACGTGTTAATTCAATGAGCAGAGCTTCTCTCACCAGTCAATGATGAGCTTAACGCTTTCATTCAATGAAACAAACAGCTTTCGTTGAATCATTGAATCAAATTCTAAAGATGGATTCAATGTAGATTAGATTACATTAGATTAGATTACATTACATTAGATTACATTACATTAGATTAGACTGCATTACATTAGATTACATTACATTAGATTTCATCAGATTAGATTACAGTATATTAGATTAGATTAGATTACATTGCATTAGATTACATGAGATTAGATGATATTACATTAGATTACATTACATTAGATTTCATCAGATTAGATTACAGTACATTAGATTAGATTACATACATTGCATTAGATGTCATTAGATTAGATGAAATTACATTAGATTACATTACATTTCATTAGATTAGATTGCATTAGATTACATTACATTACATTAGGTTTCATTAGATTACATTACAGTAGATTACATTACATTAGATTCGATTACATTAGATTACATTACATTAGATTACATTAGTTTAGATTACATTACATTAGATTAGATTACATGACATTACATTAGGTTACATTAGATTACATTTCACTAGATTACATTACATTTGATTAGATTACATTAGTTTAGATTATATTAGTTTAGATTAGATTACATTACATTAGATTACTTTACATTAGATCACATTACTTTAGATTAGATTACATTACATTAGCTTACATTACATTACATTGCATTAGATTAATGTAATAAGATTAGATGAGATTACATTAGATTACATTACATTAGATCAGTTTATATTATATTAGATTACATTACATTAGATTACATTACATTAGATTAGATTTGATTACATTACATTAGAGTAGATTGCATTAGATTGCATTGCATTACATTACATGAAATTACATTACTTTAGATTAGATTACATTACTTTAGCTTACATTACATTACATTCGATGACATTACATTAGATTAGATTACATTAGATTACATTACATTAGATTACATTACATTACCTTATGTTACATTACATTACATTGCAATACATTAGAATACAATACATTAGATTACCTTACATTATATTACATTAGGCTAGTTTACATTATTTTACATTACATTACATTAGATTACATTACATTAGATTAGATTACATTAGATTAGATTACATTACATTGCATTACATTAGATTACATTAAATTTGATTAGATTACATTAGATAAGTGAGATAATTTTGTTTCATTGAAACGTTTGATTCATTGAATCAATGATTTAAGTTTCATTCAATGAAGTAATGAATGAACGTGGTGAGCTTCTCTCATTCATTCAATGTGTTAAGCTGAACGGTTTTTTCAATGAATCAAACGGTATTCATTGTTTTAATGAAACAAACTGACCTCACTTATTTAGTGAATAAATCTGCACACGTTTATTCATTGAGACTGCAATTGACAATTCAATGAGTAGAATCAAAGTGTACGCATTCATTCACTGTATGTCTTAATTAAAAGAGTAGAGCTCCCGCCATTCATTCAATGCCACGAGCAAAACCTATTCATTCAATGGAGCAAACTGCACTCATGATAAAGACTGCCTGCATCAATTCAATGAGTAGAGCTTCTCTCATTCATTGAATGTGTCAAGCTCACCGTTTTCATTTAATGAAACAAACTGCATTGATTGAATCATTGAACCAAACTAGAATCACTGATTCAATGAATCAAACCTTATTCCTTGTTTCATTCGAACAAACCTAACTCACTTATTTAGTGAATCCTACTACACTCATTCATTCAATGAAACAGACTGCACATGATAATTCAATGAAGGTACTCTTAACGCATTGATTCAACCAAACAAATTGCACACATTTAGTTCATGAAGCAAACTGCATTTGTCAATTGAATGAATACAGCTACTCATTCATTCAATGTCACACATTGTCACAATCAAACTGCACACATTCACTCCATGAACCAAACTACACGTGTTAATTCAATGAGCAGAGCTTCTCTCACCAGTCAATGATGAGCTTTCATTCAATGAAACAAACAGCATTCGTTGAATCATTGAATCAAATTCTAAAGATGGATTCAATGTAGATTAGATTACATTAGATTAGATTACATTACATTAGATTACATGACATTAGATTAGACTGCATTACATTAGATTACATTACATTAGATTTCATCAGATTAGATTACAGTATATTAGATTAGATTAGATTACATTGCATTAGATTACATGAGATTAGATGATATTACATTAGATTACATTACATTAGATTTCATCAGATTAGATTACAGTACATTAGATTAGATTACATACATTGCTTTAGATGACATTAGATTAGATGAAATTACATTAGATTACATTACATTTCATTAGATTAGATTGCATTAGATTACATTACATTACATTAGGTTTCATTAGATTACATTACAGTAGATTACATTACATTAGATTCGATTACATTAGATTACATTACATTAGTTTAGATTACATTACATTAGATTAGATTACATTACATTACATTAGGTTACATTAGATTACATTTCACTAGAATACATTACATTTGATTAGATTACATTTGTTTAGTTTACATTTGTTTAGATTACATTAGTTTAGATTATATTAGTTTAGATTAGATTACATTACATTAGATTACTTTACATTAGATCACATTACTTTAGATTAGATTACATTACATTAGCTTACATTACATTACATTGCATTAGATTAATGTAATAAGATTAGATGAGATTACATTAGATTACATTACATTAGATCAGTTTATATTATATTAGATTACATTACATTAGATTACATTACATTAGATTCGATTACATTAGATTAGATTTGATTACATTACATTAGAGTACATAACATTAGATTACATTGCATTACATTACATGAAATTACATTACTTTAGATTAGATTACATTACTTTAGCTTACATTACATTACATTAGATTAGATTACATTAGATTAGATTACATTAGATTACATTACATTAGATTACATTACATTACCTTATGTTACATTACATTACATTGCAATACATTAGAATACAATACATTAGATTACCTTACATTATATTACATTAGGCTAGTTTACATTATTTTACATTACATTACATTAGATTACATTACATTAGATTAGATTACATTAGATTAGATTACATTACATTGCATTACATTAGATTACATTAAATTTGATTAGATTACATTAGATAAGTGAGATAATTTTGTTTCATTGAAACGTTTGATTCATTGAATCAATGATTTAAGTTTCATTCAATGAAGTAATGAATGAACGTGGTGAGCTTCTCTCATTCATTCAATGTGTTAAGCTGAACGGTTTTTTCAATGAATCAAACGGTATTCATTGTTTTAATGAAACAAACTGACCTCACTTATTTAGTGAATAAATCTGCACACGTTTATTCATTGAGACTGCAATTGACAATTCAATGAGTAGAATCAAAGTGTACGCATTCATTCACTGTATGTCTTAATTAAAAGAGTAGAGCTCCCGCCATTCATTCAATGTCACCAGCAAAACCTATTCATTCAATGGAGCAAACTGCACTCATGATAAAGACTGCCTGCATCAATTCAATGAGTAGAGCTTCTCTCATTCATTGAATGTGTCAAGCTCACCGTTTTCATTTAATGAAACAAACTGCATTGATTGAATCATTGAACCAAACTAGAATCACTGATTCAATGAATCAAACCTTATTCCTTGTTTCATTCGAACAAACCTAACTCACTTATTTAGTGAATCCTACTACACTCATTCATTCAATGAAACAGACTGCACATGATAATTCAATGAAGGTACTCTTAACGCATTGATTCAACCAAACAAATTGCACACATTTAGTTCATGAAGCAAACTGCATTTGTCAATTGAATGAATACAGCTACTCATTCATTCAATGTCACACATTGTCACAATCAAACTGCACACATTCACTCCATGAACCAAACTACACGTGTTAATTCAATGAGCAGAGCTTCTCTCACCAGTCAATGATGAGCTTAACGCTTTCATTCAATGAAACAAACAGCTTTCGTTGAATCATTGAATCAAATTCTAAAGATGGATTCAATGTAGATTAGATTACATTAGATTAGATTACATTACATTAGATTACATTACATTAGATTAGACTGCATTACATTAGATTACATTACATTAGATTTCATCAGATTAGATTACAGTATATTAGATTAGATTAGATTACATTGCATTAGATTACATGAGATTAGATGATATTACATTAGATTACATTACATTAGATTTCATCAGATTAGATTACAGTACATTAGATTAGATTACATACATTGCATTAGATGTCATTAGATTAGATGAAATTACATTAGATTACATTACATTTCATTAGATTAGATTGCATTAGATTACATTACATTACATTAGGTTTCATTAGATTACATTACAGTAGATTACATTACATTAGATTCGATTACATTAGATTACATTACATTAGATTACATTAGTTTAGATTACATTACATTTGATTAGATTACATTACATTAGATTACATTTGTTTAGATTACATTAGTTTAGATTATATTAGTTTAGATTAGATTACATTACATTAGATTACTTTACATTAGATCACATTACTTTAGATTAGATTACATTACATTAGCTTACATTACATTACATTGCATTAGATTAATGTAATAAGATTAGATGAGATTACATTAGATTACATTACATTAGATCAGTGTATATTATATTAGATTACATTACATTAGATTACATTACATTAGATTCGATTACATTAGATTAGATTTGATTACATTACATTAGAGTACATAACATTAGATTACATTGCATTACATTACATGAAATTACATTACTTTAGATTAGATTACATTACTTTAGCTTACATTACATTACATTCGATGACATTACATTAGATTATATTACATTAGATTACATTACATTAGATTACATTACATTACCTTATGTTACATTACATTACATTGCAATACATTAGAATACAATACATTAGATTACCTTACATTATATTACATTAGGCTAGTTTACATTATTTTACATTACATTACATTAGATTACATTACATTAGATTAGATTACATTAGATTAGATTAAAATACATTGCATTACATTAGATTACATTAAATTTGATTAGATTACATTAGATAAGTGAGATAATTTTGTTTCATTGAAACGTTTGATTCATTGAATCAATGATTTAAGTTTCATTCAATGAAGTAATGAATGAACGTGGTGAGCTTCTCTCATTCATTCAATGTGTTAAGCTGAACGGTTTTTTCAATGAATCAAACGGTATTCATTGTTTTAATGAAACAAACTGACCTCACTTATTTAGTGAATAAATCTGCACACGTTTATTCATTGAGACTGCAATTGACAATTCAATGAGTAGAATCAAAGTGTACGCCGCATTCATTCACTGTATGTCTTAATTAAAAGAGTAGAGCTCCCGCCATTCATTCAATGCCACGAGCAAAACCTATTCATTCAATGGAGCAAACTGCACTCATGATAAAGACTGCCTGCATCAATTCAATGAGTAGAGCTTCTCTCATTCATTGAATGTGTCAAGCTCACCGTTTTCATTTAATGAAACAAACTGCATTGATTGAATCATTGAACCAAACTAGAATCACTGATTCAATGAATCAAACCTTATTCCTTGTTTCATTCGAACAAACCTAACTCACTTATTTAGTGAATCCTACTACACTCATTCATTCAATGAAACAGACTGCACATGATAATTCAATGAAGGTACTCTTAACGCATTGATTCAACCAAACAAATTGCACACATTTAGTTCATGAAGCAAACTGCATTTGTCAATTGAATGAATACAGCTACTCATTCATTCAATGTCACACATTGTCACAATCAAACTGCACACATTCACTCCATGAACCAAACTACACGTGTTAATTCAATGAGCAGAGCTTCTCTCACCAGTCAATGATGAGCTTAACGCTTTCATTCAATGAAACAAACAGCTTTCGTTGAATCATTGAATCAAATTCTAAAGATGGATTCAATGTAGATTAGATTACATTAGATTAGATTACATTACATTAGATTACATTACATTAGATTAGACTGCATTACATTAGATTACATTACATTAGATTTCATCAGATTAGATTACAGTATATTAGATTAGATTAGATTACATTGCATTAGATTACATGAGATTAGATGATATTACATTAGATTACATTACATTAGATTTCATCAGATTAGATTACAGTACATTAGATTAGATTACATACATTGCATTAGATGTCATTAGATTAGATGAAATTACATTAGATTACATTACATTTCATTAGATTAGATTGCATTAGATTACATTACATTACATTAGGTTTCATTAGATTACATTACAGTAGATTACATTACATTAGATTACATTACATTTGATTCGATTACATTAGATTACATTACATTAGATTAGATTACATGACATTACATAAGGTTACATTAGATTACATTTCACTAGATTACATTACATTTGATTAGATTACATTACATTAGATTACATTTGTTTAGATTACATTAGTTTAGATTATATTAGTTTAGATTAGATTACATTACATTAGATTACTTTACATTAGATCACATTACTTTAGATTAGATTACATTACATTAGCTTACATTACATTACATTGCATTAGATTAATGTAATAAGATTAGATGAGATTACATTAGATTACATTACATTAGATCAGTTTATATTATATTAGATTACATTACATTAGATTACATTACATTAGATTCGATTACATTAGATTAGATTTGATTACATTACATTAGAGTAGATTACATTAGATTGCATTGCATTACATTACATGAAATTACATTACTTTAGATTAGATTACATTACTTTAGCTTACATTACATTACATTAGATTATATTACATTAGATTACATTACATTAGATTACATTACATTACCTTATGTTACATTACATTACATTGCAATACATTAGAATACAATACATTAGATTACCTTACATTATATTACATTAGGCTAGTTTACATTATTTTACATTACATTACATTAGATTACATTACATTAGATTAGATTACATTAGATTAGATTACATTACATTGCATTACATTAGATTACATTAAATTTGATTAGATTACATTAGATAAGTGAGATAATTTTGTTTCATTGAAACGTTTGATTCATTGAATCAATGATTTAAGTTTCATTCAATGAAGTAATGAATGAACGTGGTGAGCTTCTCTCATTCATTCAATGTGTTAAGCTGAACGGTTTTTTCAATGAATCAAACGGTATTCATTGTTTTAATGAAACAAACTGACCTCACTTATTTAGTGAATAAATCTGCACACGTTTATTCATTGAGACTGCAATTGACAATTCAATGAGTAGAATCAAAGTGTACGCATTCATTCACTGTATGTCTTAATTAAAAGAGTAGAGCTCCCGCCATTCATTCAATGCCACCAGCAAAACCTATTCATTCAATGGAGCAAACTGCACTCATGATAAAGACTGCCTGCATCAATTCAATGAGTAGAGCTTCTCTCATTCATTGAATGTGTCAAGCTCACCGTTTTCATTTAATGAAACAAACTGCATTGATTGAATCATTGAACCAAACTAGAATCACTGATTCAATGAATCAAACCTTATTCCTTGTTTCATTCGAACAAACCTAACTCACTTATTTAGTGAATCCTACTACACTCATTCATTCAATGAAACAGACTGCACATGATAATTCAATGAAGGTACTCTTAACGCATTGATTCAACCAAACAAATTGCACACATTTAGTTCATGAAGCAAACTGCATTTGTCAATTGAATGAATACAGCTACTCATTCATTCAATGTCACACATTGTCACAATCAAACTGCACACATTCACTCCATGAACCAAACTACACGTGTTAATTCAATGAGCAGAGCTTCTCTCACCAGTCAATGATGAGCTTAACGCTTTCATTCAATGAAACAAACAGCTTTCGTTGAATCATTGAATCAAATTCTAAAGATGGATTCAATGTAGATTAGATTACATTAGATTAGATTACATTACATTAGATTACATTACATTAGATTAGACTGCATTACATTAGATTACATTACATTAGATTTCATCAGATTAGATTACAGTATATTAGATTAGATTAGATTACATTGCATTAGATTACATGAGATTAGATGATATTACATTAGATTACATTACATTAGATTTCATCAGATTAGATTACAGTACATTAGATTAGATTACATACATTGCATTAGATGTCATTAGATTAGATGAAATTACATTAGATTACATTACATTTCATTAGATTAGATTGCATTAGATTACATTACATTACATTAGGTTTCATTAGATTACATTACAGTAGATTACATTACATTAGATTCGATTACATTAGATTACATTACATTAGATTACATTAGTTTAGATTACATTACATTAGATTAGATTACATGACATTACATTAGGTTACATTAGATTACATTTCACTAGATTACATTACATTTGATGAGATTACATTACATTAGATTACATTTGTTTAGATTACATTAGTTTAGATTATATTAGTTTAGATTAGATTACATTACATTAGATTACTTTACATTAGATCACATTACTTTAGATTAGATTACATTACATTAGCTTACATTACATTACATTGCATTAGATTAATGTAATAAGATTAGATGAGATTACATTAGATTACATTACATTAGATCAGTTTATATTATATTAGATTACATTACATTAGATTACATTACATTAGATTCGATTACATTAGATTAGATTTGATTACATTACATTAGAGTAGATTACATTAGATTGCATTGCATTACATTACATGAAATTACATTACTTTAGATTAGATTACATTACTTTAGCTTACATAACATTACATTCGATGACATTACATTAGATTAGATTACATTAGATTACATTACATTAGATTACATTACATTACCTTATGTTACATTACATTACATTGCAATACATTAGAATACAATACATTAGATTACCTTACATTATATTACATTAGGCTAGTTTACATTATTTTACATTACATTACATTAGATTACATTACATTAGATTAGATTACATTAGATTAGATTACATTACATTGCATTACATTAGATTACATTAAATTTGATTAGATTACATTAGATAAGTGAGATAATTTTGTTTCATTGAAACGTTTGATTCATTGAATCAATGATTTAAGTTTCATTCAATGAAGTAATGAATGAACGTGGTGAGCTTCTCTCATTCATTCAATGTGTTAAGCTGAACGGTTTTTTCAATGAATCAAACGGTATTCATTGTTTTAATGAAACAAACTGACCTCACTTATTTAGTGAATAAATCTGCACACGTTTATTCATTGAGACTGCAATTGACAATTCAATGAGTAGAATCAAAGTGTACGCATTCATTCACTGTATGTCTTAATTAAAAGAGTAGAGCTCCCGCCATTCATTCAATGCCACCAGCAAAACCTATTCATTCAATGGAGCAAACTGCACTCATGATAAAGACTGCCTGCATCAATTCAATGAGTAGAGCTTCTCTCATTCATTGAATGTGTCAAGCTCACCGTTTTCATTTAATGAAACAAACTGCATTGATTGAATCATTGAACCAAACTAGAATCACTGATTCAATGAATCAAACCTTATTCCTTGTTTCATTCGAACAAACCTAACTCACTTATTTAGTGAATCCTACTACACTCATTCATTCAATGAAACAGACTGCACATGATAATTCAATGAAGGTACTCTTAACGCATTGATTCAACCAAACAAATTGCACACATTTAGTTCATGAAGCAAACTGCATTTGTCAATTGAATGAATACAGCTACTCATTCATTCAATGTCACACATTGTCACAATCAAACTGCACACATTCACTCCATGAACCAAACTACACGTGTTAATTCAATGAGCAGAGCTTCTCTCACCAGTCAATGATGAGCTTAACGCTTTCATTCAATGAAACAAACAGCTTTCGTTGAATCATTGAATCAAATTCTAAAGATGGATTCAATGTAGATTAGATTACATTAGATTAGATTACATTACATTAGATTACATTACATTAGATTAGACTGCATTACATTAGATTACATTACATTAGATTTCATCAGATTAGATTACAGTATATTAGATTAGATTAGATTACATTGCATTAGATTACATGAGATTAGATGATATTACATTAGATTACATTACATTAGATTTCATCAGATTAGATTACAGTACATTAGATTAGATTACATACATTGCATTAGATGTCATTAGATTAATGAAATTACATTAGATTACATTACATTTCATTAGATTAGATTGCATTAGATTACATTACATTACATTAGGTTTCATTAGATTACATTACAGTAGATTACATTACATTAGATTCGATTACATTAGATTACATTAGTTTAGATTACATTACATTAGATTAGATTACATGACATTACATTAGGTTACATTAGATTACATTTCACTAGATTACATTACATTTGATTAGATTACATTACATTAGATTACATTTGTTTAGATTACATTAGTTTAGATTATATTAGTTTAGATTAGATTACATTACATTAGATTACTTTACATTAGATCACATTACTTTAGATTAGATTACATTACATTAGCTTACATTACATTACATTGCATTAGATTAATGTAATAAGATTAGATGAGATTACATTAGATTACATTACATTAGATCAGTTTATATTATATTAGATTACATTACATTAGATTACATTACATTAGATTCGATTACATTAGATTAGATTTGATTACATTACATTAGAGTAGATTACATTAGATTACATTGCATTACATTACATGAAATTACATTACTTTAGATTAGTTTACATTACTTTAGCTTACATTACATTACATTCGATGACATTACATTAGATTAGATTACATTAGATTACATTACATGAGATTACATTACATTACCTTATGTTACATTACATTACATTGCAATACATTAGAATACAATACATTAGATTACCTTACATTATATTACATTAGGCTAGTTTACATTATTTTACATTACATTACATTAGATTACATTACATTAGATTAGATTACATTAGATTAGATTACATTACATTGCATTACATTAGATTACATTAAATTTGATTAGATTACATTAGATAAGTGAGATAATTTTGTTTCATTGAAACGTTTGATTCATTGAATCAATGATTTAAGTTTCATTCAATGAAGTAATGAATGAACGTGGTGAGCTTCTCTCATTCATTCAATGTGTTAAGCTGAACGGTTTTTTCAATGAATCAAACGGTATTCATTGTTTTAATGAAACAAACTGACCTCACTTATTTAGTGAATAAATCTGCACACGTTTATTCATTGAGACTGCAATTGACAATTCAATGAGTAGAATCAAAGTGTACGCATTCATTCACTGTATGTCTTAATTAAAAGAGTAGAGCTCCCGCCATTCATTCAATGCCACCAGCAAAACCTTTTCATTCAATGGAGCAAACTGCACTCATGATAAAGACTGCCTGCATCAATTCAATGAGTAGAGCTTCTCTCATTCATTGAATGTGTCAAGCTCACCGTTTTCATTTAATGAAACAAACTGCATTGATTGAATCATTGAACCAAACTAGAATCACTGATTCAATGAATCAAACCTTATTCCTTGTTTCATTCGAACAAACCTAACTCACTTATTTAGTGAATCCTACTACACTCATTCATTCAATGAAACAGACTGCACATGATAATTCAATGAAGGTACTCTTAACGCATTGATTCAACCAAACAAATTGCACACATTTAGTTCATGAAGCAAACTGCATTTGTCAATTGAATGAATACAGCTACTCATTCATTCAATGTCACACATTGTCACAATCAAACTGCACACATTCACTCCATGAACCAAACTACACGTGTTAATTCAATGAGCAGAGCTTCTCTCACCAGTCAATGATGAGCTTAACGCTTTCATTCAATGAAACAAACAGCATTCGTTGAATCATTGAATCAAATTCTAAAGATGGATTCAATGTAGATTAGATTACATTACATTAGATTACATTACATTAGATTACATTACATTAGATTAGACTGCATTACATTAGATTACATTACATTAGATTTCATCAGATTAGATTACAGTATATTAGATTAGATTAGATTACATTGCATTAGATTACATGAGATTAGATGATATTACATTAGATTACATTACATTAGATTTCATCAGATTAGATTACAGTACATTAGATTAGATTACATACATTGCATTAGATGAAATTACATTAGATTACATTACATTTCATTAGATTAGATTGCATTAGATTACATTACATTACATTAGGTTTCATTAGATTACATTACAGTAGATTACATTACATTAGATTCGATTACATTAGATTACATTACATTAGATTACATTAGTTTAGATTACATTACATTAGATTAGATTACATGACATTACATTAGGTTACATTAGATTACATTTCACTAGATTACATTACATTTGATTAGATTACATTACATTAGATTACATTTGTTTAGATTACATTAGTTTAGATTATATTAGTTTAGATTAGATTACATTACATTAGATTACTTTACATTAGATCACATTACTTTAGATTAGATTACATTACATTAGCTTACATTACATTACATTGCATTAGATTAATGTAATAAGATTAGATGAGATTACATTAGATTACATTACATTAGATCAGTTTATATTATATTAGATTACATTACATTAGATTACATTACATTAGATTCGATTACATTAGATTAGATTTGATTACATTACATTAGAGTAGATTACATTAGATTGCATTGCATTACATTACATGAAATTACATTACTTTAGATTAGATTACATTACTTTAGCTTACATAACATTACATTCGATGACATTACATTAGATTAGATTACATTAGATTACATTACATTAGATTACATTACATTACCTTATGTTACATTACATTACATTGCAATACATTAGAATACAATACATTAGATTACCTTACATTATATTACATTAGGCTAGTTTACATTATTTTACATTACAATACATTAGATTACATTACATTAGATTAGATTACATTAGATTAGATTACATTACATTGCATTACATTAGATTACATTAAATTTGATTAGATTACATTAGATAAGTGAGATAATTTTGTTTCATTGAAACGTTTGATTCATTGAATCAATGATTTAAGTTTCATTCAATGAAGTAATGAATGAACGTGGTGAGCTTCTCTCATTCATTCAATGTGAAGCTGAACGGTTTTTTCAATGAATCAAACGGTATTCATTGTTTTAATGAAACAAACTGACCTCACTTATTTAGTGAATAAATCTGCACACGTTTATTCATTGAGGACTGCAATTGACAATTCAATGAGTAGAATCAAAGTGTACGCATTCATTCACTGTATGTCTTAATTAAAAGAGTAGAGCTCCCGCCATTCATTCAATGCCACCAGCAAAACCTATTCATTCAATGGAGCAAACTGCACTCATGATAAAAGACTGCCTGCATCAATTCAATGAGTAGAGCTTCTCTCATTCATTGAATGTGTCAAGCTCACCGTTTTCATTTAATGAAACAAACTGCATTGATTGAATCATTGAACCAAACTAGAATCACTGATTCAATGAATCAAACCTTATTCCTTGTTTCATTCGAACAAACCTAACTCACTTATTTAGTGAATCCTACTACACTCATTCATTCAATGAAACAGACTGCACATGATAATTCAATGAAGGTACTCTTAACGCATTGATTCAACCAAACAAATTGCACACATTTAGTTCATGAAGCAAACTGCATTTGTCAATTGAATGAATACAGCTACTCATTCATTCAATGTCACACATTGTCACAATCAAACTGCACACATTCACTCCATGAACCAAACTACACGTGTTAATTCAATGAGCAGAGCTTCTCTCACCAGTCAATGATGAGCTTAACGCTTTCATTCAATGAAACAAACAGCTTTCGTTGAATCATTGAATCAAATTCTAAAGATGGATTCAATGTAGATTAGATTACATTAGATTAGATTACATTACATTAGATTACATTACATTAGATTAGACTGCATTACATTAGATTACATTACATTAGATTTCATCAGATTAGATTACAGTATATTAGATTAGATTAGATTACATTGCATTAGATTACATGAGATTAGATGATATTACATTAGATTACATTACATTAGATTTCATCAGATTAGATTACAGTACATTAGATTAGATTACATACATTGCATTAGATGTCATTAGATTAGATGAAATTACATTAGATTACATTACATTTCATTAGATTAGATTGCATTAGATTACATTACATTACATTAGGTTTCATTAGATTACATTACAGTAGATTACATTACATTAGATTCGATTACATTAGATTACATTACATTAGATTACATTAGTTTAGATTACATTACATTAGATTAGATTACATGACATTACATTAGGTTACATTAGATTACATTTCACTAGATTACATTACATTTGATTAGATTACATTACATTAGATTACATTTGTTTAGATTACATTAGTTTAGATTATATTAGTTTAGATTAGATTACATTACATTAGATTACTTTACATTAGATCACATTACTTTAGATTAGATTACATTACATTAGCTTACGTTACATTACATTGCATTAGATTAATGTAATAAGATTAGATGAGATTACATTAGATTACATTACATTAGATCAGTTTATATTATATTAGATTACATTACATTAGATTACATTACATTAGATTCGATTACATTAGATTAGATTTGATTACATTACATTAGAGTAGATTACATTAGATTGCATTGCATTACATTACATGAAATTACATTACTTTAGATTAGATTACATTACTTTAGCTTACATAACATTACATTCGATGACATTACATTAGATTAGATTACATTAGATTACATTACATTAGATTACATTACATTACCTTATGTTACATTACATTACATTGCAATACATTAGAATACAATACATTAGATTACCTTACATTATATTACATTAGGCTAGTTTACATTATTTTACATTACATTACATTAGATTACATTACATTAGATTAGATTACATTAGATTAGATTACATTACATTGCATTACATTAGATTACATTAAATTTGATTAGATTACATTAGATAAGTGAGATAATTTTGTTTCATTGAAACGTTTGATTCATTGAATCAATGATTTAAGTTTCATTCAATGAAGTAATGAATGAACGTGGTGAGCTTCTCTCATTCATTCAATGTGTTAAGCTGAACGGTTTTTTCAATGAATCAAACGGTATTCATTGTTTTAATGAAACAAACTGACCTCACTTATTTAGTGAATAAATCTGCACACGTTTATTCATTGAGACTGCAATTGACAATTCAATGAGTAGAATCAAAGTGCACGCATTCATTCACTGTATGTCTTAATTAAAAGAGTAGAGCTCCCGCCATTCATTCAATGCCACCAGCAAAACCTATTCATTCAATGGAGCAAACTGCACTCATGATAAAGACTGCCTGCATCAATTCAATGAGTAGAGCTTCTCTCATTCATTGAATGTGTCAAGCTCACCGTTTTCATTTAATGAAACAAACTGCATTGATTGAATCATTGAACCAAACTAGAATCACTGATTCAATGAATCAAACCTTATTCCTTGTTTCATTCGAACAAACCTAACTCACTTATTTAGTGAATCCTACTACACTCATTCATTCAATGAAACAGACTGCACATGATAATTCAATGAAGGTACTCTTAACGCATTGATTCAACCAAACAAATTGCACACATTTAGTTCATGAAGCAAACTGCATTTGTCAATTGAATGAATACAGCTACTCATTCATTCAATGTCACACATTGTCACAATCAAACTGCACACATTCACTCCATGAACCAAACTACACGTGTTAATTCAATGAGCAGAGCTTCTCTCACCAGTCAATGATGAGCTTAACGCTTTCATTCAATGAAACAAACAGCATTCGTTGAATCATTGAATCAAATTCTAAAGATGGATTCAATGTAGATTAGATTACATTAGATTAGATTACATTACATTAGATTACATTACATTAGATTAGACTGCATTACATTAGATTACATTACATTAGATTTCATCAGATTAGATTACAGTATATTAGATTAGATTAGATTACATTGCATTAGATTACATGAGATTAGATGATATTACATTAGATTACATTACATTAGATTTCATCAGATTAGATTACAGTACATTAGATTAGATTACATACATTGCATTAGATGACATTAGATTAGATGAAATTACATTAGATTACATTACATTTCATTAGATTAGATTGCATTAGATTACATTACATTACATTAGGTTTCATTAGATTACATTACAGTAGATTACATTACATTAGATTCGATTACATTAGATTACATTACATTAGTTTAGATTACATTACATTAGATTAGATTACATGACATTACATTAGGTTACATTAGATTACATTTCACTAGATTACATTACATTTGATTAGATTACATTACATTAGATTACATTTGTTTAGATTACATTAGTTTAGATTATATTAGTTTAGATTAGATTACATTACATTAGATTACTTTACATTAGATCACATTACTTTAGATTAGATTACATTACATTAGCTTACATTACATTACATTGCATTAGATTAATGTAATAAGATTAGATGAGATTACATTAGATTACATTACATTAGATCAGTTTATATTATATTAGATTACATTACATTAGATTACATTACATTAGATTCGATTACATTAGATTAGATTTGATTACATTACATTAGAGTAGATTACATTAGATTACATTGCATTACATTACATGAAATTACATTACTTTAGATTAGATTACATTACTTTAGCTTACATTACATTACATTAGATTAGATTACATTAGATTACATTACATTAGATTACATTACATTACCTTATGTTACATTACATTACATTGCAATACATTAGAATACAATACATTAGATTACCTTACATTATATTACATTAGGCTAGTTTACATTATTTTACATTACATTACATTAGATTACATTACATTAGATTAGATTACATTAGATTAGATTACATTACATTGCATTACATTAGATTACATTAAAGTTGATTAGATTACATTAGATAAGTGAGATAATTTTGTTTCATTGAAACGTTTGATTCATTGAATCAATGATTTAAGTTTCATTCAATGAAGTAATGAATGAACGTGGTGAGCTTCTCTCATTCATTCAATGTGTTAAGCTGAACGGTTTTTTCAATGAATCAAATGGTATTCATTGTTTTAATGAAACAAACTGACCTCACTTATTTAGTGAATAAATCTGCACACGTTCATTCATTGAGACTGCAATTGACAATTCAATGAGTAGAATCAAAGTGTACGCATTCATTCACTGTATGTCTTAATTAAAAGAGTAGAGCTCCCGCCATTCATTCAATGCCACGAGCAAAACCTATTCATTCAATGGAGCAAACTGCACTCATGATAAAGACTGCCTGCATCAATTCAATGAGTAGAGCTTCTCTCATTCATTGAATGTGTCAAGCTCACCGTTTTCATTTAATGAAACAAACTGCATTGATTGAATCATTGAACCAAACTAGAATCACTGATTCAATGAATCAAACCTTATTCCTTGTTTCATTCGAACAAACCTAACTCACTTATTTAGTGAATCCTACTACACTCATTCATTCAATGAAACAGACTGCACATGATAATTCAATGAAGGTACTCTTAACGCATTGATTCAACCAAACAAATTGCACACATTTAGTTCATGAAGCAAACTGCATTTGTCAATTGAATGAATACAGCTACTCATTCATTCAATGTCACACATTGTCACAATCAAACTGCACACATTCACTCCATGAACCAAACTACACGTGTTAATTCAATGAGCAGAGCTTCTCTCACCAGTCAATGATGAGCTTAACGCTTTCATTCAATGAAACAAACAGCATTCGTTGAATCATTGAATCAAATTCTAAAGATGGATTCAATGTAGATTAGATTACATTAGATTAGATTACATTACATTAGATTACATTACATTAGATTAGACTGCATTACATTTGATTACATTACATTAGATTTCATCAGATTAGATTACAGAATATTAGATTAGATTAGATTACATTGCATTAGATTACATGAGATTAGATGATATTACATTAGATTACATTACATTAGATTTCATCAGATTAGATTACAGTACATTAGATTAGATTACATACATTGCATTAGATGACATTAGATTAGATGAAATTACATTAGATTACATTACATTTCATTAGATTAGATTGCATTAGATTACATTACATTACATTAGGTTTCATTAGATTACATTACAGTAGATTACATTACATTAGATCCGATTACATTAGATTACATTACATTAGATTACATTAGTTTAGATTACATTACATTAGATTAGATTACATGACATTACATTAGGTTACATTAGATTACATTTCACTAGATTACATTACATTTGATTAGATTACATTACATTAGATTACATTTGTTTAGATTACATTAGTTTAGATTATATTAGTTTAGATTAGATTACATTACATTAGATTACTTTACATTAGATCACATTACTTTAGATTAGATTACATTACATTAGCTTACATTACATTACATTGCATTAGATTAATGTAATAAGATTAGATGAGATTACATTAGATTACATTACATTAGATCAGTTTATATTATATTAGATTACATTACATTAGATTACATTACATTAGATTCGATTACATTAGATTAGATTTGATTACATTACATTAGAGTAGATTACATTAGATTACATTGCATTACATTACATGAAATTACATTACTTTAGATTAGATTACATTACTTTAGCTTACATAACATTACATTCGATGACATTACATTAGATTACATTACATTAGATTACATTACATTACCTTATGTTACATTACATTACATTGCAATACATTAGAATACAATACATTAGATTACCTTACATTATATTACATTAGGCTAGTTTACATTATTTTACATTACATTACATTAGATTACATTACATTAGATTAGATTACATTAGATTAGATTACATTACATTGCATTACATTAGATTACATTAAATTTGATTAGATTACATTAGATAAGTGAGATAATTTTGTTTCATTGAAACGTTTGATTCATTGAATCAATGATTTAAGTTTCATTCAATGAAGTAATGAATGAACGTGGTGAGCTTCTCTCATTCATTCAATGTGTTAAGCTGAACGGTTTTTTCAATGAATCAAACGGTATTCATTGTTTTAATGAAACAAACTGACCTCACTTATTTAGTGAATAAATCTGCACACGTTTATTCATTGAGACTGCAATTGACAATTCAATGAGTAGAATCAAAGTGTACGCATTCATTCACTGTATGTCTTAATTAAAAGAGTAGAGCTCCCGCCATTCATTCAATGCCACGAGCAAAACCTATTCATTCAATGGAGCAAACTGCACTCATGATAAAGACTGCCTGCATGAATTCAATGAGTAGAGCTTCTCTCATTCATTGAATGTGTCAAGCTCACCGTTTTCATTTAATGAAACAAACTGCATTGATTGAATCATTGAACCAAACTAGAATCAAACCTTATTCCTTGTTTCATTCGAACAAACCTAACTCACTTATTTAGTGAATCCTACTACACTCATTCATTCAATGAAACAGACTGCACATGATAATTCAATGAAGGTACTCTTAACGCATTGATTCAACCAAACAAATTGCACACATTTAGTTCATGAAGCAAACTGCATTTGTCAATTGAATGAATACAGCTACTCATTCATTCAATGTCACACATTGTCACAATCAAACTGCACACATTCACTCCATGAACCAAACTACACGTGTTAATTCAATGAGCAGAGCTTCTCTCACCAGTCAATGATGAGCTTAACGCTTTCATTCAATGAAACAAACAGCTTTCGTTGAATCATTGAATCAAATTCTAAAGATGGATTCAATGTAGATTAGATTACATTAGATTAGATTACATTACATTAGATTACATTACATTAGATTAGACTGCATTACATTAGATTACATTACATTAGATTTCATCAGATTAGATTACAGTATATTAGATTAGATTAGATTACATTGCATTAGATTACATGAGATTAGATGATATTACATTAGATTACATTACATTAGATTTCATCAGATTAGATTACATTACATTAGATTAGATTACATGACATTACATTAGGTTACATTAGATTACATTTCACTAGATTACATTACATTTGATTAGATTACATTACATTAGATTACATTTGTTTAGATTACATTAGTTTAGATTATATTAGTTTAGATTAGATTACATTACATTAGATTACTTTACATTAGATCACATTACTTTAGATTAGATTACATTACATTAGCTTACATTATATTACATTGCATTAGATTAATGTAATAAGATTAGATGAGATTACATTAGATTACATTACATTAGATCAGTTTATATTATATTAGATTACATTACATTAGATTACATTACATTAGATTCGATTACATTAGATTAGATTTGATTACATTACATTAGAGTAGATTACATTAGATTACATTTCATTACATTACATGAAATTACATTACTTTAGATTAGATTACATTACTTTAGCTTACATTACATTACATTAGATTATATTACATTAGATTACATTACATTAGATTACATTACATTACCTTATGTTACAATACATTACATTGCAATACATTAGAATACAATACATTAGATTACCTTACATTATATTACATTAGGCTAGTTTACATTATTTTACATTACATTACATTAGATTACATTACATTAGATTAGATTACATTAGATTAGATTACATTACATTGCATTACATTAGATTACATTAAATTTGATTAGATTACATTAGATAAGTGAGATAATTTTGTTTCATTGAAACGTTTGATTCATTGAATCAATGATTTAAGTTTCATTCAATGAAGTAATGAATGAACGTGGTGAGCTTCTCTCATTCATTCAATGTGTTAAGCTGAACGGTTTTTTCAATGAATCAAACGGTATTCATTGTTTTAATGAAACAAACTGACCTCACTTATTTAGTGAATAAATCTGCACACGTTTATTCATTGAGACTGCAATTGACAATTCAATGAGTAGAATCAAAGTGTACGCATTCATTCACTGTATGTCTTAATTAAAAGAGTAGAGCTCCCGCCATTCATTCAATGCCACCAGCAAAACCTATTCATTCAATGGAGCAAACTGCACTCATGATAAAGACTGCCTGCATCAATTCAATGAGTAGAGCTTCTCTCATTCATTGAATGTGTCAAGCTCACCGTTTTCATTTAATGAAACAAACTGCATTGATTGAATCATTGAACCAAACTAGAATCACTGATTCAATGAATCAAACCTTATTCCTTGTTTCATTCGAACAAACCTAACTCACTTATTTAGTGAATCCTACTACACTCATTCATTCAATGAAACAGACTGCACATGATAATTCAATGAAGGTACTCTTAACGCATTGATTCAACCAAACAAATTGCACACATTTAGTTCATGAAGCAAACTGCATTTGTCAATTGAATGAATACAGCTACTCATTCATTCAATGTCACACATTGTCACAATCAAACTGCACACATTCACTCCATGAACCAAACTACACGTGTTAATTCAATGAGCAGAGCTTCTCTCACCAGTCAATGATGAGCTTAACGCTTTCATTCAATGAAACAAACAGCTTTCGTTGAATCATTGAATCAAATTCTAAAGATGGATTCAATGTAGATTAGATTACATTAGATTAGATTACATTACATTAGATTACATTACATTAGATTAGACTGCATTACATTAGATTACATTACATTAGATTTCATCAGATTAGATTACAGTATATTAGATTAGATTAGATTACATTGCATTAGATTACATGAGATTAGATGATATTACATTAGATTACATTACATTAGATTTCATCAGATTAGATTACAGTACATTAGATTAGATTACATACATTGCATTAGATGTCATTAGATTAGATGAAATTACATTAGATTACATTACATTTCATTAGATTAGATTGCATTAGATTACATTACATTACATTAGGTTTCATTAGATTACATTACAGTAGATTACATTACATTAGATTCGATTACATTAGATTACATTACATTAGATTACATTAGTTTAGATTACATTACATTAGATTAGATTACATGACATTACATTAGGTTACATTAGATTACATTTCACTAGATTACATTACATTTGATGAGATTACATTACATTAGATTACATTTGTTTAGATTACATTAGTTTAGATTATATTAGTTTAGATTAGATTACATTACATTAGATTACTTTACATTAGATCACATTACTTTAGATTAGATTACATTACATTAGCTTACATTACATTACATTGCATTAGATTAATGTAATAAGATTAGATGAGATTACATTAGATTACATTACATTAGATCAGTTTATATTATATTAGATTACATTACATTAGATTACATTACATTAGATTCGATTACATTAGATTAGATTTGATTACATTACATTAGAGTAGATTACATTAGATTGCATTGCATTACATTACATGAAATTACATTACTTTAGATTAGATTACATTACTTTAGCTTACATAACATTACATTCGATGACATTACATTAGATTAGATTACATTAGATTACATTACATTAGATTACATTACATTACCTTATGTTACATTACATTACATTGCAATACATTAGAATACAATACATTAGATTACCTTACATTATATTACATTAGGCTAGTTTACATTATTTTACATTACATTACATTAGATTACATTACATTAGATTAGATTACATTAGATTAGATTACATTACATTGCATTACATTAGATTACATTAAATTTGATTAGATTACATTAGATAAGTGAGATAATTTTGTTTCATTGAAACGTTTGATTCATTGAATCAATGATTTAAGTTTCATTCAATGAAGTAATGAATGAACGTGGTGAGCTTCTCTCATTCATTCAATGTGTTAAGCTGAACGGTTTTTTCAATGAATCAAACGGTATTCATTGTTTTAATGAAACAAACTGACCTCACTTATTTAGTGAATAAATCTGCACACGTTTATTCATTGAGACTGCAATTGACAATTCAATGAGTAGAATCAAAGTGTACGCATTCATTCACTGTATGTCTTAATTAAAAGAGTAGAGCTCCCGCCATTCATTCAATGCCACCAGCAAAACCTATTCATTCAATGGAGCAAACTGCACTCATGATAAAGACTGCCTGCATCAATTCAATGAGTAGAGCTTCTCTCATTCATTGAATGTGTCAAGCTCACCGTTTTCATTTAATGAAACAAACTGCATTGATTGAATCATTGAACCAAACTAGAATCACTGATTCAATGAATCAAACCTTATTCCTTGTTTCATTCGAACAAACCTAACTCACTTATTTAGTGAATCCTACTACACTCATTCATTCAATGAAACAGACTGCACATGATAATTCAATGAAGGTACTCTTAACGCATTGATTCAACCAAACAAATTGCACACATTTAGTTCATGAAGCAAACTGCATTTGTCAATTGAATGAATACAGCTACTCATTCATTCAATGTCACACATTGTCACAATCAAACTGCACACATTCACTCCATGAACCAAACTACACGTGTTAATTCAATGAGCAGAGCTTCTCTCACCAGTCAATGATGAGCTTAACGCTTTCATTCAATGAAACAAACAGCTTTCGTTGAATCATTGAATCAAATTCTAAAGATGGATTCAATGTAGATTAGATTACATTAGATTAGATTACATTACATTAGATTACATTACATTAGATTAGACTGCATTACATTAGATTACATTACATTAGATTTCATCAGATTAGATTACAGTATATTAGATTAGATTAGATTACATTGCATTAGATTACATGAGATTAGATGATATTACATTAGATTACATTACATTAGATTTCATCAGATTAGATTACAGTACATTAGATTAGATTACATACATTGCATTAGATGTCATTAGATTAATGAAATTACATTAGATTACATTACATTTCATTAGATTAGATTGCATTAGATTACATTACATTACATTAGGTTTCATTAGATTACATTACAGTAGATTACATTACATTAGATTCGATTACATTAGATTACATTAGTTTAGATTACATTACATTAGATTAGATTACATGACATTACATTAGGTTACATTAGATTACATTTCACTAGATTACATTACATTTGATTAGATTACATTACATTAGATTACATTTGTTTAGATTACATTAGTTTAGATTATATTAGTTTAGATTAGATTACATTACATTAGATTACTTTACATTAGATCACATTACTTTAGATTAGATTACATTACATTAGCTTACATTACATTACATTGCATTAGATTAATGTAATAAGATTAGATGAGATTACATTAGATTACATTACATTAGATCAGTTTATATTATATTAGATTACATTACATTAGATTACATTACATTAGATTCGATTACATTAGATTAGATTTGATTACATTACATTAGAGTAGATTACATTAGATTACATTGCATTACATTACATGAAATTACATTACTTTAGATTAGTTTACATTACTTTAGCTTACATTACATTACATTCGATGACATTACATTAGATTAGATTACATTAGATTACATTACATGAGATTACATTACATTACCTTATGTTACATTACATTACATTGCAATACATTAGAATACAATACATTAGATTACCTTACATTATATTACATTAGGCTAGTTTACATTATTTTACATTACATTACATTAGATTACATTACATTAGATTAGATTACATTAGATTAGATTACATTACATTGCATTACATTAGATTACATTAAATTTGATTAGATTACATTAGATAAGTGAGATAATTTTGTTTCATTGAAACGTTTGATTCATTGAATCAATGATTTAAGTTTCATTCAATGAAGTAATGAATGAACGTGGTGAGCTTCTCTCATTCATTCAATGTGTTAAGCTGAACGGTTTTTTCAATGAATCAAACGGTATTCATTGTTTTAATGAAACAAACTGACCTCACTTATTTAGTGAATAAATCTGCACACGTTTATTCATTGAGACTGCAATTGACAATTCAATGAGTAGAATCAAAGTGTACGCATTCATTCACTGTATGTCTTAATTAAAAGAGTAGAGCTCCCGCCATTCATTCAATGCCACCAGCAAAACCTTTTCATTCAATGGAGCAAACTGCACTCATGATAAAGACTGCCTGCATCAATTCAATGAGTAGAGCTTCTCTCATT